>NC_140494.1:7111790-7819290 GCF_964271855.1 Acomys minous | reverse complement strand
GCTCCATCCAGGTCTAAGGAACAAGAATTTGTAGTTGAAATGATCGGCAAGTGATTTCCAAGCATGCTGCCACCTTGGGAAGTGCTGGCCTGCTCTCTGCTAGCTTGTCCCTGCTTTGTCCACGGGCATCTAGTCTTTGCTAATAACAAGTCAGTACCTCCACTGAGACCCTTACTTGTTACGCACATGTATGGTACTGCCCTCAGGGATTGTGTACATGACAAACCTCATGTCTGAAAAAGAACAAACTTAGAAAGCCAAGTTAAAGATAATGCTGGCACATTCATCCTATAATGTCAGAACTCAGAGGCTGCAGCAGATGAATTATGAATTATGAGTCCCAGGACAACCTGGGCTACACATCTAATTTCATGACATCCTGGGGTAGGACATATGGGGCTGTCCTATAACTCAAATGTAGACCAGGCTAACCTTGCCTCAAAACAACAACAACAACAAAAACAAAACAAAACCACACACACACACAGCAGCCTGTGGTAGCACATGTCTTTAATCTCAGTACTTGTGAGGCAGAGGCAGGTAGATCCCTGAGTTTGAGGCCAGCATGATCTAAAGACTGAGTTCTAGGACAGCCAGTGCTACTTAGAGAAACCCTGTCTCAAAAAACCAAAAACAGTAAAATAAATAAAAGAAAACAACAACAACAAAAGGTCATGTAACAGCCTGCTTGTAAAATCCAGCTCTGAGGGAGCCAATGTCCTCTTCTGGCCTCTAAAGACAACATATACATACATACAGAGCCACAGGTTACAGAATATTTGATCATACTGTGAATCTCGAGGTTGCGTTATTTACCGGAAAAACCTGTTTTTAGTTGTGGT
Source organism: Acomys minous (assembly GCF_964271855.1). Classification (NCBI taxonomy): domain Eukaryota; kingdom Metazoa; phylum Chordata; class Mammalia; order Rodentia; family Muridae; genus Acomys; species Acomys minous. The sequence continues at coordinate 7,818,448 of NC_140494.1, read as the reverse complement.
GGGGCTCAGACTTAGCACACACCTTTAATCCAACAGTTTTATGCTTGAATACTGTAAATAGGATTAAGAAAAGTAAACCATAGGTCAAGAGGCAGAGCGAGCAATCAGTTGACAGGAAGTGAACATAGGATTATTAAGAAAAAATTCATAGAGAATAAGAGGGAGTCAGAAGGGCAGATAGAGAGACACACAGGAAGTAGAAGGGAGGGACATTCTGTTTGAGGGCTTTTTGAGACTACATGGAAGAAGGAGGCATGCCTTCTGGGACTTTGGATGAGGAAGGAGGTCAGCTGGGTGCGTTCTCTGCCTCTCTGAGCTAGTAGGCTTTCACCCCAGCAACTGGCTCCAGAGTCTTTATTGATAAAAATCGCAAGATTGAGATTTTGATAAAACCAACATTTCCCAAGACAGGTTGCAAGGTGAAGGCCAGTACGCCAAGTTACAGAGGCAACCTGAATTTGGTGATCACACCTCGATGCTATGTCGTTTAGCAGCTTTAAATGCTTGGAACAAGGTCAAAGAATCAGGAAAAACGTCTGAGTCATTTACTAAAATTATACAAGGCCCCAAAGCTTTCACAGATTTTATTTTTCAAAGATTGACTTCAGCTGTAAATAGAATAGTATCAGATTCAGACAGCTGAGTAGGAAGGTCAGCTGGGTGCTTTTTCTGCCTCCCTGGGCTGGCAAGGTTTCACCCCAGCATGTGGCTCTCCAGTCTTTATTTGTAAAATTGAAAGACTGAGATTTTGTTACAAACAACAGATACACACATAAATGTTTTTGCTGTTGTTTCTTTTGTTTGGTTTGGCTTGTTTTCAGACAGGGACTTTCTATGTAACCTTGGCTGTTCTATAACTCAAATGTAGACCAGGCTAACCTTAAACTGGAGAGATCTGCCAACTTCTGCATCCTGAGTGCTGGGGTCAAAGAGATGTGCCAGTATGCCCAGCTAAAATTTTTTTAAAAGAAAGAAAATAAACATACAAGAAAACAAATGCTGAGGTAGGAGCATTAACACGAGTTGGAAGACAACCAAGGAAATAGTGAGTTCCAGTCTAGTCTGTGCTACATGAGACCTGTCTGAAAAAACCATCCACCCTAGCAGACCAACAAAACACAACAGAAGAACGGGGGGGGGGGGCGGGGGAGGGGAGGCACTTGGAAGGTGGCTAGCTTTAGCTGCTTTCTGAAAGACCACCATGCAACCTAACAAACCGCTCATGATGCAGTGACGACGGAGCTACAGCCATTTTCTAACTGCCTTAGAAAATGCCACACACTGTCTATTTCTGCAGCTCTGGTAAACAAAGCTCTTTTGATTAAAAGCAAAAGTATATTACCAAGTGCAAGAGGTCCCTTTTTCTAATCCTAGCAGTCATGGGGCTGAGGCTGAGAGTGTGAGGTTGCCTGGATTTGTAGTACAAGGCTAGCTTGGGAGACACAGCAAGATCCTGTCTCAAATAAAAACACAAAACTTTCAATCTCAGCATTCTAGGACTGGAACCTGAAAGAGACTGGGGACACCTTAAGGACACACATTCAAGAGGGAGGAAATCAAACCTTATAAAAATGTACACTTGGGAGGAAATGGTTCCTCTTCTGGTTGTTGACAGAGCTCAGAATCTGGGCTTTTTCTTAAACATGAATACTGTGAGGTGCCAAATGTTTTAGGTGACTTTTGTTGTTGTTGTTGTTGTTTATCTTTTTTGAGACACAGTCTCACCTTATAGATCTGGCTGGCATGTAACTCACATCATTGACCAAACTGGTCTTAAAATCAGAGATCCACCTGCATCTACCTCCCTAGTGCTGGGATTGAAGGTATGTCTCACTACACCTAGATGTTTGTTTCTAAAACAGGGTCTCATTCCCCTCTGGCTGGCCTCAAACTCCCTAGATAGTTAAGGATGACTTGAACATCTGACCACCACCCCCACGCCCCCATCCTCCCAGTACTGGGATTAGAGGCGTGGGCCACCACTCCAGGGCATGCAGCAGTGGGGATGTAGCCCAGGGCTTCATACATACAGGTGCTCTACCAACTCAGCCACGTCCCCAGCAAGGTTCCAGGTAATCTGTAAGCCCTTTCTACAGATCCCAACGGCTCCCTCCACCTTTCTCCTCCCAACTCCAAGCTACCAGTCAGCAGTTTCACCCACCTCACCCCCATTAAAATAAAGTCTCTTAAGCAAAGAAGGTCTGCTCTGTAGTCAATGATGCCAGTCCCCTACATTTCCAATGACTCATGATGGCTTAGTTTTAGCTGACTAGGACCCTCTGCTCACTAAGATCCTGCTCTACCTGTAACCATGGAGACCCATTGCATCCTTGCAGGCCCAAGAGTAAGAATGAAGGTGATCTCCCCAAGGCCCATCTAATGCCCAACGAATCAATATTACTTCTGGGGCTGTAAAACAAAACAATATAGTTTAGTACAGAGAAGAAACTAGGTATGAATGCTGCCTCACGTAGCAAGAAGAGCTTGTGTATTATTTGGATGTTATTACCTGTCAATTAAAACAAAACAAAACAAATGGTCACCAGGAGTGATGGCACACACCTTTAATCCCAGCACTTGGGAGGCAGAGGCAGGCAAATCAATGTGAGTTCAGGGCCAGCCAAAGTGACACAGAGAAACCCTGTTTTGAAAAACCCAAACCAAACAGAACAAAAAACAAACAAACAAAAAGAACCTGTGGTCTATAGGAAAGAGTAGAATAGAAGGTGGGACATCCGGCAGACAAAAAGGATTCTGGGATAGAGCCAGGAGCAGGAGATTCACCCAGGAAGATGTGAGGTACCCAGACACATGGCAGGATGTAGATTAGTATAATTGGGTTATTTTGAGTTATGAGCTTGTCAGAGAAGAGCCTAGCTATATGGCCTAGGTACTTGTAAATATATTTTGAGTATCATGAGTCATTATTCTGGGAGCTTGGGGTAGAGAGGAAAAACACGCAACCCCCCGCCCCAACCCCATGTAAATCCTTCTAAGCATAAAACAAATGAACAAACAAACAAAACTTTGGTATTTTCAGGATGGGTCCTTAATTGTTTGAAACTCTGAGATACATGAGGCTATATATAAAAAACAGAAACAAAGAAGGAATAGTTAGTCTAAAACATTTGGTTCTTCCAAACTGTTCATGCTTCATTCTGTAGCCCAAGCTGCCCTCAGCTCATGGCAATCTTCCTGTTTCTGCCTTTTGAGATATACAGTAATAGGAGCCTTGGGCATAGCAGGAACAGTACCAGGTCTGTTTGTGTACATGTGTATATTTATTTAAGGTAAGGCCTCATGTAGCCCAGGCTGGTCTCTAACTTGCTATGAAGCTAAGATTGGCCTTGAACTCCTGATCCTCCGACTTCCTGCTTGCCGTCATACCTAGATGTCCCTTCAAGTCTGAAATACCACAACCACGGGGCTGAATCTGACCAGCATCTCTCTCCTGACTTTTTTAGGGAATAGTGGTGTTATCGTCCAGGTAACTCGTACTCAGATCAAAGTCATTCCTTCAATCCCACCTCTTGTTAGTCCTAATCTAATCAGCTGTGCGCAGCGGAAGGGTTAGGAAGCTAAGGGGAAGTGGCAGCAGCGACAGCTGCAGATATCGGACAGCGTGATCACATTGTATTTGTTAAACTCATAGTCAGGATCACACGGTAAGCGTAAGGGCGGTGGATCTGAGGAAGCACGATAAAAAAGAGGCTGTCACTGGTGAGGCGGCGGTGGGCCACCCTTTCTTAGCGGTGGGCAGCTCTTTTCCACCTGTACATAAATCAGCAACACAGCTTAGGAGGGCTGGACAAACCTTCCAGTGCAAAGTGATAAGTTAGCGCAGAAACCCTCCTGACAATAGCACTCTCTGCAAAGTCATTTTTCTAGAAAGATAGACGCTTTATGAAGACATTAAGGGTTGGACTATGGAAGACGAAAACTGAGTCTTAGCCACCCATCCCCCATGGATGACTGTGGACATGTAGCTCAATCTGGTTCCTGGACAGAACCCTGTACTTTTTCTATAACAGACCTCAAGCTTGCCCCTGTAGGTTTATGTCCCCTGAGACAAAAACAAGACCAGTGTAACCTTCTGTTTACACGGGCTTCCGAAAGGATGGAAGTCATGTGCCTCCCCTATCGTGCCCTGAGTAAAGCATCCCCAGTGCTTGCTTACCAGGAAGCCTCACATGACATTACCACCCTCGCCAGCTCAGCAACTCTTCCTGTCCTCCTAGCTAAGTGTTGTGTGTAATCACAGGCACAATGCATTCTAAGTCCTATGGACCCAGAGTGTAAGGGCCAGCTTTAGTGGTTCCCAGCGCTGGTACCCTAAAACTAACGATAGCTTTGCCCTGTCGTTTCTGAACCCTTGATGGTCAGGGGCCGTCTTCCTACAGCTGTTTCCGTGGGTTATTTACACAAATGTCCTGCAGAACATCGCGTCCGTGATCAAGGGGGTTGGCACACCCTGCTGCCAAGCAATTGTACTACTGTTGAAGATTAAAAAAACACTCTGTGCTCTTAGGCAATCGCCCAAGCTCAAGAGTTCAAAATAAAGAAATTAAAAAGGAAAGTAGAAAATAGAATTAAAAAACAAAACAAAACAAAAACCTCCCGGTAACTTTTTTCCTCTTGTGGAGTTTGCACGCCCACCTCGGCCGCACCCAGCTCCGGGATTTCTCTGCAGTTATTTACAAAGCGCAGCCACTCCCCGGGCTTCTGGGAAATTTTGCTTTGCCAGAAAAGTGACCCAGGCGGCCACCAGCAGCGGGAAGGCCAGGGGCTGCAAGCCCTCCATCCGTCCATGCAGTGCACAGACTCGTGCTTGGGACGTCAGGGAGGCACCGAGGGGCACGTGAACTCAGCGTGCGGCAGAGCCCCGGGGGGGAGGAGCCTGAGCTGACCAGCTCGTGAGCTGCGCGCCAGAGCCAATCCACAAGGACTTGCCTCTAGGCCACGCCCCTCGTTGCCAGCTGCTGGGAGTCCCCGGCTGACCTCTCCAGGATGCTGGGGCTGGTGATGCTCTCTGCCTAGTCTGAGCAGTGGTACCCAGAGCTTTTCTGGACGCGAATACTTTAGAGGATGTGGTCTGTCTCCCTGTAGGAGATCTCTGAGACAGAGTTCCTCCCCTACTGCAGGCTGGGGCGTCAGGTTCTCCTGGGCCCTCTTAGTAAACATTTCAGGACGTAAGCCTACCTTCTTTATCGCCCCCACCTCTATACCTACTCTCAGAAAGCATAGGCACAATAAAAACTGTTTCAAATGTTGTCTTTCAATCTACGGAGGGGTTTGTTTGTTTTGCCTTCTGAATTAGTTTGGAACCACATGCACCTTTAATTCCATCACTCTAGAGGCAGAAGCAGGTCAGTTTCTAGGACATTGAAGCCAGCCAGCCTGGTCTACTTAGCGAGCTCCAGACAAGCCAAGGTCAGGTAGTGAGACCCTGTCTCTAAATACACGCATACATGCGCGCGCACACACACACACACACACACACAGAGAGAGAGAGAGAGAGAGAGAGAGAGGGAGAGAGAGAGAGAGAGAGAGAATGAATAAATGAATGAATGATAAAATTAATTTCTGACAGCCAAATATGGTAGCGATCCACAGCTGCAAGCACCTGGGAGGTGGAGGCAGGAAGGTCAGAAGTTCGGGGTCATATCATGAGCGATGAAGCCAGTCTAGGCTACATGAGGCTTCATCTCAAAAAAACAAATTTTAAAAAAATAGGTTTTTAAATTTAATTTCTAATGAACATATAAAAAATGGGTTTCATTATAACATTTTCATACATATATGCCATTGTACTTTGCTATTATTATTGTCTTCATTTGGGAGGAGGAGGAAGGCTCTCACTCTGTAGACCAGGCTGGCCTCAAAACCAAGCTCCTCTGACTTGAGCCTCCTCAGTGGGTGCTGGATTATAGATGTGCACCTCCAGGCCCAGATTTTTTTTAATGCTTTTTTTGTTTTTTGAAGTAGTCTGTGCTCTTTGGGAAACGGTTGAAAGAACATCAAATATTCGTGGTGGTATTTCCTTCTAAGCTCGCCTATCTGTGCAGATACTTTTTAAGGCCCCAGGAGTTCTGGTATTTGACCTCACTGACTGCCTTTTACAAAATGCCATTGCTCGTGGGAGTCAAATCAGATGTTATCATCAGAAATTTTATTTTCCTAATTAAATAGCCAGAAGCTGTTCATGGTGGCCTGGCTGGCCTTGAACATATAAGTAATCCTCCTGCCTCAAACTCTCAAGGTCTGGAGGTGGTGTGGTGGCAGATCTCTGTGAGTTCAAGGCCAGCCTGGTCTACAAAATGAGTCCAGGACAGCCAAGGCTACACAGAGAAACCCTACCTTGGGGGTGGGGGGTGGGGCTTGGGGGTAGAAAACTCAAGATCTGGTATTACATGTATTAGCTACCACAAGACAGGCAAGTTTAGAAAGGTAATGCCACCAGTAGTATCTGACGTTTTTTCAACCATTGCAATCTAAAGTCATTGTTTGGAAGACAGCACCTTCCATCTGTACCAGATGCTCCATGTAATCTCATAGGCTTGGACCTACAGCTAACCCTGAGCTCCAGCAGGTCCAAGGATAAGTGTCATTGCCAAGCAAAAGCTGGAACAGCCCTGGACCTTGCTATGTAGCCCAGACAGGCTTTGAATCCACAGTAATCCTCTTGCCTCATTTTCTTGAGTGCTGAGATTACAAGCGTGGGCTACCATCCCCAGATCACACAGCACAATTTTTTAATTTTTTCAGTATTTCGTATGTTGGTCATTCTGACTGTTTTCACCTTCAACTCCTTCAAAGGTACAGGATGGCCTGGAGCTTGTGGTTTCTCCTCTGTTGCTCCATCTTCAGCATATCTTACTGGCACACGCCACCCAAACTGGGGAAGTGGTTTTGGGGTTTTTTTTTTTTTGTTTTTTTTGTTTTGTTTTGTTTTTTAGCTGTTCTTTATGTGTGGGGGCAAGGGGTACGTGCCTAAAGGAGGCACACATGGAGGGCAGAGGCCAGCGTTCTGGAGTCCATTCTATCCTTCAACTATGTGGGTGTCTGGGGTCCAACTCAGGTCATCAGGCTTAGCAGCAAGTGCCTTTTCCCGCAGAGCCACCTCACCAGCTTGCAGCCTGGTTTTTAAAAAGGTCATATCAGTCATTCAGTTGTGCTTGACAGAATCCAGAAAGAAGTGCACAGCCACAGAATTGAAAAAAGGGGCTGCATCCTTACTAAGGAGTTACTCACTTCCTAACACTAAGACAGATGCAGCAATATCCATTATGCTATGTGTCGTTACTTATAGGGGGTGGTGGGGATTCATTCTGAAGCAAGCATTTGGGAATTTTACAAGGTTAGAGAATAAATCAGCTTTCTATAAAGCAGTAGAAACCTCATGACCTTTTGCTCAGTCAAACTGATTTAAGGAAAAAGCCTTCATATAGACCAGCATCTAACAGAAACATGATCTCTGGCAGAAATGGATTCCCTCTGGCACTCTCCAGTGACATCTAAGTAACAAGAAATGACGCAGCAACAAGTAGACTCTTGGTAGGGTGCACACTGACTTGTGTTTAAGAGGAGTATTTTGACATCGCTGTTGTTTGAAACAGGGTTTCACTGTGTAGCTCTGGCTGATGTGGAACTCTCTACATAGACCAGGCTAGTCTTGGACTCCTAGAGATCTGCCTTTAAAGACTATGACGCCATGTCCACTGTTATAAGGGGATCATGGGGCAACAAGTTGATAAAAATCCTTTTCTGACTTTGCTATTTCGTTATCTGTTTGTGTGTGTTCAGTCACAAGTGCCAAGGTCAAAGAAGGGCATCAGGCATCCTTGCTTTGTCACTCTCTACCTTATTCGTTTAGAAAGGGCTGTCTCAGCCGGGCGTGGTGGCGCATGCCTTTAATCTCAGCACTTGGGAGGCAAAGGCAGGTAGATCACTGTGAGTTCGAGGCCAGCCTGGTCTACAAAGCGAGTCCAGGACAGCCAAGACTACACGGAGAAACCCTGTCTTGAAAAAATAAACAAACAAACAAACAAACAAACAAACAAAAAAAGATAGCATCTCAAAACTGTAGTCTTGGTGGTCTGAAAACTCACTCGACTGCCCAGCCAACCTGGCCTCAAACTCCTTCCTCAAACTTCCTGCCTCAAACCTCTTCAGTGCTAGAATTACAGGTCTGAGTTACCATGCTTTTGTTGTTGTTTGTTTGTTTTGTTTTGGGGTTTTTGGTTTTGGTTTTGGTTTGGTTTGGTTTTTCAAGATGGGTTTCCCTGTGTAGCTTTGGCTGTCCTGGACTCACTTTGTAGACCAGGCTGGCCTTGAGCTCTCATCAATCTGCCTGCCTCTGCCTCCTGTGGAGTCAGTGGTTAAAGCATCCACTGCACATGAAAGAGGAGCAGAGTTCAGCTATGCAGCACCCACGTGAATGCCTGGTGTGCATGGTCTACAATTCCAGTCTCAAAAGGCTGAGACAGAGGATTCCCAAAGCAAAGTGGCTGTTGAGACTAGCCTTACCAGAGAGCTCTGGGTTTAACTGAGAGACCCTGCCTCAGTGAGTATGGTGGTGTGAGCAAGCAAGGTTCCTGACATCACCTTAGTCCCCCAAATGCATGCTTGCAGACATGCATACAGGCCCATACACATGTACACATACCCCACACATATACACATGACAAGAATAAAAAGACAACAACAACAACAACAACAAATGAGCCTATAGGGCAATTGACTCGAAGCACAACTGTTCTCTCTGGAAGGCTGTTTGCTGAACCTCACTTAGTCCTTTTGAGCCACAAGATGAAGCTGAATTCCTGCTTCTCAGACAGGTTATACTGACCTTGTGTGGGCTATTCAAACATCTATCACCTCTAATCCCAGCATCGTGAGGCAGTGGCAGGTGGATTGCTGTGTGCTCGAGGCCAGCCTGGTCTACAAAGGGAGTCTAGGATAGTTAAAGCTACACAGAAAAACCTAGCTTAAAAAAAAAAGAAAGAAAGAAAGAAAGAAAAAGAAAAAAAAGAAAGAAAGAAAGATCTATCAAAGACCGGATCTCAGAGACACAGCTGCTCAGGGAGGTCACGGTGACCTCAGACAGGTGACTCAAGGCACCTCCAAAGATCGCCTGCCTGTCCGAAGACAGTAGGTGCCTCGCTTGTCACGAAGACTTCACTCAGCACACTTCAGTCTGCCACCTCAGCTCCAGTGCAGCTGCTAAAGTTAACAATCAGCACCCCCAGCATCTCTACAGCTCAGGTAGGAGGCAGCTGTGGGAGGCATCGGTGATTCACTCTCTGTCACCCACATCAGATCCATGACAAAAGCAGGCGCCATCTGCTTGCCTACGCTGTGCCTGGAACTCCCACCTGATTGAACCATCTCACCCCTCTGGCTCTACAATTCCTTCTCAGGAAAGTGGTTACAGAATGAATCCCCAAGTGAATCCAGCTATCTTGGCTGCTGTACCATTGCTGTGATGAGACACCATGACCAAGGCAACTCTTACAAAAGAAAGCATTTAGCTGGGGTTTGCTTACTGTTTCAGAGAATTCTGTTACCATCATGGTGGGAAGCAAAAAAACATGGCACTGAAACAGTAGCTGAGAGCTTTACATCATGACCCACAGGCAGTAGGCAGGGAGGGAGAGAGAGAGAGAGAGAGAGAGAGAGAGAGAGAGAGATGCTGGGCCCAAGGTGGGCTTTTAAAACCTCAAAGTCCACCTCCAGCAACGTGCCTCTTCCAACAAGGCCAAACTCACTACGACAATCCTTCCCAGTTTATCAAGAGGGGACTAAGCATGCAAGCCCAAGGTGGCCATCTTCCTTTAAACCCTCACACCTGCCTTCATTAAAACCATCCAGGGCCTTCACATCTCCCTGTGCACACAAGACGAAGGTTTTGGTGTGGCAGTGGAGAACCTATGTGAGTTGCCTACTGCCCTCTGAGGCCACCTCTGCTCTGCTCTGCTCCCATATCTGCTCCGCAGCAACAGCTTCCCGGTGCTCGGTGGCCCACTCCAGCCACAAAGCCTTTGCCTCGTGCGTCCACACTCCTAACACCCCCTGGTCTTTAGCATGGCCTCCTCCTCCCCTCCATGTCTCTGTCCACGTCTCACTCAGCCACCTTCCTTTCATTCCTTCCCATTCCTTCCTCTTCCTGCTTTATTTTTCTCCCTGGCACTTGCACCTGTTGGACACACTCAGAGTTCACTTTCTTATCTTGTGTGTGTGTGTGGGGGCGCATGTGTTGTGTGAGTCTTGTCTCCTCTCCAACTCTATCTTGATGCCAGCCCCACAGGTATGAGTTTTGTCTGCCTGTATGTCATTGCTGCACCCTCAGCATTTATACTCAGGCCTGGTTTGCTAAAAAAAAAAAAAATTCAGTATGTCAGTTAGCTTTCCATCTCTGGGACAAAATGCATTGGTTGGTCAACTTATAAGCATATTATAAATTTACTTTACAATTTTTTGTGTACACGGATGTGTGTGAATGTATGCCACGTGTGTGTGGAGGCGGCAAGGGTGTTGGATCTCCTGGAGCTGGAGTTGCAGGTAGCTGTGAGATGCCTGAAATGGGTGTAGGGAATGGAATCTGGTCTTCTGGAAGAGCAACAGGCGCTCTTAACCACTAAGCCCTGTCTCTAACCCATCCCTCTACATCCACATCTGCATTCTACATCTGCACCCCGCCCTCCAATCTTACATTCACAAGGAGAAACGGCTTATTTTGGTTTTAGACTATAAGTATTATCTGTTGCTTTCTTGCTTGTGATGTCACAATATAAAGCCTTGTGACTCACCTCATGGCGGCCAGAAAACAAAAACAGGAGACAGAATAAGCTGAGGTCCCATAGCCCCTTCAAGAGTATGCCCTCGGGCTGGAGAGATGGCTCAGCGGTTAAGAGCACTGGTTGCTCTTCCGGAGATCCTGAGTTCAATTCCCAGCAACCACATGGTGGCTCACAACCATCTATGATGTGATCTGATGCCCTCTTCTGACATGCTGGTGTACATGTAGGCAGAGAACTGTATACATAATAATAAATAAATATTTTAAAAAAAAGTATGCCCTCAAAAACAAAAAACAAAACAAACAAACAAACAAAAAAGAGTATGCCCTCAGTGACTTAGCTTCCTGCCATTAAGACCCACAGCTTTGTACATATTTCACTAGCACCACAAGATGGTGACCAAGCCTCCAAAATATGGGCATTAGGGGGACATTTACTTTGGGCCACATAGAAGTCTCCACAGTGCCTAAGCCATACCCAGAAGTTTAGTTGTAAGGGAGCTGAGAAGGGCTAACACTTCCAACCTCTGCAGATAAGCTGAAATACAGAAGAATATCTTCAAAATGATGCAGTATCTATCACTGTGGCCTTGGAGTCAACTTACTGAAGCAATTCCATTTCAATGAAATGGAACACACCAGAAAATAGGATACATTGTACAGCCTAAGGATAACATCTTCCCAAACCAGCAAACAAAACTATCCATCAGAGTTCCTGGGGCACCAAGCTTTCTGAAAGCTTTGCAGTAAGCTGAGATGGCTCAGGAGGACAGAATGTGCTCGGCTCCTCCAGAGGATCCATGTTCAATCGTCAGTGCCCACTTTAAGCAGTGTACTGCTGCCTGGAACTCCAGCTCCAGGGATCTAGTGCCCTCTTGTGGCCTTCAGGAGTACCTTTAATCATATGCACACACCCACACACAGGCACATAATTTAATAATAATAATAATAATAAACAATAATAATAATGCTAAGTGAGGTGGCACACTACTAAGCCCAACACTGGGAAGGCAGAAACAGAAAAAGCTCTGTGAGTTCAAGGCCAGCCTAGTGGACATAGCTAATGAGTTCCAGGTCAGCTAGGATGACACAGTGAGACCCAGTCTCAAAACAATAAATAAACAGTGCAAAGGTAGCACTGCTGAAGAGCACCAGCTACCCATAAGGGGAGTAACAGCCATCTGTAACTACGGTCTCAGGGGATCCAATGGCTTTTACTGACCTCCATAAGCAATGTACTCATGTGGTGCATAGACATAAAAATAAAATGTTTAAATATTTTTAAAAATTAAACTGCAGGGGATGTAGAGGTGGCTAAGTGGGTAAGAACTGGCTGCTCTTTCAGAGGACCCACATGACAGCTCATAACTGTCACTTCAGTTCCAGGAGAATCTGGTACCCCCTGCTAGTGTCTTTTGGGCACTCCTTGCATATGCACAGATGCATATCTAGGCAAAACACTTATAAAATAAAAATAAATAGCATCCTAACAAAGTGCTTTTTTTAGTTAAATTGTCCAGTATGGTGGCAAAAGTCTTTATTCCCAGCATTTGGAGGGCAAAGGAAGGCAAATTTTTGTGAGCTCAAGGTCAGCCTGATCTACATAGTAAGTTCCAGAACAGATAAGGCTATGTAGAGAAAATGAACAAACAAAAAATAGGTAAGTAAGTAAATTTTTAAATTATATTTTTGAGCTGGGCACAGTGGCACACGTTCCCTGCATTCAGGGAAGCAGAGGCAGGCAGATCTCTGTGAATTTGAGGCCAGCCTGGTCTACAAAGCAAGTCCAGGACAGCCAAGTCCACACAGGGAAATTCTTTCTCGGAAAGAAAAAGAAAAAGAAAAGAAGTTTCAAAAAAAAGCTTGGCATAGTGACACATGCCTCTGACCTCAGCACCAGGGGAGGTAGAGGCAAGAAGGTCAGGGGTTCAGGCTAGCCTTGGCTACATACTGAGCTTGTGGCCAACTTGAGCTACATAAGACCCTATCTTAAAAACAAAACAAAACATTCCTGAATTAATTCTAAAGTGCAACTAAAAACAAAACAAGACAAACACTACATCAGGAGGGCAGTTTTGTCCTTCAGGTAACAATGCTTCAGTGCCCACTGATCTAAGTTGGCATCTGGCTCCCAGCAGGCACAGATCTCAGTGCAAAGGGCAGCTTTGCCCGAAAGCCTGTCTGCATCTTTCTTAAGCCCACGTCAGACCTTCACTTTCTCTCTTCCGGTTTCAAAGTCCACACTTCCTCTCAGGGATCTCCCCAACTTCCTCTTTGCCTCGGACTAACTGATTAGCTTTTTCTATGCATGCAAGTGCATGAATCCCTAGGATGGCTGAAGAGGCCTCAGGAAAAGAGGTCACAGAATCCAAAGCCCCACACCAATGCCCCCGGGGGACAAAGCAGCTAACTTAAAAGCGTTTGGTATCTCAGCATCTCCATGTATCAGTGGCACCTGAGCCTCTGGAAAATTCTCCTAGGGACAGGGCAACAAGATAATGATCCTGACAGAGTGCGTGCACAAAGACAGATGGAGGTTGTTTGCTAAGCCGCCCGGTGAGGATGACTTCAGAAGCTCCAGGAGCGAGCAAGTTAGCCCTAAACACGGCTAAGAACATTGACTGCCTCCGCTAAGGCTTGAGACTTCCCGGAGCCAAGTCTATTCTCTTAGACCCCGGGACACAGGCCACTGCGGCTTGTACACACTGTGATGGGGCAACAAGAAGAGGGATGGTGCTCAACAGACCAGCGCTACTCCTTCTTAGCCCCTTACCACTGCCGGCTCCTCCCCAGTCCTTTTGTGTGTGGGGGTGAAGAACGGGTTAGTTTCTTGGCTTTTGAGATAGGGTCTCATGTAGCCCAGGCTAGGCTCAAATTCTCTATGTACCCTGGGCAGAGTGTTACACCCCTTTAATCTCGGAATTTGAGAGGCAGAGGCAGGCAGATCTCTGTGAGTTCAAAGCCAGGCTGATCTACAGAGTGAACAGCATGGGTTACATAGAAAGACTCTCAAATAATGATGATGATGACGATGACAATGGTAATAATAATAATAATAATAATAATAATAATAATAATAATAATAATAATAATACCTTCTGTTTGTAGCTGAAGATGATCTTTTTTTTTTTCTTTCTTTCTTTTTTGGTTTTTTTGAGACAGGGTTTTTCTGTGTAGCCTTGGCTGTCCTTGGCTACTAACTTTGTAGCCCAGGCTAGCTTCGAACTCACAGCGATCCCCTTGCCTCTGTCTCCCAAGTGCTGGGATTAAAGGCGTGCGCCACCACGCCTGGCCTGAGGATGATCTTAAACTCCTGACCCTCCTGCATCCATCTCTGAAGTGCTGGGATAAATGTGAACCACCACTCTTAGATGATGAAGTGCTGCGGACCGAACCCAGGGCTGGTGCATGCTACAGCCCTCTAACAGCTGAGCTACATTCTCAGCCTTGGCCCCATCCCAAGCAGGAAATCCTAGGCAATCCATCTCTTCGCAGGACATGAGACGGGGAGCAGTTTTATCTTCTTTCTCAGTTTTCTATAGATTTCAAGTTGCCTGCCATTAGGCACATACAGAAAAAAAACAAGGGCTTCCAACTTTTCTTCTAGTCATCTGTTTAAAAAAATGCATGGTCATTCTCCTCCTAGACTGCAGGAGGGACTGTGGGAAGACCATCAAAGGGGGTTTTGTGCTGAAGCCACCTGAAGCAACAACAGAGCTGTACTTAGGACAGCCTGACCGGAGAGACAGAGTTACAGGCAGGCTCAGTGAAGGGACAAAGTATATTCACAATGCAAAATTCAGTCCTCAAGTCAAAGCCAAAAAAATAATACAGAGACCAGAGTCGGGGCTTTTCACGGGCCGTTTGCCTGAGAACAGTCGCCTACAGATACCCAACAAAGGTACAAATGGAACCTCTGCATCCCCAGCCCACCTCAAGTCGCTCAGCCAGACTTTGAACTCTCCCTTGGCAAAGGATGATCTTGAACTCTGGATTCTCCTGCTTTTGGCTCCCAAGTGCTGAGATTACAGATAAGCCCCAACACATGCTAAACAACTGGGATCCGGTTCCCAATGAGCCCCTCCCTAGTCAATTTAGCCAGGAAGCTCAGAAGACCAAGCCCTTCCTGTGGGTATGTGACAAGCACCCAAGCAACTGTGAGACACTGACCTCAGAATCAGATCTGGAGGATCATTAGCTCACCCCCTTCTTTGACAGATAGGTAAATGGACTCCAGTGATCTCGGCAGCTTCCTGGGGATCACAGTGCCTGATGAAGGTGACCTGTCAGGATCAAGTTTCCTAGCTCCCAGGTCACCCCACTGTCTCTTCCTACCTAAACAGCTCCCAGAGCCATCTCACCGGATGGAGTACAATGGACCAAGGCATATTTACAGACTGACCGTTGGGCCTGTGGCATGAGTGGCTCCTACGTGTGGTCACTCAGCAGCCCTTGTGTCAGAGGGCTGGGGTAGCAGGTGTAATTTGTAACGCTACTGCATTCCCTCAGACCACACAGCTCCTGTGGGATGTTGGAAAAGAGGAGAGTCTTCACCTGCCTATGGCTGTTCCAGTAGGACATCTGTGATCCCTTTTCCTGCTGCTGCTGCTGCTGCTGTCATTATTATTATCACCATCATCATCATCATCATCATCATCATCAGTAGTAGTCGTTTGGTAGACTCTCATGTATCCCAGGCTGGTCTTGAACTTGCTATGTAGTCAAGGATAACACTGAACTAGCTGGGCAGTGGTGGCGCACGCTGTTAATCCCAGCACTCAGGAGGCAGTCAGGCCTCTGTGAGTTCCAGGCTAGCCTGGTCTACAGGATGAGTTCCTGGACAGTCAAGGCTACACAGAGAAACCCTGTCTTGAAACACACACACACACACACACACACACACACACACACACACACACACACACAGGCTCCTGGCCCCAAACAAAACAAAACATTGAACTTCTAATCTTCCTGCTTCTACTTCCTTGAGTGCTGGGTTTCTAGGCTGGTTTCTATGGACCAGGGATCGAATCTAGGCCTTCATGCATGAGCACCATACCAACTGAACTACACACCCAGGGCCATGATACATATGTGGAGGTCAGAGGACAAATTGCAGGAGCCAGTTCTTCCACATGGATTCCTAAGATCAAAATCAAGTGGTCAGGTTTGGTGTCAAGAAGTATCACCCACCAAGCCATCTCACCATCCCCGAGAGATACCGATAAGGCCAGGACGACAGAGGGAGGGGCATCTGCAGCAGAGAGACTGTGAAAAGTCTGTGCTGACGATGAGGATGGAGAGGAGGAAAGGGCCCTGTCCTGGGATTGCCCCGGTGGCTTGGGACACTGCAGAGAAGACTCAGTCCACAGCAGCTTAGAAATGCCAAAGGCGCACAGTTCCCCGGGACTTAGGAGCAGTTGGTATTTTAACTCTCTACAAGAAGAAAACCTACCTGAATGAGTTGAAGATATAGGTGTGTCCACCTGTGGCCCACTGTCCCTGTGCAGCCAAGGGTAACTATGATTGTAGCTGAACACATGAACTTACTTAAAACATTATGAGATTTCTTGTGATCTTTATTTCCCTAACTTGTGTGGATGACACTGTCATGTCAGGTTCTTCCACAGCTATTAGCATTCCTTGCCTCCCTCCCCCCCACCATCTTTAGGAGACGCATGTCAAAGCTAGTGTCAGAGAGTCCCTGAAATTGGCAAGAGAAGGGCTAATGGAGTAGTTTCAAACATGAGGACCTAAGTTTGATTTTTAAAAAAAAATTAAAAAGTAACAAAAAAGCTGCAGCAGTTGCATATTGTAATCTCAGCCCTAAGGAAGCAGAGGCAGGCAGATCTCTGGGACTTAGTGGCCAACCAGACTAACATACTTAGTGAGAGACCCCCTCAAAATGAAGATGGTCAGCACCTGAGGAAAGACACTGAGCATGTTATGTTCTTTGGCCTACACACACACACACACACACACACACACACACACACACACACACACACACAGTTAAGGGTCTTAGTTCATGCCCAGAAAGTTTTTAGGCACCACTGAAGAAGAGCGGTCCCTGAATGCACATCCTCCTGAGGAGGCAAAGGCAGGCAGATCTCTGTGAGTTCAAGGCCAGCCTGGTCTACAAAGTGAGTCCAGGACAGCCAAGGTTACACAGAGAAGCCCTGTCTTGAAAAAACAACAAACAACACACACACACACACACACACACACACACACACACACACACACGCACACGCACACGCACACGCACACACACACAGGTCCCTTAGGATCACCACACCAAACCCAGTGAGAGGTTGTGTCTGCATCCATCACCACTAGCTAGGCCACATCTCTCTCCATCCAGAGTCTAGTTTCCTTAGCAGGGGTGGGGTGGGGTGGGGTGGGGTGGGGTGGGGAGCTTTTATCTCTCAAAAACAAAAACTTAGAACTGGCTATCTGCTCTGGCTTCTTTTTATTTTGTTCATTTGATTTCTCTCTCTTTTTTTTAACATTAAAGTAAGTATTAAAGAGAGTAGAAAAAGACCAGATAGTGTTGCTGCTTTGTTTGTTTGTTTGTTTGTTTGTTTGTTTTGAGACAGGGTCTCATGTAATCAAGGCTGGAGGCAAACTTACTGAAAACCTGCTTCCACCTCCCAAGGGTCAGAATTGTAGGATTGTGCCACTGTGCACACGGTTTCATGAGACAGGGCCTTGCTATGTAACCCAGGCTGGCCTTGAGTTCACAAAGATTTGCCAGCTTCAGCCTCCTGAGTATTGGGATTATAGATCTGTCTCACCATACACCTAAATTTTGGTTCAGAGCTCTCCTTCACCTCCTCCTCTTCCTTTGATGGGGTCTCAGGTAGCTCAGGGTGGCCTTGAACTTGCTGTGTAGGCAAGGATGGTCTTATACGATGCCCCCCACCGGGTGTGTACCACTGCACTTGTTTCCACAGTGCTGGAGATATGACCAGGAAACTAGTGGGTGATCTGCATGAACTCTGCCAACAGAGTCAGCCCTGTGCCAACTTCCGACCTTACTCTCCTGGCTTGCTGGATAGCACAGGAGGTGATCTCCAGGGAGTGAACCCTGTGTCTATCTGTTTACCTCGTACCTGGAAAGTGTTGACACATCGTTTCAAAGACGAATGGGTGACTTAGCATGCAATCGCTCAACTTTGCCCTAATAAAATTCAGGAGATGTTACTGAGTACTTCCTGCAGGTGAGACACAAACGCAGGACCTAAGGTTGATACCTGTGATTCCAACAAATCTACTGCCCACCACAGGGCATATCTACCCTGAGCAGTAGCCACACAGGTTGGCCTGTGTGAACAGTACCATCAGGCTCCTGGCTCCACAGCTCTCATTGCCCCTGAGAATAGAGACAGAGGAAAATGGGGTCTCTTAGCTTCCTCTCTTCCAGCCCAGTAGCTGCCTGCATCCTCCATATGCACTCACACTCATGCACACACATCATTTACACACAACAATAATAAGAAACTAAATATAAAAGACATATAAATATATCAAAGGATGTGCTTAGCAATTATCCCTTTCTGACCTCTGGCTCACTAGGAAAGCCTCCTCCATCTGGCTTGCTAAGAAAGCCTCCTCCACCTAATTACACTTGGTTTGGGGTGGACAACAGTGAAGACTTTTTTTTTTTCTGTTTGTTTTTTTGTTTTTACCTAGGATTTCTCTGTGTAACAGTCCTGGCTCTCCTAGACTCGCTTTGTAAACCAGGCTGGCCTTGAACTCACGGAAATCCACCTGCCTCTGGGATTAAAGGTGTGAGTCACCACAACCATCTAACAACAACAAAGACTTTTTTTTTCTTTTGGTTTTTGGAGACAGGGTTTCCCTGTGTAGCCTTGACTGTCCTGGAACTAACTCTGTAGACCAGGCTGGCCTTGAATTTATAGAGATAACACCTGTCTCTGCCTCCCAAGTGCTGGAACTAAAGGCAGGTACCACATGGCTTTTCATATTATTCTTAATTATACTCTGAATAGTTAATATGTTCAGATGGCTCAAAATTCAAAAAAATATAGGTATATGTGTACACACATGCTTCTCCTACGTCTGCCGTGGGTTGGGATGGGATACAGTGATCCCTTTCATAACTGACCATGTCACCGCAGGCAGTTTCAGAGCATGGCTAATCAGGACACCGACACAAATCACACCCCAGCTCTCAGCAGTTCCTGCTTGCTGTGTTACTGCTAAGAGTTCACAACTCTGTGCCAGCGAGATGTCCCTATGGGTAAAGACGCTAGGTAACCTGAGTTCAAGCCCCAAGACCCACATGATAGAAGGAAAGACTGGTTCTTGAAATGACTTCTACATGTGTGCCATGGTGTATATGTATACACACACACACACACCACCACCACCACCACCAAATGAAATCAGTAAATTTTAAGTTCATAGCTTAACATGCAAGTAAGTTCTACCTCGGACTCAGAGCATGCCAGAGTCTAGGCCTTGGCTCAGATCCAAGAATCTGGCGCTCCAGAAGGCACAGCCTCCAAGCAGTTTCCCACGAACTGGGACCTTCAGAAAGTAACTACAGGATAGGAAAAGGATACTTTCCTTACAGTTCCGCACTGCTTCTTCAGATCAAAACAAGAAACAAAGGTAGAGCCTAACTGGGTTGGCAGTTGGCAAATATAGTTTTTATAATCTAATAATGCACTAAATAAGTTAATTCTTGAAAAACAGAAACAAAACACCCTACTAGCTGGGAATGATGGCACATGCCTGCAATCCCAGCACTAAGGAGGTTGGAGGGCTAGGAGCTCGAGGCCAGCTTCCCACGTGGATCCATCGAGAGGCTGGCCTGAGCTACATATGGTCCTATCTTCAAAATTTTGAACGCCTGAACATCGAACATCCTATATCTACCTCCCAAGTGCTAACACAATGAGCAAGTACCACCACAGCAAGCAACAAAACAAAAATTTTATTCAAAAATAACTGAGAGTTGGGTGTGGTGGCACATACCTTTAATCCCAGCACATGGGAGGCAGAAGCAGGTGGATCTCTGTGCGTCTGTAGCCAGACAGGACTATCCTGGGAGACCCTGTCTCAACCCTCCCCTGCTCCCCCCACCAAAAAAAACCCCTAATTGAACAGCCTAATTATTTCAGATCTTAATTAGTAAAGCCATCCCCTGAGCACTGGCATGGCTAACAGAAATCTTTGCCTTCTTTCAGTTTGCCCACCAGGGACCACAAAGTCATAAATATGAGACAGGTGAATAACTCTGTGATCAAGGACTCGCTGCAGTTAATGAGGTGAGATGAGGACGATGACACCCTCAAGACAAACGGTCTAGGGACAAAGTGGCCACATTTTGCATGGGACGACAGCGACCTGAGGACAGTGGCTGTGGGCTTAACCACCACCAGCTGAGGTCTCATCCCAGCTCTTTGCCCAGTACCCTTTCCCCCCCTTCCCCCACCCCCGTTTCCATATCTCCAGCAGCATAAACCAGCCCTCTTAACAGCCCGGAGCAGGGACTGGTACCTTAACACTCTGTGCTTATGAGGGACAAAGGCCACCATAGCCTCCCAGCAACCACAAAAATAACCTGCCCATTCACCTGAATTGTGAAAGAAGAGACGCTTGGCAAGAAAGGTGGGTGGAGGTGGCTGGGAGAGCCTCGTTACATGGCCCCAGCACCTGGAGAGCCAGCCTTCCTTTCAGTCTACCCAAAAATCCGAAGGCTGAGCGGGAGAGCCTTCGGCAGTTTTTGTTTGTCTGGAGACAAGGTCTTATGTAGCCCAGGGGGCCTCCCACTTGCTTTGTAGTTTAGGAAGGACTTAAACTCCTGGTCTTCCTACCGTCATCCCTCTCCCCTCCCCCCCCCCCTCCACCTGCCCAAGGACTGGGATTACAAGCACGCGCCAGCCACCAAGCCTGCTGAGCCTCGGGACTTTCAGGATGCTCCTCTCAGCACAAACAAAACACAGAGGTCGGATTGTCCGGGCTTGAAAGTCCCCCTGTCACCCTACAAGTCTGCAGTTTCCACCTCTGTGCCAAGGCTTTGGCCTGAGCATTATAACGGAGTCCAGCCCAGCTCTAAGCACTGGCTTCGAAAGTCTCCGGGCCTCCATAACTCTGCCTATAAAACAGGACCAAATACTCTGGCGACCCCCGCAGGGAGCCATGGGAATCTACCGGCCGAATGCCACAGCCAATGAACTCAGATGCAGCTGTAGCAACGGTCAGAGCTTGCAAAGCTTAGATGGGCACTGCGTGTGGCTGCCTGCCAACCGACCTCAGAGGGGCACCGGTTTGCTTCTTTATGCGGTCTGCCGGTCCTCCCACAGCCGGCTCTTTTCCTGTGCCCATTTTGCTGAGGAGGAAACTGAAAGCGCGGAGTTAAAATGACTTCCCCAGGGTAACAATGCGGAGGCAGGGCTAGCAGCAGACCTGTCTTGCACACGACGACGAGGCCTCCTCCCCTCTGCACTCTCCCTCCTATCCGCCTCAGGCTGCGGAGGTCCGGCCATCAGAACGGCCCAAGTTTCCGCCTGCATCCTGGGGCTGGGTGGCAATAGGATCCTGGGGTTCGCTACAAGTACGCGACTAGTGATGCGCTCTCCGCCCCAGCCCAGCTGGGGCTCCCGCATCCACGTGGTGAAGCGGCTGACACTACTAAGGCTGTCGGGGACAATGCAAGGGCTGGAGGGCACAGCAAAGGGGCGTAACGCGCGCGGCAGGATGGCCAATGCAGGGCTGGAGGGGGCAAGGCGGAACCCCCGAGGGGACGAGGGTCTCCGCACGTGGGGAGAACCCGGGACGTCCTACCTTTCCTGAAGGGCATCGTGCCGGGGACGCTGCGCTGGGGGCTGGCCCGCCGACAACCGAGCAGGCGGACGTCCAAGTGGCAGCCCCGAGGCTCGGGGCGGCCTGTGGGCGTTGGGGCCGGCGAGGGAGGGGAAAGGGACATATTTGGTCACAGCCTGGCACGTCACGGCGCGGAGGAGGCTCCGCCGCGGAGCAGGAAGCGCGGGAGTCGCGTCACCCGTGAGCTCTGGGCGCCTGCGGGCTGCGGGCGGGGAGGCAGGGGTGAGCGACCTGGTCCCGCCCTGAGCCTAGGGCACTGGAGGTGCTGCCTGCCTGCGCAGAGGCCAAGCTGAGCTCATCCATTAGTTCCTTCGGGCTGTGTGGTGAAGGGACCTGGATGAAATTTATCGGTTTTTTTTTTTACCCCCGTTAATGAAGTTGGGACGTTCCAATGGCTGGTTGACTTGTATAGACACTAAAGGCCGAGAGGAGCAGCCTAGAACAGCTCATGCTAAGCTAGTTTAGTTCCCTTCCTGTTCCAGGGTCCTGCCCCTAACACCTACACCCGGCACACCTGATGAAAGTGTTCATCTGTAAGATCACAGGCGTTGAATGGTTTGTTTCTCCAGAGTTTAAAACAGTTCCTCACCCAGTATGATAATCTGTCGGGAGAAAGTGTCATTTAGGGAAAGAAAAGAATGAAGAAGCAGCTTTATTCGGTATATCTTGTTGACCCAAACGTCCCAAGGTAGGATCCTCTTTTAAGTTAAGACTTTCATCTGCTAACTAAACTGGGTATGGTATCTCCAGGCCCGTAATTAATCCCAGTACTTGAAGGCTGGAAGCAAGGACCACTGCCCTTTCTAGGCTGGCCTGGCCTCCGTAGATGAAATTTGTGAGAGAGATAGAAAGAAAGAAAGTAAAAAGTTAATTCTGAGTTTGTAGTCAAAGCACACAGGAAGCAGGGGATTGCTTGAGTCCAGGAGTTTCAGACAGGCCGCTGAGGCACCCCACCTCCGAAAGTTAATTTCTGTTAAGTGGTGTGCTGTACCTTCTCTTTTCCTTCCTTCCTTCCTTTTCTGCTTTTGTTTCTTTGAGATAGGGGCTCGTGTGTCTGGGCTGACTTTAAATTATGCAACGGGCAAGGCTTGGCCTTGAACTCTTGCTCCTTCTCTCTCTATCTGTCTCCTGGGGATCCAGCCCAGGGCCTCCTGCATGTTAGTCAAGCACTTTACCAACCCAATCACCTCCCCAGCCTTGTGGGTACTTAGACAGGGTAGATAGAAGTAGAACAGGGAAAAAAAAAGTTAAAAATGGACTCTAAAACACAATAGACCCACAGTCTTATTTCAAAGATGTGTGTGTTGGATTTCCAGGTGCCAGGCATAAAATGCAGGTGACACATAGCATGGGGGCCTCAGTCACCCAGCACAACTTCAAAAAAAAAAAAAAAAAGCTCATGAAATTTGATTAAAATATTTATCTCTTGCTCTTGCCTGTATCAGAGCTGCCCCCAAAGAGAAACTCAAGCTTAGGCTCTTTATAATGTTCTATGGAAGATCCTTTCCCCAAGGAACTAGATCAACAGCACATGCTGATGTGGAAACTAAGGCAACGACAAAGCATCACCAACTCAGGGCAGAGGTGGCTCCCAGGATAGAGTTGCTTGCTGGCAAGCCTAATGGCCTGAGTTCAATCCTAGGATCCACACTCCAGAAAGAGAAAACAAACCCCCCAAAAGCTGTCCTCTGACTTCCACACACGTGCCATGGCACACAGGTCCACACATATACAAGTAGATAGGTATGTCTTAAAAAAAAAAAACACATTCAATGAAGTATGAAGGTACAAGTTTCAGACGAGTGACCTCTATCCTGAATCCCTCAAGGATGAGGAGTCTCACATGGAGGTTTGTTAGCAGCTGCATGAGACAGGCACCTTTAGGCACAGCGTCTTACAGAACTATACCTTCAAAATGCCGTTTTCTTTTTCCCATATAGAACTTTATGATATGAGCTAGCATGCCCCAAAGTGCTTCTTTCTGCCAGAATACTTTTTAAAAATATCTGCACTAGACTTTAAACTGAGAATGCCTGAAAGTGTGTTCATGATCTTCCTGGATGAACTCTGACCTTTGGGAGCATGCTCAGGAACAATCCTATCATGAAATACTTACTT
The DNA here is from genome assembly GCF_964271855.1 of Acomys minous. NCBI lineage: Eukaryota > Metazoa > Chordata > Mammalia > Rodentia > Muridae > Acomys > Acomys minous. Next base: position 7,794,675 of record NC_140494.1, on the reverse strand, counting down.
GAACACATAGGCCCCTTGGATAAACCCTCATACTTGCTTTGTTCAGGGAGCTTGTTGGTGGGAGAATTCCTGCACTTGCTTTACTACTGCAGGTGACTGTAGTGAGAATTTTGTAATTTCAGTTTCTTTAAAAAACACAGAAATAAACTGGGCATGGTGGCGCATGCCTTTAATCCCAGCACTCGGGAGGCAGAGGCAGGTGGATCACTGTGAGTTTGCAACCAGCCTGGTCTACAAAGCGAGTCCATGACAGCCAAGGCTACACAGAGAAACCCTGGCTTGAAAAACCAAAACCAAACCAAAACCAAAAAACCCCACAGAAATATAAGAATATGTTCTCGTTTAATCCCAGGTGTGAGGATGGGGGGGCGGGGCTACTTCACAGCAGGTGACTGTGATTTGCCAAGTGCTCCTAGCAGGGGTGTGATTTTGCCAGCTGCAGAGAGTTTCTTCTAGTGTGTGATGATTGGAATTCTGGGAACTTTTCAGAGACTATATAAATGCTAGAACCCGGATAGGTGGCTTTGTTGGGGGTTGTATGCTGTTGCTTGTGGTTTGCTAAGTGTGTAAAAAGGAAGCAAGAAGAGAAGAGAAGGAGAAATAAGATGTCCTGATGACAAAGATGGAACTTGCTCCAAGGAGCTCAGCACCCCTAATCAGCAGGAAGTCGTCTAACAATAACAACACCCCCTTTCCCCTATATCCTTTTTCCCTCTCCTATCTAGTGTTAGGGGGTTAAAAGGGTGGAAGAAAGAAGAACCCACAAAGTAGCTAACACTGGCCACAGGTAATGATTCTTTCTCAGGCCCTACCCCCACCCCCACTCCCATTTGCCTGGCTTTAACCCACCACATTCAGTTATAGAGCTTTCTGAACAAAAGCTTGCCTGAGCAGGTGCTGAGCTCGCAGACCACAGTTGGAACACGGATTCCAGTCTGTCTTGGGAGTAGGGAGCTGAGAGTTATGGGAAGAGATCTAGATTCCATGCCATGAGTGACTGCCTGCCCCTCTGACCTTTTCCCTCTGTGATTATGTGTCAAGTGGATGCGGACTCAGCCTTATGGACTTGCTCGTTACCGAAGACAACTTCATCTAAGGCCAATTAATCCAGATAAAAAAAAGTATGTCAAAGGTCAGCAAGATGGCCCAGTGGGTAAACAGACCTGCTGCCAGCCCTGCCTACCTGGGTTGGATCTACTCAACATAAAGATGGTGAACAGCACCTCTACAGACATGCACAACTAAAGTCATAAAGTTCTACATAGGAAAAAGGAGAGGACTGACCCCTCTACGTGCACGTGCACACACACACACACACACACACACACACACACACACACACACACACCATATCCTGGGCTGACACACTTCAGTTAACAGAAACATCGAGCCAGAAGTGGAACTACAGAAGTCAAAATGCAAGGCTAGTACATTTAGAGACTGCCCCAGAACTGTGGGCTTTGACGGACTGGCCCTTTCCTTTTGGCAGGTGGTGCTGTCGATGTGTTGAGCCTTACACCCAGAATGGAACTTCTGTCATGGAGTCAGCTGTGCTGAGGTCTGGGGACCTGTTCTACAGACTGCACGCAGCAGGTGTGCCACCCCAGTTGCTGTAGTGGAGCCAGAGCAGGTGTCCGCTGAGAGGCACTGTTCCTTCCGGTAGACTCCCCCCCCCCCCCATGAACTCATTCATTCATAGGCTACTCTACTGACTGCCACAGTGTAAGACATACACATGGATTTTGCTTCTTAGCCCAGAGTTTCAGACTGATGATGGTCATTTCTGTGCCAACAAGATAGCTGGGAACTGAGGCTCCAAGCTAGGAGCTGGTGGCTGGTAAGACTAAGACATGATTAGGGGGTTGGTACCCTCAACCAAAGCCCCTGAGATGTGAGAACAAAGTTGGTCACCCGTGATGAATGATTTAATCAACCATGGCTATTCAAGGATGCCTCTACTTAAACACCTTAGGATTCAGTTTGCTTCCCAGTTGGTAAGCCAAGAGGATGGAAAAGCTCCTTGCCCCACCCACACTTAGCCATCTTTATACATGTCCCACTGGCAACTTCTGACTCAACTCTTTCATAGTAAAATTGAAAAAAAGTTGTAATACTAAGTAAATGATCATCTCTAGTTCTGTGAGTTACTCTGGTAATCAAACATGGAAATGAAGGCAGACTTTTAAGAAGTCTGGGACACTCGATTGTTATAGCCACATTGGACAGGATGATAAGGTAGGCACTCAACTCTTTCTTTTCTTTTTACATTTATTTCACTGGTGTTTGTGTGTGCATGCCACAGACATATGGAGGTCAAGGACGGTTTGTTAATGTTGGCTCTCTCAGGATGTGGGGCCCAGGGATCAAATTCAAGCCATCAAGTTAGATAGCAAGTGCCTTTCCCACTGAGTCATCTAACCAGTGGCCCCCAAACTGTAAAGTTCTTTAAATTGTATTATTTTATGTGTATGGGTGTTTTGCTTGCATGTACCATGTTTGTGTACCATGTTTACACAGTGTCCACATAGGCCAGAAGAGGGACATGGGTTATCCTGGGCTGACTTTAGAATGATTGTGAGCTGCCATATAGATTCTAGAAATTGAACTCTGGTCCTCTTGAAGAGCAGACGGTGCTCTTAACCCCTGAACCACCTCTCCAGCCCCACAGCTTTCCAGCTATCCTCTTTCCCTAATACTTTCTTGGGTCTTATGGGACTGAGCCCTTCAGACTGTGGCTGACATTTTCTCTCAGTAGCAACAGTATTGGATGGGATTGTGGGATGTGAAGCTGGCATCTGGAGAGTTGGGGACTGAGTTGTTGGAGAGGGTAAACCCTACACAGTTAGTATCAGAAGAGTTGTAAGTCAGGCCAAAACATTCTCATCTCTCTGCTTTGGTTGTTTAATTGGGAACAAAAGACAGAGAACGCTGCAGCTGCCTACTTTGTTCCATTCCATGTTCAAATAATAGACAGCACCCTTAGACTTTAGTTGTTGTTTAATTATCCTGAAAACATTTGTTCTTTTGCTACCAATTGTAATCGGCCAACAAAGATATTGGCAGTGTGTAATAACACCAAGAGTACTTCTGGCATGTCCTCAAAGAAAGTACCAAGACACCTGCTAGGAGAGGTAAAACACCCAGAGATGGCTGGGATGGAATCCTACTGGTAGAGTGTTTGCTGTGTGCATTGTGGTGGTTAGATTGTTAGTTCATTAAAGAAACAAAAAACACCAAGCAGGGTGGCCAGTGCCTACAATCTCAGCACACTCCACAGGCAGAAACAGGAAGATCAGAAGGTTGCTCCTGGTTACATGGTGAGTTCAAGGCCAACGTGGGTTATAGGAGACAGAGGCATAAAGAGACAGAGGAGGAGGAGGGAAGAAAAGAGAAGAGAGGGGAAGTACCGAGACGTAGGTCCGGGCCTTGGTCATCCAAGGACCTTGAATATTTCGGGGATTGCCCTCAGCCAACTTGTGCAGGAAAGGAAAGCTTGGAGGAGGGACCATGCTTTGGCTCTGTGGCTGTTGCACCAGAGAACTGTGATGGACTGGGAGGGAGGGCGCCATCCTTGGAAAAAAGGTGACTCCATGGGAAGGAGGTTTGCTCAAGCTATGGATGCTTTTCAAAGATGACCATCCTCCCAACAACAAGCAAATTAGAGCCGCCACTGTTGCACCAACCGCCCGTCCATCCTGGAGAAAGACAAGGACTGCAGGCCAGAGATCACGACCAAACAGATCTTATTAGAAATGGAAGAACTTCTACATGAACCAAATATTTAAGACCCAGCTTCAGCAGAGGCCTACACAACTTACTGACAAAACAGTGGCATATGAGAAGAGTTTGAGCACAAGCGATGAAGTTTGCCCCCTCATAAGCAGACGCCCTGTGGCTCCATGATGTGGAAGGACCTGGGTTGGCAAGAACTTGTTTACAAACTTTCGCAGACCTGTCACTCCTCCATACAGTTACTAGTCACCTGGGAGGGTTGAGTGGGCACCATTGTCATAGACAGTCGCAATCTGCTGAATTGCCTGTTTTTTCATACAGGGTCTCTTCCTTTAGTCTTTTGTATTTTTGATTGTTATGTAAAACTTGCTTTTATTTTAATCTTGATGTCAATATTTCACCTGCTGTAAAATGATAACCCTGTGTACTTGGTAAGCCCCTAGGAGCCAGTTTCTTAGCGCTTGGATGCAGGCATGTCTCCCACTGTTCAGAGCTCTGGAGGAGGAGGAGGAGGAGGAGGAGTAAGGAGGGAGGAAAACTCCCAATGATGGGATGAGCCAAGGAGGGGTGAGTCTGTTGAGCCATCCAGGGCTGAGGAAGCAAGCCAGCCTGGCCCGTCCTGGAGAAGGAAGCAGGGTATGGACATACAGCCTCCAATGATTTTCAGACCAGGAGAACATTTTTAATTGAGACTCTATCCTCAGGCCTCCTGACAATCTAGTATGAGTCAGAGGATGTAATTTCATATTACTCACTGAACTTTCAATTGTGCAACTGCCACCTCTGCCCTGTCTAATGTGTATTGATCTGAAGCCCGTGATGCTCCTCGGGCGCTCTTGGCTCATCCCCACAGTGATTTAAAAACCTAACCTAATAGCTAGGGACCTTGAGGAGGCATGGCAAGGCTCCAGGCTTCAAATGCCCTTTCTCATTCTATCACTGCAGAATTGTCACCTTTGGTGAAATAATTTTGTGCATTTGTACATTTTTGTTTTGTTCTGAGGCAGGGTGTCACACAGTCCAGACTTCTCTAACTTGCTCTATAACAAGGATGACCTTGAATTTCTGATTCTCTTGTCTCCACCTCTTGAACACTAGGATTACAGGTGAGTGCTACCGATCTGTTTGTTTGGTGTTAGGCATCAATTTTGCACATACTAGACAAGTACTCTACCAATTGGGCTACCCTCTAATCCTTACCTTAGTGTTTTTGTGTTTGCTTTTGCTGTTGTTGAGTCAGGGCCTTACCATGTAAGGTGGGCTGGCTTCAAACTTGTAACTCTCCTTCTCCAGCCTCCCAAGTGCTGGATTACAGGCCAGTTTCCAGGCCCAGCTCCCATGAGGTCCTTAGGATAAAGGGCCTCCATCTGGGTGGATATTTGTATTATTTCCCTAAAGCGCTGGTTAAACAGGTCGCTGGATCTCCCCCCAGGAATCTGCATTCCTGGCCTTCTAACAAGGTTCTAGCTTATGACATGGCTGTTTCTAGGCCACACAGAGAGAACTGGAGGAAACCCATGGGTTCCTGATCTCTTCCACAGAGCGTCCCTCACTTGGGTGGACTTATCCACACAACAGAAGGCTCTTGAGAACTCCTTACAGGATTCCCTGGCACCTCTGACCTTCACCAAACCAAAGGACGAGCACTCGAAAGATGGAGCCACTGAGAGGAGTAGCGCACACACACAACATGGCTGCACTTGACTTTTCTTAGGAAGCCTGCTGTAGGTCTCAGTGCAACCAAGCTCTCTCTCTTTCTTCCTTATTTATGAATTACCATTCAACTGAGACATAAACAGTGCATTAAATGGGGCCATCCAACATTTTGACCTACATACGCAGTGTGCCATGCTTACCTCAGAGTTAACAAGAACGTCTTCTTTTCCATTTGCCCATTCCTTGGGGTTTTGTTTTCTTTTTGCAGAAAATGTTTCACCTTATAGACCAGGCTATCTTGAAATTCCTGGCAATCCTTCTGCCTTGGCCTTCTCAGACATCCACTTCCACTTCTGGGTCCTCTTTTTCCTTTTTCTCCCCCCCCCCCCTTCCTTTTTTCCTTCTGTCCTTCCTTTGTTATTTGAAAATAGGGTCTCACTACATACCCTTGGTTGGCATGGAACTCACTATGTAGACCAGGCTGGTCTTGAATTCAGAGGTCTGCATGCCTCTGCCTCCCTGCTGGGATTACAGGCCTGCTTGCCAGCCACTTACCATTTCTTTGTAGTGAAGATTTTCTTCTCGCATCATGAAAGGTACAGTCACTGCTATAGCACTGATGTAACTGGAGCTAGAACCTCTTGCTTTTAGCTATTATCTTCATGTTGATGAGCTTTCCCCATCTCTTTGCTTATGGCTGAGAGGTAGTCACCTGTAGCTATGTCCCACATGCTCGTTATCTGCCCATCAGTTGACAAGCTGTTTCCATTTAATGTCTACAGGAAATAGGACTGCAGAGAACACAGGAGCTCAGAGTGGTTACCTCTTCTACAAACTTAAGGGAAGGAGAGATGGCTCTGTGGTTAAGAATATTTGCTGGTCCTCCAGAGGACCAAGCTCCATCCCTAATATCCACATGATGGCTCACAACTGTCTCTGGAGGACCAGCAAATAATATACAAAAAATAAAAATAAATAAATCTTTTTAAAAAGTTAAAACATTGATTTCAACTAGCTGTGGTGACATGTGCCTGTAATCACAGCACTGGAGGTGGAGGCAGAGGATAGATAAGAGTTCAAGGCCATCTTTGGCTGCCTATTGAGTCCAAGGCTAGCCTGGGCTACATGAGATCCTATCTTTAAAAAACCATTAAGATCTAGCTGTGCTGGTCCATGCCTTTAATCCCAGCACTGAAGGCAGACACAGGTGGATCTTTGTGAGTTTAAGACCAGCCTGGTTTACTGTCCAGCAGCATTGCTCAACAATCTATAGAGTAAGTTCTAGGCCAGTCAGGGTTACAGAGTGGGACACTGTATCCAAAAGGAAAAGAAAGTCACCAACAACAGAAAACAGCAACAAGGCCTGTAGCCATAACATGCTGGATGCTGAAGCAGGGAGATCAGTAAGCCTGTGAGCTTAGTCTGGACCACATAGTGAGTTCCAGGCCAGTTTGGATGGCGTTCATAGTGAAACTCTGTCTCAAACATAGGCCTGAACTATAGCTTAGCTTGTCTAGCTTGCCCAAGACCCTGGGTTTGAATCTCAAAACCACATAAATGGAACATGCAGCACCTGCCTGGTAACCCAGCACTTGGGACGTAGAGGCAGGAGGATCAGAAGGTCTAAGTCATCTTCAACTACGTAAGGAATTTGAGGCCATTGCTGGGCTACATGAGTCCCTATCTAAAACAGCAGCAGCAACAACAAATAAACTAATACATGGTACATGTAAACTGCTTTCATTTTCACTGAACAGATATGCCTGGTGGAAGGAACAGTGGGTCACTACTCTAAGTTCTTACGGAACCTCTACACTGCTTGCCATATGGCTGGCTCATATTCCCACTAACAGCACACAAGGGGCTCCTTTTCTGTGTCCCCACTGGCACATACTGCTCATTTCTGGTAACAGCCACTCAGACTTGGGTGATGTGGTGCCTCCTAGTGGCTTTGAGTTTCATCTCCCTAAGGTGATATTGAACATGTCCCATCTATTTGTGGACTGTATGTTCTCTTTTGCAACGTGTCTACTTAGCTCTACTGTCCACTGTCGGTTGGTTGACTATTTGCTTGTTTTTGCTGTTGACTTTTTAGAGCTCCGTATATATTCAGATACCTACTTCCTGATGAGATGTCATTGGCATATACTTTCTCTCATCATGCAGCCTTTTTTTTTTTTTTTAAAAAGATTTATTTATTTTATGTATATGAGTACAGGGCATCAGATCTCATTGTAGATGGTTGTGAGCCACCATGTGGTTGCTGGGAATTGAACTCACGACCTCTGGAAGAGCAGACAGTGCTCTTAACTGCTGAGTTATCTCTCCAACCCCCGTGCAGCCTCTCTTTTGGCTGTTTCCTTTGTTGTGCAATGTTACAGAGAGACTTCATAGAGTTTCTTTCATAGAATGCCAACAAGTTAAAATTATTATTACTGCTGTTGTTGGTGGTGTGTGTGTGTGTGTTCCCAGGTGCTGAGGACCCCAGGCCCACTGAGCTGCAGCCCCAGGATACATCCTCTACATTCCTTTTTAAATTTAGAGACAGGCAGGCGTGAACTCCTGATCCTTCTGCCTCTCCTATTGTCACTGACAGCAGAGCTGGCCCAACTAGTGGAGTGACTTGACCTGGCTATTCAGCCAGAAAGGGGCACAGCAGAGTCCTACATCCAGGCCTCTTTGCTGTTACCACAGTGTCCTTCTCTGGGGCACTTTGTCCTCTCCTCCAGCCACATGCCAAGGTGAAGACGTCACAGTTCTTTGGGGTTAGTTCCGCTGGGAACCCAGAGCCTTCAGTCTTAGCAAATTGAGTCTTAATGACCCATTTACAGCTAAGAAGCCTGGCTGCCTTTTTCCCAGAAATCAGTCTCACCATCTCTGGGGTGAAGTGGCTGCTCCTCTGTGCTGCATGGCTTCCTAGAATGTGATGCTTTCTTCATGGAAAGCCTCACACTTATCACCACATCACTTCCACGAGGAAAAGACAAACCAAGTCACAGATAAAAACCTGGCCAACCAGGCAGGACTCAGCAGGTAGAATCAGGAGTTCAAGGCCACCCTGGGCTACATGAGACCACTTCAAAACAAAATGAAAGAAAAGAACCAAGCTGGCGGAGTGGGGTGGCCTTGTGTCTAAGTCCATTCTGGTGACCATCCCAGAATACTCTAGGGCAGCAGTACACTATACTTTTGGGGTAGAATAACCTTCCTTTGGGGTTGAATAACCTTTCATAGGGGTTGCCTAAGACCATCAGAAAACACAGATATTTACATTATGATTCATAACAGTGGCAAAAGTACAGTTATAAGGTAGCAACAAAAATAACTTTATGGTTGGGGGGGTCACCACCACTTGTATAAGGAACTGCATTAAAAGGTTGGAGCATTAGGAAGGAAGGGGGTCCTGCTGGGACCACTGCTGTAGTCATATCTTCCTAAATTTACCGGTATTTCTTTCCCTGTAAGATTCCTTGCACATGTCATGAGCGGGTTATTTTTAAAACACTGAAGTAGGTCAAATTATAATTTTCATTATAATGTAGAGTGGCCTTTATGTGGACAAGAGTGCTCAGGATTACTTTCACTCAATTAATATTCACTTTATTCAAGTTCAGTGCAGAATTATTTCAAGCCTTTATATTTGACTTAGATCCCTTGTTTCCACCTATAACTTGACTAGAAAACAGAAAAATTTTAGGGTTAGGGATATCACTCAGAGGCAGTATACTTAGTAAGCATGTGTGAGGCCCAGGGTTCAATCCCCAGGATGTTAAGAACAACTTTAAAGCCGAGCATGGTGGTGCATGCCTTTAATCCCATCACGTGGGAGGCAGAGGCAGGTGGATTGCTGTGAGTTCCAGGCCAGTCTGGTCTACAAAGTGAGTCCAGGACAGTCAAGGCTACACAGAGAACCCTGTCTCAAAAAACCAAAACCAAAACCAAAAAAAAAAAAAAAAGAAATAAAATAAAAAATAAAGAAATAAAATAAAAAATAAATAAATAAAACAAAGAACAACTTTAAGAGTTGCTGTTAAGAGAAACATCGGTGGCTGGTCCTATTCAGAAACAATAGTTATTTAGTTCTGTGTGGTAGTGCATGCCCGAGGATCCCCCTTGTGGAAAAGGACAGCAGGAGAATTGAGAGTCCAAGGTCATCCTCGGCTACACAGCAAGCTCAGATCAGCCTGGACTACAGCAGACCCCCTTCTCAAAAACAAGAAAAGAAAAAGGAGGGAAAGAGGGAGGGATGGAGAGAGAGCCTCAACACTCAGGAGGTAGAGGAGTTCAAGGTCATCCTCAGTTACAGGGCAAGTTCATATGAGACTGGGCTACATGGGAAGATAGATAGATAGATAGATAGATAGATAGACAGACAGACAGATAGACACATACATACATATATACATGATATATAGATAGATGGATGGATGGCTAACAAGCTTCTTTTAAAAATATGAAACACATCTGTAAAATAAAATTTTCAAAATACTTTTTTTCAAAGCATTCTTAAATATTTATAAGGAAGTTTAATTCCTTATTTTTCCATACTGTTGATCTGAAACTTCCAGCTGTATCACAAGTCTACATCAGTTACCCAGTTTATGTTTAAAATAAAGTCTCACTTTGTAACCCATGCTGGCCTCAAATCTGTAGCAATCTTCCTGCCTCTACCTCATAATTGCCAGGAGTACAGGTATGAACCAATATGCCTGGCTAAAATGATAACTTCTTAAGATGCTAAACACACACACACACACAAACACACACACACACACACACACACACACACACACACACGATTTAAATTTAGCCCTCAAATACCAAACCCTGAGTTTCCAGTTGCACATGCTTTTAATCTCAGTACTCTGGGATCTCTGAGTTAGAGGCCAGCCTGGACTCTACAAGGTGAGTTCAGGACAGCCAGGTCTCTGTTATACACACACACACACACACACACACACACACACACACACACACACACACACACACAAACACAAAAACCTATGAGCTTTCTTCACTCAGAGTCACATTCTTCCACTAAAGAAAATGTCTCCAGAGTCAAAAGCAACTCCTGACCCAACAAAGGAACAAATCTGAGAAGGGAAAGTAGCTTACTGGTAGAACATGTGGCTAGCATGTGCTAAGCCCTGGGTCAATCTTCACTACATTAAAAAGGTGAGGAAGGAGGAAGAGGAGGAGAAAAGCAGGTGTGGTACTACCTGGCAGCATTCTGGAGGTACTGGCAAATCACCTCCCATACTGACAGTTCAAGGGCATCTGGGGCTACCTAGGATGCCTCAAGACATCAAAAGAAAGGACAGAACCCTATTATCACAAGAAAGCTAGCGGATTCTGTCTCAAGGGCTGAGTTTCTTACCTGATAGAAGATGGTGGATCAGGCAATTTAAGGAGTTCTTGTTACTCATGGCAGAAAGCCCAGCTACTTCCAGGCCTCCTGACCTTCATCTGCATATCCTGAGGCTGGCGAACTTCACCAGGCACCGGGTCAGGTCTGAAGCAGGGTTAGTAGTGTCTGGGTACAGGCTACAAGCGATGACCTGATGACAGCAACTCTCTAGAGAACACACAGCTGTGAGGGCTTACATTGAACCCTACTTGCCACCGCCATTTCAGTAGTGCACATCATAAAAACCATTCTCCAACAGCCACAAACCTGCAATAAAGCCTGACATAATTAGGGTATTGCCAAAGTTGTAGGGAAGCTGATTTCTGCCTAAATATTGTTGTGGTTTAATCTGAAATCTGGAGAGTGTCCGTCTTCACTGACTACTGTGTACAGTAAAGCCGCTGAAGCTTTCCCATTCATGACCCCTTTTCACCTGAGAAATCTTTACGCAACTCCAAACATACAGGTTTATAAAAAATGAGTATAAGTCAAATATTTACTGCTAATAAATCCTAAGAGACTTATTTAATATTTGATACTGTAGGAAACAGAGCATCTTCAATGCTTTTCAGGGTTAACATTAGAGAAAGCTGATTCAGTGTCTTATGACAACCTCTTCCCCTTTGTACCGCGCAAAGATGAAATATTTCAGCACACCTAAGCTTGCTCTGGGCCCTCCAACAACACAGCAAATGTGACGGCACTGCTCAATTGGAAATGCTATTTCTGTCTCTGGATGCAAGACCTGGGTTGCCCTGAAGGCTGCCATTAGCAGGAAGGGGCTTGCTATGCAGAATAAGAGGTGTGGGCGGGCAGAGGGTGGGGGGACTGGTGGGAAGCCAGAAGGGACTTAAGGGTGAACACATTGGTTTAAACCGTATGCTTTATCCAAATGTTCGGAGGGAAGTGTTGCCTCTTGCCCGCAGCCATTACCGTGGCAAAAAATGAATCATACACTACCTCGACTGACTCTCTCCATGGTGAGTCCCACAGGGAACCTGAGACCCATTTTATGGGAGGAGTTGAGCCAGGGTCTCATAACCATCCCAGGCTGGTCCTGAGCTCAAGATCCTCCTGCCTCTGCCTCAAGTACTGAGAGACTACCTGAAACTGTTCAAATGAAGACGCTCTCTTTATGTAACTCCAGTGTGGTGGTATGTATCTACGCTCATAGGTACAGGGAAGCTGGGCAGGAGGATCACAGGTTTAAGGCCAACTTGAGCTATGTATTGAAACTTAAAAAGGAAGCAAAAGGAGCCGGGCACAGTGGTGCGCGCCTGTAACCGCAGCATTCGGGGAAGGAGAGGCAGGCGGATCTCTGTGAGTTCAGGAGCAGCCTGCTCTACAAAGCGAGTCCAGAACAGCCAAGGCCACACAGAGAAACCTTGTCTTGAAAAACAAAAACAACAAAACAAAACAGAAAAATTAAACAAAAGGTTTCCTGCTAGGCAGAGAATGCTCCTGCAGGCCCACTTTCTAGACGTGTTGAGGCAAGAGGTTCAACACCTGAACTGTCGTCAGTTTACTTCTGAAATGATTTAACAGCAGCAGCAGCATTTTGGTTCCTGGCTCCTGACTCTGACCCTTGGGATTGCAAGTTACTGTGAAATGTGTCTTTGCCAGTTTAGTTTTCTTCCAGGGAGGAGGGGTCAAAGCATCACAACTTGATTACAGTGGCTCCTTCCTTTTCTGAGAGAAGCAGCAATGCACACAGCTTACAGCTTCCAGTCTCACTAGCTCCTTCCTCTCAGGCAGGGTCAGGTTTTAGAGAGCCAGGGACCTGTGAGGACTTACCACAAAGCTATGGATGGGCAGGTGCTAGCTTAGCTTTTCAGAGACTGTGAAATGGCACCTGTTCTCTGTCTTGAAAGGAAGCTTAAGTATCTGAGGCAGGTACAACAGGGTGAAAGGAGGAAAATAGAATTTAAAAGAGGTATTTTGAAGACTGTGTGAGAGCAGGAAAAAGAGGCGGTCACTAAAGGAAAAGAAGCTAAATATCAAATCCAGAAGTTCCTGTGCCCTAAAAACGTATTAAAGTATCACAGCTAGTGTAACTTTAAGAGGATGTCTAACAGTCTTTTGTTGAGCATAAGCAGGGCTTAGAAGCTGCAGACCCAGGGAAGGGCGGGTGGGGAGGGAAAGTGGGTCATTTCTCTTAGCCTGAGGTGAATTTCTCTTTCCCCAATATACAATATACCACAAAGAAAAGAGGAGGTTGAGGGCCCACCCTGATTGGTAACAAACCCCAACCAACCAGCAGCAGTTTGTGTTCATGCACCAAGTTGGGGCCTGTATCAGCAGTTTAACAGCCACAAGTGTAGAGAAACAGGGGACACAATCCTCATGCCAGAGAGGTCAGACACATTTGGACCAATAGGTCATCAGGACTGGGAACTTGAATAGATCTCCCATTATGTCAGTGGGTTTGCAGTCTGCGGCCCTCCTGGCACGGAGTCTGTATCCCTCGACATCAAGCTGACTGCTGCTTTGCCTTCTTCCCTGTCTTTTTGCTCTTTAATCGGCAGGGGAAAAGGACTTGACTACAACAAACCTAAGGCACCTACACACAAAATATTTCTCTAATCTTTCCCTGTCTCCAATTAAAACAAATGTTAGGTTATGTCACTGGTAAGGCTCACAGCTCCACAGCACACAGGAAGTTGCCTAAGTTTTAAAACACAAAACCAAAACCAAAACCCAGGGTCTTGGCTGGCCTGGAACTCAAGGAGATCCTCCTGCCTCTGCTCCTGAGTGCTGGGATTAAATGCCACCATACCCAACCTGAGCTCTTTTCAGAGGCCTCCATGCAGGTAAGTAGCCTGGACAAAGACATGAGTTTCAGAATGAGGCAAATATGAAGCCAAGTTAAGTGTACTGAATTAGAAAGGTCTCCAACAGAGAGTAAAACCACCTGACAGAGCCAGGTGTGGTGGACCACGCCTTTAATCCTAGCACTTGGGAGGCATTACGTAAGTAACGACCTCACAGGTTGCTAGGTAGACTGGGGCAATATGCTAACACTCAGACTTTTGTTGATAAAGTTTTATTGCGACACAGCCGTCTTCCCCAGTTTGTTTAAGACTGTGTCTGTCAGATCTCTGTGAGTTCGAGGCCAGCCTGGTCTACAAAGCGAGTCTAGAACAGCCAAGACCACACAGAGAAACCCTGTCTCGAAAAAGCCAAAACCAAACCAAACCAAACCCAAAACAACAAAAATACCTGACAGGATAAGGGAGTCAGTTATGTTTCTTTAAGATGAGTATTATGGACTGTTAAGGCCTTTCAATGTACATCTCTAAAGGTTACTAAGAAGTCACCTCCCTTCCATCCAATTTGGTCCAAAGAATGTATTATTTATTGGTTTTTCTGAGACAGAGGTCTTTCTACATAGCCAAGGCTGCTCTGGAACTCACTATGTAGACCAGGCTGGCTTCAAACTCAGAGATCTGCCTGCTTCTGTCTGACAAGCAAATTTAAAAAAAAAAAAAGCTTTAGGTGTATGAATGTTTTGCCTACATGCATATATGTGCACATATGTGCACTACATGTACACTTGTTGCCTGTGTAGATCAATAAAGGGTACTGGATTACCTAGAACTGAGGTTACATGTGGCTATGAGCCACTGTGGAGGTGCCATTGGCAACTGAAACTGGGACCTCTGCAAGAGCAACAAGAATTCTTTTTTTTAAAGATTTATGTATTATGTTTACAGTGTTCTGCCTGCATGTACACCTGCAGGCTAGAAGATTACAGATTGTTGTGAGTCACCATGTGGTGCTGGGAATTGAACTTAGGACCTTTGGAAGAGCAGTCAGTGCTCTTCATCTCTGAGCCATCTCTCCAGCCCACAAGTATTCTTAACCATTGAGCCACCTCTCCAGCTCAAGAATGTAATTTATAACAAGGTTTGAAAAAAGTGAAAGGTTTTGAATGGTGGGAAAGAGATGGGGGTACCAAGGGGACACCAGGCAGGTTGTTGGGAACAAGGCTGCTGGAGATAAGGAATGTATTAAAGAGCTACTAATCAGTGGGGCATGGTGGTACACGCCTTTAATCCCAGTGCTTAGGAGGCTGAGGCACTTGGACCTCTTGAGTTCCAGGCTAACCAGAGCTACAGAGTGAGATCCTGTCTCAAGTAAGTAAAAGTTAATAACACCTAGGACAGACAGACAGATAGACAAGAGCATAGGATCCTCTGAGGTAAGGAGTCAGGGCCCCAAGGAAGAAGTAGGTGTTATGGCACAAGCCTGCAGACAGGCTGATTCTTTGCAGGAGGCAGGGGTTGGGGAGGATGTGTGACCTATACCCACTTGGATATAAAGCCGCTTTCCAGTGAGACCTTGAGCTAGGGACCCAGGAGGGTATGCCTGTGGTATCTGTGAAGGGGGAAAGGATGCTGCAGGTATGGCCTGAGCAGTAGCTACAGTCTAACACTACATACTTGGGGAAAGTAAAACATTTTCCAAGTAAAAATTAGTGAGATGGATTCATGTGGGGCATCATGTAGGTCCAAGAGCAGGGGATGCTATGAGCCTAAGTATATATACCATTTTGTTCCCAAGTAGACAGAACCCACTGTCCTTGACATCCTAGACGGCGGCTCTATGGGAAGGCATCATCTGACTCCAAATGAGCAGTTTATTTATTGCCTTTCACAAGACATCTTAGAAAACACATTGTCTCTGTTGTGGGTCATCAAGTCTCCTGCTTTTCTCTGCCTATGGACCTACTGGGACTTTCTACTGGGTGTCATGAGTGCCTAATTTGATGTTTTGCTGTCTGCTACCTACCTATCTACTCTTTTACATTGGTCTAGTACAGACTCAACAAACTCACTCATTCAAAAAGATCGGCTCTCACAGATCATTTTCTGACTGAACAAATTAACTTGGTCTGCTGCTAGGGATTCCCTTCTCTTTTCTTGAGTCAGTGTTGTCTGTGGATTCCTCTTTGGGTTGTGGTGGATTGAAGCAGGAATGGGAGTGAAGGACTGAGTGCAGACTCATCTTCTGAGACATACGGGATACAGAGGGGATTCTAGGAAGATTCCTGCGTTTCTCAGAAGTACAAGATGAATTCCTCCAAATTAGAGTTTATCTGAAAGCTTAAAAAGAAAAAGCGTAGCCAAGTGCAAGGCATGATGCGTAGTTAATGAGGGGTTGAAGTCCACTATGCCACGAGACCTCCTTTTGTAAGGAGCACTAGATAAACGAGTACACGCAGTGGAAAGGGGTGAACGGTAACACAAAGAGCAACAGGAACAGAGGTCACACCTCAAGGAGGGAGTGGCCAAGAGCATCAATCACTGTAAACTGTCTAGTCAATGGGCATTAGACATGGGTCATACAAATTTTCAACAGCAAATCAGGGGGCCTAGTAGAAGAAAGTTAATTTGTAATCAAACACAATAAAAGAGGCAATAAAAACGAACGCGCAGAGGGAGGGAATAGAAGACTCTGAGAAGGCAAGGTAAGACAAGACACTAAAAAGAGCTAAAGTCAAGGGTTTTCCCCTGAATGGGTTCTGCTAATACGGGATGAGACTTGAGTATGTTTATATAGATGTAGTGAAAACAGATGAACCACACTGCCTAACAATCACAGTCCTAAAAAAAACTAGTTTTTTTTGCTAACTGCCAAGAACCAGAAATCATCAAAATGTCAACAGGTGAGTACAGTGCAGGTTACAGAAAGGAATACTAGTCATGATAAATCAGCTCTGGGCATGGAAACGAACCTGTTAGCCCAAAGGCAGGAGGATCAGGAGTTCAAAGCCAGCCTGCGTTATAGAAGACCCTCTCACAAACAAGCTATCAAGCCATAAAAGATATGGATGAATATTTACAAGCAAACAGAAACTCACCACATAGTCCAGGCTGTTCTCAAATGCAGTGATGAGATTACTGACATGTGCCATGACACTGCAATGCTAAGTAAAAGAAGCCAGTCTTGGGGAGAGAGGGAGAGGAAGGTATATGCTGTACGATTCCAGTTGTGCGACACCCTGGAGAATACAAAACTATTAATGGTAAACAAAACCATTACCAGGATGGAAATGGGGTTGGGTTTGAAAAAAGAGAAGGTAAAGTCAAGACGTTCTTTAGGACAGTGAAACGATTCTGTTTATCATTGAGGAGCACACAGGACTGAACAGTACCCATTAAAGTCTCACAGCACAACCAATGCACTTTTAGTGTGAGTAAAGGAAGACTGGGGAACCCCAGGGTGTAACTGAGACCGTCACATACAAATGTTAGTATTTTACACATGTGGAAAGACAGCCACGCCAGATAACCAGCTGGCACCCTAACCTCATATTCCAACCTCCAGAACCATAGGGGTGGAGGAGAGAAATCCTTTACAAATTGTTTAAACAGTTTACTATATCATTTCCACTTTCAGGTAAGGCAACTAATCAGTGAGCAGATTTGAACCCTGCAGTCTGAATTCAACACACAACAATATATTTTCATTTCCCCAACTGTTATGAACTGCAGAGTAAAGGAACAGTTTGGCCAAATGTTTTACCAAATAACTGAGGTTACCAGATTTTCAGTGTAGGAAAGGCAAGTCCTTACCAATCTCATCTTTCAGGATTTGCCATCTGAAATTCTGTCAATCACTAAATTACAAGTCAAAGCAAGGGTAGACTCCTTAGAGCTTTTCCCAGCTGAAGTCCTAAGCTAACAAATGGGAAGATTTCAAGTGCTCACCCCTGACATAATGTGCAAAGCAAGCAGGAAGACAGAGTGAAAGAAAATTCCCTGAACTCAGGAAGGGTTTTCAAAAGATTACAAACACGAGAGCAAGAATGGTAAATGTTGTTTTTCAAGACAGTTTCTCTGTGTAGCCTTGGCTCTTCTCGACTTGCTTTGTAGACCAGGCTAGCCTCAAACTCACAGATACCTGCCTGCCTCTGCCTCCCAGAGCAATGGGATTACAGGCATGTGCTACTATGCCCACTGGTGTACACACATTTTATTAAGCCATTTGCTGATAAACACCTAACGGAGGAACCCTGTCTCATAAAAAGAAAAGGAAACAAAACCAGAATGGCAAATGTAGGGACAGATGGCTCACTGGGTGAGGGGCACTTACTACTGATCCTGATTTTGATTCTTGGTACTCACATGGTAGAATGCAGAAACAACTCCTTTAAATTGTTCTATTACCACTCTCATGCTGTGGCAGGTAAATGTACCCACCCCCTAAAGAAATGCAAAGTAAAGAACAACAAATGTGCATCACACTAAGCCTTACTAGGTGTAATGTCCTGCCTTTTGTTAACTAGTAATTTTAAGATCATTCCACTATCAGAAATTCACAATACCCTCTGTGGAGTATAGGTCCCTAACCGCAACCCGGGCAACTGGGAGCCGAGGAACTAGAAACTCAAGGCCATTTTTGGCTACAAAATAAGTTCAAGAACAGCCAAGGTTCAAGTACCTAAGTACTGGTCTTAAAAACAAAATCAAGCCAGGCATGGTGGCCCACAACTGTAATCCCAACACTCTGGGAGGCAGACACAGGCACATCTCAGTGAGTTCGAGTCCTGCCTGGTCTGCAAAGTGAGTCCAGGACAGCCAGGGCTACACAGAGAACCCTGTCTCAAAAAACAACATAAAACAAAAACCCACCCAGCAAATAGTTTAACAAAAATCCACACACAAAGAATGTACTCGATAATGTAATTAAGGATGATTTATGCACTAACAAAGAGACTAGGGGAACGTTCATTAAGTTATGCCATACTAATAAAAAGAACCTCTTACATCAAAAACATCCTTTAGTTGCTGATGGCAGGAAAAGCCATTTAGTACAAAGGACCAATATTATAAGGTATAAGGCGGCAAGCATTCAAGACTGGAGCTGGGAGATGGTGGCACACTTTTAACTCCAGCACTGGAGGCAGAGGCAGGCAGATCTCTTCTGAGTTCCTGGCCAGCCAGGGCTACACAGAGAGACCCTGTTTCAAACACACACAAAAAGACTGGAGCTTGTACCTTCCATGCATTAGAGACAACATAGAACTAGCCATCATTCAACAGCTGGGTACTTGGAAATTTGCAGCTACTTACATTAATATTCATATGCCTGATTCCACAGGTAAGGCTGGCATAGATTTCACAGCTGCTTACTATCTTATAAAATGTCCCAAATACAGAATCCTTTACTTTTACTATTTTATCCAGACTTACACAGTACGTACATTGATTTTTAAAAAAAGTCATCTTAATGGAGTTTTATTATTTTTTATACATTCTTTTTGTTTGTTTTTTCAAGTCACAGTTTCTCTGTGTAGCTTTAGCTGACCTGCACTCGCTTTGTAGACCAGGCTGGCCTCGAACTCAGAGATTTGCCTGTGTCTGCCTCCCCAAGTGCTGGGATTATAGGCGTGAACTGTACTAAACACTTTTGTTTTCTTTTCTATAGTCCAACTAATGTTTTATAAGCAATTTATACCACTTACTTCAAAAGTATAATTTCCCACAATTGCAAAATTACATTAGTTGGCAATATAGTTTACGTAGATAACAAGGCTGAATTCTGTGAATTTTAAGACTACATAAATTAGAACTAACAGTTTCAGACTTTGTCAGTATACACAACTCCAGGGAGGAGCCCGTCATTCCCAAACAGCTGGGCACACACTTATAAAGCCCTTTCTAGGTTTTAGTTAGCCTGGTGTTTCTAATGCACCCTATAACAATATCTATACCCATTTACTCCACAAAGCCATCACAAACCCTCTAGTCTGGCTTAGTTTAAACAGCAAATAACTCAACCCAGCAGGTCACATGGCTCTGGGTTCCTCCACCCTAACTCAGGCTAAGTGCTTTTCCTTCTTGAGAACGCAGGCATTTACATCTCCAGCACACCACCAACATGACTTTATTATACGACGTACAGAGCTACAGCTCCGTGACTTGAAGGCTTTATTAAGGAAGGAGGAAAAGGGTGACTTAATACAAACTCCATTCTAAGCCTTTCTAGATCTTTTCATGCCAAGACACACAGCGTGGCATGAAATCCCAGCAGAAACAACACAGACAGTAGTGAGAAAACAACCAGAGAGGCACACACATTTTTTGAAGGATTTTTTTTATACTATATTAAAAAACCACAAAATAAAAAAGGGATCCATCAACATATATCTTAGAAGTCCATCCAAGAGTCTGTGTCCAACAGCCGTGGAGGCTGATGCCTGTTTCATTGCTCAGTCTGCAGCTCACATAAGGATCAAGGAGGTGACTTTAGGTTACAGTCAAACTTGTTCTGCCAGATCCAAGACCCTGAATTTATCCAAATTGTAGAAACATGCTTTAACTACCCGTCCACCAAAATACCTCCCATTCAGATCAACAACAGCTAAAAAGCAAACAAAAAGACAATCAGTTAATACAGGTGTCTTAGAAGACATCAAAACAAACAGTAACTTAATATTTGTTAAATTCCTTAATAGTACAGCATACCTTTAATTGCTGATTCAACTCTCTCAAATTCTAAAAATATTCGTACTGCTTCATCATCAGGGGCACCAGGAATCTGGAATGGTAAGGAGCGCAGGAGTGAAGCCTATGTCTGTGCACATACTCTAATTACAATCATGCTTATTTATGTATGCATGTATTTATGTGCGTACACACACACACACACACACACACACACACACACACACACACACACACACGACAAAAGTGGCCAACCATGAAGGAAATAAACAAACTGCTCATATAAAAAATGTACTAATGTTTTTGAGGGTACTGTGCTGGGGCTGGGAACACATAACTAAAGCTAGGTAATGCAGTCTTTGATTGCCTGGCGGAAGTGCCCACAGCAACAAGTGTGCCATCAAGTGACTATAGTCAGCAAACAGGAACAGGCAGCAGCAATGAAGGCAGAAAGCAGCTACACACCGATACTCTGGGCGTCTTTGCATGGGTCTACATTTCAACTACCTTTGTGTAGCTGTCCAAGCCTTCCACAATATGGCTTCATGCCACAACTATTTCCTCAAGGAATCCAGCTCAGTCTAACTACCCTTCCTCTGCCACTCCCCACACCATATTCAAAGCTCAGCTCACATGGGACACTGTCATAAGGTCTTCCCTGTTTGTTTATGCTGATGCTCTCCTCCAGATCTGTCCTCACAGCCAACACTATCGGTCTACTACTTTATACTGTCTGTTATTAAGTGCTGTCTCTCCAACGGAGTGACACGAATGCCTGCTACCTTAAATGTCCTCACTACAGAACGGGCCCCATGAGAGAGGCACTAAGCACTTGCACAATGATGCAATAAACATTTGTATTATATTACCAAGTAAAATCTACTTTTGTTTTTACATTTTAAATTAATACAGAGCACCAGGTATGGTGGCACATGCCTGTAATCCCAGCACTCAGGGAGGCAGAGGCAGGGGGATCTCTGTGAGCTCCAGACCAGCCTGGTCTACAAAGTGAATCCAGGACAGCCAAGGCTACAAAGAAACCCTGTCTTGAAAAACAAAAACAAAACAACAACAAAAACCCTAACACATAGCTGGGAGTGGCAATGCACGCCTTTAATCCCAGCACTCGGGAGGCAGAGGCAGGCGGATTGCTGTGATTTCGAGGTCAACCTGGTCTACTTAGAGAGCCAGGACAGCCAAGGCTACACAGAGACCCTGTCTCAAAACAAAACAAAACAAAATGACAAAAAACAACCAAAAAACCCAACCAAACAAAAACCTGACACATCTGAGAAGTGTAACTAAGACAATGTTACTGGATCAATGCTAGTGTTACTTGGGGGTTAGGGGAGAGGGGGTTTATAATCTGCCCTTTAAAAGTTATATCAAAAGAAAATCTTCCTACCTCAAATATCACACATTTTCCAACTTTGCCATATTTTTCACATTCTTCCTTGGTTTCAACTTCCAAGTCTTCATCGACCTCTCCTGCACCAACCATGTTCTATACAAGGAGATACAATTCAGTACCAAGCATCACTTACAAATGTGTGAGGTGTCAGTATCATCTTCTTCCTTAATGTCAAATTTCTCTCCCTCAACTCCACCAGTACCAGACCCTTGCACATGCTAGAAAGTGCACCAACACTGAGTTACATCTCAGGTGTGGAATGTGTTCTAATCCCAAGACACAGTGGAAAACTGCCCCTAAAGTACTCAATGCTGGCATTTCTGTAAACACACAGGAAGCTTTGAAGAGGGTTACAAGTGGATCTGGGCACAGAACAATACCTAAGAGGATGTTTCTGAAATTTCCAACTAATTAGTCAATGTAACACTTTATTGACAGAATAACCTAAAACTCATCTGTAAGGTATTATTTGCAAAAGTATCGTTTTTAGTACTCTTTTTAAAAAAATTATTGATCTTAAGCTGGGCGGTGGTGGCACACTCCTTTAATCCTAGCACTCGGGAGGCAGAGGCAGGTGGATCACTATGAGTTTGAGGCCAGCCTGGTCTACAAATCGAGTCTAGGACAGCCACACAGAGAAACCCTGTCTTGAAAAAATAAAACAGAACAACAACAACAACAACAAATTATTGATTTTTATATGCATGGGCATTTTGCTTGAATGTATGTCTGTATACCAAGTGAATGCCTGGTGACCCAGGCCAGAAGAGGACGGATCCCTGGACTCGAGTTATAGACAGATAGTTGTGATCCGTCATGTGGATGCTGTGAAACTAACCCAGGTCCTCTGAAGAGCATCCCATGCTCTTAAAACACTGAGCCACTGCCTCCGCCTATATTTTCAGCGTTCTTAACTTTTAGGATGTCAGTGGGACTTTGTGAAAGCCTGAAGAGACAGGTTGGGGTGACACAGAATCAAGGGGAAAGGTTTCTTTTACTTCTTACCCTCAGCAGGACCACTTTCGTAGGGCACTTAAGTATTTCAGTTAATGGATTTGAATCTGACTTCTTGGATGCATCTGTATCAAAACACATCAGACACTACAATGGTTAGTTTTAACTGTCACAGTTACATCTAGATACTCTAGAACCACCAAGAAAGGCCTCTGAGAATGTCTGTGAGCTATTAGCTTAGTTACAATTTGTGGGCCTAGACTACACAAGGCTGGGGAAGTAAACTAAGAACCAGTTGGCTTGCATTAACTTATCGCTCTCCACTCCAACTGCACGTTATATGACAAGCCGCTCCCAGTTCCAGTGCCTTGACTGCCCTAGCATTTGGACTGCCACCTGAAGTTGAGCCAAGTAAAGCCTTCCTCTCAGGAGTTGCTCTAAGACAGAAGTGTTATGGAACTGAGCCCCATTACATGACTAATTGAAATACAATAGCAAGCTCATTGTTTGTGTCCTAGAGTCATCTGAAAAAGCATCTATACAACCAGTCCCGGCAATAAAAACAGGTTTTTCTTTGATACATGTTTTTATGGTGTTTCTGAAAGTTTCTAGCTTCCAGCATTACCCACCATCTTTTTCTCATTTCATTTCCTGAGGGCTGGCAGGGCATACAGTGTATAACATTTACTGATGACCCTTGTATGGGAGTTTCAGATGCTGGCCCAGACAAGTGACTGTCTAGCCTCTAGCTAAGTTGACTTTAGATACTATTGGAAAGGGGAGTAACTGTTGTTTTCCTGTTGGCACTCAGGCAACTGGCTTACTGCGAGGCTGTGCACCAACAGGGAGGGCTGCCAGTTGAGCTGTGATCATATTTTAGGGAAGGGAACTCAGATAAGCTGGCTTACAATTAAACCATTATTTTTCCTACTTAAAAGGTTAAGATATGCTTCATTCCTCTTTTCCGTACATACAGAACAGGTTATAAAAATCAAATGACAATAAAATAGCAACTAGGCCCTCACTACAAAGCAACACTAGACCCCACTAAATGAATGATCAGTGAGTGAACCACAAGGTATACACTGCTGAAAAGGCAAAAAACCCTGAGAAGACTCATTGAGGATGTGGACAACACAGACACAAACAGTAGATATTTTATCAAGCTATGAAGATTCTTTGCCTAATAAGAGTAGCTGGGAAACTTTGCTCCCACAAGCATATTCCATCTGCCTTGGTTCTGAAAATAAAGGTGAGTCTCAAGGCTTCCTGGTTTCATAAGAAAGAAACAGAAAACATATCATAACTAGAAATCACCTTTTCCAGAAAGGAGGGTGCACCTCCCCTCTGGGCTTAAGGACCCACAGCGCTCTGTGAACTTACCCTGAGCCTCGCCCTTCTCCGTCGCGTCACCCACAATGATCTTGCCGCCCCGCTTGCTGGTCTTCTCCACTGACAATGCAGTACTCAGCCCTTGCTCGTGCTTCCCCAGTCCCTGGCCTTCCCGGAAGCCATACTTCTGCATGATCTTATGAGCCACTGTGCCACTAGGAGAGAAGGAAAGGGGTCCTTATCATTGGTGCACTGACACTAGAACACCCTGGATCTATGGGGCCACAAACAGTGTAAGTCCCAATGGAGACACATACTAGTTTTGGCTTCTAGACGGAAGCTATGAGGATGCCCAGAATAGAAGAAATATAAAAAGCTGATAACAGCTGGATGGTGGTGGCACATCCCTTTAATCCCAGCACCTGGGCGGCAGAGGGAGGTGGGTCTCTGAGTTCTACCGAGTGAGTTCCACGACTACCAAAGCTATATAGAGAAACCCTGTTGCGAACCCACCCACCCCAGCCCCGAATGCTGATAACTGCAACCCAAAATAGCCTGACTTTATCTCTGTGGGGAATGACAGCTTCTTTGTTTGGTTTTCAAGATAAGGTTTTCCTGTGCAGTCCTGGAACTGGCTCTGTAGACCAGGCTGGTCTTAAACTCATAGAGATCCACCTTTCTCTGCCTCCCAAGTACTGGGACGAAAGGCATATGGCACCACTGTCAGAGAACGACAGCTTCTTTGATGACACCTTTGTTGTTTAAGAAAAAAGCACCTCTGTGAGCTCTCTATCTGCACTGCTACCTGGCTTACAACCAGTTGGAAATGGTGGCCTATCAAATTCTAAGATAATGAAGACTGTATTTTTCTCTTGGCATACAAGAAACTACAGCGAAAGAACGTTTGAAAGCATCTACTCAACAGTCAAGGCTGTTATTAAATAGCTAGCTTAAGCTAATCTCAAAACAAGAAAGCAACTGAAATACATTCCTCTCTCCAGGTGTAAGGGCACAAACGGAACTGGATCCTTGGTCTGCTGCTTCCTGCAAGAGGGCAGCAGTTCCCTCCTGGTGTCCAAGGGTGCCCCGCGACACCATCTGCTTGGCTTTGGATCACAAAGCCCAGCTTCCACTAGAGCTGTACCTGCTTATGTTCTGTAATTCCTTTCAGATTTTCTTTTGAACAAACTATTCCAGGGCAAAGCAAACTACTAAAAGACTAAACTATACCATGTTGGATCTTTCTTAAGTACAAGTTAAAAATCCAAGTCTTGTTTAAATGAAAATCAAACAAAGCAACTTTTGTATTGTTTCTTTTTTTCTTTTTTTTTTTTTTCCGAGACAGGGTTTCTCCGTATAATAGCCCTGGCTGTCCTGCACTGGCTTTACAGACCAGGCTGCTCTCAAACTCAAGAGATCTGCCAGCCTCTGCCTCCCGAGTGCTAGGATCAAAGGCGTGCACTATGCACTGAGCCTGGACACTTTACTGACTAACATCTGCACTGCTAACTGCAGTCTGCATTAGCAGCCTGTGCGACTAGTGTGAAAAAAGGCTTCCGTCCTGCTGTGCGCCCGGCCAGCTGTCTACGCCAGCTCGTTCATTACTCTTTCCTGAGGGCCTCAGAACCTAGACGGTTACACACTCAACGGCCACTCACCTGCTCCCTTACTAGCAGCTTCTACTGCAAAAAGCATTGTTTAACAGCATGGAACAAAGCAGTTAGGGCAATGCCACTTGAGCAGCCTTTCACAGCATCAGAGCAAGGATAAAATGTAGTGGCACACACCTGCAACCCCACCCTCAGCACTCCCGAGACTGGGGTTGGCGGCAGGAGAACAGGGAGTCTGCAGCCGACCTGGGCTATCGGGAGATACTATCTCAGAACAAACAAACAAAACCCACCCATCTTATGCAAATGTCAATCTTACTGTCTCAGAACAAACAAACAAAACCCACCAGTCTTACTCAAATGCCAATCCTAAAATTGATTTTCTTCCATACTATGACAAACACGCATCTATAGTGTTAGAATGACAAGAGGGGTTTTTTGTTTTGTGGAGGAGTGATTAGGGACAGAGCCCAGGACTTGTGCCTGGCAGACACTGAGCCTCATCCCCAGCCTAAGCAGTGTTTTAACCCAAAGGTGTAAGACTCAGGAGAAGGCAGCCCTCGCCCTGCGGAGAGAACCCGGACCACCTCTACCTGCATGTTACGTAATTATCAGACACTTCTCCATGTAAAGAACTGTGTCTAGGCCATCCATGGCTTGCACTAGAAGCTGCTTTGTACAAACCCCCAGTGGCTGGAAAGCACTCAGCATGATTTGAACACTAATCCTTTATAGAGCAACATGTGACCAAACACGAGTGCTTCTCTAGACACCGAGTGGCTTCACTGCCAAATGAGTTCCACCTATGGAAAAAAACGGCAAGCCCTTCACACAGTCTCAGTCTCACTGTGTAGCCCAGGCTAGCCTGAAAATCAGAATCCTCTGCCTCCACCTTCAAAGTGCTAGAACTCCAGGACTGGCCACTACAATGACGCATTACCCCATGTTAGCAAGGAAGGAGTTGCTGGGGCCGGTTGGAGATCTCGGTCGATCCGGCTCCTCATACACTGGGGGAGGAATAGCAGCTTTGGAAGACTGTGATCGAGGTCTTGAGTCCTCTTCATAAGGAAAGTCTCGGGGTACTGTTGGAGAAAAGTAAAGCAGGCTCACACAGCGCTACCCAACACCAGAGGCTTCCCTAGATTCAACTATCAACCTTCAACTGACTCAACCCACATATTTTTTAGAAGATTTATTTATTTATTATTATGTACGCAGTACTCTGCCTTCATGTACACCTGCACAGCAGAAGAGGGCATTAGATCACATAGCAGATGGTTGTGAACCACCACGTGGTTGCTGGGAATTGAACTCAGGATCTTTGGAAGAACCACTTAACCACTGAGCCATCTCTCCAGCCCAACCTACATATTTTTAATGTTCTTTTTTTTCCTGAAAAACAGTCTATTTCAGCAGTCTTCACAGCCAGCATAAATTGTTCTGAGATTTTTTTTTTAAGATTTCATTCATTTAACTTACGTGTTTGCCTGAGTGTATGCATGGGCAGGTGGCTGATGCCTCTGGGAAGCAGTAAGCACTCTTAACTGGTGAGCCATCCACCTCTCCACTCCTGGTATTTTAACAATATTTAAAAACCAGAAGTGGAAGAGAACTCTTAGTTCTCAAATCCTGCCAAGCGTCCTTTCTCCATGCTAGTGAAACGCTGCTCACCCCTTTAAAGCACTCACTTGAATGACAATCAGCTTGACTAAGCTTCTGTGTGCTCCACGGAGAAGCAGCCTAACTCCCCAGTCCCATAGCTCTAGGCTCTGACTTATCTAGCTGCACAGACCATAAAAAAATCTGAGGCAGGACTACATCTAGTTGCTTTTTAACCCAGTTGCATATTAGCATTAACAGGAAGCTTTAAAAATATCAGATGCACGGGCCCTCTCTCAGAAACTGGTTTTAATTGGAATGTATTGTTTATCAGGTGTTTTATTTGTCTGAATGATACATATTTAATCATATTCTTAAGTCATCTTCTTTTAAAACATAATAAATACCATAATGCATATTAAAGACTATTAGGGCTATCAGTGGCTAAGAGCATGGTTGCCCAGGTTGGGTTCCCAGCACTACATGGTGCTCACAACCTTTCCAACTCCAGTTCCAGGGGATACAAGGCCCTATTCTAACTTCCACAGGTACCAGGTATGATGCAGGCAAAACACTCCTACACATAGAATTAGAATAAATAATATTTTTAAAAGATTACTGACAGCTTTTACTGTTATTAGTTTGACTTCTGGTTTATGTAATGAGTGGTTTTGCCTGCATGTATTCCTGTGTACAGCATGCATGCTTGTCTGATGCCCATGAAGGACGGAAGGTGTCAGATTCCCTGGAGCTGCAGTTACAGATGGCTGTTGGCCACTAATGTGGGTGTTGGAGTTGAGCCTGGGTCTTCTATAGGCCCAGCCACTTAACTTTATGCATGGCTCAACACAAAACATAGAACACAGACAACCACATGCCTAGACTTCAGAAGAACTCCAGCAGAGCCAGCAGTGGGCAGGCATGACTTAAAATACAAGTAGACAGACACTACTCAGCAACAAAAACTAGTGAGAAATTTTTTAACCAAGAAAGGCCCTTTTGTGAAAGGTCACAAAATACAACAGGCTCTAAAAGTCTTGAGTTACAAAATCTGTTACCTATTTCAGATTTTTGAGACAGGCAAAACACTCATACACATAAAATTAGAATAAATATTTTTTAAGAGCTCATTAATTTGTTTCTTTTGTTTTATGTGTATGGGTGTTTTGCCAGCATGTATCCCTAGAGCACAGCGAGCCTGGACACTCACTATTATAGCCTGCCTTTGAGTCCTTCCTGCCTTTGTCCTTCATGCTGCTTAAGGGGCTTGAGCAACTATTGCTTTTATTAATTTCAAATGAACCTAACACAAACATGAAATCTTAATGAAAATAACAGCAAATATCAATTTATCTTCCCATATAAAGATCTCCACTTCAGGCTGGGCACTTAATCCCATCACTCAGAAGGCAGAGGCAGGGAGATCTCTGAGTTCAAGGCCAGCCTGGTCTACAAAGTGAATACCAGGACAGCCAAGGCTTCTCAGAGAAACCCTGTCTCCACCCCCAGCCCACCCCCCAAATATCTCTGTACTTCTCAGCCTGGTATCAAAAAGTCCCAAGTGTAGGGTGGGGCATGGCAATACATGCTTTTCATGCCAGCACTCAAGAGGCCCCTGCAAGTCAACATAGTTCCAGCCAGTACCACAGAATTGAGACCTTGTTACAAAACAAACAAAACAAAGCAAAGCATCCCAAGTGCAGCCGGTAGCAAGGGCCACTGTGACTTCAGGGGTGAGAACCAAGCTGGTTTGCTCTAAACTGAGGAAACTACAGAGTCAAGGTTAGGATCTCCACTGTTCATAAATATCTACATGAAAATAAGACAATAAAAGAAGAAAAAATGTACATACATTCCTTGTCTTTCTCTACAAGAGAAGTAGGTGGGGCGATGGCAGCTCCTCCCATACCTATGAAAACACAAGGATTTGATTAAAGGACAGCACACTTACAAGGACTGCTACTTGCCCATCTGTTGTATCTCTACAAGAAAAAAACCCACACCATTTTATTAACCCTTAAAGCAATATACAAGCAATTACATAGTTAAAGCTGGTATCAAAACGTAAAAAAGCAGAGGCTCTCACTAGCTCCTTCCTACCCCTAAACAAGCAGCTATTAACAAGTGACGGCTTCTGGCAAGAGTGTTGTCCCTGGTCCCCTTAACCTTGGCTGTCCTGGAACTCACTCTGTAGACCAGGCTGGCTCGAATTCAGATGGGCTGACAGCCAAGAGTGTGTGGATAGCATATATTGGACTTGATGGGCTTTTGTTTTTGCTTTGTTTTTAAAGGAGGGCATGCCAAAGTTGGAAGAGGGTGGAGAAGTAGGGGTTAGTCTGGGAGGAGCAAAAACGACCAAAACACATGTATATATGCATGTATGAGACTCTCAAAGAATGAACGTACGTTAGAAAATGTAGACAATACCCACACAAAATTTTTTTTTTCATAGAAGGCATATAAGGTCAACAGTACATTTTTTAAAAAAGCAAATCCCATAGAATTAGCTACCTACTTGGCACCTGTGTATTTATGGCCTTATCCTGGCCTCATAAACCTTTAAAAGTGTTAATAGCTTCTGTTTCCAATTGAGAAACAATCAGAGAATAAATGTGAAGAAATGAAATAAACTGAGCTCCCTGTGATGCCAAAGCCACTAACCGCCCCATCCCCACCCCCCACCTGCTTGTGTCTGCTGGACAATGTAGACACAGACTGAAAGAAAAGACAACGAGGACGCTGTGACTAGAGACTAAGGAATTCTTTATATGAATCATTATATGAATCATAAAACACGGTGTCCTGTCCACACCTCTGTATCAGTGCTTGCTGAGATCTGGGAGGACTGTGACTTCCAGCACTAGAAACAGACCCGTCTCAAGCTCCCTCCCCCCACCCCCCAGATGTACTGTGCCTTCATTGGTTAAATAGCAAGAATGACAAGCACCAACTGAGGCAGAGGACAAAGCCATGAGGAGAATAAGGTCAGCAGCAGAGAGGGGCATTATGACTAACAGGCTGGGGACATAAACTAACAAGAAATATGAACCTAAATACAATCTTAAATTTCTTAAATAAATAAATACACGTATAATTTGTGTTTTGTTTTGTTTTTTGAGACAGGATTTCTCTGTGTAGCCCTGGCTGTCCTACACTCCCTTGTAGACCAGGCTGGCTTCAAACTCAGAGATCACCTGCCTTTGCCTCCCATATGCTGGGATTAAAGGTGTGAACCACCATGCCTGGCCCTTAAGATCTGTGTTGTGTGTGTGTGTGTTTTACGGTTTTTCGAGACAGGGTTTTTCTGTGTATCCTTGGCTGTCTTGGAGTCGCTTTGTAGACAAGGCTGGCCTCGAACTCACAGTGATCTGTCTGCCTCTACATCCCGAGTGCTGGGATTAAAGGCACGCACCACTATGCCCTGCCTAAGAGATATTTTTAATAGACTTAAAAAAAAAATCACTTTCTGTTTTGTTTGCCCAGCCTGGCCTTGAGCCCAAGCTCCTGTTTCCACTTAAAAAGTGCTGGGATTATAGGCATGCACCACTGTGCCCACCGATGAGAGTCTAATTTATAAATTAAGCATCGCAAGAGAATGACAATTAGTGGTGTATTAACAATTATAACAATATACCAATAAGAGCTCTGTAAATGTGGTTCCTCTCAGAATATTCTATTCCATATTTTCAGACTTCAGTAGACTATAGGCAACTAAAACCTTGAAAAATTTAAAGCCACTGAGGGAAGGTGGGGTTACTGTGCACATCACAGATAGAATGTTATTTCTCTGTCAGCTACAAGTTCAAATGCAAAGGTTCTCACCAAAAGTTGCATAGTTCCTGATATTATTTAAGGGAGAAAATTTTCTTAATATTCAGAAATTATACCTTACAAAAAGAGCAGTCGCATTATAGGCTAGGAAGATAAAAGACCTAAGTATTCAACACAGAAAACATGTTAATAAAAACCTAATAGTGGTTGATACTGCATATCACGTGTACACCACCACCAGACACATGGTGCATTCAATAACCATTAGCATTATTCTAAGTAAGAAAAGCAGTTGAAGAGTGGTGGGGTGTGCCTGTAATCTTAGCACTCAGGGTGGTGGTGGCTTTAAGGTATGACTGGGTTACAGTTTCAGGGATCTATAGTAGGACTGTCTCAAACATCACTATTACTAACTCCACCACCAAACTACAGAACTACATACACACACACACACACACACACACACACACACACACACACACACACACACACAAAGCCCAATACAACCACATTTAACTCACACATCCATCTAAATACTAAGATTTTTAAATGATCAACTTGTTCTTTTTCCACTTAGCAGATATTTTTTAAAATTTAAATTATACCCTACAACAGGCTTCAGCATTTATCTAGGGAGATAACTCCTGTCATAAAACAGAAGTAGATATATAGAAGTTACTAAGTATCATGACACATAAGCTTTAGGTCTTGTGTTCAAGACAACAAATTACAACGAGGGCTTCAAGCAAATAAAAATCAAGTTAAGACCAAAAGTGGGCCTATACTATCCAGAATGTTCTGAGCCCCAAGACGCTCAGAGCTGAAGGTCTCGGATGCGACAGCAGCACCTGACAGGAGCAGACAAGTAGAGGACTGTGCTAACTCAGCCAGTCAATACAGTCCCAGCAAGCACACCAGCACGAAGCCAAAAGATTATTCTGTTCTTTCAAGTGCCATTAGCTACTGCTTATACCTGCTGCTAAGAACTTATTTTAAACACAACTAACCCTCTCTCACAGAACCGTAGAGAGAAGGAGCGGACCAAAGCCCCCGGTGCAGATTTTGATCTCCCTGCAGGTGACCACGCGAAGAAGCAAGATGGACTCTCAAATCCAGTCAGGTTAGACAAATGTGCTCTGGACACAGTGTCTCCATCTCCACCCAGTGATGAGCGGAAACACCTGGGTTTGAGAACAGGCAAAAGGTGACCATGCCTCAAGGAAAGGTGCAGGAGTAGAACTAATGCTATTTTCAAAATGGGGAGCACAGGGGCTCCATAGTGTAGTGGTTATCACCTCTGCTTTACAAGCTGAAGGTCCTCGGTTCAAACTACAAAATGTGGAGCAGATGTCTCAAAGTGTTTATAAAGTTCAGAGCAGAGTATATATGCAAACAACATAAACCAAAGCTGTTCTAAATGGACTGGTGGGAACCTAGAGCACCCCCGAAGCCCCAGTTACCCAAAACCAATGCAAAACACACTATGTCTCAAATGAAAGGAAAAGCAAAGCCTCGGTAGTGCTGAGTCTGGAGCGCACTTATCTCTGCTTGTGCCTTACTTCTTTTCCTCCGCTCTCGCTCGTAATCTTCATCTTCATCAGAATCTGGGTCTGGCCGTCTTGAAAACCCACTGGCTTCATGCCTGTCTTTACGCCTCCTGTAATGACAAAGTAATGAATGTTCATCACAGATAAACTAGTACAGAACATGAAGTTTAATGTCAGTGTAACTTCCTCTTGATAAGATAAAAAGAAAAACATTCTTTGAGTATATATTGTTTATATATATATGCTGGGGATGGACACAACAGAAAAATGCAAAAGGAAAAGTGAACATATGTGACAGATACATGGCTGTAATCTACAGGAAAAAAAATTGACAGCTATTTATTTATTTATTTTTGGTTTTCTGAGACAGAGTTTCTCTGTGTAATAGCCGTAGCTGTCCTTTAACTCTTTGTACACCAAGCTGGCCTTGAACTCACAGCAATCTGCCTGCCTCTGCCTCCGAGTGCTGTAATAAGAGGCATGTGCCACCACACCTGGCCCTAATTTTTTATTTTAAGGTGTATAATTTCAAGGACTAGGAGAGGAAGAGGAAAGAAACATTGTAGTTGGAATGAAATAATATACGAGAAGAATAAATTAAGATTTAAAAATCAAGAAATAAATTCTATTACCTATAGTTTTAAGAAGTGAATGAAAATTGCATATAATTTCACTTGGTTCAAAAATAGGAAAGGAAGCCAGGCATAGAGGTACACGCCTTTGATCCCAGCACTCTGGAGGTAGAGGTAAGCAATTTCTGAGTTCAAGGCCAGCCTGGTTTACAGAGTGATTCAGGACAGCCAGAGCTACAGAGAAATTGTCTTAAAAACAAAAAACAAAACAAAAAATAGCAAAAGAATAGCACTGAAATACTGTAAATAGTGGTGACTCTAGCAGTCATGACCCTGGAAAACACTTCAGCATAGGTCTCCGTTGTGTTTTGTTTTTCAGACAGGACTGCCTTTGAACACTGTGTATGTATGATTATTTTTGTAATTCATGCAAAGTCCATACTTCAGCTTTTCAGAATCTATAAATAAATTTTCTCAAGTGTGCTATCACAATAGGATAGAACAATTACAAATTCTTAAAAATAAGTCAACTGTTAATTTAAACCATAATCCCAGGCCTAGAAACAACACTAACATTCACTCATATTCTAATCCATGCAAATTCCAAGACATTTATTCCCAAATCAAGATGAAGCTTACTTTTCTCTTTCTTCTATTTCCTTCTGTCTTTCCAGCTCCCGCTGTCTCTGTCGCTCTTCTCTCTGGCGTTTCACAACTTTCTCATAATCATTAGGAAACATAGGATCATATTCATCAGCTAAGGGGATCAGAACTTCCCCAGCAGAAAAGCCACTGGGCACAGGGTCCTGAGGAAGGAAAAACATCCAAGTGAGTCCCATCTATTTCCTAGCTGCGTGAACAACTGCCTGTAGGCCTCACCTCACCAGGTAGCAGCACAGCCTCACAATTAAGCAAAAGCTTACTTACAGAAAAGCAACAACAAACTTAAAGACCAAACTCATGAACACACTATCTCTTAAATGAGGTTTAAACTACCACAACCATCATTTGAATAACGACTATAGAAAAATACATGTGACAATTTCCCAGACATCCCTTGCTCCCCCTGTGTTTCACAGGGCCACAAACTAGGCACATGGCCACGGATGACTTGAGCAACTTCCAAGCCTCCTGCTTCCCTGGAAAGCTGCCCTATTATTGACATGCAGCACCATGCCCAGCTTTTTATTTTTAACATCTTTCTCTAATATAGGCCATTAATAGATAATCAGAATCAGCCATATAGTTTACATTAGAAGAATTAAGTTACAGGTAACACATACAAAGCAATATACACCGGAACCATTAAAAATGACCTTACAGGGGCAACTAAGTGCACAGACTGCTCTTCCCCAGGACCCAAGTTTGAATCCTATCAACCACATGGTGGCTAACAACTGTCTCCAACTCCAGTCCTAGGGGATGCATCCCCACAGGCAACAGGCACATGTAATGCACTGAAACATGCAGATAAAACACTCCTACACATTAAATACCTTTAAATGACCACATAGTTCCATATTTTTGGCAAAGATGGATGGACGTTCACTAAAAGCAAATTAGAGAGCAGGAGGCAGAGAACGCATACAAGAAAGATGTTCTAAAACTCTTAATGCCTGGAGGGTATGATTGAAAAGCTATCTGCTTTCCTTTTTGCTCATCTTTTATTCCTGATGTTTCTACAATGAGCTATTTTAGGTAATAAAGTAAAACTTGAGTTGAAAATAACACTAGCTTTCAGTGGCCTGCTGCAGAGCCCCGTGTGAGGGGATGGGGATGGCTGGTGGTTCAAAGTGCATTCTGCTCTCTCAGAGGACCAGAGTTCGGTTCCTAGCACCCATACCAGGTGGCTCACAAATGCCTAACTCCAGCCACAGAGATCTAATGTCCCCTGCTGGCCTGCATGGGTGCACACATGCACATACGTGCACACACACAAAGGAAAATGAAGTGAGTCTTATAAAGAACACACATGTAAATAAAGGAAAGTGGAAAATGCTTCAGCGCCACAAGTGTGTGCAGGCTTACCTTCAGCCCCGCGGCTACATGAGGTGGTGTGTCTACGATCTGCCGGTCATCCGAGGAGCCTCCTCGCTTTAGGTCGATGACCGGCGCAAGGACTGTACTTTGTTTTGTCCGTTGGCTCTGACATCATAAACAAGAAAAGTACACCAAAGTTCCAGATTAAAATTCATGCAATTTGCAACAAAGACACCTTTTCTGGTCACATCCCTTGACTGTGATAAAATCATACTCTTAAACAGTAACAGTCTTCAACACAATCAGTGTTAAGCGTTTTCTTAGGGTCTTCTAACCCAGGCTGGTCTCCAGCACTCTACACGGCTGATAAGCCTGGACTCCTGATCCTTCTTTTACATGGCTGAGTGGTGGCTCATCACCAGACCTAGCTTATACACAGGGGATTTAACACAGGACTTCCTGAAAACAAGGCAGACACTACCAAATGAGCTCCATCTTCATCCTTTTTTTTGATCTTTTCTTTCTCCACTTTTCTATAAAGATTACAGTAAATGTAGCCACTTTAGACACCTGGCCCTCAACTCAGAACCACTTCTCTGCCTCCAAAGTGTCAGCCTACCCTACTTCTTTTAGCATGACCTTACCCTAATCAAGTAAAAATTATTTATTTGTATACTTGGGTATGTGCACATATCTACTGGTATGTAAGTACCACAGCACCTGTAAGGAGGTCAGAGGACAGCCTGAGGGGCTGGGGTCTCTCCTTCCACCATAGAGGCTCAAGGGATCAAACTCAGGCCACCAGGATGACTCACTGACCCACCTCACCACCCTCAGAGTGCATCTGAAATAGCTGGGTCCCACCCCCACCCCAGACAGGGTTTCTCTGTATAGCTTTGGCTGTCCTGGACTAGCTTTGTAGACCAGGCTGGCTTCAAAGTCACAGTGATCCGCCCACCTCTGCCTCCCCTGTGCTGAGATTACAGGTGGGTGCCACCACCACCCAGCTTTTTGGTTTTTTGTTTTTTTTTTTAAACAAAGACCCTGCCAGTTTCCAAAATAAACTTTTGATCTGTAAGTGTCTTGGTCTTTAGCAGTCCCTCTTCCTGGCACCATCACCTTCTTTGTTTTTTCCTGGGACACTGTTCTTCCAGATGCTGCTGCTTCTACAGCTGTCTTGTTGACTCACACCTCTATGTCCCAACATTTCTCTCACAGACAAGCTGGTGAACTACATCAAGCCCTCATGTGGCTAAGATGCCATGGCTGATCACACAGAATGACGGTGAGCATGAAAGTTTAACTTCTTGTTTTTACAATTTAAGTGATATAGACTTTCCTTTTTATCAGTTAGTCTGAGTGCGCTGGACTACAATGGTGCTCTAAGCAAACAACATGTATCCAGGCATCAAATACAAAATCACAACACAAGCCTGAAGCTTCCACAATGGGGTTTATGATAATCATTTATTTCTTATTTTTAAGTTTATTATGTATTTTCAAAAATGAAATAAAAATGAGGCCATAGCTCCATCTTTCAGACACAGGTAAGATTTTCTCTACCAAACAGTTTTACAAGTATGGTTAGTACTCTGACAAATTCACCAAAGAGCCCACAAGAAAAATACAGTGCAGCCTCACACCCTGGTAAGAAACTAACTGCAGGGAATCTTCAAAACTCACACCAGGCTGGGCGTGGTGGCGCACGCCTTTAATCCCAGCACTTGGGAGGCAGAGGCAGGCGAATCGCCTTGAGTTTAAGGCCAGCCTGGTCTACAAAGTGAGTCCAGGACAGGCAAGGCTACACAGAGAAACCCTGTCTCAAAAAACTAAAAAACAAAAACAAAACAAAAACTCATGCCAGAAGGTTAGTGCAGTCCATTTATTAAAAGTAATGTTCCGTTTTGACTGATTAAAATCTATGTGTAATCTCAAGATAACTGTTAACAGCTGACATTAAACTATCTGAATAGCTGGGCATAGTGGTGCACACCTTTGATCCCAGCACTTGGGAGGCAGAAGTAGATGGATCTCTGAGGCATAAATCTAAGAGACTGAAGTAGAGAACCACCAAAAGCCTAGATTTCATAAGAAACTATTAATTTCTTGCTCCTAAGTATTTTTTTAAAAACTAACCTTATTTTTCATATACACACAAATGTGATTTGAAGGAAAAAAACCTAGTGTGACCCAGAAATTATAGTAGTTTTTAATGCACGTATTTCTTAAGACTTTCTCAATTCTATTTTGTATAAACTGGCTTAAAAAGTATTAGTGGCCAGCAGGATGGTGAAGGCTTTTAATCCCAGCACTTGGGAAGCAGAGACAGGAAGAGATCTGTAAGAGGCCAGTCTGGTCTACACAGTGAGGGCTACACAGAGAAACCCTGTCTCAAACACACACAAGCAAATAAGCTACTAAAATATATTAGTATGTGTTAGTTGCATGTAATACCAGGTTTTATGACACAATAAGATACAGTATACATCATTTCTACTTATGCTTTATACAAACGCAAGATCATTTTGTTCCCTAAGATCAGTACTAGTCCAATCTGAGGGATAAAGGACACAAGCTCTAAAACCTAGGAACATCAAACAATAAGCAAAATATTCTCATTCCTAAAATGTACTAGACATTTTAGTTAAGAAGCATCCAGTTCAATCACACCTTCCATAATTTTAAATATTATGGTGGTGCATGCCTTTATTCCCAGCACTTGGGAGGCAGCAGCAGGTGGATTTCTATGAATTTGAGGCCAGCCTGGTCTACACTCTTGTTCCGGGCCTGTTCTTACCTTTGCTTGAGTGAGAGCTGCCTTCTTCACCTGGAGCTGGGACTGCAGAAGCTTGAAGTTTTTGGACCAGCCTTCAGTTTTTGAGTCACTGGTCTCCACTCCCAGGTCATCATATAGGGACATCTTCTTTTTGAATTAATGCTGAAAGACAAGCAAGGACAGAGACTAAATATTGTGAAATGAAGACAAGTTTTGAACGTCTGTTAAAATAGCTGCAACAGGGACCCCAGCTGTCACAAATGCAGGGTTCTTTCTAACATGCAAAACCACACCCATGCACTATTTTAAAAACAGTCCTCTTAGCCAGGTGTGGTGGTACACACCTTTAATCTCAGCACTCGGGAGGCAGAGGAAGGCAGATCAGTGTGACTTTCAGGCCAGCCTGGTCTACAAAGTGAGTCTAGGTCAGCCAAGGCTACACAGAGAAACCCTGTCTCAAAAACAAAACAAAACAAAACAAAACAGTCCTCTAAAATTAGTTTTCTTTTAAGACTGGTGGTGAACTCATCACAATGATGAGGTTGGCTCTGACTTTGTGATTCTCTTTCCTATGCCTCCTAAGTCGTGGGATATGCACTACGCCCAGCCTAGAACTGATTTCTCAACCTAAAAGACTCTGGTGAAGTGATTCATGAGTAAAACCCTCCAGCTCTAGAACAGATAATGAGATAAGATGGAAACTCTCCCTTTGGGGCATTACTAACTAAAGATCCTATTTTAAAACCGTTCGTCTCAGTGGCAGAGAGTAGAAGTCTTGTAAGGCTGGATCAGCATAGGTAACCGGCCTTTTATAAAAAACGACGTGTGAACCAGCTGTGGGGCCTGTGCTTGTTACCTTGGCATTTGGGAAGTGGACACAGGAGGACCTCGAGCACGAGGTCACCTAAGCTACACAAGCAGTTTGAGGTTAGCCCAAGACATGAGACCCTAATTAAATTACAAGTATTCACAGGGAGAAAAGGTGGTAAAAATGATTCTGTGGTTTTATAAAACACGACTATTGAGGGATGGGCTGTCTCTTAAATACTCTTGTTTATCAACATTGCCCTGTGGGGCTTCAGATGGAGCTCAGGTGGTAGAGTGTGGAGCACACATGCAGCCCTAGGTTTGATTCCCAGCACTTAGAAGGTGGAGGCAAGAGGATCCGACATGCATAGTCATCCTTGACTAAATAGTGAACTCTAGGCCAGCTTGAGTTACACAAAATCCTGTCTCAACATTTTTTTTCCTTAAAAAAGGCAAAAAGTTGAGCAATTTTGAGCATACTTACCACCCGCCTTAGGCTTGCTTTTTATTGCTGTGACAAACACCATGCCCCAAATGTGGGAGGGGAGGGCTTATTTGGCTTACATGCCCCATCACAGTCCATCTCTGAGGGAAGTCAAGCAGGACAGAAACGGAAGCTGAGACCGTGGCTTGCTCTGCTTGCTTCCCTATACAGCGCAGGACCGCCTGCAACGCGGTGGAACCTTCAACACCGGCCTGGCCCATCCACATCTATCTTAATCAAGAAAATGCAGACTTGCCTCCAGGCAAATATGATGGAGGCAGCTTCTCCATTAAGTTTCCCTCTTGCCAGATGACTCTAGCTAGTGCCAAGTTGTCAAAAAATGAAAACAACAACAAAACTAACCAGCACACCGGCACAGAAGTGCACACTTACAAATGCCTAAAATAGGGTAACTGTGTTACGTTTGTTGTTACATGAGTTCCAAGTCAGCCTATGCAGTGTAGAAATTTAAAAATTAAAATTAAAGAGGCAACTAACACTAGCAAACAGTGGTATACCACCTTATGCAAAAGTGTTAACTCTGACAGATGTATTTTCATAAGTTTTACGGTTAAAGATAAAATCAAACATTGTAGAGGATCTCAGCATCCAACAGAGCTCTTTCATCTGAAAATTCCTATTTAATATAACACATCAAACTCCAATCCTCTTCCCCCCAAATGCTGGGATAAAGGATATGTACCACCACTCAAGGCTAATACAATCTTCAGTACTGAATTAATGTTCTGTGAGATTATACTTCTGTGATTTCATTTCACTTCTAAATTAAACAATTCCGAGTGAGCTCACTAGCTCTCCATTTTCTTTTAAAACCTTCAAAAAACCACTTTAAGAATTAGAAACCCATGTCACCTCTCCAGCACTTGTTAGTTTTCTATAACGTTATGAAATCACTTTCACATCTCAGTAGATAAGAATGTTGTTTTAATTTTCTGGTTTTCTCGTCCTTTACATTCACAGAACTGGGTCGTCACATTAAAAATATGCTTGTCCCCTTGGCATAAACACACTGACTTACTCTAATTATACTATAAATTCCTGTGAATTAACTCATCATCTCAAACAGAAGACAGGAGCTGAACAGGAAGCCATACTCAAGTCTCTCTT
The DNA here is from genome assembly GCF_964271855.1 of Acomys minous. Lineage (NCBI taxonomy): Eukaryota > Metazoa > Chordata > Mammalia > Rodentia > Muridae > Acomys > Acomys minous. Next base: position 7,754,457 of record NC_140494.1, on the reverse strand, counting down.
GGCTCCTCAAGCCACTCATGTGATTTTCCCTAAATGCTGTTCTAATACTTCCTTGGTTTTTACCTTAAATAATTTTGCATACAAAGGATCTATTCCTCTTGAGGTGTGTATTTACGTAGCCACATTTTGCTACTCTGTGGTTCGCCTTTCCCGCTCTCTATCACCACTAGACAGGAGAGAAAGGATAGAGGGGAGATAGGTAGAGAGCTCTAAATCTAATTTATTTCTTCTTTGAACAAGACTACTAACAAACTACTACCAACCCTCCTGAATAACCAACAACCACAACCTACCTATGGGACTCTAGTATTTATACATCCTTTGAAAAATTCCCAGAATTCCAAATGTCACAGAATTTATCTGCAATTATAGAAACACTCTGCAGCTGGAAAAACCATGCCTCTGCTACAGCATGAGGCAAATCATTAGTCAGCTGCTTCAAAGCAGCCCCTATCCCCACACCTGAGATTAAAACAAAAAGATATTCTTATAATATTTCTGTGTTTTTAAAGAAACTTAAATTCCAGAATCCTCACTACAAATTTATGATTTAGTTATTTTGAGCATTTATGAATATACCATAGTTTAGTCATCAATCTTCTTACAAATACTAGAAGTTAATAAATACAACAAGATTCTGCCAATATCCAAACTTAAAATACTTTTGCCACTTACATAATTTAGTTCATGAAGTCTGATGCCAGCTAATAAAAAGAAGTGTTTTGTAATATTTGACATAGCACAAGCAAGACTTAGTTGTAAATACAAACAGAAGCTAGCCTTTATAATGTAAAATATTTGCTAATTGAATCCATGTGTCACATGCACACAGAGCTATGAGCCTTAACTGAGATTACAGACCTTCACCCTGTACTCAGCCACTGTCTTTGTGTGTGATGTGTACGTATGTGCATGCGGAGGCCATGGACACTGGATGTCTTCCACAGTCACTCTTTGAGACAGGGTCTCTTATCAAACATGGAACTCACTGACTTTATACCCTAGGGAACCTCCTGTCTTGGCCTCCCCAGAGCTGGGATTATAGACATGCACCTTTGTGCAGATATTTCCCACCTCAAAAGATCTGGAGCTGGGCGTGGTGGTACAGGCCCAGCGCTGGGGAGGCAGAGGTAGGTAGATCTCTGTAAATCCGAAGCCAGCCTGGTCTAAGAAAGTTCCGGGTCAGCCAGGACTATTACAAAGAGAAACTGTCTCAAAAAGCCAAAAAGGAGGAGGAGGAGAAAAATGTTATCTTCCCATTTCAAAAGATCTGGATTAGCAGGGTAAGGTGGCAGATGCCTTTAGTCCAGCACCCCAGGGAGGCAGAGGCAGGTGGATCTCTGTGAGTTTGAGGCCAGACAGGTCTACAGAGTAAGTTCCAGGACAGGTAGGGTTACAGAGAAACACTGTCTCAAAAAAATAAAAAATTAAACTAATTTTTACCATCTGGATTAAAGGTGTATCTATCTTCACACCTCAAAGATCCAAATCAGAAGTGGTTCTTTCCACTTCACATGATTTAAGGGGGAAAAAAAAAATTCCTGAGCTGCGTCTGGTGGAGCACACCTTTAATCCTAGCACTCCAAAGGCAGGTGTACATCTGTCAGTGGGAGGCCAGCCTGGTCTACAAAGTGAGTTCTAGGGCAACCAGGGCTGTTACAAAAAGAACCCCCCTCCCTTCATCCTACTCCCTCCACCAAAAATGAGAGAAGGAAGGAAGGAAGGAGGGAAGGAGGGAAGGAGGGAAGGAGGGAAGGAGGGAAGGAGGGAAGGAAGGAAGGAAGGAAGGAAGGAAGGAAGGAAGGAAGGAAGGAATTCCCTCATGGGTGTGCCCAGCCATTTGGGTTTCAGTTAATTCCAGATGTAGCCAAGTTGACAACCAAGAATAATCATCACAAGCCTATCCCTTATTAGCCTGACAGAAAATCCTATCTTTCGGATTGAATGTTGATTTTTTTTTTACAGGATTAAGTATTCCCTTCTATCTGTAGCCACACCATCTTTAACAGCTTAAATTTCCATGATATTATCAAAATACCATAGCCTATGGTATCATAGGCCAGAGCCTATCACAAACTAATGTGTAACTGAAGCATACAGCAGAGCAGGTTTCCCTACTGTTCTGAAAGACTTGTAGATGGATGTCCTACTGAACTGCTCCCTGCCAGGAGGAGTGTGAAAAACTCCTGCTCGGAGAAACTATGTAATAACAAACCAGAGTGTCAATGAGAGTAGGAGAAAACTGACCCCTACAGACTGTCTCCTGAGTTCCACGTGAAGCTTGTCCTTAAATCCTTAATCTTCCTGCCTGCACCTCCCAAGTACTGGAGTTCCAGGCATACGCCACCGCCCCAGGCTAGGTTATTTATATCTCCTAAAATTCATTCTCCTGAAATGCTTACAGCCAAATCCAATATGTATGTGTGCACTGTACCACATGACTTAAAACAGCCACCTGTCGCTGGGAGGCAGTCCTCACCTACTCCAAGCACAAACCGAATTATTATCTAGGAAATCACACTTTCCACTCTTATGTACCCTTATCAATAGAAATTTATATGTCAAGGCTCTGCTCCCTTCCTCAGTTATCAACGGATGGTCAGGATTTGATCACCCTCTAAATCCCTCTTTATCCCTTGCCGCTGCCTTAAAGTACAGAATACAGTGTTTTGCTGCTGCTGTTTTTACACTTCTTCATCAGTGCAGCGTCCCCACTCCTGTGCTTCTAATAAAATTCCTCTAAACGGGATAAACATCAGTCAGTTCCTCTTCCAGGTGGCACTCTGCTTTGTTTGTTTGAGATCAATCCTGCTTTTCAAACCTGCTCCTTAGAGATCTATATGCTGGAGAAAGTACCTCCCTGAACTTGCAGCTCGCATGCACACAGCACACCTACTCCACCTACTCCAAGCAAAACAAACGCAAATCTAAGGGACGGGCAAGAACGCTAAAACTCCCCCTCAACACGGGGCTGAGCATGCTGGGGGTTACAACTGCCTCTACCTGTCCAGGTGAGACAACGCCCTCGCCCCTGACTTCTTGAGCCCTGGGAGGAAAGAAGTTGCGGAGGGTTTTGCCCTTCCACTCCTAAGGCCCGACACACTCTGGGTCACTAGGGTCTAGCGACCCAACAACTTGGTCAGGACATGGGCCACGAAGAGAAAGGAACGTTCTGTCAAGGCGATCAAGACAGGTGGAGGGGGAAGACCTGGGTGGCGCAGTCGAGCATGGCAGGCAGAAGGGGCCACGCCGTGGAGGGCCGGGAACCTCCCGGGCAGCTCGGGGGGCCGCGCCCGCATCCCCGCGCCCCTCACGGCGCGGCCTAAAGCCGCGGCCTCGCGTCCAGCGCATCCGTGGGGGCGCGCTCACCCGAGTCTCCGTTCCGGATCAGATCGCCAGCCCCGGGCCGCCACGACGCCACTCACCCGGCCTTCCGAGACGATCCTGCCCATGGGCCACGGCGGCGGCAGCGCGGAGCCCGGCCGCCCAGCGCGGAAGCCCGCCGACCGCCGGAGCCCGCCGCGGCGCCGACCCTCCGCCGAGTCCGCAGGGTGAGCCGCCGCGCGGGGTGAGAGAGAGCGCGCGGAGGCTGCCGGGAGTACACGTCTGCGCCTGCGTGTGACTCGCGGAAGCCAAGCTGCGCTGCCCGCCTCACCACTGCACCCTGCTGACCGGAGGACTGCACTGCACCTCCCCTCGGCCTGCCTCTTAACTTCACCAAGAGATGTCGCCACCGGAGCAAGTTTTTGAAAATCCGTTTGGTTTATGACTTTTGGGTATGCTCTAGTTACCAACTCCCAACCACTCTTTTTTATATACTAAAAGCTGGAAACAAATCTCTGTGCAAGACATGTTGCAAAATAGCGTTGACAAACACACTGGGATAGGTCTTCAGAGAAGAATGTAAACACTATAAGCCTTGCCCACTTAAAAAAATGAACCGAGAGACAAAAAGGAAGGTCAGAATAACCCGGACTGTGTGTAAACGTGTTTTCCACATTTTCAGTTGTGTGTAAAAATTATTTCAAGCTATAGCCGGGCAGTGGTGACACATACCTTTTAATCCTAGCACTCGGGAGGTAAAAGCACGCAGATCTCTGAGTTCGAGGCCAGGTTGGTTTACACAATGAGTTCCAGGACAGCCAGAACTACACAGAGAAAACCTGTTTCAAAAAACAAACAAACAACAATGGCGGGGGTGCGGTGTGGGGGAGTTTACAAGCTAATAAAACTGTAGAGGATTGGGTGGACTTTAGCACAAATGAACACAGCAACATTACAGTTAACTAAAATCTGATTTACAAAAAAGTGCCCAAGCTGGGTGCGGTGGCTCAGGCCTTTAATCCCAGCGGTCCTGGAGGCAGAGGCAGGCGGAGCTCTGTGAGTTCGAGGCTACCCTGGTCTAAAGTGAGTCCAAGACAGCCAAGGCTACACAGAGAAACTCTTGTCTTTAAAAATCAAAAGAAGAAGAAGAGGAGGAGGAGGAAGAAGAAGAAGAGGAAGAAGAAGAGGAAAAAGATGAAGGAAGAAAGTACTCAAATAATTCTGGAAGTTTAAAAATGCAACACTGGAAAAGGTGTACCAGTTTATGGAGAATAAACATAAAGAAATCAGATAGCAACATTGTGTGCAGTTTGAATTCTGAACAAACGTTTTTAAATGGCATTTTATAACACACACAATTCATAATGAAGGAAAAAATAAAATCGATGCACCAAATAGCATAATCGCATTATTTATAGAAAACATTATAGGAAATAATAAATAGGGAAAAGGAATGCACACACACACACACACACACACACACACACACACACACACACACACACAAACACACACACACATGCTGAGGTTTCGTTCTTGTGAGGCTGGAGAGAGTAATTAAGAGCACTGGCTATACTTACCACAGCAGCAATGGAAAATTAATACAGAGCTTTTCAACTTGATAAAAAAATTTTTTAAAAGAAACAAACAAACAACAACAACAAAAGCACTTGCTCCTCTTCCAGAGGACCTTGGTTTGCTATCCGCATAGCAGATCACAACTCTCTGTCATTCCAGTCCCCGGGCGCTCATTCCTTTATCCCACACTCAAGAGGCAAAGAGAGGCAGGCAGGATAAAGGCACACAACATTTTTAACTGAGAATTTTCTTCTTCCCACTGGGGAGAGAAACTGTATGAGAGAGGAGAGCTGCGAAGCAAGCAGACACGGGAACCCCAACACAAACAAGCCCTGTGCGTTTCTCCAGCATGTTCCTCATCCTGGAGTAGGGACAGCAGGAAGCAAATGGCAGCATTAATTTAAAAAAATAGGACAGTTGTTAATCTGAAACAAAATATTAGCAGAGCAGATGCTCCAGAAGAAAGCAAGCCAATGGGCATGAGGGGCCAGAAGGTGCTGTAACATGCTTAAAACTGTAGCTCCTCTGGCAACACCTGCTTTTGCTTTTTGTTGTTGTTGTTGCTATTATTGCTTTGTTTTTGTTTTTATTTTCTTTTATTTTCTTTTTTGTTTGTTTGTTGTTGGTATTTATTTATTTATTTATTTATTTTGGTGTTTTGAGACAGGGTTTCTCTGAGTAGCCTGGACTATCCTGGTCTTTCTTTGTAGACCAGGCTGGCCTTCAGCTCACAGCAATCCGCCTGCCTGTGCCTCCCGAGTGCTAGGATTAAAGGCGTGCGCCACCACTGTCTAGCTCATTATTTTTTTTTAACAGAAGCCATTTTTTATTTTAAGTCTCCATTTTGATCCTAAGGTAAAATTAAGTTCAAGTTTTCAGGCTCTCCCTGGCTGGGAGCTTGAATAGCCTTTTACTTACAATTTACTTACAATTACTTGTAATTGCTGAGCATTCTGCTTAGATTAATATGTTCTACTTAAACAAAACCACAATAACCTGCTTTGTTCCCTTCTCCAGGAATGGTGGAGCACTGGAAAGTCCCCAAGCCTATACCCTAGCCAATCAGCTTAAAATGCTTTATCTAGTCACTTGGATACAATGTACTTGGAACAAAATTGATTCTTCTTGTGTTTAGCTAATCAAAATGATGTAATGCTTCCCCCGCCCCCATCCCACCCGTTTCCCACCTGGTTGCCTGGTTGTTACCTGGCTGTGGTTTTTCTCATAAAAACCTGCCTTAGAAACAGACCAGGGTCACAGTTTGGCTCCTGAGTCCACTATGTCCCTAGTCATGGTCAGTCTTGGAGTGTTGTGTTTAATAAATCAACACCTCGCTGAGATTGGTACTTGAGTGGTTTGTGTGGCAATTCGTGTACTACAACAAAGAAAAATGAGTAGATCAGATGCCCTGACATAAAAATGGACAGAAACTGGAGCCTGGTGTGAAGAGGACAGCAAAGGTGTGGATGCACTCAGAGGAAAACAACTTAGTAAAGGCGACAATTTGCTTATAACTATGTGTATCGTGCATAATGATCCTTTTGTTATTATTTTGAGACAAGTTATGTCTATATAGTCCTGGCTGTCCAAGAACTCACTATGTAGACCAGGCTGGCCTTGAATTCACAGAAATCCTCCTGCTTCTGCCTTCCAAGGTTGAGATTAAAGGCATGTATCACTCTGCCTAGCTAGTGATACTACTGATGTCATAAAGGATAATTTTCATTTCCTGGAGTATTCAATTTTTCTGCATGTAGTATATTTTTATCCGTCTGGTTTTTGTTTTGTTTTGTTTTTTAAATTTTTTTTTTTTTTTTGGTTTTTCGAGACAGGGTTTCTCTGTGTAGCCTTGGCTGTCCTAGACCCGCTTTGTAGACCAGGCTGGCCTCGAACTCACAGCAATCCACCTGCTTCTGCCTCCCGAGTGCTGGGATTATAGGCGTGCACCACCACGCCCGGCTTTAACCTTTTTTTTTTTTATTATATCCATATTACATCTCAATAGTTATCCCATCCCTTGTATCCTCCCATTCCTCCCTCCCTCCCATTTTCCCCTTACTCCCCTCCCCTATGACTGTGACTGAGGGGGACTTCCTCCCCCTGTATATGCTCATAGGGTATCAAGTCTCTTCTTGGTAGCCTGCTATCCTTCCTCTGAGTGCCACCAGGCCTCCCATCCAGGGGACGTGGTCAAATGTGAGGCACCAGAGTTCATGTGAAAGTCAGTCCCCACTCTCCACTCAAGTGTGGAGAGTGTCCTGTCCATTGGCTAGATCTGGGTAGGGGTTCGAAGTTTACTGCACGTATAGTCCTTGGCTGTGCCATAGTTTGAGCGGGACCTCTGGGCCCAAATCTGCCTATCATAATGTTCTTCTTGTAGGTTTCTAGGACCCTCTGGATCCTTCTACTTTGCTATTCTCCCATACTTCTCTCACCTAGAGTCCCAATAGGATGTCCTCCCCTCTGTCACAGTTTCCTGATAAGTAATTGTTTTGTTTTGTTTTGTTTTGTTTTATAGGACAACTAACACTGATTTTATTCCATTATTTTAGGATGAGTAAAAAAATAATACAATCATAAGAAATGCTCTCCTCTTCTATCTCAAGCCATTCTGAATGTTGTAAAAAATACTCACAGGGCAAATATAAAAGCTTCAACATGTCTTTTGTAACCAACATGTAATCAACATGTCTTCTATACCAATTTTAAAAGAATTACTGAATTAAATACTAATACCCATGTAGTAAACATAGGTATGTTGCTCATACCTATGTTTAACTGGCTTTTAATGAGATCACTGCCTATACACATCTTCCTTTATTTAACTTTATTCTTACGTTGAGCTAATGTCTGTCATGCAGCCATAAAAAACCTTACAGTAAATTACACAGATGTGCAGGGGCATGTGCAAAGGCATGATCAGCATGAACTGCAGGCACAGCTGTCTCTGTGCAAACGCTTCTCTGGGCTGCTCCCTCAGAGGCATCTGAAAGCTTTATGATGGTTTCAGAATCGGCTTCACCGCGCTTTGTGATGGGGCCTGTGTGGAGTTTAACATACTTGATTGTGCCCATTCATTTGGTAAATATGTACGGTTTTTTTTTTTTCTATTTAATCTTCCTGGGTACAGCAAAAGCAGGATCCAGTGAATCTGGTCTGTTTGTTGCCGTGATCATATTAACTCTATGCAGAGTATCAAATAATTGATCGCATCCATTTAGTTTAGTGGTTCCATTAAAGTTCTTTGAATCCATCAACCGATGGACACCCTCCTCCCCCAGAAAACCAATAGCCACTAACAGCATCTATTTCATCCATAAAAATAATGCATGGCAGGTGGTCCCTGGTATAGTTAAACATTTCTCCAATCAAATAAGCACTTTCGCTTGTCTACAATAAAGATAGAAACAGCCTTTTGGAAGTTGCAGTTCAGCTGGCTGGCAACAGCTCATGCCAAGAGTTTTCCCAGTGCCTTGTGAGTCAAATAGCAAACAGCCTTTTGGAGGTATTACTATATTCTGGACTGATAGCTGGGTTTATAAGAGCTAATTGTATTACCCGTCTAAATTACAGAGATCTGCTCTGCTCTGACAGCCCTCCAAACTCAGGGTAAGCAACACTTCCAGGATCCCCAAGAGACATGTTGTAAACTAATGGCTCCCACCCGTCTTGACAAGTACCTCGCGATGGTTAGGGTGGCCGCATCCGAAGCCACTCTCCTTGCCGGCTTCAACTTCCTTTTACCAAGCCGCCTATGACAACCTACCGCATCTCTTGATCCTTTTGATGGTCTAACAGTGACATTTTCTTCTGTGAACTGTTTAAGCGTTTCGCCCACAATCCGCCCAACACTTTGCGGTGTCTTATGACAGTTTTCGCGCTGCTTGGTAAGCTCTACTTGTTCCCTTAGCTCCTTAGGACAGCCATCAGTCTTGCTCTCTAACAGCCGCTGTCGTAGTCCTGAAGCGCCTTATCTCTAGGGTCGGCCATTGCTCACCTGCTTTTTATTTTGAAACGGGGTCTCCTACTGAACCTGGAGTGCACAGTGTTGGCCATGCCCTTCCACTAGATCTCCAGCCCAGGACTTGTGTATGGTAACCCTCTGCTTATATGAGCCAGTCTCTGGGTCTCATCTGAAACATCATGAAACAAAGACGTAGGTTCTGCGCATGCTCAATGGCTTTTGAGTGGCTCTCCTCCTCCTCTTCCTCTTCCTCCTCCTTCTTTCTCATTTCTTTCCTCTTTAGTTTTTAGTTTTTTCTTCCATCATACATTATATCCTGACCTCAGTTTCCCCTCCCTGCACTCCTCCCAGTTACTCTCTCCTGACCCGCCCCCCGCCCCCCGTCCCCCTCTTCCCCAGATCCACTCCTCATATGTTTCCCTTCAGAAAAGAGCAGGCCTCCCAGGGATAGCAACGGAACACCGCATAGCAAGTTATAGAGACTAAGTACATCCCTTCCTCCCAAGGCTGGACGAGGCAACCCAGTAGGAGGAAAGGGGTCCCAGAAAAAGTCAGAGATAACTCCCACCCCCACTGTTGGAGGTCCTAGAAGAACACCAAGCTGCACAGCCATAGCATGTATCCAGAAGACCTAGCTCAGACCTATACAGACTCCCCGACTGTGGCTTTAGTCTCTGTGAGTCCCTGTGAGCCCTGCTTACTTGATTCTGTGAGCTGTGTTCTTGATGTGTCATCGACCCTACTGGCTCCTACAATCCTTGCTCCTCTTCCATGGGATGCCTTCCCCCCAGGCTCTGGCTAATGCTTGGCTGTGGGTCTCTGCAGCTGCTCCCGTCAGTTAGTTGCTGGATGAAGCATCTCTGGTGTCCATTATGCTAGGCTTGGGTGTACAAGTCCAGCAGGACATCACTAGGAATCAGCTCATTGACTCTCCACACCCCCCACAGCCATGTTTGTTTCTATCCTAGATCTCTGGGCTATCCAGCCTCTGGTTCCTAGCCCTCTAGGCAGTATCAGGCATGGGCCCCATCCTGTGGTGTGGGCCTCATGTTGGACCAGTCATTGGTTGGCCACTCCCACCCATACTGTGCCTCTGGTTTTTAACTCCAAGTTTCTGTGTGCACCCACCTAAGATGACATGATAAATGTCTCTATCCTTTCAATCGTGAGGTTTCCATCCCTCGCACAGGGAAAGAAAGTGCTTGGTTTTGGTGATGTCTGCTTGGAAAACCGTTGTTCTTCCCTTGCTTCCTTGAAGCGTCCCCATCCCCAGCAGCGTCCGTGAGCAGAAGCAAGGCTTTGATGGGGAGTACAGCCCTGAGTGGGGGGCGACCTTCGTGTGGTCCCCAGTGTGTGTGATCAGGTCATCAAATGTAAGCCAAGGTGAGTTTATCTGTGATCTGAGGGTTTCGAGGGATTAGTAACCCTTTCTAGTCACTCTCCTCCCTCTCTGGGGCAGATATGACGCAAGGTGACACAACTCAGAACAGACGTTAAGACGCGGTTAGGATGGCAGGAGAGGACTGCAGCTAGAAATCTTAGCACCGGCCACCTCTTTTATTTCTAATCATATAGAAATTATGCCCACTTCTTGTAATGGAAAAGTGGGGCTCACAGAAGTTAGGGGATTTTCTGAGGTTATACAGCCAGCAAGTTACTGAGTTCTAAGGAGCTGAGGGCTGCCTGGCAGAAGTTGGTGTGGTTTGTTGTACATTCGGTTGCCTCATGGGAAGACAATTTAACAAGGAGAACAGCAGTGATGCTCTCTATCAGGCATGCTCCTGACCTTCCACAGTTTAGAGGCTCACTGAAGCCTTCTCCTTATCTCCACTCTAACAAATAAGTGTCATCTATTGAGTCCTGCGTGTGCACCAGACACCAGGAGTGAGTTCCATGTTTACGACAATTTATTCCTTTTAAGCGCTACACGCTAGCTGTTACACACCCATTTGCAAATGAAGAAATGACAACTTTGAGAAGTTTTCGCCAGAGGTCATAAACGTCCTAAGCCACAGGTCATGGATTTGGCTCATTCCTCCACCAACGAAACATAGCCATGTTCATCAGCTTTCTATTACTGCAGACAAATGCCTGAGATAACATGCTTAGAAAGAGAAAAAGGTTTGCTTTGGGTCACAGTGTTGAAGGTCTTAGTTCACGGGTAGATGACCGTGGCGCTTTAGAGCTATAACAATACAGTTACATAATATTGAGTGCTTGGCAGAGGAGACCTGGTCACTTCCTGGTGTGTGTTGTGGGGTGTAGATTAATGTTGGGTGTCTTCCCCTGTTGCTTTTCTCTTTCATTTTTTTTTGAGACAGGATCTTTCACTGACCTGGAACTTCCAACTCAGCTAGACTAGCTGGCCAGCGGGTGTTTCCTGGCACAGGTCTGACAGGCACGTACCACCACACTAGGCTTTGGATTTGAGACTGGACATTTGGATTAGGTCCTGATGCTCACGCAGTAAGCTCTTTACCCACAGAGGCATCTCCCTATCTCCATCTCTATTACTAACGATGCTCTAATATATCTCTGAAATATCCATGGGGGCAGGTAGGGGCAGAGGAGGTGGGTGGAAAGATACAGCACTTGCCAGGAAAGCACAGCAACCAGAGTTCAAATCCCCAGCACCCCTGTAAAAGTCCACTGGGCGTGGTGGCCTGCCTATAGTCCTAGCACTCAGGAGGACATAGGGGATCCCCTGGGACAAGCCAGCTACCTCGACTACACTAATCAACAGTTTCAGGTTCAGTTAAAAACTCTGCTTTAATAAAGTAGAATTCGATCAAGTAATACATTCACTGTCAACCTCTGGCATCCACATGCCCACATATGTCTCCCACATGCAATCACATGTTCTCACATGCACATATACAACTACACATCCAAGCAAAACATGAATGACTTCTTAGATTTTTGTTGAATTCCATTTTTGAATTCTGAGGTCCAATGTCTTAGAAACTCAATATAGACTAGAATTAAAATTCAGAAATTAAGTACTTGGGATAGCTTCCTTCAGAGAAGCAAGCTATTGTATGGATGCTTGCCAGAACTAAACAGCAGGGTTCTTGCACCTGCACCTGGGGCTGCCTCAAAGGACAGTGAAGACAGTCCTTCACACAGGCAGAGTGGTGGAAGTTGCACTGTGTGTGGAGAGGAGACGGACAGGAGAGACTCCTGTTCCGCAGTGTGAGTGACTTGATTAACTGGTCAGGCATATAAAACAGAAAGTACTGGAAGACAGGATGAAGATATCTCATGGACACAAAGCATAAACACCTCTGTGGCTCGTGTCTTTGATTCCAGAAAGAGGCAAACAAAACAAAACAAAAACAAAAACCAAACCAAACAAAAACAAAAATGGATTCATCGGAAAATGCTATGGTAGCTGAGCATGGTGGCTCGTGCCTTTAATCCCAGCACTTTGGAGGCAGAGGCAGGTGGATCAATGTGAGTTTGAGGCCCTGTCTCAAAAAACAAACAAACAAAACAAAAAACAAAAAGAAAGAAAGAAGAAGACGCCATGGTAAGTTGTCATCAGCCAGTCACGGTTATAGATTACCAAGAGCTGGCACATAGTCACTGAGTGACATTACCAGCACAGCAGACACGGGGGTGGGGGGGGGCATCCAGGAGCCCAGCAACACAAACTCCCACCTACCGAGGCTGATCATAATCTCATCCCGCATCACTTAGCAGCTTCCTGCCACAGCGAGCTAGAATAGCTTGCCAAAGATGTCATTAAAATTCCAACTCAGAAGTGATTCTCTGTAGCGTTGTCTTGTGTATGCTGCAGGTTGGTGGCAGTGTCACAGGGGCATGGCCACCCAGCTCCAGGGGCTAGACATAGAGCTCTAGGGTTTGGCATCTGCCTGTAAGTGTCAATCTTGCTTTAGCCAACCACTGCTTGATCTAGCTCTTTCCTCCCTTTTAGAATAAGTATGTGTGTGTTGTTGTTGTTGTTGTTGCTGTTGTTGTTGTTGAATGCTGGAAGCATGATACTTTAAAATAAATATGACATTTAGTTAGTTGGTTGTTATGTGGGGTGTGTGCGTGTATGAGTGTGTAGGCCAGAGATCTGCGTCAGGCATCTTCCTCAATTACTCTTTACCTTACCATTTGACACAGAGTCTCACACTGGCTCGGCAGCTTTCTGAGTCAGCTAGCCTGGCTATCCCATGCCTTCTAGGGACCATCTGTCTCTGCCTCCTTAGCACTGGGATTACAGAGGCACACTAGCACTCCCAGCTTTTTACGTGAATGCTGGAAACCCAAAGGCAGGTCTCTATGCTTATGCAAACAGTTTACTGAGCCATGACCCCAGCCCCATTCACCAAGGCCTTTTTTTTTTTAATGCCAAAGATAGAGGTTTTAGGAATATTTAGAACCGACTAGAAGAGAGGTGGCAGCTCTTATCTCTGCACTATCCCGGTAGTCAGGTACAAGTCTTTTTTTGTTTTGTTTTGTTTTTGTTTTTCATTTGTATTATTTTATGCTTATGGGTGTTTTGCCTGCATACATGTCTGTGAACTGCACATGTGCCTATTGCCTGTGGAGGCGGGGAGAGGACAACTGGTCCCCTGGATCTGGAGTCGCAGACAGTTGTTGTGTCACCATGTGGGTGCTGGGAATTGAACCCAGGTCCTCTGGAAGAGCAGCAAGTGCTCTTAACCGCTGAGCCATCTCTCCAGCCCCAGGTACAAGTCTTTAAATTACTACTTTTACTACAAAAATGGTCTATGCAAATGGGCACAGGGCACACAAAGGGCTCTGTGGGCTGCAGGAACCCCAAATAGGTCAGATGGGTGATTGAAGTGGGTACAGCACACTGAGCTACACCAAAGCTTGCACCACGCACAGCTTCAGGCACGGCCACCAGCTGCAATTTTACTCCTTTTTTTTTTCCTCAAAAGAATTGCTATATGAAGATCATTTAGAATGAATTATAAACACACATTGACCCTAGCCTCTTTTCTTCTCATGTTTTATACCCTGACAGAAGCTTCCCACCCCGCTCCTCCTCCCAGGCCCCTCACAGCCACCTCCCCTCTCCCCCAGAGCCCTATTCCCTGTTTGAACATAACTTTGTCTGAATTTGTGAAACAGGCAAGTGCCGGAACCTTTGTGACTAAAACTTGCCACATTCATCCATCCTGGTAAAGTCCCATCCATGGCTCAGGATAGACCCCTTTCATCATGGACTACAGGCCACAAGACTTTTTTTCTACCTTTGTGCTCCTGATTCACAGAGGAACTAAGGAGTAGGGGTGGGAAGAGCATCATTTGGCACCTAGGGGGACAAGGCGAGGCCAGTCAACGGTCACGTTATCTTACACTGACCATTAGGCCTTTGAGTCATGCCTCATTCAGCAACGAAACGATAGAGAGCTCATGTTGGATGGGTAGAGCATTCTCTCCCTTGGACAGATGGCTTGATCTTGAGATGCCTTTCAGAAACTCTATGGAGGTAATCGCTCTCCTTTTAGCCTTGCTTTTCTCTCACAATCTGCAGACGCCTGGTGGGATTTAACTTTCAGTGTCACAGCTCGGGCCCTCGTTTACACCCACATCATCTTCATTGGACATGTATTCCAAGGCTTCCCCTAGCACTCATGGCACTATTAAAGATGCCTTATTTTGCCTTTTTGGGAGCTCATTTTCCACTGCAAATTTTCATTGTAGAAGGCCATTTAGGCCCAAGGTTTAGGATTTTATATTCTGAGTACATGCAGAGTATTTAGATTCTTGTAAGAAAATGTCTTATGTGCAACAGACTTGGTTAAGTCACCTCTTATTGTCTGTCATATACCAAATTATAAGTTCATCAGTGGGCCTCGGATTTATTGGAGGATATTTAGGATCTCATTGGAATGCAGGATGCAATCTTAGTTCCTTATTCCAGGCAGCCATTCCGTGCAAGCCACTTTCATATTTAAAAATACATTTTCATCCATTTTTGACAAAGGTTCTGGTTTAATTTTAGAACTTTTAACGGTATTTTAAAGTTTTAATTGTGTACATAGCAGACTTCATTAAGATATGCTCATACATATAGATCACACCGTCTGATTTTACTTCCCGTTGCACTCAGGCTAACACCCTTCATCGTCCCTCCAAGCCCATTTTTGTTTTCATATCTCGTGTGTATGTGTGTGTGTGTGTGTGTGTGTGTGTGTGTGTGTGTGTGACACAATGAGTTTCATTAGAATGCTTACAGGGGCCTGGGCGAGTGGCCATTTACAGGAGCATGGACACCTCACACTGTTGAAGAAAATGGTTCTCAATTCCCCAGCAATTATGAACTGCCTACAGATGCTCAGGGAGGGCCATAGCCCCAAAGGCCCATCTCCTCTCCATGACAGGATGTTGACTATCATAATCTTACACAGGAAAACATAACTGCTATGAGGTCAGTAATATAAGAGCCCGGCCATACCCAGGAGGCAGAATTTTACAATGCTCCCCTCTTCTTCCAGCTCTCATGTTCTTCCCACTTCGTTTTCTGTGACTGTCCTTGTGCTTTAGAGGGAGTGACAGATACTTCCGCTTTGGCTGGGCATTCAACAGTCACTCTCAGCACTGTGACAGGCTATGAGTCTCTGAAGTTGGTGCTGCCCACTGCAGAGGAGCAAAGGGGACGGCAGCACCGGTCTGTGGGCTTGATGGCCACTTAGCAGACGAGGAGCAGTACCTTCCACTCGAGGGTCTGTGACCTCCCCAGCCATGAGCTTTAAAACGTTTTATTAAACCAGACTGTTCCATAGCAGGAGCCTGAGGGTCAAGGTGAGAAACGGGGAGTCCAGATAAACAGGTATCTTGGCAAACAATGACCTCAGGACAAAGAACTTTGCTTTGGTTTCTCTCACCCCTCACTTTCCAGTGAAGTTTAAGGCAGGACAGGGATGCTGTGACTCACAGCACCTTCTACCCATGATGCACCAGAGAGGATGTCCTTATCAAAACATCTGTCAATGTGACCTTCAGAGAAACAGTGAGCAGCATGGGTGAATTTCTTGACTTTTCCCCTGAACAGTTGTTTTCTTTCCCCTTATTTCCTCTCTTTCTTTCATTTCCTTTCTATTTGGACATTTTCCTTGAACAAAAAAAAAATGTCATTTCTATTACCAAAAAAAAAAAAGTTGAAAATAAGAATTTAATGCTTGTGTCTCCTGAGGTGTTGGTTGTCTGTGCTCCAGAGAAGATATTTTGTTCGTGTAGACATGAACATTGTTCCAGAAGAGAAAGCAAATCTAAAACATCTTCTTCACACTCTGATGGGGGGGGGGGCTGCCAGAAACCACCAGGCAGCTTAACTCTGGACAGTAGAGTACAAATAGAGGGGATGAAGTCAGCAGCCTCTGTGGAGTCACACAGAGCTGAGGTGGAAAGCAGCATCTTAGTCAGCGTGAGCTCGCTTCTGTTACACACACAATTCTGGAACTCCACTGTGCTGTACGTTAATGTGGTTTGTCCTCTCCAAAACTCATGTCGGAATTTGGTTGCCATTGTGGTGAAAGTGCTGGGAGATGGGAACGTTAAGGCATGGTTAGACCGTTAATTGTGGCTGATGCCATTCTCGTGAGAGCAGGTTGTCATAAAGTAGGCTGTCCCTAGCATTCTGTCAGCTCCAAACGCGTCCTCTTACCCTTCCATTTTCCTCCATGAGTTGAAGCATCACAAAGCGTTCATGAGAAGCTCAGAACACTCTGGCACTGTGGCCTTGGATTTTCCAGCCTCCCAGGTGATGAGTCTAGAAAGATAATTTCTACTCTTTTGATTTGGGGCAGGGTGGAGCAGTAGCTTGTTGAGGCAAGGTCTCATGTAGCACAGGCTAGCCTTCTGCATCAGAAAGAGTGAGGAATGGGGCCCTGGCCTGGGGAAATTCAGGTTCGTTGGTTGTTTATGGCTCATTGAGAATGTGGATGAATGAGACTGTGACTTAAGGCCAGAGGCACCGAATGTTTATTCATTAAAAGCCTCTACTTCTTTTCCTTCAACTCCTCCAAGCTGCCTTAGCCCGAGATTTCCTTGGGTCTTGTGGAAAACTATACTCTTCCACAAATCTCCCCTCCTGTAAGTGGATTTGTGTTAAATAGAACTATGTAATTTAAAATGCCTTGCCTTTGAGATGGCTTAATTCGTAGCTTCAACTTGTTTTTCTAAAGGCCAAACCATATGTCCCTGCTACTCTCACATTTTTGGGTCTGTGTGTGTGTCTGTGTGTCTGTTTGTCTGTGTATCTGTGTGTCTGTGTATATGCCTATGGAGGCCAGGAGACATTCTCAGGTGTCATCCTCCAGGATGTGTCATCCACCTTGGCTTTTTTTGTTTGTTTGTTTGGTTTTGGTTTTGGTTTTTCGAGACAGGGTTTCTCTTTGTAGCCTTGGCTGTCCTGGAACTCTCTTTGTAGACCAGGCTGTCCTGGAACTCCCAGAGATCCACCTGCCTCTGCCTCCCGAGTGCTAGAATTAAAGGCGTGTGCCATCACCACCCGGCCTCACCGTGTTTTTAATACAGGGTCTCTCATTGACTTGAAGCTCGCCAAGGAGGCTAGGCTGGCTGGCCATGTGGGGTCTGGGGACCCAAATCAGGTCCTCTTGCCTGGGCAGCAAGCCCTTTACCACCTGAGCTGTTTCTCTCTCTCCTTTTGCTCCCTAATCTCAAATGTCAGCCGCAAATGCAGACTTAAGCCATGCTTCCAGTGGAGAGTTACTTTAAAATTATCTGCGAGTGTCTGAGAACTTGATGATGCCTCAGCCCCAGATCCTGCAGACTGAGTCTGAGACTCCATGTACAGAGCTTAGCGTAAAAAGATGCTAAGGTTGCCCAGAACATTTGAAGAATCACCCAAGATTGAGAGACACTAGCATGTGACCCATCTCATTGCCTGAGTGTACTCAACAGCAACAGACAGCCAAATTCATCTTCCCGGATTCCTTGCCTGCCAATGGTTTCAACTTAAAAAACAAACAAACACAGAAACATAATGATGAGGCAATGTGGGCTCATCAGTGGAGAAGATGCCTTACTCTAGTGAGGGAGCCTGTGAATGTGTGATACATACACAGAAGACAAATGCCAAATCTGTACCATCTGCTCAACTTCACTGTTCACCCAAAAAATAAACTTTTTTTTCCTGAGACAGGGTTTCTTTGTATAGCCTTGGCTGTCCTGGACTCACTTTGTAAACCAGGCTGGCCTTGAACTCACAGAGACCTGCCTATCTCTGCCTCCAAAGTGCTGGGATTAAAGGCCTGTGCCACTGCCTTTACTTCATATGCTCTATTTTTAAAACCTGGCTAGTCCCTAAGCTCCTTCCACTCCTGTTGATGTATTCTCTGCCCCACTTTAGAGCACAGTGTCACCACTGAGGTAGTTAGTCAATACACATGGCATCCTCATTAAGATGCCAGATGCTGTGGCCCCAAGCAGAAGGTTCTACATCCCCCTCATCACCACACACCAGCTCCTACTCAGGAAGCAGCAGCAGCATCTTAAAAACAAGCCAAAACAATCATCATGAGCTAGGGAGACAGCTTTGAGGTTAAGAGCACTGGCTGCTCTTCCAGAGGACACAGGTTCCATTCCCAACACCCACTGGGTAGCTCCCAACCATCTGTGACTCTAGCTCCGGGGAAACATCCAACACCCTCTTCTGGCCTCTGAAAGCAGGAAAAACACCCATACACCTGAAAGAAAAAAAAAGCAAAAGAGATATTTTAACTATGTCTAAGTGTGTGCATGCATGTGGGATGGGTACCTGAGTGTTGGTGCCCATGGAGACCAAGGCCGTCAGATCTCCATGGAGCTGGAGTTACCGGCAGTGTGGGCTTCCCTGCTTGAGTGCTGGGAACCGAACTGAGGTCCTCGGCAAGAACAGGAAGCTCTCTTAACCATTTGAGCCTTCCTGCAGCCCAGCGGCAACATTTTTCATCAGGCAGTTGGGCCAAATATTATAGTAAGAATTGATTCTTCTATTTTCCTTACACGCACACACAGACACACAGACACACACAGGGACACACAAACACACACACTCACACAGACACACACACAGACACACACACACACACTCACACACACACACACAGACACACACACACACTCACACACACACTCAGACATACACACACTCACACACACACACATCTGTTCAATGAAGCAAGAACTGTGTAATGAAGAAGAGGTTGGGGGAAGGAGAGGGGGAGGTGCTAAGTTATACTTTCAAAAACAGAGCCTCAAGCAACCACCACTCCAGATCTCCCATCTGTGTCAGATTGTAAGTGACCCTTATTGAAATTGGGCAACTGAAGTGGCCTAAGTGCATTCTTCATCAACCTGCAGCTTCCCAAGCCGGAATAAAGTGCCACACCCCTGACGTGCATGTAAGCCCTGGGACTATTTAGTCCCCTGCAAATTCCCATCCTGCATCTCTCACCCGTGTGCCTGGTTTCTCTACCCCACTAGCCTGTTTACTGTTCTTGCACACTAGTTGCACTGAACTCTTCAGCTCAGAGGTGCTCGTCCCTTAAAGGGTGATGTTCTCCATTCTACCTCAGAGTACAACTTCTCCAACATACACACAGTATCTCCCTTTTGTTTTTAAGTGGGGTCTCATGTATCCCAGGCTGGCCTTGAACTCATGCAGCGGAGGATGACAGTCTCTATTGCTCCCATAATCCTATACCTAGGCCAGCGTTTACCCGGCTCTCTCTCAAAGCGTTGCTGCCCCTCCTGCTCCTACCTCCACATTGCTGGAGTTACAGGACTGTGCTCCTGATGCCTAGTTTTGTGACGTGTTCTGGGGATGGAATCGAGGGTTTTGTGTGTGTGAAGTGAGCGCTCTGCCCACTGAGTTACATCCCCATCCCAGAACGGCCAAGTGTCAATATCGAGAACAGAACGCTTGGCTGTATGTCTTTCTCACAGACCCAGACCAGCTTCTACGTATGCCACCCCAGCTTAGCAAGCATTGATATCTCTCATTTCCACAAATGGCAGCTTCTCTGAATCACTTTTCCACTCAGAAGGGCACCTCCTCTGGTCTGTCACCAGCATGGCTGGTCTACTTTCATGTGACATATATCACTCCTTTCATTGCTTCTTGTCTGCCAGCCTCACCCCAAATGAGGTGCCATAGTGATAACATCAAGGATTTTGTGTGTGTTTCCCCCCCTGTTTTGCCAGTGCTTAAACATGCACCTGGAATATAGTAGCTACTTCATAAATAGTAGAGGTCACAAGGGTCCAAAAATGAGTAGAAAATATTCTATATAAAACAGATAGGCCTGGCAACAATGTGGGGGAAATGTAGATCATGCAAACAGAGATTGTTTTCAGCAAATGGCAGGTGGGGGGGAACAATTAATTAGAAATGTATCCTTTCGGCTAGGCATGTGGTGCACACTTTTAATTCCAATACTCAGGAGGCAGAGGCAGGCAGAACTCTGTTCAGGGAAGCCTGGTCTATAAATTGAGTTTGGAAGACAGCCAAAGCTCTGTTTTACAAGAAACCATCTAAAAAAGAAAAAGTGTGTGTGTGTGTGTGTGTGTGTGTGTGTGTGTGTGTTTCCTCTGAGCTGAATGTGATGATGCACACCTATAATCCCACTCCCAGAAAGTAGAGATAAAAGGATCGAAAATTCAAGGTTAGCCATGCAGTGCTGGTGCACACCTTTAATCCCAACACTCGGGAGGCAGAGGCAAGTGGATCACTCTGAGTTCAAGGCCAGCCTGGTCAACAAAGAGAATGCAGGAGAGCCAAGGCTACACAGGGAAACCCTGTCTCAAAAAACAAAAACAAAAACAAAAACAAAAACAAAAATTCAAGGTTATCTGCAGCTGTAGAGCAAGATCAAGGCTAGCCTATCACATGAGAGCCTATCATGAAAATAAACAAAAAGGAAAGAAGAGAGAGAAAGGAAAGGAGAGACAGAAGGGAGAAAGGAGGGAGGGGGAAGGGAGGAAGACAGGTTCTTTCTCTATCTTGGATAAATTCACCCAGGGTCAGTCTTTTCCTGTATCAAACAAAAAACATTTCATAGTGGGTTGGGCAGGGAAAGTGAGGTTATCCAACTAAAAGAGTCTCCAGCTTCTCAGAAAGAAAGAAATATCATTGATTTGAGGTATTCCTCCTCCTCCTCCTCCTCCTCCTCCCCTTCCTCCTCTTCTTCTTCTGTTGGTGTTTTTGTTTTTGTTTTCAAGACAGGGTTTCTCTGTGTGTAACCTTGCCTGTTGTCCTGTGCTCACTTTGTAGACCAGGCTGGCCTGGCTGCCTCTGCCTCTCAAGTGCTGGGATTAAAGGCGTGCACTATCATGCCCAGTTCAAGGTATTCTTAATACGCCATCCTGCCACGACTGATGAAAGAGATATTTGATTCTGTGAATTGAGCCACTTGCTGTGTTGTTGTTGGGCTCCGCAGAGGTTCTGAGAGATAGTTTCTCCTCTTCTCTTAACCGTCTAGGTTTTGTATGAAAACCACTTGCCTGTTAGGAGGTAATCCTCTGTCATCATTCCTGAGAAGAAAGTCCACGTTTTGTTCTTGGTTTTGGCTTTGTTTATCTCCTCAAGATTTGACACTGGATGTAAGAGAAATGTGGGGAAAACTGAGACCCTATGGAGAGGAGCAAAGTTTCTCAGAAACTAGAATAAACAGATGTTATGCTACTGTCCTCTCTTGTCTTTCATTTTTCAGGAAGTGGTCTCAGGTGCTCGGAGCCCAAGGCTAGTGTGCGTCCCACTGCAGACCCCTCTCGGAGCCCAAGGCTAGTGTGCGTCCCCGCTGCAGACCCCTCTCGGAGCCCAAGGCTAGTGTGCGTCCCCGCTGCAGACCCCTCTCGGAGCCCAAGGCTAGTGTGCGTCCCTTCTGCAGACCCCTCTGCTCTGAAGGAAAGGTGGCTCCAGAGTCGAGGGAGGCGCCCAAGGCTAGTGTGTGTCCCTGCTGCAGACCCCTATCGGAGCCCAAGGCTAGTGTGTGTCACTGCTGCAGACCCCTCTCGGAGCCCAAGGCTAGCGTGCGTCCCTGCTGCAGACCCCTCTCGGAGCCCAAGGCTAGCGTGCGTCCCTGCTGCAGACCCCTCTCGGAGCCCAAGGCTAGCGTGCGTCCCTGCTGCAGACCCCTCTCGGAGCCCAAGGCTAGCGTGCGTCCCTGCTGCAGACCCCTCTCGGAGCCCAAGGCTAGCGTGCGTCCCTGCTGCAGACCCCTCTCGGAGCCCAAGGCTAGCGTGCGTCCCTGCTGCAGACCCCTCTCGGAGCCCAAGGCTAGCGTGCGTCCCTGCTGCAGACCCCTCTCGGAGCCCAAGGCTAGCGTGCGTCCCTGCTGCAGACCCCTCTCGGAGCCCAAGGCTAGCGTGCGTCCCTGCTGCAGACCCCTCTCGGAGCCCAAGGCTAGCGTGCGTCCCTGCTGCAGACCCCTCTCGGAGCCCAAGGCTAGCGTGCGTCCCTGCTGCAGACCCCTCTCGGAGCCCAAGGCTAGCGTGCGTCCCTGCTGCAGACCCCTCTCGGAGCCCAAGGCTAGTGTGCGTCCCCGCTGCAGACCCCTCTGCTCTGAAGGAGAGGTGGCTCCAGAGTCAAAGGAGGCATTTCACAAGTAAGAAAAGATGTTTACATCAACAAGCCCAATTTTATGCATTTATGGCTGAACCTATGACTACCCAACTTCATTGAAGTCTTCTACCAAACTTTTGTTTTTTAATTTAAAAAATAAAAGGCATTAATTTTTAAAATTTTTATGTATTTAGGTGTTTTGTTTGCATGTATATCTGTGTACAACTTGTGGGTCTGATGCCTATACTAGTCAGAAAAGGTATATACTATGAATAGAGTTCCAGATGGTTTTTAGTCAAATAAATCATTCTCCTTTTAAGTTGATTTTATCAGGGATTTTGTCACAGTGATAGAAAGCTGTCTCACACGTCTAGTGGAAACCCAAAACATTTATACAGAAGCCTTTTTAAATGGTTCTCCACAGAATCATTAATTCAACAGAAGCAATTATGTTATCATGTGACAAGTCCTACACTCAGAACTGAAACTAAAATGGTGGCATTAGGGAAAGACAGATTCTTTTCCTAGAGACATACAGAGTTTGGCTGGAATTCTTGGGCATGCATCCAGTGACAGTTTTAAGTTAGTAAATGTCTTGAGAGTGATGGAATGGTAGCCTGTTTGGGGGTTGCATTTGTAGACACCACCTCTCACGAGTTGTGTGAGAGTGGTCACGTCATAGCCACAGGAAACTGCAATGTCTTCTTCAGCAAACAGAAGCCATGATAATGCATCAGTCATAGACGGTTGCTGTGCAAAAAGGCATGAAGGTAACACTTTGAAAATGGGCAGCACAGAGTGCACCATGCAGTAACCATTTATTCAATGCTAGTGATCATTTCCGTGCTGGGAGTGTGCTAAGGTAAGAGCTCAGGGAAGAGAATGCCTCCAGATAATGGGATCTGATGAGATAGTTTTAAAAAGTGGTATATGGATTGGGCCTTAACGAGTAGCAAAGGAGTTGGCACTCAAACCACATAAAGACACAACAAGGAAAGAGAAGTACAGACAAATTCCACCTATGAACACGAATGCAAAAATTCTCAATAAAATACTTGCAAGCGAAATCCAAGAACACATTAAAAATATCACCCACCGTGATCAAGTAGGCTTCATTCCAGAAATGCACAGATGGTTCAACATATGTAAATTGATAAGTGTGATCCATCATATAAACAAACTGAAAGTAAAAAACCTACGTGATCATCTCATTAGACACAAAAAAGTTTTTGTTCATTTCTTTTTGTTTTTACAAAACTCCAATACCCCTTCATGATGAAATTACTGGAGCTACTGGGAATACAAGGAGCATATTTCAACATAATAAAGGCAGTTTACAGAAAGCCCATAGCCAATATCAACTTAAATGGAGAGGAACTCAAAACAATTCCACTAAAATCAGGAACAAGGAAACATCCACTCTCTCCATACCTGTTCAATAGAGTACTTGAAGTCTTAGCTAGAGCAACAGGATTACTGAAGGAGACCAAGAAGATGCAAATTGTAAGGGAAGAAATCAAGGTATTTTTATTTGTAGATATGGCAGTATACATAAGTGACCCCCAAAATTCTGCCAGAGAACTCCTACAGCTAATAAACACATTCAGCAAAGTAGCTGGATACAAAATTAACTCACAAAAATCAGTAGCCCCGGTGTATACAAGTGACAAAAGGACTGAGAAAGAAATCAGGGAAATAGCACCTTCCACTATAGCTTCAAATAATGTAAAATATCTTGGCGTAACTCTAACAAAGCAAGTGAAAGACTTGTATAATAAAAAAACTTGACGACACTGAAAAAAGAAATTGAAGAGGATATAGAAGATGAAAAGATCTCCCAAGGCCATAGGTTGGTAAGATTAATATAGTAAAAGTGACCATTCTACCAAAAGCAATCTACAGATTCAATGCAACCCCCATCAAAACTCCAACACAGTTCTTCACAGACCTTGAAAGGACAACTTTCAGCTTCATATGGAAACACACAACAAAAACAAAAACAGCAAAACCAATCTTGAATAATAAAATAACTGCTAGAGGTATCTGTACTACAGAGCTGTAGTAATAAAAACAGCTTGGTATTGGCACAAAAACTGACAAATTAATCAATGAAATTGATTTGAAGATCTGTATTTAAATCCACACACCTATGAACACCTGATAAAGAAGCCAGGAAAAACACACTAGGAAAAAAAAAAGACCCTTTTCA
Source organism: Acomys minous (assembly GCF_964271855.1). Classification (NCBI taxonomy): domain Eukaryota; kingdom Metazoa; phylum Chordata; class Mammalia; order Rodentia; family Muridae; genus Acomys; species Acomys minous. The sequence continues at coordinate 7,729,833 of NC_140494.1, read as the reverse complement.
CCAAACGATGCTGGTCAAGCTGGATGGCTGCATGTAGAAGAATCCATCCAGATCCATACTTATCAGCCTGCTCAAAACTCAAGTCCAGATGGATTAAAGGCATCAACAGAAAACCACATACACCGAACCTGATAGAAGAGAAAATGGAGGATAGCAGTGACTGAAATGACACAGGAAACAGCTTTCTGAACAGAACACAGATAGCAAAGGTGCTAACATTAACAATTAATAAATGGGTCCTCATGAAACAGAAGTTTCATGGCACAGAAAAATTTTTTAGAATTCAATAGAGGGCTGATATCTAAAATATATAAAGAACTCAAGAAACTAGATATTTAAAAAAAAAAAACACCAAATAGCCCAATTTTAAAATGTGGTACAGATCTATACAGAGAAGTCTTAAAAGAGGAAACTCAAATGGCTGAGAAACACTTAAAAGTTCAACATCCTTGCCCATCAGAGAAAATGAAAATCAAAACTACTTTGAGATTCTACCTTACGCCTGTCAGGATGGCTAAGATCAACAAAACAAGTGACATCTCAGGCTGATGAGGATGTGGAGCGAGGAGAACCCATGTCCACTGCTGGTGGGAATGCAAACTTGTACGGCCACTGTGGAAACCAGTGTGGTGATTCCTCAGGAAGGTGGGAATTGACCTGCTGTACTACTACTGGGCATACACCAAAAGGTCACTTCCTCCCACCACAGGCACAGTTCCTCAGCCTTGTTCATTGCTGCTCCATTCATAATAGGCAGAAGTTGGAAACAACCTACATGTCCCTCAATGGAAGAATGAATTTCAAAATGTGGTTCATTTACACAATGGAGTATTACGCAGCTGTTTTTTCAAAAAAAGAAGAAATCATTAAATTCAGAGGTAAATGCATGGAACTAAGAAAAAAAAAACATCCTGAGTGAGTATCCCAGACCCAGAAAGAGAAATATGGTATGTTTTTGCTTATATGTGGATATTAGCTATTAAATCAATGTAAGCAAATTACAGTCAATATAACCAAAGAGGTTACATATAGAGTAAGTGACTAGGTCAGGCAAATGGATCTAATTAGAAAAGGGAAATAGACTGTACAGTTCTGGATGAATGGAGGAGGAAGGCTAGAACGGGAGGATCTGATGGAGAGGTTAAGGGAGGAGGGGATGAAGGAGAGACTATGAGGAGAGATGTTAAAATTAAGGAACATTTGAAGGGTAGTATGTAAACTTAATACAGTAGAAGCTTTTAAAAATATATACAGATGAGCAAGGCATGGTACACACTTTTAATCCCAGCACTCAGGAGGCAGAGGCAGGAAGATCTCTGTGAGTTCAAGGCCAGCCTGGGTCTACAGAGCAAGTCCAGGACAACTATGGCTGTTACACAGAGGAACCCTGTCTCTATAAACCAAAGAAAAAGAAAGAAGGAAGGAAAAAAATCTAATGGAAATCACCAAATAATGGGGAAACAGAGCCTCAACTAGCTATCTCTTGTCATCAAATGAAGCATCCAGAATCAGGATCAGGTTACATATAATTGAATTTTTGACCAAAGGGGTTCCATGGGAGTTCCCAAACAACCTAGGCTGGTGCTAAGAGAACAGGTTGTTCTCCATAAACTAACAGCAAGGCCCCATGGCTGAAGACAACACCTACACAACTCATTGAAGAGGTGAGCTGGTGCCTGCATAGAGACTTCACCTCTATATTCTACCAGCTTTGGTACAGGAAAGGTAGTCTTCATGCTACCAAAAGGTAAGTACCAACCCAGCCACAAATCCTTGGATAGATAATGCTGTTCTGCCTGCAAGATATGCTAGTGCAATGGTGGCACAAAGCTTGTGGGAGTAGCCAACAAATGTCTGATTTGACTTAATACCTACTCCATAAGATGGAAGCCATGCCCAACACTGCTTGGGTAAGCAAGAGTCTAAGATTAGATTGCCCAGGGACCTAGGGTAAAACCGAATACTACTGTTCCAAAACAAGACAAAACAAAACAGCAACAATATAACAATGAAACAGCTTCTGATGACGTTCCTGCTACACTCATAGACCACCGCCTTGCTCAGTCATCATCGGAGAAGCTTCCTCCTGCAGCAGATGGGCATGAAGCCACACTCACAGCCAGCCGTTGTACAAAGAATGAGAGACTTTGTAACACTTAGCCCTAAATGGGATGTCTCCATCAAATCCCTCCCCTTAGGGCTTAGGGAACCCTGCAGAACAGGAGGCATAGAGAGGGTAAGAGCCTAAGGGGATGGAGGACACCAGGAAAACAAGGCCGTCTAAACCAACACGATCAAAGCTCATATGAACTCACAAAGACTGCAGCAGCATGGCACAGGTCTGCACCAGGTCCTATGTATGTACATATAGATAGATAGATAGATAGATAGATAGATAGATAGATAGATAGATAGATAGATTGATAGATAGATGGATAGATAGATAAATGGATGGATGGATAGATAGATAGATAGATAGATAGATAGATAGATAGGTAGGTAGGTAGGTAGATAGATAGTGGATCTTAATTAGGTTTTTACGGGACTCCTGAGTGCCAATGAGTGAGTCTCTGATTCTTGTATCTTCTCTTGGGCTCTTTTCCTTCTGTTTGTTTTGTCCCAGTCTAATATGTTAGTTTTTGTTTTATCTTATTTTATTTTATCACTACCATCCTTTAGAAGCCTATTTGTTTTCTAAGGAGAAACAGACAAGGAGTGGGTCTGGATGGGAAAGGATAGGAAGGGGACTGAGTGGAGCAGGGTGAGGGGAAACAATCAGGATATCGTACATGCAGAAAAAAATCTATTTTCAATAAAAGGAAAAAAATTTAAGGAGTAATTGGAGAGTACATATAATCAAAATATGACCAGATATGCATTTCTGAAAATGTCATAATGAAATATATTTCTTTGTAAAACTACTATACGCTAACTTAAAAAAAAAAAAGAGTGAGCAAGGCTTGGGATTGCAGACTCTTCAGAGACAACTAAAAAGAAGACGGCCATTTGGGGGACTAGTGATTGAACAGAAAGTGTGAAGGAAAAATTCATATTGAAGAAGGAGGATGAGGCAGACTATGAAAATTTGTAAATACCAGGCTAAAGAGTTTCAGATTCATTTCAATGCCATTTTGGCCATTCCTAAGTTTGACTTGGGGGAAAAAAAAAAGGAGAAATGTGTTCTTCAGGAAGACTTACCTAGAAGTAGCGGATGAGACTAAAGGAGGCGTTAGGACTCACTCAGTGAGGAGGCTCACTTGATTTGGCACATGCCAGGCCCTGCATTTGATTACCAGCACTGGAAAAAAAAAACCATAAGGGAGGGCTGAATGTTTGAGCCGATGAAGTCAGTCGGAAAGCTATAGTTACATAGAGTCTAGACAAAAGGTGACACACACACGACTTCACCTTCCTCTAAAAACCCACAACCCAGTCCTACAAAACCACTCCGTCCTCACCTCCAGAAGTCACTGGAGTTCATCACTGCTGGCTTGAGAGATTGGGGTATATCCTTGAGCTAGGACCAGCTTGGAAGACGTCAGGGAGCCTTTCCTGATATCTATATGGTGAACACTCGATAGAAAGGGGGATCATTGGTCAGGTAGAGGTGCGTCAGCCAGTGTAGCACTTGCGGCATGAAAATGAAGACCCAGGCTTGATGCCTGGCCCCAACATAAGCAGAGCCCTATAATCCTAGTGCTAGGAAGATAGAGATAGGACTTGATAGCCAAGTGTTGAGCAAAACTTGGGAAGTTCCAAGTTCAGTAAGAGACCGTGTCTCAAACTATGAAGAGTGATTGAGGAAGACACTCAACATCAACCTCTTCTAATCATCATATACACATGCAAACATCTGAACACACACACACACACACACACACACACACACACACACACACACACACGGAATAGGAATCTGAGTATTAGCATAAACTGCAAATGATAGCAAAGTTGATGTTCACTTTTCAGCATGAGGACTAAGTCTGTGGGTCTGACAAGCCAATGGTCTCCTGGTATTTTAATAGGGGAGTAACTCACAAGTTGGGTAGCCCCCCTCAGCATTTGCACAGATGACAGTTCCTTGGTGCATAGTGGATTCTGGTTTTCCACAGGACCCTGTCTAGTAAAACTTAGTGGAAATTACAAGCTAACAAACTCAGCCCTGTGCCACAATAACAGGATGCACCTGTAGATTTCACAGAATTAGCTGCCGTCTTCTCTTAATGCCAGTCTGAAAGAAAGAAGCCTGTTTGTCTGCTGCCAAACAGGGCAGAGTCTGAGGTGTTCCCATATATCTGCTACTGATGGAAGTTGTCAACCACAGTGACACTGTCTTTCCATCAGCCACCTGGCAAGGACTGAGACTTGCTGCCTCCCTCCCCCACCACGTCCCATCTTGTGGCCTCCTCTGGAGTTCTCCATTTGGAATGCTTTACACTTAGTAGGGACCTGTCTGTCCATGCCGCCCGTCTCCATGGTTAGACTGTCAGTTCTTGGAGACGAGAAATCCTTTTCAGTCCATTTTTAATGACATGCTTTGGCATGGGATCCATTTTTTTAGATCCTCATCTAGGATTTATTGCGTTGAATACTAGGGGGAAATGCACCCACAAGCACATGAACTGTGTAAAGGTGAAATTGTGGGGGCTTAGATAGACACCCATGCCCGTGTCTAAGCAGTGAAGGCTTGGTGCCCCATATAACTCACCTAAGGAATGCAATAGATAAATAACCTATGGGTTCCCTGACCTTCTTCTAGCCATCCTCCAAGAAAATGAAGAGTCTCTTCCTCCTCGCCTCTCCCCTTTTAGACTTTTTCCTCTCCTTGCCTCCATTTTCTTCTCTCTGTACCTACGCTTCCCAGTCCTCTCTCCCACCCCACCCCTCTTTCTCCTCCCTTTCTTTCTCCTCTCCCTTTTCTTTCCTCTCCTCCCTTCTCCCCTCCTCTCCTCCTTTCCTCTATCCCCCTTCATGCCCCCTCCCTTCCATTTTTCTCCCCTCCCCTCTTCTAATTCTGAGACCACAAATGAGCACATGGCTCTTCAGAGAGGGGACTGAAATGACAGAGTGAGGGTGCTTTCATGTGGTGTCACTTGAGTAGGACAGGCAAGTCTGACAGTGTCAAGAATCGGTGAGCAATTGCTTCCCTTTGCAAGGGCTGGTTTCTTTTTCTCCTTGAGTAAATGATGGGCAGTGATGAGGTCTTAACCACTTCACTTCAGAGCCTAGGTAACAGTTAATTAATGTCAGGCACTCAGTCAAGAGTTCATAGACTACTTGACAGAAATGAAGGGCTTTGATCTGAGTGTCGGTTCTTCCTTTTCATGGACATCCTCTGAAGACGTCATCAGACAATTAATAGACAGGAGTAATAGGGAGGGAGGGACCGTGGGAGGGAGGGAGGGAGGGACAGAGAGAGATCATGAGATTCTGAGCTACACAGCTCCCTCTTATCTTATGCCTGGCTCATAGAGAAAGCTGTGCTCAGAATTCTAATGCACGCTTTAAGCTAATTCAACTCCAGAATGCACAAGAAAAAGGAATTCAATTTTTGAAAAGCTTTGGAATGTTGGCAGAAAAGGTTAATATCACAGAAGGAACTGTAAACTATTACTGTCCAGTGATTTTTAGGGTTTCTTTTACTCTCTCAATTATACCCCTAAAGTCGCCCTAGTCTCTCCACTCCATCTTGATACTGCTCACTACCACGTTTCTTTTTTTCATTTTATTAATTCACTTTGTATGTACATATGTGTATGTGGAGTGCATGCATGTGTATGTTTGCACGTGTGTGGGTATCTTAGCTCCTAGGTGTGTACACATTGTGCACATGCATGTTTGACATCAGGTGTCTTCTTCAATCATTTTCTACTTCATTTTCTGAGGCAAGCCTCTTGCTGAACCTACAGTGCCCCTGATTCAGAGTCTAGCTAAACCGCTCGTTTTAGAGACCCCAGTCTCATCCACCAAGTGTTGGAGTTATGAGCAGCCATCATGCCTACCTGGTTTTCACTTGGGTTTTAGAACTCTCAACTCCAGTCCTCACACTTGTGTGGCAGGTGCTTTATCCATTGAGTGATCTCCCAGCCCTTCATCATCTTTTCTATAGCGGAAAAAAATTCACTCTTTGCATCTCTAATTTGTGAAGTCTTGCTTACCACATTAAACATGTCAGAGAGACAGAGAAAGATAGATGCTGGGATCAGGGCCTCAAACACACTAACCAAGTACTCAGTTGCTGAACGATGACCTGTCCTGAACCATGTATTAACAACTGAAAACAATGACCAAATAATTCAACTGGTACTTGTTTTTAAAAATAATTATTTATTTTTATTTTATGTGTATCAGTGTTTTACCTACATGTACGTCCATGTCACAGTGTCAGATCGCCTGGAACTGAAATTATAGACATTTGTGAACTGCCCTGTGGGTGCTGGGAATTGAACCTGGGTCCTCTGGAATACCAGCCAGTGGTCTCAGCCACTGAGCCATCTCTTCGGCCCCATTATTTCTATTTTTTATATGTATGAGTCATGTGCTGTGTGTACGTAAGTACATCGTGAATGTGTAGTAAGTAGCACTGGCGGCCAGAGAAGGGAGTCAGATGCCCTAGAACTAGAGTTACATCTGTAAGCTGCTGTGTGGGTTCTGGGAACTGAACCCAAGTCCCCAAGAAGGGTCAATAGTGCTCTTAATCCTGAGCCATCATCTCTCCAGCTCCTCAGCAGATGCTTTTTGAAGGACAGATAATGGGTACCAAAATACACTTAGAAAGAAGAAAGTAGTTCTATGCTGTGTAGCATGGTAGCATAGCTGTAGTCTTCAAAGCTGATGAGCAAGTATCTGAATGCTCCCAATACATAGGAGTGAAAGAACTCAGGGAGATGGAGATGCCATCACCCGGCTACGTTACACGTTGCACAAATACCGTACCTCATAAGTGAGGACAGACATTATCTTTCAGTTTTTAGGAAATGGATGCTTTGGGTCTGGAGGTGTATGGCTCAGTGTGGGACATGTAACTAAGATTGATGGGACATGTTCTTGGCACATGTGAGGCCCTGGGTTCCACCCCCAGCCGCAACTACAAACAGCAAAAAAGAGCCCAACTTTTTAAAAATGTTAAAGAAAAACATTAGAGTAGTTTTTGTTTATCTTTTCAGTAGGACATTGGGCCTTTCAGAACCAGAGAACCAGAGAAAATAAAGCCATGGAAAAATAAGATTAAAAACAAAACAGAAAGCAAAGATGACAAATTCTACAAAATATCTGCATCAAAACAATTAATGTGAATATTTTACACTTACCTACAGAAAAGTAATGGAAATGTATGCTGGGCATGGTGGCATAGGCCTTTAGTCTCAGGACTCAGGAGGCAGAGGCAGTGGGTCTCTGTGAGTTCAAGGCCAGTCTGGTCTACATAAGAAGTTCCAGGACAATCAGGGCTTTATTTAGAGACCTTGACACCAAAAACATTAATGGAAACATTAAAACACTTCATATGTGAAGAAAAAACAAAAAGAATCCAATAGAATTCTCATCTCAGTAACCTTTTGTGTGTAGGATGAGACCATCCGCAATTGAACAGGATGACCACGTGCGTGTCCTCACCAGGAAGGACAGGGTACCACCCTCCGCTAAGTTCCTCCTCATCCCCTCCATGGTCCCTCACGCATATCCTTTCCCTTCTTCCCCTGGCCTCCTCCATGCTCTCCGGGGCTGGCAGTGCTTCTGAAGTGGCTGTGGCAATGCAGGGGGTCAGGGAAAGGGAGGTTTGCCCTTTCTTCACCTTTCTCCCTCAGTTCCTGCCCATCTTCCCCTCCAGCCTTAGACTCTGATCAACAAAACCTCTACGTGAAATGTGAGGTGAGGTGGGGATGGGGGAGACCAGAAATCAAATGTTAGTGCAGATGGTTAAAAAGACCATCTTCCAAGACCATGGGGATACACACACAGTGGGAATGAGAGAGCTGCCCGAGCAGACCCGAACCTCCTTTCTGTAAGTGGGGTTAATCTATCTCTCTCCTGCTCCCTTAATACTGTCCTCAAGAACGTGAACCTGACCCATTCACGTGGTTAACTCAAGTCAGTGAGGTTTACCTCCACTAATGCCCACAACCTCAGTTCCCTACCCCCACATTCTGTTTTCCCTGTGCAAATACTCTGCCAGCAAGCCTCCATTTTATCTGGATTTATAATAAACACATTTAAGTATTTATTACTAATGTCTAGGGAGTAATTTAGCATCTCTCAGCCTTCATTTCCCTTGAAATTTCACTCTTCCCAGCATACCACACCACTTTTGGCACTCCTGGGTGTCTTAGCTAGGGTTACTATTGCTATGGTGAAACACCCTGACCAAAAGCAACTTGGGAAGAAAGGATTTATTTCCCTTACAGTTCCATATACCAGCTTATTGTCAAAAGCAATAAAGGCAGGAACTCAAGCAAGGCAGGGACCTGAAGGCAAGAGTTGGTGAAGAGGCCATGGAGGAATGCTTCCTTCCTTGCTCATCATGGCTTCCCTAGTCTGCTTTTTTATAGCAGTCAGTACCACCAGCCCAAGGATGGCACCACTTCATCATAGGCTGGGCCCTCCCCCTGTCAATCACTAATTTAAAGAATGCCCTACAATCAGATCTTTTGGAGGCATTTTCTTATTTGAGGTTCCCTCCTTTCAGATAACCCCAGCTTGTATCAAATTGACATAAAACTAGCCAGCGCACTGGGCCATGCTCCACCCTGTTTGGATATGTCCTGTGGCTCAGGTCTAATCACCTTATTCTGTCCTTCAAAGTCCTTTTTATTGTTAACCCATCTGGCATTTCTCCCCCCATCTTCTTCTAGCCTCACACTCAGCCGTACTTCTGGTTAACTGTTGGCCATGGCATGTGCCTGCAGGATCCGTCTGTAAAGGCTACATTCACCTTTGAAGGACAACCCTTATGTCTTTCCTGAAGAGATTCATCCAAAAATTTTCCCTTGCTAAGTGTCTCCTGCTCTCCTTCATTGTGGCCAGCGGCCAACGGCCACCTTGTACTGTTAGAAGGAGCCAAGCCTCACTTCTAACCTAAGACAAGGCAATCTGGGTCAGATATTTGGTGCCTGATATGACGTGCAGTTTCTTCTGAGAAATACCAAACATTTCTGATAACAGCTGAACAACTTCCTGATATGCGGAGACTCAGCTTTACACAGTTGACCCACCAACCACCTGTCCTGAAGGAACACAGTGACCTTCAGACAAATGTTTCTTAAATTAATCTACTGGGGTCATCTAGACTACCTTTTCTTTCTTAAAAGTCTTTGCCAGGGAAGAAATATTTGAAATGGACTTGGTGGAAGCTACCTATTTCCAACAGGTTTGAAACAAAACTTTGGCATGTGCTCACAAGAATTTGTCTGAAATGGCTTGAAATCTGTGCTTGAGATATATTCATATTCCTTATGCCTTAATGCATCATGGCTGAATACCCATGTGTGTTGCGTGCTGTTCAGTGGTGATGTCAAACTACACTGATCATAACCTGTCTCCAAAGCCCACAGCATGGTACCTTTAACCTTAAGATCCTCAGCCTCTCGGAGTTCAAAGTGCCTGTGACACGTGTATAAACAGTCTATGGAAGTGCCTGTGATTCTTCTATAAATGGTCTATAGATTTACTGATTATATGCCAGTGTGCATTTTCCCCCCCCAAGGGAGGAAAACAAGATTTCTGTCAGATCATATTCACAAAACAAGATGATCAGAAATTAGGCTATTAGTCAAAAGGCATATAAACAGTGGAGGACAAGACAGTATAGTGACCCTATGAGAGAATACAGAGGGTTCTGAAAGGCCTTTTGGGAGAAGCCATACTCAAAAGTCTCCCGTTGTAACTGCAAACTCATCTGGGTGGCAGTCCATCTTCTGCATTTGTGGCTCCCACATTCATGGAGCAATGAACCATGCTCAATGACTCAAAAACATCTTGCACGGACTGAACAAATACAGATGTGCCTATTCGTCATCATCCGCTAAACACACAGCACAGCCTTGAGCCCAGCTAGACTTCTAAGAGGGCTCTAGGGTCAGGCCAGTTTAGATGCAACGTGCATCTTTGGTGGAAGCTGCCCCTCCACTCCCTTGCAAGACCTTGCTGCTCGATCCTCAGTGGCCTTTGGTAAGTCCTCTGGGGAAACTCCACCTGGAGGACCCAGTTTACAGAACCCTAAATGAGACCACTGCCAAGAAGTGCTTGCTCACCCCTCCTGCAATGGCAGGGGAATCTCCCTTTCCTTTTATGAGTGAAACACAAAAAAAAGAATTCATAAGTGGAGCCAGATCCTTCTCACCAAACAGCCCACACCTCCCAGTAACTGAACTTAAAAAAAAAAAAAAGCTGGTTTGAAAAATTACCGCAAACTATATTGTCATCAAAAGGCACTTCCTATATGAGATCACAGAACAAAGTAGGCTCCACTTCCTGCTGAGCAGATCAGCCTAATGCTTAAATAGAACAGCTCCTGACGGTCATTGGCATAGTATAAACACCAACATGACAACCAGAGAGGACTGAGCCCTTGTTCTGGCATCTTCCCAATAGGACACAGGATCCAACAAACCACAGAGCATCTCATCCGGTTCCCTCTACCGTCCTGACCCACACACCAGCCGGGAAGATGGAGCCACGCTTGCTGATGCTCGGACTATTCTCATTCATAATATTACCCAGCTGTCTGACAGGTAAGAGGCCAGGGGCTGCCCCGGGGAATCTCGGGAAGACTACAGTTCCTCAGCTAAAGAGCCAGAGGGAACACTGAGGTAGAAACCTCTGGGAAGGGAGTTGAATCACGGGTTCTGTCTCCTGTCTGTGACCCACCAGGAACTCATTCTATGCCTCAGTGACCCTTAATCTATAAACCTTGCTTAGAGTGGCATGAAGCATTTTGTCACTCAAACTTCTTGAGTTTTTGGTTTTTTGAGACAGATTGTCATGTAGCCCAGGCTGGCTTCAAACTTCACTATGTATAAACAAGGATGACCTTGAACTCTACCTGTCTGGTATCTGCTTGTTTTCAGGTACTCTTTTAGCCCGGATTAGACTGGAACTCCCTATCTAGCCTAGACTGGCTTCAGGCTGGAGAGCCCCTTCTTTAGGCTCCAAGCGCTGGGATTATAGGCCTGGGCCACCATGCCCCGCAATTACATTTTCTTTTATTCTGCCACTACATCCCCAATCATAACTGTATGAAAATTCTAAAAAGCTATTAGAGACCTTTAAAAGTCCCCTTTAGTCTGCGTAAGGTGTGAGTAACTCATACAGGAAGAGATGATCTGGGGTTTCAGGGATACTTCATCCCAGGGATTCTTTGGTCTTGCTGTCTTGGGACGTTCCTTGTGAATGGGACTTCATGACAACTTCAGAAAACACAAATATATTCATTTTCAGAGCATGGCTTTTCTCTGCTTCTCTGTGTGCAGCTTCTGCATGAATATGTGTGGCCACATATGTAAATTGTGAATTCCATCATCATGGATTTTCTCAGACATTGTTTTAAGAAATAAAAGCCAACTCAGGTATCAAAAAATTCTTCACACACACACACACACACACACACACACACACACACGAGTTTTTAATGTGATCTCTCCCTCAACAGCATCTGTGTTTCATCAGTCCAAGTCAGAACAGCCAAGTCTTTACTATCAAGCATACTCGGAGGAAAGCATTTCAAGAAAACCTGTGTTATGTGCTGTGGTTGACTTATATAGGGCTCATTTGCTTGGTTTTGCAAAACATCTGTCCAGTACTTTTATGCATATGTATATGCAGAAATGACAGTAATATAGGTGGGAATGTGCTCAGAGCTACAAGAGTGCAGGGCCATCAGAGAAGGCTTCATGAAGGTGGCGTGTCCATGGAGCCCTGGGATTGGTAAATTTACCTTAGGGAATATTTCACGTAAGAAGACACGTGGACCAAGACATAGTAAGTGGTCCCATGTATTGTCTGTCCTGGACAGGAATATGGGAATTCTATGGGGTAAAGAAAAGAAAGATAGAAATGGGGCCAAAGAAATTAAGCCCCTGGACAGAAAGTTCAGTCTTTTTCATATCTCGGGGTTGCATGGGCTAGAAATCCAAGGACTTAAGCATGGTAGACAAGCACTCTACCCCCACGCTGCATTCCTAGCTCACAATTTAAAATGTTACAACTGCATTTGGTAGGCAGCAAAAAAACTTCTTGAATATGTGAGGTAATACGATTCATAGAGTACATTTCATACACCAGATACATAAATTTTACTGCAACTCATAACCACTTCGCAGTGTGGGTGTCATGAATCAGCAGAAAAGCCCACAGTCTGATTGTCACAGTTGCAAGGCTCACACCCAGCTTGTCTTTTCTACTCCCAACAAGACCAGAGGTGAGTCTGGCTGACAGTAGAAGGAAGTCAGGTACAAGGACGTGTGTCAAGAGGCAAATTGGTGCCCAGTGGGAAAGAGAATAAAGTGCCTGGACTTGCTTGGGGTCACCAAGTGGCTCAGAAACTGCCCCAGGACAAGAGATAAATCTCATTTCAGATTTCTTTTTCCTCCAGGAAGAATGAGTTTAAGCCATCAATGGGGATAGAAAGATGGGTCATTATTGGTTTAGACCACTCACTGCCCTTGCAAAGCACCCAAGACTCAACATGGTGGCTCACAGCCATCTGTAACTCCAAGTCCAGAGCATCTGACAATCTCCTCTGGCCTCCAAAGGCACTGCTCACACATGGCGACTAGACATGCACGCAGGCCAAACATTTATAGACACAAAAGTAAATAAACTGTAAATTTAAAAAAATTTAGAAAGATAAACAAGTCTTTCTATTCCTCGGGGTCGGGGGGGGGGGGGGGGAGATCCTTAATGAAATAAAACAGACTGTCAACAGATGTAATTTCTAGCTGATTCATAAGGCAGATTTTCATTCTGAAAATTTCCAAAGCCACCATTTAAAATTATGATGTGGTACAAGGGACATATTAGTCAACCTGGGTGTTTTTAGTCTCTATATCACTGGGTCTTGGGATGTGGTTATAAAAGAGAGTTCTCCTTGGTGTTGCCAACACAGCGGCTTACTGAACGCCCCGTTCTCAGAACTGTGGAAATTCTGAGACGCCCCTTGATCATCCTTCATTTTAGGAATTCTGTGATCAAATCGTTGCCCCTGTAGAGTCAACAGACAAAAGGTGTGGTGACCCATTAAGGTGATAAGCTTGTCACATCATCCCTTCTGGTAAAGGTGGCTGCCCACACTAGAATTTCCCGTCTTTAGCTTTGTTAGTAAAACACACCCTTCACGTGTGCTCCTTTAGTTTCTTTGTAGTATTAGAGATACTGTTGCTCTGTTCATCTTCAAAACAGACCTTGGAGAGAGAGGCGAGGCTTTGCTAAATATCAGGCATACTCAATAAAACAGTCATGATTTTTTTCCCTAAGTGTCTTAAACAGACAGCTTGATATGCAACCCATGCTTGTGCTCCATTTAGCTTTGAGAATTGAAAGGATAATGATTTATTCCATTCATCTATGTGCCGACTGGCCTTGCTCTGAAAGAACAGCCTGTGCGTGCTCTGTACCTTTGTCACTCTGTTCCTCCCAAAACAAGGATTTGGGGGATTCTTGTGTTCATGTATGTACATGTGTGTTCATGTGGACACGAGTGTATACGGATGAGTGTGTGTGTGTGTGTGTGTGTGTGTGTGTGTGTGTGTGTGTGTATGTAGACCAAAAGTCAGCGACATTGTTAACCCTCAGGTGCCATTCACATGAGCTTGTTTGGGGCTTTTAGTGTTGCTGTCTCCATCTGGAGATGGACTTTCTGGCTAGCCTGGTGCTGCATGGTTAGGCCAGGCTGGCTAGCCAGTGAGTTTCAGGACTCCACCTATTTCTGCTTTCCCAGGACTGGTATTAAAGGGATGTACTGCTTTTTAATTTTTTTTTCTTTTGAGACAGGGTTTCTCCATGTTAGCCTTGGCTGTCCTGAACTCGCTTTGTAGACCAGGCTGGCCTCAAACTCACCTGCCTCTGCCTCCTGAGTGCTGAGATTAAAGATGTGCGCCACCACGCCCAGCTTTTTTCTTTGTTTGTTTTGTTTAACTTTTTTTAAATATTATTTTATTTTAGGTGTATGAGTGTCTTGCCTGCATGTATATATGTGCACCATGTGCCTGCCTGGTGCCTTCAAGGGTGAAAAGAGGGCATTGGATCACTTGGGACCGAATTACAGATGATTATGAACTCCCATGTGTTGTGAGTTGAACCTGGGTCCTATGAAAGATCAACAAGTTTTCTTAACCTATGAGCTATATGTTCAGCCCCGATACTCAGCTCTTATGTGGGCTCTAGGGATCAGAACTTATGCAGCAAGCAACTTACAAACCGAGCCGTCTCGCCAGCCCTGATAACTCTATACAATTTCTTGTGGAAGCAACGAACACCATGACGGCCGAATACTGAGAAACACCTCAGTACAGAGGCTGATGGCGTTAACTCTGCTTTCCTTACTGTCCAGTGGCGGACATACATTTTACAAATAAAGAATGAGTTCTCTTAAGAAATAGAGCATGCCACCAGCGGCCAGTGAGGAATAGAAGCAGGAAGTAAATGAGCTTTTAAAGAAGTGGAGCATAGAGCAAGAAATCCTATGATGTCAAAACTTTCCTGGAAGTCACAGCTTTCAGCAAAATTCTCTCCACAAAAGGAGAAGGTCGGTACAGAGATCTTGAAAGCCCCTTCCAGTCCCATTATTCTACGTCAAGAATTATGGAAATAAAAAAAAATCTGCGCACACACACACACACACACACACACACACACACACACACACACACACCCTCCTTTTTATGCTGGGATACTTTTTGAAACAGGAAAAGTTCCCAACCAAAGACAGGTCCAGTGCCACATGGATTGAAAGGTTGTCCAGTCTCAACAGACTGAAATCTGATATCTTGGCTGTAGGTTATTTCCCACTCTCAAAAGGTGATTATTACTTCCGCACTGCTCAAGTTGTGGGTGTAGGGTAAAAATACCACTGTGTTTTGGTGAAGTCTTCTTGTGCCGGTTTGCTTGCTGTGGGGATTTCTGCCTTCAAAAATGACCATATTTCTCAATAGGAGTGGGAATCTTTTCTCTTTCTTTTGAGTCATTCCATGTGAGGAAAAAAGAGGACCTTCATTCAATGCATTACTTCAAAAAGTTATAAGCCCCAGGCCTTGGATGCCTCCGTGGTTAAGATAACATACTAACTTTTGCTGAGTTTGGTTCCTAGTACCCATGCTGGGAGTTTTACAACTGCGTGTTTGGATCCAGTGACCTCTTCTGGATTGCATGTGCTGTATACACACACACACACACATACATACACACACAAGAATAATTCTTTTTAAAATGTTATAAGCCCTTTGTCCCTAAATGGGTTTCAAATGAAGGCTGGACTCAAACTCTCCTTTTTTTGTTTTGTTGGGGTTTTTGGGGGGGAGGGGTTATTTTTATTTGTTTTGTTTTGAGACGGGGTTTCTCTGTGTAGCCCTGGCTGTCCTGGGCTGGGTTCCTCTGTAGACCAGGGTGGTCTGGAACTCAGAGATCCACCTGCCTTTGCCTCCCAAGAGCTGGGATTAAAGGTGTGCCCCGCTCAGGCCTCTTGAATATTGGCCCAATATTTCTTACACATCTTTATTCTGATTCTCAGAAGTGATGTCTCTCTATTCATCCATCCATCCATTCAGACATTATGGTTATAGGGATGGAGAAAGGTATAGCCCTTGTTCTCCAATATGAAGATTAAACATCTGCTGAGTGATTCCTATCTTGAAACTGCCAAGGGAAAGGCAACATCTGGCGGTGAGTCAACATTTCATTCCACTACCAATTCTCCACCCTGTTTTCAAGGAAGTCACCCATTTGCAGAGAAAACAACAATTAAATATCCCCTGGAAATGTTGATATTTTCTACTCTAACGTTGCTCAGATAGTTTTTGGCTATTTGATTGTATGGTCATCCTGGGCTTTGCCCTCACCAGTAAGACAACACAGGTCTCACTGGGGACTGTGTGTGGAACAACGGTTCCCAACATCAGCTGCACAGCACACTGTGCAGCTGGGATGACTGGGACTTCTTAAGACCAGTGAAGTCAGGCTCCCTTGGGAGAAGAACCAGACGTACTGATGATGTTGTTTTTATGTCTCTGCAAACAATGAGGATGCAGTGGGGATTGAAATCCAGCCAGCACTGTAGGGAAGTGAAACTACGGCCCAGGCAGGCATGGTGTGCACAGCTGTGACCCTTGCACTTGGGAGAGCTATGCAAGAGGATTGTGAGTTTGAGGTGAGGCCATTGTGATTGATTAAAACAACAACAACAACAACCAAACAAACAAGAAGAGGAGGAGGGAGAAGTGGGAGAAGGAGGGGAAGAGGAGGAGAAACACTAATGGTTCCCATGTTGGTCTGATTCCATTATTTCATTTTTATTCACTGAGAATACAGGAGTACTTCTCAAACTTTACAAGACACTTGGAGATTTTGTTAGGAGGCATTCTGTTTGAGTAGGGATTTGGTAGCTTCAGACAGCTCAAATCAGTTCAAACAGGCCCCAAGGTGAGACCTGTACTATCAGCCTATTGGCCCAGTTCTGAGCAGCAGGCTTTCATGGAACAGAAGAAATACACATGACCTAGCCACACAGAACTCGAGACTAAAATGGGAAGCAACTCCAGAGAAGATCAAATATTGGCCAAAGGCTGCAAGGTGTAGATAACACAGCCTATGGATAGTGTAAGTGCTCAGACGAGAGGGCGCAACACACTGCGCAGACAACTAAGGAAGTCGCTCTGGGAAGGGCTTGTGGAGAATCTGGCTCTGAAGGGTACTTACGAATAACAGAGGATGTTGGAAGTCGGTATTGTGTGACTGTTCAGTTGAAGCTGTAGCCATGGACATTATCTACGCATGGTCAGCTGAAGGCTGAGGAGCTGAACAGAACAAACAGGTGAACTATACCTACCATAAGCATATGTACACACACACACACATACACACGCATGCACACAGAAAGAGAGACAGAAAGATACACATACACACAAACACATGCACACATACAGATGTGCAACAATAATAACAACAATAACACTGTTTGTCTGTTGCTCATCCTACTTTGCATGCCCTTCATCCTACTTTAACCCTCAGTGCCTATAGGCATTAGCTGTCTCTAGTAGATTTCTTTGACATGGTACATTACTGACCAGGACTGCAAGGACCACATGACGCCCATGGACACGGTCAAAGAATTTTTGAGTCTTCTACTCCTACATCTGTTTTTAACTCTGACCCAGCCCTGTCAACCTCCTACCACAAGACCAGAATCTCAGGGCTTCTAAGGTGACAGCCTACTTCTCCCCTGCCAGTTCACTAGGCCTCACGAAGCAACCCTCAAGGCAGTACCGGGCACCCTACACGCAGAAGGCTTGGGCTCACATAAGTGGACTACCAGCAGCAAATGGTTTCACCCAGAAGAAGCACCATTTTATTTCTTTATTATATGTCTTAAAGATTTTACTTTATTTTCTGCGCATGAGCGTTTGGCCTGCAAGTGTGTATGTGCACCGTGGAGCCCAGAATAAGGCATCAGATCCATTGAAACTGAAATTCTGGAAGATTGTGAGCCAGTATATGGTGCTGGGAATTGAACCCAGGTCCCCTGCAGGAACAACAAGTGCTCTTAACTGCTGAGCCATCCCTCCAGGCCTGGAAGAAGCATTTTAAACAGTGATTATAATAACAAAAACCTGTGTTCACATTCGATGTGCAATTTCTCAGATATGGCATTAAATAGGTATCTGGGTTTAATTTTCAAAATAAGGTAGTTTTATTGGGTACTGTGGTCTGTGCCTTCAAGTTCAACACTTGGGAAATCAAGGCAGCAGATCTCTGTGAGTTTTGGGCCAGCCTTTTCTACATAGAGCGGTGGTTCTCAACCTTCCTAACACTGCGACCCTTTAATACAGCTCTTCATGTTGTGGTGACTCCCAACCATAAAGGTATTTTTGTTGCTACTTTATAACTACAATTTTGCTACTGATGTGAATTATATAAGTGTCTGTGTTTTCCAATTGTCTTAGGCAATTAGCCAATTAGGCCCACAGATTGAGAACCACTGGCATAGCACGTTCCATGCTAATCAGAGCTACATGCATAATGAGCCCCTGACTCTTAAAAAATTTTTAAAAGGTCTTATTATCTTCACTTTATAGTTGAGAAACTGAGCCTTTCATCAGCTAATCATTAGCTGATGTACAACAACTAGGGAGTCTCTAGAACTTGAGTTTACAGTGTCTCTACCCACCATCCTGAGCCATGGCCACCTTGCACAGGTTACCAGAATGGCCTACCTGTTGAAGCTCTTGTGTGTGTTTTTTTCGTGTGTGTGTGTGTGTGTGTGTGTGTGTGTGTGTGTGTGTATGTGTGTGTGTGTGTGTGTGTGTGTACACAAATGCATGTATATACACACTTGTGTGGAGTTCAGAGGTCAACATTCTATTTTCTATCTCTTCACTTTATTTTTTACTTATTTAGAGACAGAGTCTCTCGCTGAACCTGGAGCTAGCTTACCAGTTCAGCTAGATCATCTGGTCAGAAAGCTCCCGTGAGCCTTCTGTCTCGACAGCCTCACTGCTGGGGCTACAAGCATCCTTCACCATGCTTGTATTACAAGTGCATGCCACTATATCTCAGGACCTGCCTCATCCTCAGAACCTGTGTTCTCTGGATCCTTCTGTTACCTTCAAAGAGCAGACTGGGGGTGTTTTCCTTGCTTCTGGTGCTTCAAAGAAAGCACTTCGGCTCAAGCCTGCCTCAGCAGCCCACAAAACAGAGGAAATTCTGAGCACCTCTGGGTGTGAGTCACCACACCTTGCTCAGGAATTGCCGTCTCTGCCCACAGAATCACCCACTGTTTTCTGTTTGGAACCAAAATAGATACCTCCTTCAGAAACTGTTTTTGTGTGCTCTAAGTAATTAAAAAAAAAGAAAAAACAGGCAAAGATGGGTAGGTGCTCCAAAGGCCGACTAAGAAGGTGCTGTACAGGTGCATGTGACAGGCAGAAGGGGCAGAGTGACAAGCAGCGCCCTGTCACAGCAGGACTTCTGCTTAATTTTCTGTCTGTTGCTTTGTTCTGTCCTCTACTCATTAATTCGTTCGCCGTCTGTTGAGCAACCACTTGTGTGTTAGTCACAAGGTTAGAGAGGCAAAGATGAGTAAGACCCAGCTCTTGGCCTCCACGAGCTGATTGTTTATGAGGAAAGAAACACTGCCTGAACTCTCGCCCCCCCCCAAGCCGAGTGCTGAGGTTCAAGCACAAACACAGAATTGGTGAACACAGAGGCCACTGTCCGCTATCCCTGCAAGGCCAGCACACTGTAAGCCCTCCAGGATATTCACGTTTAGAACAGAGCGAAGAGCGGACAGCACCCCCTTGTCAGCACAAATTGCTAGAATTATTTGACCCCAACCCTTTCCATTTTGAATTTAGATCAATTTGGGTGGAGGTTTTGTGCATTGTTTGGCTCAGGAGACACCTTGCGGGAGCATTTCAGGTCAGGTATATGTGGGGTCGTTTAGAAACAGATGGTTTGCTCAGTCTCATGAATTTAGGGGCACCAGCTACGGGCCAATGGCCACCTGTCTGAATACATTTGAAGTTCTCTCCAGTCCTCAAAAGCTATGACCTCTTCAAGAAAGAGAGGAAACAAGTGAGAGAGGGAATCTCATTAATCTAATTTATGCTGTTAGTGGGTTTCCCTTCCCTCCCCTTCCCTCCCCTTCCCTCCCTCTCCTCCTCTTCCTTTCTTCCTCCCTTCACTTCCTCCCATCCCCTTCCCTCCCCTCCTCCCCTCTCCTTCCCTCCCCTCCCCCCTCCTGTCCTCCCCTCCCTTTCCTCCCCCCTCCTCCCTCTCCCCTCTCCCCTCTCCTCTCCTCCCTCCTCCACCTTCCCCTTCTCTTTTTCATCTCTTTCTGTGGAGCTAAAGCTCTAAGGCAGGACCTTCCACATGCTAAGCTAGGTAAGCACTCTACCACAGGTGGGGAGGCGGGCGCAGGCATAGCTCAAGCTCTTGTCTTTTGAGACAGGGACTCTGCCAGCTCGGGCTGACCTTGAACTTTCTGCACAGTCCAGGCTGGCCTTAAACTCATAATCTTCCTTCCTCAATCAAGTGCTAGGATTACAAAGTATATTATCACACTAGGCGTTTGTGTCTGTTTAGTGCGCTGCTGAGGATTGAGCCCAGGGCTTTTCATTCACACTAGACAAACACTTTACCACCGAGCTGCATCCCCTGGTGCTTAGCATACGTTATAGAGCAAAGAGCAATGCTTCTTAAAAGGTGTGTTTATAGACTATAAGAATAATACATGATAAATAAGTATATATAAAAATATGATATATATATATATGTAAATGAAATTAGGCCCAAAAGCAAACTGGCCCATGTCCCCAGGGAAAGGTCAGGTTATCATGTCGCTGGGCAATGGCAAAAGAAATGTTTCTAAAAGTTTTGTCTGAAGTCCCCGACATCTACGATGACGTCAATCTCTTCCTGCCCAGAAAGAACCCTGAGAGTTTCCAGGGAGTTTTGAGGCCAGTGACTTGACAGCGGGTTGCATGTTTGACACTTGCTGACTGCGGGCAGGTTGTGGTGGCTTTCCCTGCCAAGCCTCTCACTCAGCTGAGCATCAGAGTAGTGTCTGCTTCCTGTCCTTGTGGTAGTGACACCTCTGTTCAGAGCCTGATTTAGAGCACAAAGAACTTTTGTAAAGAGAAAACTTCTTATTTAAAGGAAAGTAAAACAAACTTTTTAAGAGTCTTTTTAGGATAAAAGGGCAAGGTCCTCAGCCATCCTGCTGCTACCCCTGAGGGGAGGCACGCCCTGAGGATCCTGATGTTCAGTTTCTTCTGTTTCCCCGCCTGGTACCAACCAGTCCATCACTTTCCCTTTCTCACTGTTTCCTCAGCTTCTGCTTCTCTGAGGCAAGTTTTAGCTGCTGATGCTGAGGAACTGTTGGCCAAAGCCTGCCAGGCTCCAGGGGCATCTGGCCACCCTCTTCCTCTCTAGAGACTACAGTTGCAGCCATTGATAAGCTGGGCTGTCTAGCCAGTGAGCTCAGAGGGTCTGCCTGTCTCCACTTTCCCTGCCCTCCAGTTTGGAGGTTTGAACGCGCACAGCCATAGGGAGTTGATGACACGCTGGGGAGACAAACTCCAGTCCTCACGCTTGTGTGGCAAGCCCACGGAATCGTCTCCAGCTTTGCTTTCATATATTTCAATACATATTCTTAGTATAATATACAGTATAATATGAGTTATTTATTTATTTATTTGGTTTTTCAAGACAAGGTTTCTCTGTGTAGTCTTGCCTGTCCTGGACTCACTTTGTAGAGCAGGCTGGCCTTGAACTCACAGCGATCCACCTGCCTCTGCCTCCTGAGTGCTGGGATAAAAGGCGTGCATCACCATATAATATACGTTCTTATACTAGGGTATTTGCAATGCTCAGCATAGTTGCTCCTGGGTGCCTCTTATTTTCCATGACTTTTTTGGGTTTTTTGTTGTTGTGGTTTTCTGTTTCTCTTCTAATCTTAAATTGCTGTCCCACACAGTGTTTACTTCTCTGCTCTTTTGTTGTCTTTTCTTTTCTTTTTTCTTTTTCTTTTTTGGTTTTTGGAGGCAGAGTCTCTCTATGTTAGCCTTGGCTGTACTGGACTCGCTTTGTAGACCAGGCTGGCCTCGAACTCACAGTGAGCCACCTCCTGAGTGCTGGGATTAAAGGCATGTGCCACCACGTCCAGCTTTATTTTATTTTTAAAGACTTATTTATGTTTTTTATGTATATGAATGCTCTACTTGCATGTATACCTGTATGACAGAAGGAGGGGCATCAGATCCTATCACAGATGGTTGTGAGCCACCATGTGGGAATTGAACTCAGGAGACCCGGAAAAGCAGCCAGTGCTCTTAACCGCTGAGCCATTTCTCTAGCATGCATTTATTTATTTATTTATTTATTTATTTATTTATTTATTTATACATTTATAGACAGGGTCTTGCTATGTATCCCAAGCTGACCTGGAACTCACTATATAGATAGGCTGGCCTGGAACTCATGGTGGTCACATCCTCAACCTCCTGAGCACTGGGACGACAATTGCAGGGGAAACCCCCATAGACATCTATTTGAAAATCTCCTTACCAGTACAATTTAACTTCTCGGAAGGCTCTGTCTCTTTTCAGAAGACTGTGGGTGGGATTTGCTAATTTAGTATAGCACTGCTAAAAATATGGCTTCTTCCCAGGAAATCAGTTTCCAAGATTTGAGGGGGAAAACTGGCTCTAGTTTTCAGAGAAAGAAGAGGGATATTTCTTCCCCATCTGTTTTTTTTTTTTAATCTGATAATTTAAATCAAGTTGACATTTTGTGGTAAGTTTGTGGTTAACTCTTTCAAGTGCTCAAGCTTGTTTTCAATGAGACTGGGGAGTTAGAAAAAGCCAGGCCCAGCCACCGTAAGGCTGAGGCACTGCAGGTTCCCAGACGTGACAGTTTAGAGGCAGCTATGTGTGGTGGAGAGTCTCAGTGCGTTGCCTCTGTTTTTCTTTCTAAGCGCAAGTTCCTAGTTCCTCTAGGCCTACAATCTGTTGTTTGTGTAATGACTGCCGATGAGGCACAGGTTTTCTCCAAAAAGGCCTTACTGGTCATTCGCTCACTCCTACCTTGCGGAGACTGCCATTTGGATGCAGCCTGAGGGAGCTGGGCCTCAGAAACTGTGGGTCCAGTAACACCAGAACTCACAAAGGAGAAAGGCTAGGCACCAGCAAGACACAATTGTGCAGATATGTTTCACAGTTTTCAGTGTCTTCCCTTTAATTTAAGGGAACTTCTCTTTAGCAGTGACTACACATGTGTGTGTGTGTGTTTGACACAGGGTCTCACTATGTAACCCTGGCTGTCCTGGAACTCACTATGGAGACCAGGCTGGTCTAGCACTCACACAGAGACCCATTTGCCTCTGATTCCCAAGCGCTGGGATTAAAGGTTTGCATCACCACCACCTGGCTTTCTCTCTCTCTCTTTCAAAGACAAGGTGTTATCATGTACCTCAGGCTGGACTTGAACTCACAATCCTGCTTACTGTTGAGTTTTTGATCAGTAGTTACATCTCCCTTACCTTCATACTGGTGTTCTGTTGCTCCTTCTTGTCCCGGGGATTTTCAGAATCTACTTAAATAAATAGCTTTTATTTCAGCTGACATTCTCTGCTGGGTTTTTGTTTGTTTGTTTGTTTTGTTTTTTGTTTTTGTTTGTTTTTTGTTTTCCTTTTGATCAAACCCTCCTATAGTCTTTATATCTTTTGATCTCCTTTCTTTAGCTTTATTCCGCTTTTTAAAAACTTCCTTCAGTAGACATTTAATTGGGCAATGCTTTTCTTTAATTAAACCTGTGTTTGCCTTTGGAGTTGTAAGCTTCCCTATGGACACCGTGCTAGCTGCGAACGGCAGGGTTTTATGCCTATTGTTTTCATTTTGCACAATGAGTTCCGAGTTCCCCTTTGATCCATGGGTTTATTTGGATGTTTAAGCTCTCTTTTTAAAATGTGTGAAGTTTTATTGTTGCTTGTGGTTTTGCTTTCTGCTCTTAACTTTTCATTTCATTACACCACGGTTAGAAGATGACTTTGTGGTGCTTACTCTTTGACACGTGTAGAAACCACCTCTGATGCTTTGTAAGAGTTCAGTTTTTGTGGAGGCTTCACGTGTGGTAAGGAGAATGTACATTTCTTATGTATGGGGCACACGACTACCCAAATGCCCACAAATCAAGCTTGCTGACAATTAACAAGACCTTTTTATGGCTCAGCCTTCTCTTGTTAGAGGTCCTTGGAGCATCGGTCTGTTTTGTGGCAGGTGTTAAGTTTAATTCTAGCTGGGTTACTTCTGTGTGTCCCTTGGCTTCCTGGGCTGCATTTAGTAGCTTCTGACTGGTTGCGTGCTGCTTTTACTGTAGGATTCCCATGAGTGCGGTCCCTTTAGTAGTTCAGGAGTTGTTATAGACTGTGCAGTATATGACATGCAGGATCTCTGGTTATTGCTGTGGCCTCGGCACTATGTAACTTGGAAGAGTGCAGAAGTGATTTATAGCAGTGCTTCTCTTGTGTGGAGCTGGCACAATGCATTACTTCTGTCCTTCCACCCAGGGCTGAAGAGCCCTGATCCCAACCCCACTCTTGAGCATCTTGGGACTTTTTTTCTCCTTCATTATTCATGTTGAGATATTGCCTAAGTGATGGAGGGAATGTGGTGTAATTTCTCTCATCTGTGGTGGGAGTACATCTCACCTCCTACCCTGTGTGTTTACAATGCTGGGCTTGAGCGCCAGGACCAACAGTAGCATCAATGGCTCAGAAGCAAATCAAGTACAATGAAATCCTATTAAGATAGCATCCACAGGCAGGGGGTTGGTGGCGCATGACTTTAATCCCAGCACTCAGGAGGCAGAGGCAGGCGATCGTTGTGAGTTCGAGGCCAGCCTGGTCTACAAGCTGAGTCCAGCACAGCCAAGGCTAAACAGAGAAACCCTGTCTCGAAAAACAAAACCAAAAAAACCCCAAATAAACAAAAAAAGGTAGCATCCACAACACCAATGGCCATAAGGAAGTGGAGTTAATATCAAACACACAAAAAAGGCATACAATAATAAAAGTAGAATTAATATAAAAAAGGAATAAAAATGAGAAATAGATGAAAAAGATCCAAGTTAGATCATTAATAAATACAATTAGATAAAGGAGTGTGAAAAGTAGTAGGGGAAAACAAAGACACATGCAAAACAAGAGGAATTAATTAAGTTGACTCTTCCTTCTTGCCTAGGTGACAGAAATGCTTCTTTACCCAACTTCTTGTTTTAGAGTTCACCGTGTGTGTGTGTGTGTGTGTGTGTGTGTGTGTGTGTGTGTGTGTGTGTGTAGCAGACCTTGTATTCTAGTCAAACAGCTCAAACCAGATAGGACAGCACAGAGCTCAGGCCCCTTGACGGTGAGCACTGCAAGGCTATATTCACATCCCTGAGCTACATCTGCAAACCCCAGGACTCTGACTGTAGGAGCTACCTGGATGCTATTATCACTGGCCAGTCTTGTCCATGTGCCTGCAGGTGTGAAAACTATCCCCGTCGTTAACTAATCCTCTCAATGTCTCAGAACCTCTGAGCATGGAGAACATGGCCAACCCAAAGCAATTGGTGCTGAGGTGAGGGTGGTGCATCCACAATACAGACTGACTCATCCTCCACCTCCTAAAAATCCCCTGAAGCTGCCCCTGCTTACAAAGGAAGTGCCTTCCGGTTCCCTCTGCAATGTGGGCCTTGCTTCCTATCATACAGACTGTGACCTGTAAAGTGTGTCTAAGTCACAGTTTCCTAGGTCTATACTGAATCTTGGTGTGGCCACACACTGAGCCAATCAAGAGGGAAGGCCTATTGGAACTCGGAGAGGTTAAAGTACAATAGCTTGCACGGGCAAGATGGCTCATCAGGTAAAGATACTTGACACTAAGCCTGATGAACTGAGTTCAATCCCTGGCACCCACATAGGAGAAGGAACTGACACCTGCAAAGTTTTTCTCTGACCTCCACGCATGTACTGTAGCATACAAACACTCATATACATACACAATAACAAATAACTAAATAAATTCATCAATTTAAAAAAAAGAACACATCGATAGGCATAATGGCACATGACTTCCATCTCAGCACTTAGAAGGCTGAGGCAGGTGAATTTCTGTGAGTTTGAGGCCTGCCTGGTCTACACAGAGAGTTCTAGGACCGTTTCTCAAAAACACAAAACAAAATAAAGAAAAACCACATATCAGACATCCAACGGACCGTATTTTGAGA
This sequence comes from Acomys minous, assembly GCF_964271855.1. Lineage (NCBI taxonomy): Eukaryota > Metazoa > Chordata > Mammalia > Rodentia > Muridae > Acomys > Acomys minous. The sequence goes on along the minus strand of NC_140494.1, from coordinate 7,703,865 downwards.
AGAAAGGAATAAACACATAGCTCATGATCTCTCAGGAAGTCAGATCACATCCCAGCCACAACTGGAAAGCAGAAGACTTGACTGCATGCATGTAAGTGTTCTGCTTGCTCTCCCTGTGTTCATTAGAAATCCCCCTATAACCAGAGTCAAGCTTATCCTGGACATCTGGACTGCCTACAGCCCTGCTCCCTACCACCCCCTTCTCCCTGCTTTACCACATCTGGAAGTGAGGCCTTAGGGAGGTGATTATCATATAGGAGGTCTTAGGAGTAGGGACCTGTGGTGGCGTTAGTGGCTTTACAAGAGGAGATAGTCAAACTACTGCTCCTGCCCCATCTGCCCATGTGATACCCTCTGCCTTGGCTTGCTCAGTTTGCTTTATTATAGACCCCAGGACCACCTGGCCAGGGATGGTCACCACCACAATAGGCTGGGTCTTCCACGTCAACCGAGAAAATGCTTGACAAGCCTGCCTACAGGCCAACCGGAGGGGAATGCTTTCTCAGCTGAGGCTCTCTCTTCTCAGAGAACTCTAGCTTTTATCAAGTTGGCAAAAACACAAGCAAGCAAGCAAGCAAGCAAGCAAACAAACAAACAACAAAGCCACTGCCAGAACAGCTGCTACATTTTATCACAGCAACAGGAAACAAAACTAAGAAAATTACCATATTTTAAGAGATTCAAAGGCTATTACCTACATGTGTAAATGCACGTTTGAGGGAGGGAACTTGTTCAGAGTTCTCTTATGGTTCTTAGAATATTACTTCAAAAGAAACTCTGTTTCCTGGTCCTGTAACTTCACATATCAGTTACTTCTAAAACAACAACAGCAATAAACAAACAAAACACAGAGAAGTAATATTGTAGAGACTGGCGGAGAATTTTACAGTTAATAAATAATAAAATTATTTCAATGGGACACTCATCTTTCTGTCCCTTCTGAGTAACAAACAGTCCAGCAAAAGAGCCTCCTTGTAGTCTGCTGAGTACAGAAATGTATTTGTGACGATTAATCTCATTGTCAATTTGATGGGAATTAGAATCATCTTGCAAACAAATCCCAGGTATGTCTGAGGGGGCGTGATTTTCCAGATTAGGTTAATAAGTAAAAAAGACTAACCCTAAAAGTGGGTGGTGTCCTTCCCAGTGGCCATAGTCTTGGTCTGCATTAAAACGAGAAAGCTAGCTCATCATCAGCGTCTATCATTGTTTCCTGACTTCGAGCTCCTGCTGCTGTGATGTCCCACCATAATGAACTGTGAACCCTCAAACTGTGAGCCAAGATAAGCCCTTCCTTCCTTGAGCTGCCTGTGTTAGGTATTAAGTCACAGCAAAGAAGGAAATAGTACACCATGTTTCCATGCTCCACAACCCCTCTGCTGGGATAGCTTGTTTTCTGTGATCTAAACTCCAGTCAAGGGGAACTCAAACCTGGCTTGGAGGCAGGGGCCAGGATTCTCCCCAATGGGCTCCAAGTCAAATCTCAGAAGGACAAATCCATGTGGCATTGTCTCAGGGTATCTGAGAAGCTGTTTGGGTCCCATGGCTGACTGATGGTTCCGAGGAAGCTGCATCTGCTATTTGACTGGCAACTGGATGCTCAAAGTAAAGTAAGAATGAAGTCAACATTCCTTGTTGAGAACTTGGTGTAATAAAATTAATTATCTGAGTAGACAGGAAGTGCAGGTAAGCAGCTTCCACAATGAGAAAATGACAGGGACAGTTTGATGCCTGAACAGTCACCCAAATCTCTCTATAATGTTGGAGCATCATCTTCAGCCTTCTGGCCCAATGGGTTGAAGACCAGAGTTTAGTTTTACAGTTAAGCTTAGTTGTTAAAAAAAAAAAAAGCTTAGTTGTTTAGGGGTTAAGATGTTTTTAGGTCTAGATAGATGTTTTAAGTTGATAAAGACGAGCTATGGTAGATATTGATTTATATTCAGAATTTTAGACTCACCAAGATGTTCTCTTCAAGGTTGCCAAATACAAATAGCCAAAACGTTATAAATGTAACATTTATATAATTCCTGATTGTTTCATGGTTCTTCTTGCTGTAGGTAGTTTATTGCATGTATGTATAATTATATAAATGTATATGTAATAAATTTTTAAAAAGAATTTGTCTAGCAAACACACACACACACACACACACACACACACTCACACAAGAACTTAGTGTATGTTAGATGAAAATTTTCCTGGGTAAAAAGGGAGCAAAAAGAGGCGTTGGAGAGGTGCTGTATCCTGAGACAAACCACAAAGCTGAGTGCCACGCTGGACTTCCCTTCCAGTTAGTTCTTCATTTTAATGGCATTGCAGAGGCATTTTGGAACGGTAGGAAGAAGTGGGGCGGAGAGAAATTGTAAGATGCTATCGCGGCGGAAGTGCCAGTCACTGGGTTGTATGAGAGTCTAGAAAGTCAGTGGAGAGAGGCTATGAATGCAAGGGTGTTGTGACTCATGGGAAAGGCATGGCTGTGAGGGGTCAGGAATACGTGGAATTGGCTCAGATGATAACAGTCACTAAGCAAATGGGGTGGCTTGTGTGTTTATTTCTAACTCTTTCCTTCAAGATCATTACAGATGCACATTCTGTCCTTTTCCTCTTTCTTTGCTCTGTCCTAACACCTTTGAGTTTTCCACTTGAGATAATTTCCTGAAGGCAGACTTGGGGTTTTTTGAAAGATAAACATGCAGGCAGCCAGTAGACTTTTGGCACTCGGTTCCCAGCACTGTGAGAGTGCGGTTTGGTGACATGACCTCCTGGGACCTCGGTCTCCAGCTGTGCGAAGCCGGATGAGAACATCTCCCTTTCGCGGTTGCACAAAGCACTCAGGGTAACATACACAAAGCGGAGCTCAGAAATTAGGGCTGTTATTATACATTAAAAAAAAAAACCCAAGTAGGGGGGCCTGGGTGCTCTGCGTTCGTAGATAATGATCTGAACCACAACAGCAATAAATACCGTCTGGTACTCAGACAACTGAGACATCTCCCTGCAAGTGACAGCAAGTGACAGGGTGAAGAGTGTCCCGTCTCCTAGAGGTCACATGTCTCTGGCATGGGAGGAAGATTTCTGTACTTGGAATCAAAGAATTCAGTCTTTCCTTGGGCTTTTCCAAAATTCACAGAAAGGACAAAGAAGGGTCAGTTCCATCCTTGTGACTCTAGCAGCTCTCAAAGCATTTTTGAGTGTGTCCAAAGACATTCAGCACATTCTATGGTGTTTTATTTCTCACACACACACACACACACACACACACACACACACACACCATCAACTCTAAGGACTGACCACTGATTTGGGCTGGAGACAACCTTGACATTATCACCCTTGGCTTTCTCATTGGAGCTGATGTGGAAGAGAATGACTTTCAGGCCAAAGCCAGGCTGCTTATCAGGTGCCTCGCACACTTGATGTATTGGTGAGTCCCTTATAAAGCTTGGTAAATGCCTGTCCAGCAGACAGGCTTGGTGAGTGGTTCTAACCTCCTTCCTCACTCGCCATAGCTGGAAAAGGGGGAGGCACAAAAGGGAAGCCACTTTCTCAGTGCTGGCATTGCTACACACTTTTCCTTGAACCACCCACACAGCCGTGACTCTTATCTCAAACTCTGTCCACATCCTCTGGGAGCCTCTTCCTCTTCTGTACCTTTCATGTCACGCACCTGGGCTGCAGGGGTCAAATAAGTTTTCCTCTTAGACATCACAGACAAGACAATGCTACTTTCTCCCAGCCCACAGTGTTTCTCACTCACCTACCTTTCCTCCAGTCCCCAATGAGACACTGAGTAAAGTACAAGCCACTCTGAAGACACATTCCAAAACATCAAGGCCGTGCTCAATGTGCACCGGAGGGCAAGCGTCCTCAGCAAGGGTGCACAGAGCAAAAGATGGATGCAGCAGGCAGAAGCTCTCCCCAGACCTTAACTACCCCCTGTGTGGCCGAAAGCGCCAACGCCACTTGGTAGCTTATTAGAAATCGCCCAGTCTGTATCTCCAGGTGATTAGAATGCTCGCCATCATGAGCAACCTCGGCTTCAGTTCGCCTGTCATCTATTAGTGGCTCCGTCTTACTGATAAAAGGGGCCACCTGTCTTCCAAGTAGTCTTCAAACTGTCAATGTTTCTGTTTAGCTCAAGGGACACAGATGTCAAGGCAAAATTAATTCTAGCTTTATTTTCTTTCTAAAAATGAAAGTGTTAGCCGGGCGTAGTGGCACCATGTCTGTAATCTCAGCATTCAGGGAGGCAAAGGCAGATGGGTCTCTGTGAGTTCGAGGCCAGCCAGCTGTACAAAGCCAAGTCCAAGACAGCCAGCACTACACAGAGAAACCCTGGAGAGAGAGGAAGGGAAGGGAGAGGGAGGGTGGGTGAGAGGGAGGGGGAGAGAGAGAGAGAGAGAGAGAGAGAGAGAGAGAGAGAATTAAAAATAAAGGGGGAAGCTTTTCTGTTTGAGGCATAGAGTCAAAGCCCTAAAGCCATATTAAGTGGATGGCAATTAGGATAAGAAGTACTGACACTAGTCTGTGCGCCTTTATCTCCTTGCTATGTATGGGGGTCTCTTTCTGGGGCAGAAGCTAATGGTAAAAAAAGCAAAAATTACCTCCATTCCCAGTAAGGCTCCACCTCTGAAAGGTTCTACAATCATCCCAAACAGCGCCACCAGCTGGGGACCAAGTGTTCAAACATAGGAGCCTATGGGAGATCTGATTTCCACATTCAACCCCTGCAGGCACCAGGAGGAGGCTTTGTGATTGTCACTATTATTGTCCAGAGAGTCAAAAGTTCCTATACCGTCTTGTATTCCAGTTGTTCAGGAAATTCCCGGAAACACTAGATCCACAAATAAACACAACGGAAGCTGCATCATGGTCTAATTTCAGGGAGAGTGATGGAGGGTGGAAGATGGAGGAGGAAGGAGAGGGGTTTGGGGAGAACGGGGCCACCTCACACGGCCACCCCACACGGCCACCCCACACGGCCACCCCACACGGCCACCCCACACGGCCACCCCATACGGTGAATGAGACGTAAGATGGGCAGCATGTTGAACACTGGCCGAGTGTGGCGTAACTCTCCTACTGGAAGTCTCTGATCCAAACCCTTGTATTGGGTTGGCAAACAACTGCTAGCTGCTTCATTGGCCCTGTGCCCACACGAGGGGTGTAAAAGCTGAAAGCAACAGCACACCCGTGTTCCTTGGAGTCTGTGTGAGGAGTCTCCTGAAAGCCCTGTATCCCAAGAATTAAGGCAGAGAAAGGCCTGGGAGCTGATTTGGAGGAAGTGCTTTTGGGGGTTTTCAGGAGGTAAAAGCAGAGCGTGAAGGCAGCTGCCACATGATGTCATCTTAGACTGATAATTTAGAATTCCTTTTCTGAGTTGTGTACATGGAGTTCTCCTTCATGACCTCTCTGAAAACCTTCTAGACAAATTATTTTTTCTTCTTCTTTTGGCTGGTACACAGATGTTTCTTTTATGACACCAGAGTGAGAAGAGCTAAGAATAACCCAGATTTACTCTTATGGGATTCAAAAGGAAAAAAAAATTTCCAGGGATGCCTGTCTCACAGATTGACTGTTCTGCCTCAGGGTCTTTGGGTAATTTTTGGAACAGTCTGGCAAGGCCTTTCAGGAGAGAGAATTATGAGCAATTCCGGGATTTTTTTTTTTCTGAAAAGAAAATCTGAGAACACAAAGTTCTAGAACTTTCTCCATGTTCCCACATGACCTCTTTGGACATGGGACTAATCCATGACAACTATGGAAATTTCCATGGCCTTGTCTAGAAAACTACCACCATGCATTGAAGAATGCCTAGAGATGCAAAGTTATCCCAAAGATAACTCACCTTTTTTGGTTTTGCGTGGGTTTTTTGTTTTTTGTTTTTGTTTTTGGTTTTGGTTTTTGGTTTTTGGTTTTTTGAGACAGGGTTTCTCTGTGTAGCCTGTGACTCACTTTGTAGACTTCTGCTTCCCGAGTGGAATTACAGGCATGCTCCACCACACCTGGCTCCCACCTGACCCTTTTTAACATTATGTGTTTGAAAAGGTTTTGTTTTGCTTTGCTTTTTGGCTTGTGGTTTGGTACCAGATCCCAAATACACTTAAAATTAATCCTTGCTGTGCAGTGGTGGCACACACCGTTCAGTCTCAGCACTAGGGAGGAAAAGGCAGTTGAATCTCTGTGAGTTTGAGGCCAGCCTGGTCTACAGAGAGAGTTCCAGGACAGCCAGGGTGACACGGAGAAGAAGCCCTGTCTCTAAAAACAAAACAAAAACAAAAACAAAAACAAAAAAACCAAAACACACACCAAAAACACACAAATTAATCCTTGACTATTTGTGCTAGTGAAGAGTTACTCAAGAAATGCTAAGCTAATTGATTTTGTTGCAGTAAAATTAATTACAGAGAAATTATCTTTAAAGATTTTATATATTGTTCTTTTAATGTGTGTATCTCTGCCTGTGTGAGTGTACACACACTTGTATGCACAGACCATATGCCCAAGTACTATTAACGTCCATAGGATGTCACTAGGTGTCCCTCTCTGTCACTCTCTGCCTATTCCTTCGAGGCAGGGTCTCTCCCTGGACCCTTTCTCAGCTAGTCTGCAAGCGAGGAACTCCGAGCTGTCCTCCCACCTGCACTACCACTTAGGGCCGGTCTTACAGGTGTACGCCCAGCTTGCTGCACAGGTTCTGGGATCCAAGTGATTGTGACACCCAGCGAAGAGCAGCAGCTGAGCCATCTCTCCAGACCCGGACCTGTAGGTTTATTTTAGTTGTTGCTGTTGCTGTTGTTGTTGTTGTTGCTGCTGCTATTGTTGTGTGGTGTGTAGGAAAGACTGTGTGTAGAGAAGCTGTATGCACAGATCTGAAGCAATGTGATGAGTCCTGGCAGCTGTGCACAAACATAAGAAAGCAGTGAGCTCTACCACGAGAAGCTGCTGTCTCTGTGTTCGAGCCCTGCTCTGTCTGCTTTTTTTTTTTTTTGAATGTCATGTGTAAGTGGACCACACAGTGTGACTAGCTTCTTCAGTTTTGTTTTGTTTTGTTTTGTTTTTTAGATTTATCTGTTGTGTGTGTGGCAGAAACCCAAGCTTGCGTGCTTTTTAAATTTTGTGCTCTAGTCTCACAATGATAGGTGCATAAATTATTGAATTGGTTTTGTTATGCTGGAGATAAGATCTCTCTAGTAGTCCAGGCCGGCATCAAACTCAGAATTCTCCTGCCTCAGCTTCCTGGGATCTTGTGTTTGTTCATTTATTGAATCATTTGCCTTTTAGTGTTGATGTGTGGGTCTTTACTACTCTGGAAAGAAATATTGTCATATACACATTATAAATATTTTTTCACAGTTCGCCATAATCTTCTCCATTTTCTGTGCTGACTTTTTTTTGTATTTTTTTTTCTTTATAAAAAATTTAATCTGTGCAGTGGTGGGTGGAAAGGCAGAGTCAGAGCCTCTGGAGCTGGAGTCACAGGTGGCTGCGAGCTGCTTGGTTTAGGTGCTGCGAACAGAACACTGGTCCTCGTACTGCTCAGTCATCACTCCAGCCCTGTTTTTCTCTTCCATTCAGCACAAGTTGTGTCCTAAGAAATCTTTACCTATCCCCAACTTCTAAAGCCTTTATTTCTTTTCAGAAGTTTTATAGTTTTAGTTTTATGGTTGCATGTGTGATGTTTATAGATATTATATGGTTCTTTATATGAAAAAAAATTAATTTTCTCTATGGAAGGATGCTCTTTTCCCTTTACACATTTATCCACGTGGCTCAATAGTATTTGCTGAAAATATTCTTCCTTTTTTATGGAATTGCTTTGGCAAACAGGGGGTGGTGGGTTGGATGTGCAGGAATGTGCAGGAGTTTCTGTAACTTATGTTCTGTTGTTGCACTTGGTTTCATCCTAATTCCTTGCTGTCTTGATGGTTAGTTTTGCTGATGGTCTGGGCAACAGATGGTATGAGTCCCCTAACTTCATTTTACAATTGTCTTAGACACTTCCAAGGAAGTTTGAAAATAACTTGCCAACTCTACTTTAAAACGTACGTTGGATGTTTTGATTGTAATTACATTGAATTGACAGATGAATTGAAGGTAAACTGATGTGTCTTTTAAAAAAAATCATTCTTCCAATTTATAAACATTGTATGTTTCTCTATTTACTTTCCTTAAAATTTATCTCAGCAATGTTACAATTTTCCAGTCTGGTCTTCTTGGAGGTTTGGGTGGATTTATTTTTTAATATTTTAATGTGTTAATACAATTGATTTTAGATTTTTGTCTAGTTTATTCAGTATGTACAAATGACAAGCGACTTGACATTGCCACACCCACTGCCTTACAGTGCCGCTGTGTAGAACTCCTAGTGCCTTCATGGAAAGAGATATTTCAGCTATGAATAACGCCCCTTCTACAAAGCTACTTTCTGATAGTAACATAGCCACATCAGCTTTCTTATGCTTACCTCTGCATATCTTTTCCTGCTTTCCTACTTCCAACTTATTGTGGTTTTCATATTTAGCCATCTTCTAGCACAGACAGCATGTCGGTGAGCCCTGCTGTTTGCTGTCTGTCAGTTTCTACTTTAGAAAATTTTGTACATTGATGTTTAATGTAATCAGTGACAATGGTTTGATCTTCACATCTGCCTTCTTGCTCTTTCCTAGGTGCTCCACTTGTGTTTTGTTTTGTTTTGTTTTGTTTTGTTTTGTTTTGAGACAGGGTTTCTCTGTGTAGCCTTGGCTGTCCTGGACTCACTTTTGTAGATCAGGCTGGCCTTGAACTCACAGAGATCCGCCTGCCTCTGCCTCCTGAGTGCTGGGATTACAAGCATGTGCCACCATTCTGGGCTCCCATTAGTATCCTTATTCATTTTGGCTAATCAAATATATATTCAATATATATTGGAATATTCTATTTCATTTACTGCATTACCTTTTTATATGTGCTCATTATTTCATTATTGGATGCCCTCCCTGGGGTATTTGCTATGCATTCTTAACTTTCCATGTTCTAGTTAGTTAACGCCCGACCACTTCAGGCATGCTACAAAAACTTAAATAGCTAAAGGCTATTTAACCTCAACCTTCCTTCTGCAGTTGTCATGTGTTTTCCATTTGCAGAGGCTTTGTAAGCTCTATCATGTGGGGACCAGCAAGATGGCTCAGTGGCTAAGAATGCATACTGCTCTTCCAGAAGATCTGAGTTTAGTTCCCAGCACCCACATTGTGCTGCTCACCAGCTAGGACACCAGTCCGTCTCTAAAGCCTTGGCCTACTTTGGCCCACCCATCCTCTCTTCTGTATTTGCTAGACACGAAGTATCTTCAGGATAAAACTCTACTTATTTCTACTTATTCCTTCTATAATGTGCATTTTATACTGTAGAGGAAAGTGAGTGAACACTTCTGTAGCATCTCTGACATGAATACATACATACATATATATATATATATATATATATATATATTTAATGAGTTTTATTATGGCATTTCCATGCATGCATATAATGTATTTTGATCATATTCACATACGCACCCCCACTGATCCCACTCCTACTGATGCCCTGCCTAATTGCTCTTCTGTGTTCATGTCTGTCTTTGTGGTGAACCAATGAGTTTAGCGCTACTTATGGGAGCATGGGTGTCAGGCTATTTGCAGGAATACAAGCAACATACCAGTGGCTATGTAGTCTGACTTTCCTGAGAAAAATCTCTCTCCCTCTCTCAGAAACCACCAACTGCCTATATCTTAACCATGGGGTCCCATGATATCACCAACTGTTGCCCGTTTATAAATCGTCAGCAACAGGTGGGACTCCATGGGTCCTTCCCTCCCTGTTTTATGATGGAATGCTGACAGGTACAAAATTGTGCAGGTAACGACAACTGCTGGGGGTTCAAGAGTGCAGTGCCCAAGTCATGCTCAGAAGACAGTGTTCTACATTGCCCCACCCCTTCCTCTCACTCTTACTTTGTTTCCCTTCCCTTTTCTGCAATGTTCCCAAGCCTTGGAGGGGCCTGAGCATTCGACAGTCTCCTATTCTCAGCAGGAAGCTCATTTCTATATCTATGCAGTAACAGACACTCATTCCAAATGGAAGTGTCTCTGATACAGAGATTTCTAAGGAATCATCTTAGTTAAGGTTTCTGTTGCTGTGATGAGATCATGACCAAGAGCAACTTGGGAGGCGGGGGGTCAAGGGTTATTTGACTTCTTCCACTTCCACTTCACTGGCGAAGGAAACCAGAGGAGGAACTCAGACATGGCCGGATCGTGGGGGCAGGAGCTGATGCAGAGGCCATGGAGGGGTGCTGCTTACTGACTTACTCCTCATGGCTTGCTCAGCCTGCTTTCTTATGGCACCAAGGACCACCAGCCCAGGGTGGCACCACCCACAATGGGGTGAGCCCTCCCCATCAATCACCAATGAAGAAAGCACCCTTCAGGCCTACATCCTATGGAGGCCTACTGTTATGGAGGCATTTTCTCAATTGAGGTTCTCCCCTCTCAAAAGAGTCTATCCAGTGTTGAGTTGGTATAAAACCAGACAGGACAGGAACCAAGTGTGAGCCTCGGTTCCTTTCCTGGGGAAGTGGGGGTACATACCAACTCTTTAAATAGAGGGAAGAAATAAGTGTGTGAGCAAGCCACTACACCATCAAACTGGTGTCTCTCGGGGCCTCCTGCCCTAACATCCTTCTTGTCTTTACAGAGATATGCCCGTATGACCTACCAAAGGTCCCCAATGCCACGTTCAAAGCTCTCTCCTACAAGAATGGCACCATCCTAAACTGTGAATGCAAGAGAACGTTCCGAAGAGTCAATGAGTTGGTCTATATAGTTTGTTTAGGAAACTCATGGAGCAACACCTGCCAGTGCACGAGCAACTGTAAGTGTCCCTTTGGTAACCTCCATGGGAAAGGAACTAGGACATAAGGAGGCTACCCAGCTCCCATTAACTCGGACCAACAGATTAAAAAGGAATGGTGGACAAATCTATCAGGTAACAGATTTTAGAGGCTTCTGGGATATCCAGTCACTTAACAGTATTTAACGAGTGTCTGTCTACTCGGTCCTAAGCCTGGCTTGATCTGATAAGTTCTATGACAATGCTGTTGGCCTTCCTTCTCCCTTCCTCGAGCTCAGAATGCTCCTTCACACAGCCTCTTTCTGTATTCAGTTCTCCATTCTGGGGGGTGAGACTGTGGAGGAGTTATACATACACACACACACACACACACACACACACACACACACACACACGTGCAATGAAAACGTTATATATGTATATTTATGAATATATGTACATGTATATGTTATATGTGTATATTTATGTATATATGTGTATATAACATTTTCATTGTGTATATCCATTATACATAGTATTGTGTTATATACAAATATTTTCATATACACTGTAGAATGAGCATATTCTGTCCCCACCTGATACCCACTACTCTATTCCTCCAGCCTCTTATTAGTCATTTTTTTTTGGTTGTTTCCTTGGACAGTATTATTGTACTTTCAGGTCCTATAGATGACCCATTTAACTTTAGGTACCTATAGAAAATCTAGGAATTACAAATGCAAAAAAAAAAAAACAACCATATTTCTCTTTCTGAGATTGGCTTAATTTGCTTAATACTGTTATCTCTAGTTGCATTAATTTTCTTCTTTATGGCTGAAAATTTCCCATCATGCAGCTGAGCTGAGAGTGGTGGCACATGTCTTTAAACCTAGCATCCATCAGTCAGAGACAGGTGGATCTCTGTGAGTTTGAAGCCAACCTGGTCTATATGATGAGCCCCATACCAAACAAGACTACCTAGTGAAATCATGATTCACACATGCGCATGTGTGTGCACACGTGTGTGTATGTGTGTATGTGTGTATGTGCATGTATTAAAGGAAAATTCCATACATACCACATTTACTTTAATCGCTCCTCTGTTGTTGGATGCCAAGGTGGGCCCCATAACTGATCTACTGTGCCATCCAACTTTCTTTCTTAACCCTGAGGATGGAGTGAGTCTGTGAGACCAACCATGTGAGCAGGGCAGAGTTTAAGGATGACTGCTATTGAAGCTCCTGGCTGACTCATTTCCCAACAGATCTCCCCTTATCCTAAGCTGGAGTTCTGATGTCCCCTCACTGAGGTGCGTGTCGGCAGCTTCTCTGCCAGCACACCTGGAGGGGCTTTCTGCCTTAAGAGCACGTTTCTCCAACACCCATAGCTTTGAACCACCAGAGGAGAGTGAAGGCGTTAGATGAGGGTTTTGGAGGTAGACTGCTCCTCCCTGCCATGTGCAACGCTGGCCACACTGATGACAAGGAAAGACCCACTTCTAGGAATATGTTGTATCCGTTGCCAATATGCATACAAATGCAAATACAGAGAGGTCAGGGCTGGACTGGGTGTGCCGGTTCCATCCAAGGGCGGCTTTCTTTGTTCATCTTTCCTATGCCAACACTAAGAAATTCTTGGGCACTAAAGAGAAGTCCCGGGGTGAATGAACAGCATTTTCCTATTCTGAGCATTTGGGAACTTATTTGCCTTGTTGCTCCCATATTCTCCAGACAATGGCAACACAAGAAAGAAAGTTACACCTGTTCCTGAAAACCAAAAAGAGGGACGAACCACAGAAGTGCAGACATCAACGACACAGTCTGTGCACCAAGAGAACCTTCCAGGTAAGGCATGCGGCTCAGCAGCCATCCTGGGAGCTGGCCTTTGGTTACACAGAGAGGATGAGCCAGAGAAGGGAGGTTAGGCCTGTTCTCCACAGGCAGATGCAATTCATTCTCCTGTCAGAAGACCATGCAGATGGCTACGTTGCCTGATATTGGCAGACTCACTGCTTAGCATTTTAAACCAGTCTGTCTGAAGGCAACATGGGCTACACTTTAGAAGCATGAGAATTCAACTCCAGATTCAATTCAATTAAAAAAGCATGCATTGGGAATAGCTGTGAATTGAACTAGGCACTGCCCACAGAAGAAACAGGTCGAATAGACAGTGGTCCCTGCTGTCCCAAATTCCTCCTGTTTTTCTCTAAAGCACACAGCGATGTACTGTGAGAAAATCTATTGATAACAATTTGCTCCTTACAGAACAGAGCTATAAAGTGATAGCCCCAGACAATTATTACTTGTTAATGAGGTGTGGATGAGTGGGTGCACTGTGTCTGCCCACACCTTTCCCAAATGAAATAATAATGCTTAAATTAAGCTACGAAGTCAGGAAGAAAGAGTCTGCTAGGGTTGCCTGAGATTTTCAGGGGACCAGTTGGCCATTTGAAGATCATTTATGACCTTACAAAGACCTTTATTGCATCATGTATAATCTCCATTTGAACTCTACAACTGAGTGAATCAGGGAGTGGGAAGACGTACTTTAATGACCAAAGAAACTGAGACACGGTGACATTAAACAATTTAGCTAAAGTCACATCATAGGGTGAAAGCAAGAGCTCTGGTCCCTTAAGTTAGACGAGGGACCTTTAACTACTTAAAAACTACTCGCAGTGCCCAGTATGGGGGTTGGGGAGAAAGGCCACACTACTGCATTATTGCCATGTGATGGTTTCGGTCCTTCCCTCTTCCTGGTGTTTTCAAGTACATGTAATGTTTTCTGTGTTCTCCTGGTAACTGATGCCAACCTCTATAGTTACTGAAGGGTTTTAGGAGGGTCAACATTTTTTTCTTACTCTAGAGACAAGCAGCTGAACTGGGCATGGTTGTATGTGCCAGTAATCTTAGCATTTGGGGAGCAGAAGCTTAAAGCCAACCTGAACTGTATGATACCCTCCCTCCCCACCCCCAAATAACAAAGAAGAAGGAGAAGGAGAAGGAGGAAGGAGAAAGAGGAGGAGGAGAAGAAGGAGGAGGAGGAGGAGGAAGCAGAGGTGGAAAAAGGAGGAGAAGGAGGAGGAAGAAGGAGGAAAAAGAGGAGGAAGAGGAGGAGGAGGAGAGCGCCAGCTGTTTCTACCTAAGGGATGTTTCATAAATTGTTATAGTTTGGTGTTACATCTTAAAGAAACAAATCAAATTCAAATGGGTTCTGTCATTTATGTTGTTTCTTGACTTTAAAATAATAATTTTTTTCTGAGGCTAAACTACAGTCCCTGTGCTATTATGCAAACTGCAATGTAACAGAAAATGGCTCAGGTGAGAAACACTCAGCTTCCTGTTTGGGGCAGTGAGTTTGTATGTGGCTCTATTGGTGATTATTTTGGGTGTTTGGGGGTTTTGAAAATCTGGAAGGTTCTAGGCGTATGAGTAATTTCATGATTCAGAAGTAGACAGTATCTGTATATATGGATTCTGCATGATCAGATGAAGGGCAGTTGGTAGGGAATTTTGAGATCAACGCCAAACAGGCCACAATCTCTGGGGCCAACATTCAGCCAAGTCTGGGTTTATTCCAGTGAGTGCAGAGCTGCTGGGCATAGGGCTCTTTAGAAGGCTCAACAGGATCAATCTGGGTCAAGCTTTCGTTGTGGTTTCATCAAAGACCATGATCCATACTCTGAGATTCTCCCCTGCTCCAGACATTGGCCTTATCCTCAGTCAGCGCCCCCAAAGTCCTAGGATGACTCCCAACTGGCACTCACTTTGTTCCTCCTCTCTTATTTGGTGGCAATACAGAGTGGTCTGCCCATTGACTCCACCTTGCCGCCTTCTCTCAGACGAGAGCACTCTTGCACCTGTCTACTCTTGCAAAACCCTTGGGGTCTTCGCAGCATCAGTCAAATGAAGAACTCATTCCCCTGTGTAACAGGAACGTTTACTCTCCTGGGGTAATTGCTGTCTGGGAGGCTCACTGCCTCCGTCTACTAACCTAGGCTTAGTCCTGGAAGCTTCTAGCCTCCTTACAATCTAATCTAGGCCTAGGATGTTTCAGCCTCTGAGACTTACTGCTGAATAAGCTCACCCTTTCTTGTTCTTTCTGAGCTCTGGGCTGGCTGCTTCAACTCAGCTGTTCTGGCTCAAACTCCTCTCCCAGCTGACTTATTCAATCTGGCTTCTCTCTCAGCCTCTGGATTGCTCTGCTTGTCCTCAAACTACTCCAGCAGTCTGCTTTAATCTCCTGGCTCCTTCTAATCGGCTCCTCATTTGGTCTTCACCTGAGTTCTCTTTCTGTAACCAGTCTCTCTATTACTGTCCCAGTAAAACTGCCTCCCCTTGGCCTCTTATTCTGTGTTGCTCTCTTAAGTAGCTTCCCTTTCCTTTCTGTACTCATAAGAATTGGGCATTTTGGGGCTGGAGAGATGATTCAGCGGTTAAGGGCTCTGACTGCTCTTCCAGAGGTCCTGAGTTCAATTCCCAGCAACCGCATGGTGGCTCACAACCACCTATAATGTGATCTGATGCCCTGTTCTGGCCTGAGTGCAGGCAAAGCCCTATATACATAATAATAAATAACTTAAAAAACAGAGTTGGGCATATCCTATTCTGTCAAATCTTTCTTTGATTCATCACTTTTTCTGCCACTCAATTAAACATCACTTTCAAACATGGGTGCTTCCTTCTACAAATTAACTTTACCTTCGTTGTTTAGGATTAAAGACATGTACCACCAGGCCTGGATCTAAGCTTTTCTTTACCTGAAACTTGCTCTATACCAGGCTGGCCTTGAACTCAGATCTGTTTGCCTCTATCTCCTGGATTTAAAGTTATATTTGTATTCCAGTTGGATTGCACAGACCTAGAAGGTCATGGACGTGATGTCCTGCCAGAGCAGCCATGTTCTAAGTTTAAATTGCTCTACACCCCTGTGCGCCCAGCAAGCATCCTCTCTTAACCTGACAAATCCACTGTCTGTCCACCTGCTTAAGTCTTACTTAATCAACTGTCCAACCCTTGCCAGAGTAGCACTGCACCGTGTGCCTTTTCCTGATAGAACACTGACAACAAAGTAAAGAAACATTCCACCCATGAACCAGTGAGTTTATTGGGTTTGTTCTTGGCAGTATGGATGACTCGCATGCAGCTGCATCATCAAAAAAATCCCCACCCCAGCATGAATGACAGCCCTTGAAAGCCACCTCACTGGGGCTCCCCCCATCCCAGGCTCACAGCTCCAACAGTTTGACTCTTCTCCTCTCAGTCATTGTTACTGCTTGTATAACAGTAAGAGAAGAGAGGGGGTGAGTTTCAGGAGCATCCTGAGATCTGTGAGGTTTGTTTGTTTTTCTGAGTCGTAAGGAACCTCCCTCTAAGAGGGAATAATTCAGCTCAAAAGAAATGGCTGCAGCACTGGGTTCCGTGCCTTTCCTACACCGCCTACATTCCTGTCATGGGGGGTTCTCAGTACTTGTAGGTTCCGTGAAAGAGTAGAGCAGAAAAGTAAGGACCAAGTTCAAGTTTCTAGAGACCAGAATCGCTCTGGGAGCAAGAAGTAACCCAGAGGCACTCACTGCGCCTTCCCAAGCTTGCCCTCAGGATGCTCTTCCTCCTTCAGGCCACTGCAGGGAGCCTCCTCCGTGGGAACACGAAGATACCAATAGAATCTACCATTTCGTGGCGGGACAGAGAGTTCAGTATGAGTGCGTTCAGGGATACAAGGCTCTGCAGAGAGGTCCTACCACGAGCATCTGCAGAACGGTGTGTGGGAAGACAGAGTGGACTCAGCCCCAGCTCACGTGTGTAGATGAAAGAACACACCATCAGTTTCCAGGTGGGTTGTTTCTTTCTCGCGTCCATCCCATTCTTTTCTCATCAGGGTCAAGGTGAGACTCCTCACTACCCTGGGACCTTGGGAAAGCCGCTTGTCCCTCCAGGTCTCATGTTATAAAACATAGATCAGAAGAAACACCGTGGTCCTCTCAGCCCTGCTCTGCATAGTGATAGTTAAAGGCAGAGAACTAATGATCTCTTCTCCAGTGGTCCAAAGCACACAGGATGCTGTCTCAGGGTAACAGTGCTGTCCTGTGTCTAGCTGCTTCTGATCCTAGTCCAGAACTTCTTCCCAACCACAAATGCATCCCATAGTTCACAAGGCAAAGTCCAGCTTCGCACTGGCACTGTCTCTTCTTTGTACTTGTCTTTAATGTAGGCATGTCATCTAGACGGTGTTCCATTGTCATTGTACTCCCTGTAAATGTCCCCCCTGATCTTTAATTAAAAAAAAAAAAACAAGTATGTAGAACGAGGCTTGCTTTAGCATGTGTGTTCACATACTCAGTCCTGCCCACATATAAGCTGCCTGTGTTGAAGTCCTCTGCCATCTTTGTTTGAAATCTTACTACTTCCATAATCAAAAGTTACTGGAGTTCATTCATGAGTTTGCTACCGTTTGCCACATCCATGACTTCCGCCATGGCTCTCCCAGGATGCTACTTCTTTCCCATAACCTGCTTCCAGTGAGCCATGGCCAGGGCATGCCGATAACTGTCTTTGAAAGTGGTGGGTGGAAAGGCAAGGCCCTGGTTATCCGAGTTAGGGTCACTGTTGCTGTCATAAAACATCACGATCACAAGCAATGTGGGGAGGACACGATGTATTTGGCCTGTACTTCCACAGTGCTGTTTATCACTGAACAAAGTCAGGACAGGAACTCAAACAGGGCAGGAACCTGGAGTCAGGAGCTTATGCAAGGGCTATGGGGCAGCACTGCTTGTTGGCTTGCTCCTCATGGTCTGCTCAGCCTGCTTTCTTATAGAACCCCAGGACCACCAGGCAAGAGGTGGCACTACCGGCAATGGGCTGGGCCCTCCCACATGCTCTACGTACTTGCATGCAGCCCAATCTTTTTTTTTTTTTTTTTTTTTTTGGTGCTTTTTGTTTTGTTTTGTTTTGTTTTTTGTTTTTTGTTTTTTTTTTGAGACAGGGTTTCTCTGTGTAGCCTTTGTTGTCCTGGACTCGCTTTGTAGACCAGACTGGCCTCGAGCTCACAGCGATGATCTGCCTGCCTCTGCCTCCCGAGTCCTGGGATTAAAGGCATGCGCCACCACCACCCGGCACCTACAGCCCAGTCTTAAGGCAGCAGTTCTTCAATTGAAGTTCCTTCCTCTCCAATGACTCTAGCCTATGCCAAGGTGACATACAACTAGATAGCACTCTGGGTCACTGATCACAAAGGAACCATCAAAGCTCCATTTAGCTCCATTTGATGGTGGTGGTGTGTGTGAGTGTGTGTGTGTGTGTGTGTGTGTGTGTGTGTGTGTGTGTGTGTGTGTGTGTGTGTTATTTTGGCTCATTTCCAAGTCAAGGGTGGAAGCCAAGACTGAACAGGAAGCCTGGAGAGAAAGATTTGCTCACAGTTCAATAAGATAGTCACTGATAGGGTTAGACTTCCACATTACCAGCTTCTAAAGGGCCTGATGTGGAACTGTGTCCCAGAGACATGCACAGAAAAGGTGCTTTGCCGTAGAAGGTGGACCTGGGGCCAGCAGCAAACGGTGGGCAGAGGGAGGCATTGGAGTCCCAGATCTCCATTTTGGGCACCAAATACACCAGTTTCTTTCTTCTGCAGCTAGCGAAGACTCTCAAGAAAGCAGAGATCCTGTTCCTGAGAGTGAGACTGCCTGTCCCATCACCACCACAGGTATGGAGAGAGCTTCATGAGCAGACATTTGGCCATCATGCAAGACAGACAATGGCTGTGTAAGCCTCTCCAGCAATGAAGGAGGAGGGGGAAGCCAGCACTAGCTGCCTTCCTCTCCTCCAATGCAGCATAACCGACCCAAGGCAGTCTGGGAAGATGGCTCAGTTGATAAGATACTTGTCAAGCAGAGCATGAGAACCTGAGTTTGGGGTCTCTGCAGCTTGCTGGCCATCATCTCGTCTAGCTGAACCAACAAGAGGCAAGTGAGAAATCTTGTCTCAAAAAATAAGGGAAGCAATGAAGAAAGACATCTGATGTTGACCTCTGGCCTCTATAGGCATACCTGCATGGGCATTTGCATGCACACACACATGCACATACACACATAAACACACACACACACACACACACATGAATGTATACACCGCCCCCCTGCACGCACACACAATCTAAAGGAAGTATGAGAAAGAGAAATAACAGGACTGAGTTTGGGGTCTCTAGACAGACTCTGCCCACCAGGCCCTTCGCCTCGCTTTCCCCACGCTGAGTGATGAATCTACTGAGAAACCCTTCCTCTTCCAGCCTCATGCAGTCCTGTGCTGGCTGCATATTGACTGCCCCCTCATCTCTCTTTTCCACAGGCTTCCCACAACTCTCAGAAGCAGCTACGACTATGGAGACACTTGCACTTACAACAGAGTATCATGTAGCAGGTGGGTCAGGTCATCTCATTTATGGACAAATTATGCAGCACGCCAAGATGCAAAAGCAACTCCTATTCACCTGATGTGATTGTCATCTCAGAGACTTACTGCTTCCGTCTGCTAACCTAAAAGGTTCCAGCCACCGTACAATCTAATACAGGCCTAGAATGTTTTCACCCTCTGTGACTTACCGCTGAATAAGCTCACCCTTTCTAGTTCTTCCTGAACTCTGGCTGGCTGGATCAACTCAGCTGTTCTGGCTCAAACTCCTCTCCTAGGTGACTGATTCAAATGGATCAATCTCTTGGCCTCTGGCTGAATTACTCTGCTTGGCATCATACTAACTTTGGCAGTATGTTCTAGTCTTCTGGCTCCTTCTCTAGCTCATCCATCATCACCTGTGTCTGTCTGTCTGTCTGTCTGTCTGTCTGTCTGTCTGTCTCTCTCTCTCTCTCTCTCTCTCTCTCTCTCTCTCTTTCTCTCTCTCTCTCTCTCTCTCTCTCTCTCTCTCTTTCTCTCTCTCTCTCTCTCTCTCTCTCTCTCTCTCTCTGCAACCCGCCTCTGTACAACTGTCCCAGTAAAACTGCCTCCTCCCTATCTCCAATACACTCCCTTAAGAGTCGGACATATCCTATTCTGTCAGATCTTTTTCTGGTTCATCACTTTGTCTACCACTCAATTACAGATCACTTTCAAACATGGGTGCATCCTTATACGAACTAACTTTACCTTCATTGTTTGGGATCAAAGGTGTATGCTAAGAATGTGTCTGTATTCCATCCTGAGTAGCCATGTTGCTGGATTAAAATCCCTCTACACCAAGATACGTGTAATTGGCTGGTAGAAATAACCCCTTCTTTCTCTAATGTTTTGCCTATAAGGTGACAATATGACTTTGGTAGCTAACATTGTTCAGAAACACACGGGTCAGCCCTAGTGTATTGTGAGCTGTGTTAGCTGCCTTTTGCATTGTTGTGACCAAATGCCTGACAAAACAAAGTGAAGGAGAGAAAGGTTTGTTCTGACTCACAGTTCCAGGGTCCAGCCCATCACTATGGGAAACATGCGGTAGCAGGACTCTGAGCAGCCGGTTATGGTCCATCTACCCAATGGACATTCACGCTCGTGGGGAGTTCAGGGACAGCCCCTTACATGAACCCTGGTACCCCGATTTTATCAATTCCCCTTCATGGCTAGTGAGGCCTGTCCTCTGAGCCTTCCTCAAGTTCCAGCGGCAATCTGCTTTGGAGGCCTAGTGCCAGCCTAGATGCCGTTCCATGGCCGCCTGGTCTCTGCTCTGGCTCCTTGAGCCTTCTAAGAAATCCTTAGGGCAGAGGAAGGGGAAAAAGAAGCTGTAGGCTCCAGCTGTGAAGGAGGTCCTTGCTCACCTAGAGAATTTTCTTTGGATCCAGCGCCAACCGCCCCCCCCCCACTGCTCCGCTCCCCAACCCCCCTCGCTCCCCCAAGCATGGCCCCAACCAGCGCCAACCCCGCCCCTCCCCGTTCCCCCAAGCCCGCCCCCCTACCTGAACTCACTCAGCTCCCTCTCGCTCCTGACAGTGGCCAGCTGCATCTTCCTGCTCGTCAGCATCATTCTTCTGAGCGGGCTCACCTGGCAACACAGATGGTGAGTTCAACCCGGTAAGGGCTAAGCACCCCGGTGTCTGGTCCCTCGCCTGGCAGCACGAACACTGCCTAGAACTTCTCAGCTGACAGACTAGGAAGATAGCTCCATTGAGGAAGTGCTTGCCTTGCAAGCCTGAGGACTTGCGCTCAATCCCCAAAATCTTTGTTTAAAAAAAAAAAAGCTGAACATGGTGGTGTGGACCTGTCATTTCCATAATTCCAGTGCTGAGGGGGCAGGCAGAGGTGGGTCCCTCAGACTCTCTGGACGGCTAGCCTAGAGAAACTGGTGAACTCCAGGTTCATTAAGAGACCCTGTTTCAAAAAATAATGTGAATAGTATCCTAAGGAAAAACACTCGAGGCTGACCTCTAGCCTCCCCATACATATTTACTCCCCGACACATACGTGTACTCATCCAACACACGAGTGTCCTCATCCATTCATACTTACATACACACACACACACACACACACATACACACCACACCTATGAGGGTAGGGAGAGGGAGGAGGAGCACTCAAGAGCTGGAGGCAGGAAGATCATATCACTGAGGGCAGTCTGGGATGCATGGAAAATAATTCGTCAGATACAGCTACATAGTGAGACCGCTCTCAAAAAAAAAAAAAAAGCATAAGTCACACGCTGAGGGGTGTAGTTCAGGTGTAGAGTGCTGCACATGCTCACAAAGCCCAGGCTTGATCTGGGCACCTTAAGAAACCAGGGACAGTGGCCTACCCCTATGATCCGAGCACTCAGGAGGCAGAAGCAGGAAAATCAGAAGTCCAAGGTCATCCTGGGCAGTGTGAAATCTTAAATTAAAAAAAAAAAAAAAACTGAAGCCAGGCGGTGGTGGTGCACGCCTTTAATCCCAGCACTCGGGAGGCAGAGGCAGGCTGATTGCTATGAGTTCCAGGCCAGCCCGGTCTACAAAGTTAGTCCAGGACAGCCAAGGCTACACAGAGAAACCCTGTCGCAAAAAACAAAATAAAAACAAACAAAACAAAACAAACAAACAAACAAAAAACCAAAAAAATTAAAAAGATAAAAACAAAAAAAGTAAATAAATTATTTCTTAAAGAGTTAAGACTGTAAAAAATATCTTGAGAAAAGCCTGCTCCTGACTTCGGTTCATTTCTTCTTGGTGTTTATAAGATACGGAGAGACAGGATTTAGCTGACTCACACTTCCGGGCTGCAGCCCATCACTGGCGTGGGAGGGAGATGGGTGGCCAGAGCCTGAAGCCCTTACCCATGCCATACCCACAATCTGAAGCTAAGAGCAATGAATTGATGTGTGCTCACTTATGCCCAGCTCGCTTTCCCTTCTTTTCTTTTTTATAGAGTCTAGGACCCAAGCCCATGGGATGGGTTCAGGCTGGGTCTTCCCAGGTCAAGTTAAGACAGTGAAGACAGTCCCCTGTAGACATGCCCACAGGAAACCTAATCTAGGCAGTCCTTCAGTGAGATTCCATTCTTAAAACTAAACCATCACAGTCCCAAAGGTCAAGGGTGTGCCTCTGCTGCCAGAGCAGGTTCTGCGCAGCCCTGATACTCTTAAATCTTTAATAACACAGCCATAGGGTAGGTGGGAATCCAATTTCTTCCACTCTTATGCTGTTCATCTGGCCTACTCCTAGTCTTCCTCAAACGAATCAAGTAGAAATCACTGCTGTCCAAATGAGGATGCCTGGATGGTTGTCGCACTAGGAGTTATTCATAGCCCTAACGGCTGACGACCTGTTTCCCTAAGGTCTCCTTTTGGGGCTATGGGGGATGAAGTATCATGCCTGACAGTCTGTGGCCTCGGTGCTTGTGAGACCTTCTCCCTGCTCAGGGTGAGCATCTACCTGGCAAGGGCCTTCTCCTTTGGTAGCTTAAAGACCAGAACCCTCAGCATCGGAGGGTGGGGCTCTTTGTGAGCAGCGATAGCATAGAGTTTATAATGTGAAGCAAGGAACTGCAAAAAACCACATGAGTTTCCCCCTAAGACCTCCCAGTACCACAGTCATTAGGAGGACTGAAATATGACCTCAAGATGACTCCTTTGGTCAAAGAACTCGGCCAAAACAAACAAACAAATAAACAAAACCCATAGTTCTAAAATCCTAGAACTAAGGAGTCCAGCCTGAGGCTACATAACAAGACCCGGCACTCACATGTGCCACACTCCCATGTAGACACATAATTAAAAATAAGATTTTTTTCAAAAAAATGAAAACAAAGTCTACTTTCTAGAAGCTAATTTCATCTAACGGTGCCCTCTTGTGGACATTTGGAAATCCTACCTCGGAATTACTGAAAAAAATTGATCTTTGCCCAAGGTATTTTGGTTGTTTTGGACAGAGTACTAGGATCTAGGAGAGTGTAATGTCTGCCTTACATTGGTCAAACTTTCAGGTATTTCATGGTTTGCTTGTTTGCTTTCGTTTTTTTTTTTTTTGTCCTGGAAATTGAATCCAAGTCCTTGAGCATGCTAGACAAGTGTTCTATTCAACAAAACCCAGCCCTTTGAACTGCTTTGTTAATATTTTTCTCCCTTTTTATGTTTTTTAATATTACTTTTTTGGTGGGGTTGACCCACTTGACGCTGCATGTGTGCAGGAGTCAGAGGACAACTTCCAGGGTCAGTTCTCTCCCTCAGGTGCCAAACCCCTTGCCCACTAAGACTCTCTTTTCCCATTGGATTGTTGAGTTTTTTGTTTGTTTGTTTGTTTGATTTATATCAGTTCTTCTCAACCTCCTTAATACACGGACCCTTTAATACAATTTTTCATGTTGTGGTGACCTCCAACGATAAAATCATTCCGTTGCTACTTCATAACTGTAATATTGCTAATATTGGGAATCGTAATGTAAATACCTGTGTTTTCCAATGTTAGGCAACCTCTGTGAAAGGGTCATTCAAAAACTTCCCCAAAGGGTCATTCAGCAACTGCTCCAAAGGGGCCAAGACCCACAGGTTGAGAACTGCTGGCTGGGTGTGTTGAGACAGATTTTCCGCTATGTAGCCCAGGCATCTTTGAACCGATAGCAGCCCTCCTATCACACAACTTTTTAAGTGTGGGATTACAGTGGTAGCTGAACACTAGGTGTGGAGGGAGTTTTTACACAGCAGAAGCAGGCAGCCATCTTCATGGATCTGTTAGACGTTCCCAGCACAAACCTGCTTGGAGCCTGTGACGTTCCAAGTGAGATGGGAAACCTCAAACCATAATTTAGCTCTGTAAATTCAAACTTAAATACCATTAAAAATCTCTTCTTGGAGCTGAGAAGACAGCTGGCTAAAGTGCTTGCCTTATGAGCTTAAGCCCAGAACCCACATTAAAAAAAAATAGCTGAGCACAGTGAGCATGTGTGATCCAAGGTCTGGGAAGGCAGAGACAAGCAGCTCCCTCACGCACATGGGCCAACCCACCTACCCTTCTCGGCAAGTTTCCAGCTAACCAGAGACTCTGTCTCAAAATATCAGAATAACTGACTTCTGGGGTATAACAACCAAAGTCATTCTCTGGCCTCCACACTCATGCATACACACACACACACATACACACATGCACACACACATACACACACACATGCACACACATACACACACATATATACACACATACACACATACACATACACATGCACACACATACACACACATACACACATGCACATACACACATACACATACACATGCACACACATACACACACATATACACACACATACACACATGCACATACACACGCACACACATACACACACATATACACACACACACTTTAGTTCTTTAACTATGTTAATCAAGTTTTCACTGCTAACATATGTCCATTGGGTAGACAACAAAAGTGCAAACTAGCACCAGCTAGAAACAAGGCATCTCAACCCACATAAATCACTCAGTATGTTTAATTGCTACTATTACTCCAGGTCAGCAGTTATTATCCCACAGGACTAAAAGGGGGGAAAGTCCACAACTGCCAAGTGTCGGATGTTGCACCATGGGCCACAGATATACAAAACTCAGCCCTGCCCTTGGGAACTTACAGAGTAGTAGACGAGAAGATGCCTTGAAATTGTTTTGTTTTGTTGTTTTTGTGGTACTGAGGAGGTAGATCAATAGTGGAGCAGTTTCTTAATCCTATTACTGAATCTCTGGTACTGAAGAAAAAGATGAAAGGGAGATAGGGAGGGAGGGAGGGAGGGAGGGAGGGAGGGAGGAGTGGGAAGAAGATTTGTTGAAAGTCTAAGCTGAAGATATGTAAACAGACAGGGCATCTAATCCACATGGGATTCAAAGATAGTTTACTGAACTCACAGCCTCTGAAGGCTCAGCTAAACTAAGGCAGGAAACAGCATCTAGCAGAGAAAGCTGGGGTGCCTACAGAAATGTGAATGGCGGGGTGATGTCCGGGAGAAGGCAATCCTGGGTGACGGGGTGTAAAATGAATGGGGACTGTGGCCACAAAGATACCACACTGCCCAGATGGGCAGAAACACTGTCACGGAAGATGGGAGGCCACAGTGAAGAGCTAGGATGTCATGCTGGGGTGACAGTAGCTCAGATCAGCTCTCCTAGGAGAGGGACGGCAACTCTGAGCTTCTGAGTGTTCGGAAGGCCCTGTAGAGGCCACATTCACTGTGGACCATGTGCTGGCAAGTTGACTGTGATGGAATGAATCCACATAGAAGTCGGTGATCACTCTCATGTGGGTCTGTGGATCTGACTGAAAGGAGGAAAACAATCAAGCCATACGGAAAAGAGTTGGCCAAGTTAGTGTGATTGGTTAAGTGGATGAAAGTAGGGTTAAGGATGAGGGGGGAGTCAGAGAGGGGCCCTGGGTTTCTGAGATAGAGAGGGTGGTAACCACCAGATCCTACAGCAAAATGTAAAGCGATGGTCTCAAGTAATATACTCTGTTAGCCACAAGCACAGCCCCTTTGGACATCCACGTTGTCAGACTCACTCAGCCTCTATATCTGTACCGTCCAGCCTGGAGTTAGCGTGGGTGTGGTGGGGAGTGCAGTGGGGGGGGGGTTTGGGGGGGGAATGTTACTTCTTTGGGTTCTTTCTCAGAACACTGAGTTGAATTACCAGTACACAGAGCCAGTTTTGGCCTCTGGAGAGATGGAGAACACTTGAGGTTGGGTTACACCAGGCAGGAAGGTAACAAGACCCCAGGTGGAATTTAAGGTTAGCATCTCAGTTAGGGTTAAAGTGCACTGTTCGGTTCACATGGGTGGGGACCATGTTGCTCTTGGTATACTATGACACAGGTGGCCGTGACTGAGTTAATCTTCTTCCAGGAAGAAGAGTAGAAGAACCATCTAGAAAACTAAGAGCAGTCGGAGGCCAAGAGAAGCTGGTGGAATCATGAAGCTCAAGCAAAACCTAAGAAGAGAAACACCCACTCAACTGTTGTCTCCTGGGTTCTAGAAAGTTCTGAAGCTGCCAGACATGGCAGCACATCAGGAAACTGCAACTCTAAGTTGGACTTCGCCGTTGAAGAATGGGATCTAACCATTTCTAAACAGCAGTTCTAAAGTCTTTAATGGGACAGAGGGACCAACGCACTCTGCGTGTTCTGGTTTTGTGTGTATATGTTGATAAGAACGAGAGTAGCATGGACACTTTTCATGCCATATATAATATAGGAAAGGTAGCTTTTAGGTTGACTTTACTGTAACCTCCCAGTCTGGAAAGCCTATTAAAGCCCAGCACAAATGCTCCCCTTCTCCCCCTCCCCCTCCCCCCTCCCATCTCCTCCCCTCCCCCTCCCCCTCCCCCATGCCCCAGCCCCCTTTCCTTCTTCCTTTCTGCTCTCCCAAGCTGATCCTAGCCACATGGCTCCTTTCTCAACCTCTGGTTGCCTAACTGGTTCTTCTGATTTCATCATTTACTGAGCAGCCTTTAAAACTCTGGGCTGGTGACTAGGACTCCATATGTTCTTAGCTCAATCCCAGACGGGGGAACCCCCCTTTCCATTGAAGCTTCAGTTTTGAATTTCTAAAGAACAGAAACTACGGCAGAACAACTTTTGGGTAACATCAACACAAAATGGGCAAGCTGCGGGGAACCATGGAGTTTCACTCTCCAGAAGCCTCTGCTAGGGTCAGTGCCAGGAATGGAAGGCTAAACCAGATCCTGGGGCGCAGATCACACTAGTCAAACGCTTTATTAACAGGCCACTGCAAGAGCTGGTTTCTTTGGAACTGCTATTAGTTGCACTCCAAATTTGGCCTGAGCAAATTTGATGTCTGCAGGTGAATGCACAAGGAGCAGACACGTACTTGGTACATATCATGAAAACACTGAAAAAGAAAGGAATGCTTTTAATGTTTACGGGAGAGAGGGAAGAAAGAAAGAAGCAGAGGGTTCTATACTAAGGGTTGACTATGGACTGCCTATCCCAGCCATCATCACATAACTGGCCCCCAAACCCCCCAACCCAGAGTCGCCAGGAAGCCTTGTGAAAACAGACTGTGGAGTCAGCCCTGTCTCTGAGTCAGTAAATGTGGAGTTTGGATTTCTTGCAAGCTCCTGGGCAGTGCCTTTATGCTGATCTCTAGACCACACTTTGTGAACCGCTGGGCTACCCTGTGTTGTTCTCCTCGTCCACTGCTGCCAAAAGCAGCTGGCTTTCCATCACCCAGCTTCAGAGGGCGTTCTTCTTCAATCTCTTGTACGAGATTTCCTCTCAAATGAGTTGAGTCAGATGTTGGAGTTTAACAGTATTTGGGGGAGTCATAAGAAGCTTAAACTATCAGTCTTCGTTTCTGAAAATGTTACGGAGGGAAAAAAGCAAAACCAAAACCAAAGGTCAGACAGGACTATTTTGGGTCTTTTATGTGACCAAATATGAATCAGACTTTTTCTATCTTTGGCCTCTCCTTTCCAAAATATGCCTTTGATTGGGAGGCGGGGGGTGGGGTTAAGTAGAATATCAAACCACTAATTTTAGAAAAGAAATGGAAAAATCCAACAGTTACAATCTCACTGAAGAGCTATGGGTAGAGGAAAACACCTGGGAGCCCAGCACTTGAGGCAGGAGGATAAGAGTGAGTATGAGGCCAGCTTCACCCACACGGCAAAACCCTGCCTCACCCTCCACCCTCTCCATAGAAAACCTTACTCACATAAAATTAAAATTTTAACATCTATCTGTGTACCACGAGTGTGTCTGGTGCCCAGGATGTAGGATTTCCCTGGAACAGGTGGTTATGAGCTGCCCTATAGGTGCTAGGAATTGAACCCTTGTCCTCTGAAAGAGCAGCCAGTGCTTTTAAACAATGAGCCATCTCTCCAGCCCCATTAAATTAAAGTGTGTTGTCATTATTCATTATGGGAGATGGGGTTATGGTAACAAATTTTTTTTCTTGATAATACTAAGATGTTTTCTATCCTTCATAAGTGTGTAGTGGAATTTTCTAAAAGCTACATGTGTGGTGTTGTAATAACTCTGTTGTTAACATATAATGGATTTATCATGTTGTTTATAAAAGAATTAATAAATAATATTTTTAATTTTTCTTGGTTTTGGTTTTTAAGATGATTAATATCGGTAGATACTAGTTAACATTAAGAAAGCCTTAGGGATCCTCAATAGGTTTTTAATGGTTTTAATATTTTTAATAACATAAAGAGCTGACAGATTATGCTAAAAAGCTTCTGCTTCCATTTCTGCTTGATTTCCCTCAATGACAGATTGTGACCCGAAAGTATAAGCTAAAACAAACCCTTTCTTACCCACAGTTGCTTTGGTCATGGTATTTATCTCCCAGTGACAGAAAAGTAAAATCGGGCATCTTTCTCCCAAGCTGATGACATTTTCCAGCCTCCTCTGCAGCCAAGGGAGGCTATGGAATTAAGTTTCTAACACACAGGGGTAGGAGTAGAAGCAATGTGTGTGATGTTGGGGCTGGGCCTTGCAGAGAACGCAAGCTGCATTTCCTCTCCTCCTCCTCCTCGTCTCACTAGCAGGCGCACGGCCTTGTGGGGGGAGCTAGAACCAACAGTGGCATAGAAGCCCATTTTATGTTTGACAAGGAGACAAAATTGAGGAAGTCTAGACATTTGCCAGATGCTAGGAAGGAGTTGCAATGTGACTGACTGCACTGGACTGTACTTTGGCTAGAAATACCACTCGGATTGAGGCCACTGACTCTTGCCTTCGTTGGGACAAAAAACACCATTCAGAGGAAGGATAGCAGGTTACCAAGAAGAGACTTGATACCCTATGAGCATATACAGGGGGAGGAGGTCCCCCTCAGGAGCAGTCATAGGGGAGAGGAATAAGGGGAAAATGGGAGGGAGGGAAGAATGGGAGGATACAAGGGATGGGATAACCATTGAGATGTAACAAGAATAAATTAATAAAAAATAAAATAAAAAAACCACCATTCACCTCTGTTTGGTCATCAGCTCTTATACATATGCTCTTCCCACTCCAAGTGTTTTCCTATGGTAACACTAGCATCGAAATCTTTTACTAGAGAGCAAGAAGCAAGACTTGACGTCAAGCAGACTCAAGTCACTACCTGTTTTGTGTTGAATGACTCCCTGCTTGAGAGTTCCCCTGCAGCAGGTAAGCACACGAGAGGAGATGGCATGAGTTCTCTTTCCTAATTGGACTACTCGTCCTTTACTTGTCTTTGGAAATGCAATCACTTTACAGCAGCCCTGAAGGATTTCTGGAAACGGTTGGCTCATATGGGGATATTCCCATCAGATAGAGTTCCTGGGTAAGTGGGAAAGAGAAAGCTGCTGAGTTTTCCAAAGCCCTTCCTCTTGTTTTCCACTCCTCTCTTCAAGAGGCGAAGGATAAAATGTGTTTCCCCTTCTGTGGAAATATCAAGAACTGGGGTTTTGTTTTTCAGTCTGGTCCCTCGGCCATACGTCAAAACCTTATGGGTGCCTGGACAAAGGTACTTGCTGCCAATATGATAGTTAATTCAGTGTCTGGAAATACAGATCTGATCCATTGGCTTATCCTATGAACTCCATATGCACATTTTTTTTTCCACGGCACATGCACAGGCACATACACATACATGAAGCCCTTATAGGAAGAAAAACTAGAGGCAGAAATTGAGGATACAGGCTTCATTATGTTAAGTTGGTCTTTGGATAAACCTGACACTACTGGTGACATAGAAGAGAGAAAAAAAAAACCTATGTATTTGGTGTTTTTTAAATTTGAGAAAGCATCTCACTATGCAGCCCAGGCTAGCCTTGAACTCGAAATCCTCTTGGTTCGGCTTCCTAGGATTGCAGGCATGCACCAACTCACCCAGCTCTAACTTTTATTTTTCTTGAGCCCTGAACTTCCTGTGTATGGAAGGATCCCCTCTAACTTCTGGTCCTCCTGTCTCCACCTCTCGAGTGCTGCGATTACAGGCACACACCACCATGCTCCATTTACAAGAGGCTGGGAATAAGCCGCAGGGCTTAGTGGAGGCTAGCCAAGTACTGCCACAAACCAGATTTAAAATAAAAAATCCTGAGACAGACACCAGGATATCCTCCCACTCTGCCTTTTTCTGCTCCTTCAAATTCTCCCACAATTAGAGTCCTAAATTCTGCCCCCTAGGCTCGCCGTAGAGCCCAGAAAAACCTGAACCCTAATGGTAAACACAAGTGAGACCTTCCGATCCACTTACATCGCGACGGCGGTTTGCAAACACCATTAGAACACCTACATGCCGAAACTCCATAGCTGGTGAGACCGGAGGCCAGGTGAAGTGCTGTGTTTCGGCTAGCAAATCTCAGGAACTAAGTCACGCATCTCTCTTATAACCACCCACACATGGATTTGGGAACGTAAAATCACTAGATGTTAATCTGTTGGGCTGAAAAACATTGCACCTGATGTGTGACCAGAAAAGCGGAGGAGCGGGAAACAAACAGAACTGGTTCGCTTCCTGCCCACTCACAGCCTCACAGGGAAAGAAAGGGGAAAGATTGGCTAGTGAGAGGGTTGAACCACAGCTTCAGTCTTCGCGGTGCTTCGTGATTTGTGGAGGAAGGGCAGGTCTAAGCTCCATTCCCTGTTAAACTGAGGCACCCGAGAACTCGGAGCTGTCCGGCTGTGTTTTGCGACCAACCACTACGAATGCAAGTCCTGCAGACCGGAAGTGGGGCAAGCAAGGGAGCATTGGAGACATCTCTCTGAATTTTCCTCTAGTAAATGTGGTCCAAACAAGATGCAGCGTTCCCATTTGCCCTATTTGTGAGGAAAGGCTACTTGAGGGTATGAGGAGAGATACCTCCCAGGGGGATTCATGAGGAAGGTGCTCAGGGACCTTGCCACAGCCCAGGTGGGTCTCCAGGTGGGCAGCGTCCTGGAGACTGATTGGACACCAGAGATCTGCAGGCCTGCTACACTCCCCGTCCATCATAAGGCATCGTTGACATCTTGACGCACACGGGACAAAAGTGAGGCTCCTGGCGCAGTGTGTGACTACCCACGGCCTTCTCCATCCTCCCTCCCCAGAGTGCCTAGTTGCTGGAATCCTAGCAGTAGGAAGCCAAGGAAGAGTGAGTGAGTGAGAACACTGAAGTCAACATTTTAAACCAAGTTCTAATTGAGTTAATAATCGACCTAAGAAATTATTGAAGTGGATAAAGGAAACAAACTTGAGGTGAAAAAAAGTCCAAATGAGGACAACATGTAGACCAGGAGCTTAGAATCAGATATTAACCACTACAACGCTAAAATAGGAGTCTCATCCTAAATCCTGAGGCCAACCTGGTCCTTCGTCTTAGGAAGAAAACACACACACACACACACACACACACACACACATACATACATACACACATACACACACACACACACACATACACACACACAAACACACACACAAACACACACACATACACACATACATACATACATACACACACACATACACACACACACACACACACACACACACACACACACACACACATGGTATTTTGCTCCACGAAGGACATATTTGGGACTCACAGCTATTTTCCCTTTCTTTTCTCTTCAACAATTCCCATTGCCAGAGACGTCTTGGGGTTAGCTGCTTTATACTGACAAAACATCTGCTACAACTCTGTTTTCGTTACTGTGATCAAAACTCGACGAGAAACAACTTAAAGGGAGGAAGGCTTGTTTGGAATTCCCATGATGCCACCCACCCTGGCAGACTTGGAGGGAGCAGGTCACATTTAGAGTCAGGAAGCAGAGATTAATGGGGTACTCAGTGAAATGGTACCACCCACATGCAGGGTGGATCATCCCTGCTCGGTCAAACCTTTTCCAGAAGCATCTTCATAGACACACACAGAGGTGGGTTTCCCCGGTGATTCTAAATCCCATCAAGCTGGCAATCATTATTAACAATTACAAATTCAAAGAAATCCGGAAAGACATATTATGGGGTACACTGGCTACAAGGAGAATTCATCATACTATCTCAAAGTAGGTATAAATGTTTGGTGGCCCAGTTGGGAAACACACTCTTTACCACACTTTTTTTTTAAAGGCACGTTTTCTCTGTGTAGCCTTGGCTGTCCTGGAGTTGCTTTGTAGGCCAGGCTGGCCTCGAACTCACAGTGACCCGCCTGCCTCTGCCTCCCTGAGTGCTGGGATTGCAGGCGTGTGCCACTGTGCCTGGCTTACCAAACTCTTAACCTCAGGCAAGGCCATATGATTTGGTTCAGCCAAGAAATGTGATAGATGCATGCACACCCATTCGGCAAGTGAAGCTTAAAGAGACAGCACCTGCCTTACCAACTACTCTTTCTCTTTCCTTGCCTCTTAAGTTGGAAGATAATCTTCTTTCCTACCAGTGTATCAGGTTTTGGAGACCATGTTGGAACTTCTCTTATAGCCAATTTTTGATACAATGTGGCTCAAACACAAAACACATTTGTGTGGTTATGAACCACTACTGAGAGATCTATGGTAATGAAACTCCACCTGGCTGATTGTGATCTATACACACACTTCCAGACTCATTCGGAGATTATAGCCGCCTCTTCCTCCATACTGCCTAGCTGTCACCGGGTTAGAAGATGCTATGCCACCTGCCGGGGGAGAATTCTCAACAACACTTTAACTCAGCTATGGATTTTGTATGCTATCCTACGGACCTGCCAGGCAAGATCTGCCCTTTGGTGCAATTGGTGCAATAGTGGCATTGCTAACTATGGGGTAAGCAACCACTTTATGAACAGATTGGAGGCCTGTTCCATCTAACTCATGGCTGGTACTGCAAACCAGGTCAAAAGCCAGGGGCCATGAAGGTCACGGGTTCTACTAGAGGTGCTACTGCTCCTGAATACTTACATTTATACCTATAGAATACTGCTTGGTCAAATTTGGTCATAGAATCTTCTTTTTGCAGTTACAAGCAGTTATTGTAGATATTTATAACTGATCAAAGCTCTGAGAATAAGAAACTGTTGACCTCGGCGGGGAGGGGGGGCGTGGTGCTTGCCTTTACTTCCAGCACTTGGGAGGCAGAGACAGGCAGATCTCTGTGAGTTCAATGCCAGGCTGGTCTACAGAGTAAGTTCCAGGACAGCCAAGGCTACACAGTGAAATACCAGAGAGAGAGAGAGAGAGAGAGGTGGGAGGAGGCTGGGAGAAAGGAGGGAGGGAAGGGAGAGAGACAGACAGACAGACAGAGTGTTGAATGCTCAGCCATAAATGGACATTTATCCCATCCCCTCCAAGGCTCGTGGAAGACCAAAGAACAGCAAGAAGAATAAAGAACGTAAAAGGCAGAGGATGGAACTGGGCGGAGTGTTGTGCAACACTTTGTTTTAGACCTGATGTGACCATTGTACTCCTAACCTCTCAGAAACTGTGACTACTTGCTCAAGACCTGCAGAAGGCCCATCAGCACTCCATCATAGAGAATAAGAGGCTCCTTGAGCATTTATAGATAGTTATTGATAGCTGGGGAAGGGAGAGACGTTTCCTTTAGTGTTGTAACTACTGGTAAGTTGCCCACACTCCTGCAATAACCCCTCACCCATATTCCTGTATGTAATCTTCTGTAAGTATCCTTAGTTAAATTCATTGTGTACATGCGCGCGCGCACACACAGACACACACACACTGTGTATGAAAATAGAAGGGAGGAACAATCTGTGATGAGAAAAGAGGTCATCAGCAGGAGTGGGCGAGGGGGGAGAGGGAGAGTAATGAGGGTATACATACATGTATTGAGTGTCATAAGGAAACTCATTATTAGATATGATAACACATATGCCAAACAAGAAATTATAGCTCCCTCATTGAATTTATAATAAGTCTGGCCTCAGTCACTAGTTGGCAGGAAAGCAAAATGTCTTATCTAGTTTAAGCAATTATAATAGACATTGCTGGGTCTCTAATTAAAAGAAATGCTGCATCCAGACCAGCAAAATGGCTCAGCCAGGAAGGGCACTTGCTGCCAGACTTGGCAACAAGAATTTGATCCCTGGCACCCACGTGGCAGAGGGAGAGAACCAATTCCCACGCTTTGCCCTCTGACCTGCATCTTCCAAGCAACATGGAGACAGGCGGGGAGAAGATCGGTCCCTTCCAGTTCCACCAAGGCAGAGCTCCCCACCCCCTTCTCCAGCCGCAAATGCTGATTTACCAGCTGGGGAAGGAAGGGTTTACACAGTCTTACGGATGGCAGATCATCGTGACGTTGGGGTGAGAGCTCGAGGCAGGAACCAGTGGAGAGGTGCTGCTTACAGGCTTGCTCCCCTTAGAGCGTCCGCCTACTTCCTTGAAGCACCCAGAACTACCTGTGTGAGGATGACATCGCCCACGGTGAGGTGGGCCCTCCCCTCCCCCATCACCCTCAATCAATAAAACGCTTCACAGACTTGCACTTCCTCAGCTGAGGTTCCCCCTTCCCAAATGACTCCAGCTTGTGTCAAACTGACACAGAAATGGACCAGCACAAATGCCCTTCGGAGAATTTCGTCCTGAAACTGGGAGATTCGTGCTTCGGGTGAATGCAGTGAAGGGAGTTGTGGCAGTTTGAATAAAAATATTGTTAGTTTGCTTTTTGTTTTTTAATTTTACTTTATCATCCCTACATACATACTTAACTATTTACGGAGGAAATGGAATGACATCCAGGTTGGCCGCAGTTGGAGGCACTGTTCTGGATAAAACAGTAGACTTCCTGTGGTCACCATCTGGATGGGTGATGAGTACATGGGCATAACTCTCTTGTTTTGTTTTCCTTTTTTTAAATTTTTGAGACAGGGTTTCATGCAGGCCAGGTTGGCCTCTAACTCTG
This sequence comes from Acomys minous, assembly GCF_964271855.1. Taxonomy (NCBI): domain Eukaryota; kingdom Metazoa; phylum Chordata; class Mammalia; order Rodentia; family Muridae; genus Acomys; species Acomys minous. The sequence continues at coordinate 7,668,712 of NC_140494.1, read as the reverse complement.
CACAGCTGATGCTGACCTTCAACTCCCATCTCCCTCCCTGAGCTCACCAGTGCCAAATCAGGTTTATGCCGTTTGGAGGATAAGAAGTCAAGGACCTGCCGGGCGTGGTGGCACATGCCTTTAATCCCAGCACTCTAGAGGCAGAGGCAGGAGGATCCCTGTGAGTTCAAGGCCAGCCTGGTCTACAGAGGAAGTCCAGGACAGCCAAGGCTACACAGAGAAACCCTGTCTCAAAAAACCAAAAATAAAAATAAAAAATAAGTCAAGGACCCATGTACACTAGGCAAACATTCTGCCAACTGCTAGAAAGACAAGAAAAAATTAGGGAAAGAGAAGGAGCCCCTCACTTGGGAATCTGGGTAACGCTTTTACCATCCAAGAAGCAAGCATTCCAACACAACTGACATGTTGCTGACAGAGGAATATCATTCCTTTTGTGTAGGGATGTGTTATGTTAAAGTAACAATGAACCTGGTGTAAGCCTCAGGCATGCAACCTGGGGTGAGGCCTCCCTCATGCCTCCACTGGGCATTGTGGGAGAATCTCAAAAGGACTGTTAGCTCTGTGTAATAAAGGTGTCTTGCCTTCTGGGTCCTCAGCCTCTCGGCTGTGAAATATGGCTACCTCTTAGTTCTAAGTTGTGCTTTGCCTTTCTGAGATTCTCCCTCCTTGAACTCTATTCTGAACCCTGAATTTTAAAAATATCTTTATGGGGCTGGAGTGATGGCTCAGTGGTTAAGAGTGCCACCTGCTCTTCCAAAGGTCCTGAGTTCAATTCCCAGCAACCACATAGTGGTTCACAACCATCTGTAATGTGATCTGATGCCCTCTTCTGGCCTGCAGGTATACATGCAGACAGAACACAGTGTATATAGTAATAAATAAATAAATCTTTAAAAAATATATCTTTATTATGGTGGCACACGCCTATATCCTGGCACTCTGGGAGCTGAGCAGATCTCTGAGAATTTGAGGCCAGCCTGGTGTACAAAGTGAGTCTAGGGCAAGCAAGGCTACACAGAGAAACCCTGTCTCGAAAAACAAAAACAAAACAAAATTTATTACACCCCAGATCTGTACCATGTTGCCCAGTCCTGGCATTTTTTTTTTTTTTCTGCAATGAGACCATGAATCCCAGTTTGGCTCTAGAAGATTAAGGACACTTTTCAGGTAGCTGAGGGTGACACCAGGAAGCTATGTTACTGTCCCCCACACATCACTCACAGAATGTCATGTGACCCAAGCTGGCAATGAAGTTGCTGTGTACTAAGACTGGCTTCTGGTTCTTTTGCATTCACCTCCCATGTACTGGAACGCCAGGTGTGTACACTACCACGTCTGGCTACTTCTTGTTTTTTATATTTGGAAAAATGCCCATCATAAAAGAAGTGTTTATAATTTTAGCATACAAAATGTTGGTATTCGTTATGCTTTTATTTTTACATTTTATTTTATGTTTTGACCATGTGCATACAATGCTTGGGGAGACCAGAAGAGGAAGCTAGACCCCCTGAAACTGGAATTACAGATGGTGAGGCAGGCGCATCATGTGGGCGCTGGGAACTGAACCCAGCTCCGCTTGGAAGAGCATCCAGTACTCTTAACTGCTGGGCCGTCTCATCAGCTCTTTCATTGACTATAAGAGATTGGGATATGTGGCTTCTGATCTTTTTTCTGAAATTTTATTGTGCACATTTCATATTTATTGTGCCAATCTTAAACCTTTTTAGGGAAGAGAGGACAAGTACAGAGCGTTCGCCGTTCCCTACCGTGCCCAAGGGACAGGTAGCTTCAATCCTACATCTCTCTACGCTTTTTCCAAACAGGACCTGCACGTATTCTCAGCAGCACCATCGTGGTGATGGATTTGATTTAGGGATCAATAGGCTGAAACTCGGGTGTGTCTGTCTTCCTAAAGGCACATCTACACAAATAGGGGCATTTCTGACTGAGTACTCAGTGTTTTCCCAGGGCCAGATCTGGTCCTCCATAGCATGGGGCTTGTCTTAAAAATCCCAAGGAAGTTTTTTAAAAATTTAAAAAAATTTTTAAAAACCAAAAAAAACAAAAAAACAAAAAAAACAAAAAACCCACACCCTTTAAAAAAGGATGTTTTCTAAGACTTTGAAAAGTTGTTTATTGTCTAGAGAAAGTAAATGTAGGGTGTAGAAATGAATAACTTGCCTTCCTTCTTCCTCCTGCCTCCCCTCTTCTTCCTTTCCTCCTTCTTTTGCTTCTCTATACTTTTTCTTCCTCCCTCTGCCCTCCTTTCCTCCTCGGTCTTTTCCTACCCCTTCTCCTCCCTCTCCCTCTCCGTCTATTCCCCTTCTCCCAGCTCAGTCAAACACTTGGCATTTTCTTTAGTTGGAAAGGCGCTGCCAGAATAAGGCCAAGCGTCCTGGGCCTGGGCAGGTGTTTGTCACTGCCAGCGCCACTGCAGGCAAGCAGGCAGGCAGCCAGGACACAGCTGCGCTCCTTTCTTGGGGCTGGAGTGCACCAGGAAACTGACCTGGGTGTAGAATTCACCCTCCGCTCAGAACTGTCTCCAGCAGTCGCCCAGGGACGCAGAGAGCAGGCAGTCAAGCCAGGGCTACCCGGGAAGAAAACTCCGAAAGTTGCAATTCGAACGACTGAAGGCCAGCAGCCAGGGCAGGTGACAAACTAACGAGGCTGAAGTCATGTGAGGGCGCAAAGCGGCAGAGTGGACCTAAAGGAATTTGCCGCTACAGTGAAGGCAGCATTATGGAGCGAAAAGGAGATCACCGGCTTGAACAGGTGAGGGCCCGGGTTTCAGGGCACAGGAGCAGCCTCAATGGGGAGGGGGTGTCACTGTGGGCCGCCGGGGCTTCTTCCGAAGCAGGGGTGGGGATGCTGAGTCACAGATCTGTCACCACTTAGCACCTCTCTGCAACCCCCGGGGCTAAAGCAAAAGCGAAAGCGAATGCTCCTGGCTGCCGGCTGGCCGGGGAGCTGAGCTCCGCACCTCCAAAGGGACCTCAGCCTTGCGTCCTGGTGGGTCACTGCGAGGGACAATCGGCCATGGCCTCGCCGCAGCTCCGGGGCTGTGGAGTCCACGCCCTCCCGGTGTTGCTGCTGCTACTGCTGTTGCTCCCGTTGCGGGTGATGCCGGGTAGGGAGCGTCAGGCGCCTGAGCAGGGGCGCAGAGGGGGAACCTCAAAGCCCAGCTGAACTTGACCTGTGGGGGGGGGGTCACATCTTCCCGAGGCCAAGCCACGGATCCAGCTGGAGAGGATCGCTGCAGGGCGTGGGGGGCGGGGGGAGGACACGTGGAGGTCGCCTCGGAGAGCACAGATAAGAGCAGTGGCCCCCTGCGTTTCTCCAGGCTGGCTCCCGGGTCACACGTGCAAGGGAGTCAGGGAGTCCAGCGACCCCACCGGCGGCGGCGGCGTTTCGGTGACTTAGGGAAGAGAGCAGGTCTGACAAAACTGGCAAGAGTTAGGGAACTTGGAGCAATGTGTAGGTGTGCCTCGGCCAGCCCACCCGCTCAGCTCTGCGGTGTCGCGCGCCGCGCTGTTGTGGGGTTCCAGGAGGGGCTACAGGGAAAACCACGCCTCATAACTTTTAGGTAAAAAGTAAATTAGGTGGAAGGCATTGGGCAAAAGACTGCACTCGCGGGGGGGGGGGGGGCAGGTTGCACATCTGAATGCTAGGAAGCAAATCCCATTTCTCAAATGCGGGGCTGGGATAGTTGGAGAGAAGACTGTGCTCCCAGGAAAGAGAGATGTCATGTGTTCCAGAACGTGTCGCCTAGACCTAATCTCATGAGGAAGAATGAGACTCCTAGTTTTGTTCCAAAAGGTCTAGAAGGAAAAAGAAAGAACAGATGGGTCTAGCAACGTCCCGACCTGGGATGCTTCATCTTTTATAATCATGAAATTCTTCAGAGTCTGATAAAAATCTATGTACTCTCTGTACAGAACTGTGCGAGAAAGCACATGCTTGCAAATATGCACATGATTGGGGGGCCTGAGGACTCACTGACGTCATCCATGGACTTCCCCGTGAGTTAGTAGAAATTCTTTATCCCTGCGTGGGTTTTAAAGCAAGATTTCCCAGTGATGAGCATCTGATCCAGTCTCCTTGGGACTTGGCCATAGTCATCCCACTCAGACTTGTTCCTGGGGTTAGCTCTGTAGGAGTCTTATATTGTGGAGTTTCATTTTCCCAAGGCTATGATTCTTGGGTCCCCACCCTCCCATCTGTAAACCTGGTTTTGTTTTTTGGTTTTTTGTTTTGTTTTGTTTTTGTTTTTTGTTGTTGTTGTTGTTGTTGTTTCGGGGTTTTTTGTTGTTGTTGTTGTTGTTTGGTTTTTTGAGACAGGGTCTCTCTGTGCTAGCCTTGGCTGTCCTGGACTCACTCTGTAGACCAGGCTGGCCTCGAACTCACAGCGATCCGCCCGCCTCTGCCTCCCGAGTGCTGGGATTAAAGGCATGTGCCACCACGCCCTGCGTAAAGCTGGGTTTTGCTAGTAAATTCCTCTTAACTGGATACGGGTCCTGAGATGCCAGAAATAGCCTGAAGCTATTTCAAATAGTCTGAAAGCGAATGTGGTTTTCTTCCAGCTGGGCTTAGAGGAAGCGCCTCTCTATTGCCTGAAAAGGGTTTCTCCACAGCTCAGGTGCTACACAACCTCACGATTTGATCTAATGATGCTGTCAGGTGGCACCTGAATCTTGTTTTGTTTTGGTTGGTTGGTTTTGTTCTGTCTTGTTTTGTTTTTCCAAAGCAGGGTTTCTCTGTGTAGCCTGGCTGTCCCATCCTGGTTTTAAGAACAACCTTATTGGGCCAAAACTGACTCTAGCAAACTGTGCCTATTTAAACTGTGCAGTTTGTTAACTTTTAATATAAAAGTATACACTCTTGAAACTCCCACCACTATCAAGACAAGGACAAGCCGAGCTCCCGCAGCCTCCAAAACCTTTATCTCCTGCCCCACTCTGCAATGGTTTATCGTCGTTTGGATTTGTTGCACTTTCTAGGATTTTTATATAAATGGAGTTATGCAGGCTGTGCTCTTTCTTGTATGGTTTCTTTAGCTCAGTAGTTACTCCTCGTGTCAACAGTGAATTCCCACCAAACGTAGTGGAGAATGCTTACCATCCCAGCACTGTGAAGGCTGAGGCAGGAGGCTCTCTAGTTCAGGTATAGTCTGGCTACATAGTAAGACCTAAAAGCGTAGTAAATAAATAAATAAACAGTGACTACTGAGGAGATGGCTTGGGAACACAGTCGCCACTCAGAGTTGAGGACCTGAACTCATAATAGCTGGATGAACAGCACAATAGGGTGGGATTAGAGACAGAGGCAGGAGAATTCTGGTGGAGAAACAACAGGGAGGGGGAGGGGAAGAGGAGGCGGAGGGGAGAAGGGGGGAGGGGAGAGGAGAGGGGGAGGGGAGAAGAGAGGGGGAGGGGGAAAGACTCAAACAGTGTAGAAGGTAAAGAATGACTCACCACTTCCTTTACCTCAGCATCCTAAGTGCTGGGATTACATACCCAGCTAAACATTTATTGTTAGAGCCATGGTTGAGCTTTCATTGCCTCATTACTGTTGGGTATTTAGGTTGTCTCAGTATAGCAATGTTTATGAGGTAATGTGTTGGGAAACTATATTCTCTCTCTCTCTCTCTCTCTCTCTCTCTCTCTCTCTCTCTCTCTCTCTCTCTCCCTCCCTCCCTCCCTCCGTCCCTCCCTCCCTCCCTCTCTCCCTCCTCCTCCTCCTCCTCATTTTTCTTGAGACACAGAGACTGGCTGGCCTAGAACTCTCTACGTAGACCAAGCTGTCCTTGACAGAGCTCTGCCTCCCAAGTGTTCACCACTATGCCTGACCCCAGTGATTCTCTTACACAATCCCTTCACGTGTGTTCAAAGAATCACATTAGTGTCCTTCATCACTTGGAAGACTTGATACTCTTTTGGGCAATACAATGGGGGACTTTAGGGTCTGTGGAGGAAGCACATTGCTGGGCTGCGTGGTGGACAGGTGCTCTAAGACTGTAGGAAACAAACTGTTGTGAGGAGAGCCTGGAGGCTGCAAGCGAGATTGAGGTTTCTGCAACAGTTCAGTGAGTGGTGAAGAAATCCTGGAGCAGAGGTGGTGTCTCTGGAAACTGGGGTGAGCGACGTCCTCCTGAGTCCAAACAGTAGGGAATAGGCTTCGTTCTTTCCCTGACGTTCCAGCTACAGACACCCGGCCTTCTAACCCTCAGCATTGATTAGGAAACCTAGTTAGTGAGCCCGAGGGAAGAAAATGGATGAGTTTGGGAAAAAGAACTAAGTACAGCCTGTTCTTACTGCTCCATGAGGAAGTGTGTTGGGTTGGCTAGCACTTCAGCCAGGAAGGTGAATAGGTTACCGGAAGCCCAGATGCCCTGACGCTTTGGGCATGTCTGGTTCAGGGTGAGCTTCCAGAGGGCAAGAGCCACATTTTCTCTTCTTGGTGTCTGACCACCTGTTACGGTGTTCAAATGGGAGTGTAAGGAAAAGAAAATGCTGGAATGAATTCTGACTCCAGGTAAAGAATGGGAGGGACATGCTGACCTGAAAACTCTTGAACTCCAGATACTTGAGTAGGCCAGGGCGCCTTGCCCATCTCAGACTCTGTAAAACCAACTTGATAAAGAAGCCTGATCCACAGGTTCTGGCGAACAGAAAGAGGTGTAGCCTTATGCTTCATGCAAATAATCAGTAGGACTGGCTATGTGAGAACGTTGAAAATAGCATAATTGTAAGTTAGCTCCAGTTTCCATAACTTTATCCACTACATGGGCTCAGAAGCTCAGAACCTAGAAATACCTACTGTATATGGGGCTTAGACTCGGGAAAGGAGGCTACAGAATCGTGCGCTACACTCACCGTCTTCACAGTGCTTGTAGTATAGGAGACAAGATGAGACTTGCTCGCATTGGATATCTCCCATCCAAAGGCCAGCCAGGCTCGACCTTGCTTAGCTTCCAAGACCAGACGAGACCTATAGAGTTCACTATGGTTGTAGACTTATATTGGATATGTAATGATACATATGGAGACATATATGTATACACACACACACACACACACACACATATATATATATACATAGAGATTATAATATCATTATAGTATTAAAAGATAAAATTAAGGCTGAAGGAAATGAAAAGTTATCATTACAACAAAATATTTTGTGTCAGGCTTGGTGGCACATGCCTTTAATCCCAGCACTCGGGAGGCAGAGGCAGGTGGATCGCTGTGAGTTCAAGGTCAGCCTGGTCTACAAAGCAAGTCCAGGACAGCCAAGGCTAACACAGAGAGATCCTGTCTCAAAAAAAAAAATTTTTTTTTAAAAATATATATATTGCTTCTAATGTAATTGTGAGAGATATAGCTTTGTAAATTAAATAACTCACCACCACTTGGGCGGTTTGAATTGGCTGCAGTATTTTGATATCCTTGTGCATTCAAATATCAACTGTGCCTGTTTATCTTTGAGGGCCATTCGCATTGGAAAGACCCAGTATAGACTTCTCTTTTTAGCAGAAAGACAAAGTAGATAATGCAAAGTCCTCTTAGTATAAAACACCAAGAAATGATTAAAGTATAATAAATACCTCTTTAAATTGATGGTTGGTAGAAGATAAATTTACTGTTAAAAACAAAATAATAATAATAATAATAATAATAATAATAATAATAATAATAATAATGCATTGGTGTACTACAGTGTATGTAAAAGAAAAATGTGTGATAACAATAGTGCAAAGTCTGGGAAAATTATATGGAGAACAGTCTTTAAGGTTCTGGGTGTGTGTGTGTGTGTGTGTGTGTGTGTGTGTGTGTGTGTGTGTTTGTCAAAAGAGAAAATTTGATGTCTATTCTATAACTCTCTGACTTATTCCTTTGTGATAGATGTAATTATGTAATTCTCTCGCTGAACCTGGAGTTAGGCTGACTGAGATCCTCCTATCTCCCCACCCCCACCCACTCTGGGGTTATACGTGCACACAACCACACCTAACTTTTATATGTGAGTGCTGGGGATTTGAAAACTCAGATCTTCACACTTGGACAGCAAGAGCTTCTACTGGCTGAGCCATCTCTCCATCCCCGTTTAAGGTTCTTACCCTGTAGATGTTAGGTAATATACTACCACTTGGTGGCAAACAGTGGTACCCTAAAGCAACCTCTAAAGTAGTACACTAATGAATCTGGGTGTGGGGGCTTGTGTCTGTTCTCTCAGCACTTGCAAGGCTGAGGAAGATAGTTGCTGTGGGTTTGAGGGAAGGCTGGGCTACGTAGTGACTTCCAGAACAGCCTGAGCTGCAAAGTGAGATCATGTCCAAAACTAAAACCCAATCAATAAGAAGTAATGAAAATAAAATGCAATAATGATTTCATTAGTAAGACAGTAAAGGAGACAAAATAGTATCATGAAATATGTTCAGGTAAGTTGTGGCCTGATCATGTCAACAGGAAATCCCATAGGACCTATAGAATGTTATTGCGTGTGTTCATAGAGACTGTCCAATACCAAGTCAATATAATTTTGTAAACTAACATGCAAAAATTTTAACAATAAGCCTCCAGGAAATAAAATTTTAAACATATTATTTTCAGTGGCATCAAAAATGTTAAATCCGGAACTCATAGGCCCCAGCCCTACCTGAGTAGTTGGCAGTTAACGGCTCCTGGCAGTTGGAGAGTCGTTTCTACTTATTGGTGTAGCCACTGGTAGGCGACCATTCTCCACTAAGTGACTCCAGAGCCATGCTCACGCAAGCAACTGTACTAAAGCTCTGTGTCATAGCTCAGCAGATAAAAGTACAGCCTGCTCCTCCAGAAGACTTGGGTTTACAGCCATCTGGAGCTGCAGGTCCAGGACATCCAGCACCCCCTTTTGGTTCTACTGGCACTAATTAATCACTAATTAAGAAAATCTCTTACAGGTCTGCCTACAACTGATCTTATGGAGACATTTTCTTAACTGGGAGGCTCCCTCCTCTCAGATGACTTTATCTTGTGTCAAGTTGACATAAAACTAGCACATTATACATTTTAAAAGACAAGAAAGCAAAAGAGGGCTTTATTGAAAAGAAGGGAATTGGAAGGAGAATAAAGGTGATAAGAGGAAGTAACTGGGAAGTGAATATTATCAAAACACATTATATGCGTGCAGGAAATGAACCAAAAATAACTTTAAAATATTTTTTAAAAAGTTAAACCCTTAAAAAAATAAAAATAGAAATAAATTAAACCCTTAGCACATCTGACAAAAGATACACAAGGCTAACAGGCTGAAAGCTCAAAATGAGATGGTTCAAAGTAAAGGTGCTTGTTGCTAAGCTTGAAGACATGTATGTGAATCCTGAAACCTCAGAGGTGGAAGGAGAGAACTAACTCCTGCAAGTTGTCCTCTCTCTCACACACATGCGAGCGCGTGCACACACACACACACACATGCACGCGCGCACACACACTTGCACACACACTTGCACACACACATGCACACACACACCAGCTTCAGGACTTGTTATGAGTAGGGAACAGCAGGTTGAGAAACCCACCGAGGCAGTAGAGAAACAGGTGGGGACATACATAAGCACATGTCCTGGCTCAAGGTCCCCCAAAAATACTGCTGGAGATCTGCCCATGTGATGTGGAGAGAGGGGCACAAACCCTACGGAAGATACATGTGAGAGGTTTGCTGTCAAGGAAGGAAAGGTGGGGACAGCAAAGCTCACCTGACTTGGATCCATCAAGCCCACATGGTGGAAGAGAGCTGATTTCTGCAGCTTGTCCTCTGACAGCCACACAAAGCCAGAGCCTGAGTACCCACCATAGATATGTTGGTGATGGGGAGATCATAGATAGATAGATAGATAGATAGATAGATAGATAGATAGATAGACAGACAAATGATAGATAGATAGATGATAGACAGATGTAGATAGACAAATGATAGATGATAGATAGGTAGATAGATAGATATAGATAGATAGATAGATGATAGACAGATGTAGATAGACAAATGATAGATGATAGATAGGTAGATAGATAGATATAGATAGATGCAAAATAAATAAACAAATGTTAGACTTTAACAGAAAGGAAGGGTTGGAAAATGTTAATTTAGACTTAGGAAGGAATATGCTGAGAAATAAATAGCACCTGCCTAGGAAACTACAGTAGTGGGGGGGGGGGGGGCATTTGAGATGGTCTCATGTAGCCCAGGCTAGCCTCCAATTAGCTATGTAGCTGAAGATGCCCTTGAATTTCTGGTCTTCTTGTCTTTACCTCCTGAGTGCTAGGATCACAGTAGTAAGTCACCGGGCAGCAGGGTCACAGCACTCGGGAGGCCAGGTAGGCGGATCTCTATGAGTTAGAGACCACTTTGTCTACATGGTGAGTTCCCTGGATAGACAAAACTACAAAGAGAAATCATGCCTCAAACAAAACAAAACAAAACCTAACAAAAAAACATGCCTGGCTTTAATACAGAGTAGGAGATCAAGGCCAGGGCTTCATGCGTGTTTGCCAAGCACTCTACCCACTTAGGGAAAAAAAAAAAAACAAATTCAGGAGGAGAGCGGAGAGATGGATGAGTAGATAAAGTATGGAGTAGCAAAAGCCCAGAAGAGCTGTAGAGAGGTGTTAAGCCAGGACCCACACGCAGGCCATGCTGAGGAGGTCAGAGGGAAGCAGGACCCACGCACAGGCCATGCTGAGGAGGTCAGAGGGAAGCAGTACCCACACACAGGCCATGCTGAGGTCAGAGGGAAGCAGGACCCACACACAGGCCATGCTGAGGTCAGAGGGATGCAGGACCCATGCACAGGCCATGCTGAGGTCAGAGGGAAGGATGCGGGAGCATCAGCAGACGCAGATGGCGTAGACTCGAGGGCCACATTCACTCCTCTTTCCATGAGCTGTTCTGGTTTTGCCATTCACTCATTTATCTACTCTTTTTTAAGGCTTATTTTTTTATATTTAGTTTGTGTGAGTGTATATGTCTGTGGGAGTGTCTGCCGTGTGCAGATGCTGTGTACATACCCAAGGGGGGCCCGGAGGCGGTGTTGGGGCCTCTGGAGCTGGAGTTACAGGTCGTCATGAGCCACCTAAGGTGGCTGCTGAAGACTAAATTCAGGTCCTCTGGAAGAGCAATATTTGTTCTTAACCACTTTTCTTTTCAGTTCCAACTTGTTTTTTTTTTTAAACTCCGGTCATATCAGGCAGGTTTGGACAACAGGAGGAGACCCTGTACTTGCCAGCAACGAGCATGTTCTGCAAGGCCACAATGTCTGAGTCCTGACACAGGAACATTCTGGAAGTACATCAGACCTTGTTGACCAGATTGAACTGCTTGCCACACTTTCCCCTTACCCTTCTGGCTAATTCTTGCTCATCCTTGACCTTTTTTCGTGATGGCACTTTTTCAGCGATTGCAAATTAGACAGTATTGTCTGGCACTCCCAGCTGTGTCCCAGCTGTGTCCATCTGGTTCATCTACGGCACCCTGTACACCATGTTCCAGGAGCAGTGACATTCCAGATGTGTAGAAGGACCAAGCAGAACTTAACAGCAGTATCAGCCTTCAGAGAAAGGGTGTTCCGTGCAGGAAATGGCCGTGCCACGAACGGTTCTTAGGCTCCTTTGCCTCCAGGGTCTTAAATAAACCCATGGCAGGGCCTGCCAGTTCTCCGGAGGGTGGGGGTGGGGAGAAGATCCCTGATGGCCCAAGACAAGACAATAGCATTAAGAAGCAGGCTTGTGGGGCTGGAGAGATGGCTCAGTGGTTAAGAGCACTGACTGCTCTTCCAAAGGTCCTGAGTTCAACTCCCAGCAACCACATAGTAGCTCATAACCATCTATAATGTAATCTGATGCCCTCTTCTGGCCTGTGAACAGAACACTGTATACATAATAATAAATAAATCTTTAAAGAAGAAGAAGAAGAAGAAGAAGAAGAAGAAGAAGAAGAAGAAGAAGAAGAAGAAGAAGAAGAAGAAGAAGAAGAAGGCGGCTTGGGGCAAACAGGAGAAAGGGTAGTTCAGCTAGATGCCTTTCTCTGGCCTTTCCGCTGGGGACCTCTAGGTCCCTGGAGATACCAGTCTGAGGCTGGAGACCGTCCACCCACAGATGATGTAATGATTAATAGCTCTCCCAGAGGTCCAAAGGTCCACGCACAGTTCAGGCTTTCTCAGAAGGAGGGAACATTTTGTCAAAGATCAAGCCTAGTATTTTTCACTGGATTCTCCGTTCTCGTCTCCTGCCAAGTGTTCTTAAGGTTACTTGAATTGATTTTTTAGGATTGTTCCTTCCCATCTCACCCCATTACTCCATCCCTGAGTATCTTCTGAGCAACGTAACATACAGCAAAGTATCACAAACGCAGATTTAAACGTTTGGAAACATTGAGCTAAAACATGGAACTAACAAGCCACACACACGCACACACATTGCATGTACACACACACACACACACACACACACACACACACACACACTGTGTGGTGTAGACTTTAGAGATTGAGGTGGGGGAATAAGGCCCACTTAAAAGCACAGACACTGTTTGGATCCCTTTCCCCTCGCTGGGCTGCTTGGTCTGGCCTCGGTGGAAGAAGACAGGCTTAGTCCTGATGCGATTTGATGTGCTGGGTGGGTTTGTGAGAGGGTGGCTCCCCTTTTCTGAGGAAATGGGGAGAGAGGGAGGGTGAAGAGGGTGGGACCAGGAGGAGACGGAGGAGGGAGCTGCAGGATGTTAAGTGAAACAATAAATAAATTAATATGGGGGTGGGGGAGCACAGCCATTGAGATAGGTCAGTGGGATAGGTCAGTGGGAAAAGGTGCTTGCTCCCAAGTCTGATTTGACTGCCACCCCCTGGCACCTGCAAGCTGGAAAGAGACAACTGAGTGCCACAGCCTACCCTTGACTTCCACAAGTGTCTGTAGTACAAGTCACACACACACACACACACACACACACACACACACACACACACACACATAGATAAATAAGTGGTGGTGGTGGTGGTGGTGTGTGTGTGTGTGTAGTTTTCTGAGTCAAGGTTTCTTCAGGTAGCCCTGGAACAGAGCAAGTTCCAGAACAGAGCTGGCCTGGAACTCACAGAGATCCTCCACCTGCCTCTGCTTCCTGAGTGCTGGGCTTAAGGGCATGCACCGCCACTGCCCAGCAATAAAAAAAATTGTTTTAAGTTAAAGCCTTAGATTAGACGTTTAAATGATTGTATAAAGAAGAATGTGTAAAAGGACTCTCACTGACAGCATCAATACCATGACCTGGAGACGGCATGAGCAAGCAGGATGCGGCTCACACTTCTGGGTCATAAACAAAATACCATTTGCTCTGCTGCACTTGAAGACAGTAGCAGCTCCCAAAGCACGGTTCCTGAACCTGCAGGGCCTATACCATCTGGAACTTGAAAATGCAGATTCCTGGGCCAGGCCTCAGATTTGCCAGCCCAGTAGCTCTGGCTTGGAGTCAGCTAGTTTTAACAAGCTCTTCAGGTAGGGCCACACATAACTCCTGAGCGTCACTGAAAAGGAGGACCTGAGGTGACAGGATGCAGGAAGCGGCAGAGCAAGAATTACACATGATGATGAAGAGCTTGCCCTGGGTTACAAAGCTACAGCTAAAATTCCACATGCAGGACAGCGGAGTTAACAGCACTGACTGGGCCCTCCCTGGTCATGAAAAAGGGAACTCTAAAAGGTGTGAATAGGTGTTAGTAAGAAAAGGGGCAGCAAGTCAGCAGTGTAAAAACCACCTCTAGGTCTGGGTTACCTCACTTAGGATGATCATTTCTAGTTCCCTCCAGTTCAAGAAATCGTCCTCACCAACTGATGGCCTTGGCCTGAACTGCCAGTGGCTCTTGGAGTTTCTTCAGAGAAGAATCCTGACAGAGCACTTGCCTACTGTGTGCAAAGCCCAGAGTTTGATCCAAAGCACTAAAGAAGAGAAAGAAAAGAAAAAGTTACAAGAAGTCAAACACATGGGGGCGGAGAAATGGCTCAGTGGTTAAGAGCACTGGCTGCTTGTCCATAGGACCTGGGTTTGATTCCCAGCACCCAAAGAGTGGTTCAAAACCATCTGTGGCTCCAGCTCTGGGAAATCTGACAACCTCTTCTGGGTACAAAGGATACATGTGCTTCACATATATTCAGGCAAAATGCCCAAACATATACAATTTTGGTGTTCTGTTTTGAGACAGGGTTTTCTATGTAGTCCTGGCTGTGCTGGGGCTTGCTGTACAGACCAGGCTGGCCTCAGACTCACAGTGGACCCTCCGGTTGTTTCTAAGGCCTCTGATCTCGCCATCTGAAACTCCTCATGTCTACAACACACAGCTCTCCCACGGCAGCCAGTGTTGGCTGTAGTGCTGCAGTGTGGGTCCAATCCCAGCTCTCATGAGAGCCAACCTATCTGTAGCAGCTCATCCTCAGCACAGCTCAACTTGTTCCTAGTTTCTTAGTTCCTAGTCAATCAGAAACATTGACTCCCTGTGTAGAAAGAAAACAACCCCCAACAAAATCACCCCAGGAAGTCAGACACCAGCTTGCTATTAAAGAAAAGTCTTCATCCATCATTGTTTCAGTGGTCTGCTTTAGACAAGGTCTCATGATGTCACCCTGGATGGCCTGGAGCTATGTAGACTAGACTGGCCTCAAACTCACAGAGTTCTGCCCGCCTCTGCTTCCCAAGTGCTGGCATTGAAGGCGTGTGCCTCCGTACCAAGCCTACCCATAATTCTTTTAACAAGTATCTGTGCATCTAATATTTCCATGTACCACATTCCATTGTATCAGGAATACACTGTTAAGCAATGTAGACATAGCCTGTATTCTCCCATATCTTAGACTTCAGGGGGTAAGATACATATTAATCATATAATCTCAACACCCTAAGTATGAACCGTCAAGGAGGCTATAGAGTAGAGACAGAATATCACAGAGCCTTAGGACTAGGTTACCAGCAAGCAAATGAAGACTTTCCAGGCAGGGAAACATGGCAGCCAGCAAGGAAGTGTAGTGGGAGGTAGTCAGCTGAGAGTGTGCGTTGTGATGAAGTCAGGGTCATGTGGAGCCAAAGAGAAAGACATCTAGAAGGGCAGATGCTAACAAACCTTGTAGGCTTCTTATACATTTTGGTGGTGTTTTGTTTGTTTGTTTGTTTTTCCTATGAGAGTGGCAGGCTGCCAAGGAAGAGTAAGTCAAGGATGCCAGGCTAACAGTTATGCCGGTTGCTGGTGGCAGCATAGAGGGACACCAATATGGAGACTCTTGCTGTTGATAAAAAACAAACAAAAATAACAGTGTGACATCCCTCAAGCAAGCTTGATCCAGAATGGATCAAGATGAGTAGCTTTGAGAGCTATCATGAGCGTAGAGATGGGTGGGCAATGGAGGGTAAAGGGATGGTTTGCTGATGACTTGGGCATCCAACTGCACTGTGCTTGTGCCTGATTGTCTACCCTATAGGACCCCTAGGATAAGCTCAACCCTAGCTCCAAACCTATTTTTTGTGCTCCTATCAGGACACACATGAATAAACCCCAGTCTTCTTATCTCTCTCCTATCTTGCATACTTACTTCGTAGGCACCACATGTCCAACCCCAGTAGCTGTTGAACATGCAGACATCCGGGTCAAGAATTACAATGTGAACTCCAGGGAGAGGTACGTCTGTAATGCTGGTTTCAAGCGGAAAGCCGGCACATCCACCCTGACCGAGTGTGTGATGAACAGGAACACAAACGTCGCCCACTGGACAACTCCTAACCTCAAGTGCATCCGTAAGTAGCCAGTCTCCACACTGCTCCCCTGCCTCCTGCCAAGGCTGACCAGAGAGTAGAACTGAAGTGTGGGGGCCTTGGGAGCCAAAGAGATCTGTTCTAAGATGTGGAGCTAACTAAACCAGTAGGACAAGCAGCAGCCCCTCCTGGCATGAGAATACATGGGCAATGGGTTTTGTCATCTGAACTTGGTTCATATCCTAGCTCTGCCACTAACCTATGTGTGGGCAACCCTTAGTCTCTTTCCTTCCTTCCTTCCTTCCTTCCTTCCTTCCTTCCTTCCTTCCTTCCGTCTTTCATTTCTGAGACAGGGTTCCTCTGTGTATATCCCTAGCTGTCCTGGAACTCGCTCTGTAGACCAGGCTGGCCTCCAGTTCACAGCAATCCGCCTGCCTCTGACTCCCAAGTGCTGGGATTAAAGGCGTGCGCCACACGCCCAGCAACCCTTGGCCTCTTGGAACTCTGGCTGGTCACCCAGAAAATGAGCCTGATGCCAACAGTGTTTGTAGAATTAAGTGGAGTCTGGTAAATGTTCACTATGCCAACCATCACTACATCTTTTGGCAAGACAGTACCAGGCGGCTTGTCTATGGATGAGGGTGTGTGCTCAGACTCACCGCCCAGGGGGCTTTTTGGACCTCTCACAAGGCAGAGGGCTGCAGGAAAACATACACTGTTCCTGTTTGCTGGAACCCGGGACCTTGGGTAAACCTAACAAATGGAATATCCCGTGCTTACCCACCAGTGTACTGCCCAATTAATGTCAAAACAACAACAATGAGTCTGGAGAGATGGCTCAGAGGTTAAGAACACTGGCTGTTCTTCCTGAGTTCAATTCCCAGCAACCATATGGTGGCTCACAACCATCTATAATGAGATTGGGTGCCCTCTCCTAACCTGCAGGCAGAACACTGTATACATAATAAATAAATTAAAAAGAAGAAAACAAAGATTAAAAAAAACAGTGAATAAAGAAAATGTCAGGAAGTGGTGGCGCAGGCCTTTGTCCTATCACTTGGGAGGCAGATGGATTTCTAAGTTCGAGTCCAGTCTGGTCTACAGAGTGAGTTTCAAGACAACCAACACCACACAGAGAAACCATGTCTTGAAAAACAAAAACAAATATAAAAAAGAACAATAATGAAAACATGAAGGCTGTGAGAATCAACTTTAAAAAGTGATATATAGTCTTCTGGGGGGGGGGGTGTCTCTGCTCCAACAAGCATTCACCACATAGTCAGAACATGGCTAGCAATAGCTAGCACATTCACGCATAACTTACTCGAAAATGCCCAGCTCTGTCTTCTGGGAACTCCTGGAAGAGCCAGGCTTTCTCTCAGGCTGCCAAATCGCCATCCGCCCCTCACCCCACACACACCAGCTTCTGGATGAAAGCTCAGCAGAGGGAAGGGAAGGGAAGGAGGGAGCCCTGATACCCTGGAAACCCAGAGCCAGAAACAAATTGGCCCATGGTACCAGCTGCAGTTGAAGGGTTAAGTCCAGGAAGACAAAGACAAATAATAGCATTGGAAACCAAAGTGGAAAACTGGCGCTTCTGCGTTCTTGGGAAGCGGAGTGTGCTGGGTAGTTTTACGTTGCTGTAACTAAAAGCCTGTCTTAGGCTCATGATTTGGTTCATAGTCCACTGTCACTCTATCTTATTTTTGGAGACCCTGTCTCTCACTGAACCCAACACTCACTGGTCGGCTGAGCAGTGAGCTTCGCAAAGTTGCCTGTCCCAGTCCCCTCACAAGAGCTGTAGGGTTGCAGATCTGTGCTGACGTGCCCAGATTTTTACAAGAGCACTGGGGTCAGAACTCGGCTTCTTACGCTTGAGCGGCAGACACTTGACTGATGCCATCTCTCTAGCCCTGTAATCGGAATTTCAGAACCCAGAGGCTGAAGGGCCCTTTAAGGGTTTTACTCCTTGGCCATTTTACCATCAGCACCTCCCTTCATTGTTTTCCCCTAGCTCTCCGTGCACTGACTGTATCCTCTAAATAAATATTGAGTGATATTTTATTTTCCCCGTGAACAACTAGTATGACAAAATTTGATTGATGCCACATATGTCATTCCATATAAAAATACCTGATGACTGACCTGTGGGAAACACTAGAAAAGCAGTTTACAGGCTGTGCCTTTGAGTCGGGGAGCTGATTTTTCCTGTGCTTCTAGCTTTGTCCCAAGAAGCCAGAAATGGGCGTACACTGGTGCATTGGTGGTTTTTTGTTTTTGTTTTTGGGTTGGTTTTTTTTTTTTTTTTTTGGTTTTGGTTTTGGTTTGTTTTGTTTTATAGCTAGTTCTGAAACTGCTCTAGATTCTGCCCTCAAAATCAGAAATTCCATGTGACTATTCTCTCTCTAGGAGACCCATCCCTGGCTCATCAGAGTCCAGTGCCGCCTTCCACAGTAGTGATGACAAAGGTGACTCCACAGCCGGAGAGCCCCTCCCCTCCTGAAAAAGGTAGAAACACTAGGGAAATTTGCAGTTCTGTCATCTAGGATCCACTTCTCTACCAAAGATACCATGTCCCTCTGCTGATGATCACTGCAAACCCGGGCAACAGAACTTTATAAGGTTGAGAACTCATAGCAGGGCTGTGGTGGCTCATGACTTTAATCCCTGCACTCAAGAGGCAGAGGCAGGCGGATCTCAAAGTTTGAGGCTAGCCTGGTCTACAGTCAAGAGCAGTGGGAAATGCATGCATGCATGTTCAATTGCGTACTTGTGCTGTGCTCAATTTCCACTCTTTTCTTAAAATTTTTTAATTTATTTTTATTTTATGTGCATTGGTGTTTTGCCTGTGTGTATGTCTGTGTGAGGGTGTCAGATCTTGGAGTTACAGACAGTTGTGAGCTGCCATGTGGGTACTGGGAATTGAACCTGGGTCCTTTGGAAGGGCAGTCAGTGCTCTCAACCACTGAGCCATCTCTCCAGCCCCGTCAATTTCCACTCACAGTGGGATGGGTCTTCTCATGCCAATTAACTTAAGACAATCCCCGAAGACATGCTCACAGGTCAAACCAATATAGACAATTCCTCGCTGGGACTCCCTTCCCTTGGGTCAGATTAAAGATAACCATCACAGTGCTATGCTACAGAAACACTGCATGAGCATCGCTCCTTTCTCAGTCCCTGCCTTCTTCTTTTCTTCCTTTCTGACAGGGTCTCACTGTGTATCCCAGACTGGCTTTAAACTCCCAGTCATCCCACCCCACCTGTAATGCACGGATTACAGGCATGTGCCGCTGGACCCAGCTCACTGCTCTACACTTCGCCTGAGTGTTGTGTGATGTGCTCAATGTCTGTCTTCAGCAGTGTGTCTCAATGTTAAGGCCATCAGACACCTGTGCTCTCCACCCTATGGTCCTCTTGTTTTTCATTAAGTTCTTGGTTCTTTTTGTGTGTGTCACATCATCCGGTTTGTGATTTCTCCCTTGTTCCCACCTTTTATTCTCAAGTATGGGGACTTCTGTTTTCAATCATTCTGACTTGCTCGATTGGTCAGACCTTCCCGTCAGAAGGCTCGGCCTTCTGATACACAAGGGACTTACCGAGGACCTCAAGCTGGTCTGGGGAAAGATCTGAGAATCAGCAGCTTTGGAAGCTTCCCAAATGGTTCTTAGGCATCCCAGGGTGAGGACTTTTGTTCTAAGGAGGATGGAGAGGTTTCTGAGCTTCACATCACTGCATAGTATAGAAGGCTCAGGCTCAAAAATTAAAAATAATAAAATAGAGCTGGCGCTGTAGCTCATTGATGGAATGTTTGCCTAGCTTGCAGAGGGCCCTAGGTTCAACTTCCAGTACTATTAGGAAAAAGTAATAATAAAATAAAATAAAAGAAGGTCTCTTCTGTCAAATAGGTTGCATGTAAACGGGAGGAAGTAGTAGGAACTTGACCCATTTAACGTGGAAGGGATCCATAAGCTCCTTTGGAGTGAGTCATGCAGTGTTGACTCAAGAGATAAGAATGATCAACTAGTCTCTCTCAGCCTTTCCTCTGTGTCCCAAATGCTTGGTCAGATGTTCCCCATTGAGACAAGAATGTGCAGTCATGGCTTGGACACCAGCCGGCAGGATCGTGGGTGCTTGGATGTGAATGCTCCGTAGGGCTGGGAGTTAGGGATGGGGAGATACACATGGGCAGTACCAACGGACTGAGGGCTTGGATGTGAATGCTCCGTAGGGCTGGGAGTTAGGGATGGGGAGATACACATGGGCAGTACCAACGGACTGAGGGCGATGGGCACTTCTTACCCTGTGGATGCCTGGCCAAGAGAGTATGGGGCAGGACACACCATGCTTCTAGGGCAGCAGATGCTGGATGCTGGCACCTCAGCCTAGATGTTTGCCACGCGGAAGACCCTTTTGCAGTGGGAAGGGCGTAGAGAGCAGGGAGGAGGTAGGCTAGTTTATAGCTTAGGATGCCCATCTGCCAGAGATGACCAAGGAAGACCGAAACCTAAGCCCAGGCATCCTCCATGCCAGCAGGAACTACATCACAGCACTCTCCTCGGGTAAAGCATTCAGGGGAGCTGGAAATGAGCTTCTTCTTATTTCCGAATGTCATGCCAACAGATGGAGCCAAGTATGGTGGCACACGCCTCTACTCCCTGCACTCTGCAGGCAGAGGCAAGCAGATCCTTATGAGTTTGAAGATATCCTGGTCTACTTAACAAGTCCCAGGCCAGCCAGGGATACATACTATAGACCCTGCTTTAAAGAAGCAACAACAAAACTGAAAGGGAAAACCACCTGTCTTCTGCAATACAGTTCCACTTGTGTTTTGCCATCAAGTCTTTAAGAATATAGCATACCTTCTCCAAAGAGCAGGCATATCTGCTCACATCTCCTGGTTTGTTTGTTTTCTAATGTATGATAATAAATGAGTATTATTTAGAGTTATCACAAGTCCCATTGTCCAGTGCACAGCTATGTCATCTAGTTAGGGGACAGTTTTCTGGGCATGGGCTAGCCTGGACAGTATTCTGGGCATGGGCTAGCCCGGACAGGCTCACTAAAGTGGATCCTTGGGTTCCAGGCACTGGTCTGAGTTTTTATGTCTCTGTCTTGGAATTCCTGCAGAGCCAGAAGCTTTACTTCCCAAATCAGATACCACAGTGGCCACAGATACAGCTCTTGTGCCTGGCTCCAGGCTGCTACCAGCCCAACCAACTTCTGCAGGAACCACAGGGACAGGCAGTCACGGGTCCTCCCGAGCCCCATCGCTTCCAACAACAATGACCTTGGAGCCTACAGCCTCCACCTCCCTCGGGATAACAGGTTAGCCTAAGCTTTGCGTGAGGACCGGCCAGTTCCCCACACACTGCTTCTGAGACCCGGGTTGAGATCTTGCAGGAGGAGGCCTGCACTAGCGTTGGACCACTTGGGCTCAAGCCGGGACTGACTGGGTGGCCCAGTCACCTGCTGCCCACCATCGTGCTTAACTGGTCTCTGCAATCCCCACTGTAAGGGTAGCCAGGAAGGAAGTCCCTCCTCTCAGATATGACAGTTAAATTGATGTGCATGGCAGAGGATGGCAGGAACATTTGACAGTGTGGAGCTGTGATCTGTGGGGTGAGGAAGCCCCTGGCTATTGCTCCTTTCTAAGGCATGGCTTTGGCGTGACCAAACACCTCTGCAAGCTAGCCTGTTTGGTTTGCTAAAACCAGTTTGACTTTTGCCATCTCCGAGTCTCTTATGGCTCTAATACGTAGCTAATCTCTTCAGCTTCGTGAGAACCTAGTGCTCTTGGGACTCCAGCCCTGACTCAGCTCTCCTTTCTCCCCTGCAGGGAAGGCTCCATACAGTTCCAAAACAACAAAAGGTGAGTATACTCGTTTGTCTTACGTGTTTATAACCAGGAACTACAAAGCAGACCCAGCATGCTCAGCAGCCTGGTTCAAGATGCTCTAACACAGTCACCAGCCTCTCTGAAATGTCCCCATCAGAGAATAACTTATAATCCCCTATTTATGGAATTTGCCATTGGACATGATCACTTAAGATTGGTAGCTTCTGTCACACTACTGATGTACAAAGCAGGGAGTTAATAAACCACAAAAGAACTTGACGGTTCAGCTACTCGTAGTTAAGCTCCACGAGGCTCCACTCACATCCAGGGTGTGTAAGCAAACCACAGGAGCCTCCAGAAGATAACATCATTCTGCCAGAAGTTGCATGGACCTCACCCAGGCTGGTGGAGCACTGTGCACTGTGCAGAGAGATAGTCAGACTACTCCATCGAAATGGTTTCTACTGGGAAAAGGCATGGAGCATTACAGAAGAAAAAGAAAGAGGCTTATAAGCCATGCAGGAGGAAAACAAAAACAGTGTTTGTGAAAAGGAGAAAGACAGATCTTGGAGAAGAAAGAAAAGGGAAAGAGAGAAGGGAGGGCCAGGGTGCAGCTCAGTGGCACTGAACTTGCTTGGCAAGTCCAAGGCTCAAGCTTGGTCTCTAGTGTCATAAAAAAGGGTGTGGGGTATGGAGAGTAAGACTCTTCTGACAGGCTCGAAAAGAAACAAAGGGCACTGCAGAGGTGGCTCAGCATAAAGATTACCTACTGCTCTTGCAGAGGACCAGAGTTCAGTTCCCATCAACCCAGAAAGGCAGCTCACAACCACTTGTAATTCCAGCTCCAGGGGTATAACAGCCTTTTCTGGCCTCTGTAGGCACCTGCGTAATTGTATGTGCACACATGTGCACACACACACATACACACACACCACCACCACCACCACCACCACCACACACAAAATAAATATTTTAAGAGGATAAAATAACATGGTTATAATTTAATATGGACAAAATTCTTTTTTTAATATTTTATTTAATTTAAATTTATGTGTGTTGGTATGAGGTGTCAGATCTTGGAGTTACAGACAGTTGTGAGCTGCCATGTTGGTGCTGGGAATTGAACCTGTCCTTTGGAAGAGCAGTCAGTGCTCTTAACCACTGTGCCATCTCTCCAGCTCCATGGACAAAATTCTTTTTGTCTTCTATTCATAAGTTTTCCTGGTGGAGGATGGCTCACTAGCTTCTGTGGTCCTATTTTACTTACACTAAGTAACACCAGAAAATCAAATGTAGCTTTAAATATATTAGTAGTTTACTGGTTATAATAGTTTCTTGAATGATAAAATGCAAGTCAGGTCTGGTGGTGAAGGTCTGTACTGAGGCTGAGGTGAAGGATTACAAGCCCAAGGGCAGCCTGGACAACTTAGTGAAACCCTATGTCAAAGTTAAAAGTAATGCCGGGCGTGGTGGCACACATCTTTAGTCCCAGTGTGCAGGAGGCAAGGGCAGATGGATCTCTGTGAGTTCGAGGCCAGCCTGGTCTACCAAATGAGTCTAGGACAGCCAGGCCTATTACACAAAGAAACTCTTTCTCAACAAAACAAACAAACAAGCAAAAACAGAAAGAAAGAAATGAAAGAAAAATTACAAGTACAAAGAGGACTGGGGATGTAGCTCGGTGATAGAATACTTGCTCAATCTTCAGGAAAAAAAGTAGATAGAAAAATAGTAGATAGACAGATAGACTGATGGATGGATAGATAGATGATAGGCAGACAGACAGGCGAAAGCAAGACAATTTAGAAAGGCTCTTTGAAGAATATTTTCATGGAAAAACTCATGCAATGACATGCAGATGTAAACAAAAACACTTTCATGATTTAAAAGGACACGATATAATAATTAGCCAAACTAATATTCCCCTAGGACACATTGCACATTAGTCTTTCCACATGGTTTTCAATTTTTTATTTGTTTTTCAAATTCTTAATAATTTGCACATGGCCTGGACATTAAAAATTAAGCTAGGCGTCGAGGCATATGTCTGTAATTTCAGCACTCAGAAGGCCAAGTCAGGAAGATGACTGTGCATTTAAGATCCACCTGGGTTACAAAGTGAGTACCAGGACCATCGTGGCTACACAGCAATGCCATACCTCAAGGATAAAAAATTGAAATTAAAACAATCAAAAGTAGGCACAGAATGAAGAGCAAAAAGTCTGCCTCTGACTCAAAGCGTCCCTGGGGACAGGAGCGGCCTCTGGATCTCCTTCTAGACTGTGCAGAACCAAGCCCATACGGCAAAGCATGTCCCCTCTCTGTCCTTACTGGCTGTCCCAGGTCTCCTTTTGTTGCTGTGATAAAACAGCCTAACCAAAAACAACGTGGATAGGAAAGGGCTTATTTGGCTTGTACTTACAGGTCACAGTCCGTCACTGAGGCAAGTCCGGGCAGAAACTCAGGCAGGAGCATGAAGCAGATGCTATTGAGGAATGTCGTTTGCTCACTCACTTTTTGGCTCACTTTTTTTTTTTCTGAGACAGGGTTTCTCTGTGTAGCCTTGGCTGTCCTAGACTCACTTTGTAGACCAGGCTGGCCTCAAACTCACAGTGATCCGCCTGCCTCTGCCTCCCAAGTGCTGGGATTAAAGGTGTGCGCCACCATGCCTGGTTAAATAGCTTTCTTAAAAAAAAAGTTGTAATGTTTTTGATAAAAGATTGTTCTTGGGCCGGGCATGGTGTCCCGTGTGTGTGTGTGTGTGTGTGTGTGTGTGTGTGTGTGTGTGTGTGTGTGTGTGTGCGCATGTGCACTTGATGGCAAATGCTCCAGAAGCCCAGCAGCAGCAGAACCTCCCAGAACTAGAGTTACAGGCAGTTGTGAGCTGCTTGCTGTGGATGCTAAGAACACACACACACACACACACACACACACACTCCCCAATCTGGTTTAGGCAATCTCCCCATTACTCCTCTTAGATGACCTCCAGGCTGTAGCAAGTTGGCAATGAAGGGTCACCAGGGCAGTGACATGTCTTAGAAATCCTGCATATCCAACCTAGAGACCATCTTACTCTCTTTATCGGCTATGGAATATTCTACCTTCATGTAGAGCTGAGCACACTTCGTCAGTCTCTTTTTTGGACATGTAGTTATTTACTTGAGTTATATTACCAAAGGTAACTAATTGGAAACCCAGGTGCACGTGTACGTAGTGGGTGAAAATCCACATGTAAAACTTTTTATATAGCGTTTCAAGCAACTTAGAATCTAAAACTTGCTTTTCCAGTTCATGGATTTCATGAGATGCAAAGATCAAAAAAGAGTCTCCTACCCTCTGAAATGCATATCAATAAAAATTAACTGAACTCCTACAAAGGACAAAGATAATTCTGTGCAAGGGATTGTGGGAAATGCAAAGATTCTTAAATTCTAAAAAGTGTTTCCTGTAAATAAAGGTGTTCTAACTGTAAGAGAAGCCACATTTTTTAGCAAAGAAGTGAAAATGGGACACTGAGAGTTTTTAATTGGCCGCTAGTAAAGTGTAAATTGAAATTCAAACCAGTCTAGTTCTGTAAAAGCATCTGTGGCAGCACCTTTGAAGTTTGCCAGACGCATGCTATCCGACCCAGCCACTCTAGACCTCTGAGGGCCCCACCGCCCACTGCATGCTGCTGATGTTCCTAGGCTCCGCCCACTAGAAAGGGAAAGGAGCGTTTTCTTCACACATAAGCAATCAGCTGAGCATAGCTCTGTAAGGCAACTTCAACAAGATTTGACCACAGTCATTGCTTGGCCAATTAGCTGGTAACCAACCTCCTGATGTTTTGCTTTGTTGTTTTATGCTAAGGATGAAACCAAAGGCAGGCTAGACAAGGGCCCTACACTGAGCTATGCCACCAGCCTGTAACGTTTAAAATACGTTATACAAATGGTTCTCACATTTCTTTTAAAATTTTTATTTCTTTGTCATGTATATGTACCTACATGAAAGTATGAAAGTGTGCCTTGTATGTACAGGAAGCTGCAGAGGTCACATCAGATAGATGCCCTGGAACTGGGGTTACAGATAGTTGTGAACTGCTGTGTGGGCGCTAGGATTTGAACCTGGGTCCTCGGCAAGAGAGTATGTGCTCTCACCCACCCAACCACCTCTCCAGCCCCAGTCATCGCTGTTTTTAAAAGTTGTTCCTTTTAACCCAACAGAAAACTGAACAATACTGAATGAATTAGCAAATGAATACCAAAACTTAGAGACTTTAAAATGTTTCAAGTTACTTTACTTTTATTTTATGTACATGGGTGTTTTGTATGCATGCATGCCTGTGACCATGTGGATGCCTGGTGCCTGCAGGGCTGGAAAGGTGTATCAGGTCCCTGGGATCAGAATTATTGACAGTTGTGAGCTGCCATATGGGTGCTGGGGATTGAACCTGTGTCCTGGGAAGAGTGGCCAGTGCTCTTAACCACTGAGCCATCTCTCCAGCCCTACATTTTAATAAATAGTGAGGAGATGTGGTTTATATTTTTGTTGTCTTAATTATCAACGGGTTCACTTGACAGTGTTTCTTGTCAAGAATTTTATTCAGTTATCCCAGTATCTTCTCCCTGAGCTTTTACATAGGCTGTTATTGAAGATTCCTGATTTTATTTTTAAAACTTTGTAATTATATTGTGCGCGTGCATACATGCATGTGTGCATGTGTGCCTGCCCGTGCATATGAAGGTCAGAAGACAGTTTATAGGAGTTGCTTCTCACCTACCATCATATGGATCCCAGGGATTGAACTCAGGACGTCAGGCAGGCAACAGGTGCCTTTACCCCGTGAGCCAGCTCAGCAGCCCAAGACTCCTGATTACAAAACACAAGCCTGTGTGTCAGCTGCAAGGGCACTTACGCTGCTGTCCTCGTTCACTAGGAGTGAAAAGGCTGTTTCCCAGAACGGTTCTGTGTCTTGATAGGAGCTGGCTGTAGTCAGTGTACTCTGCATTTGATGGGAGCTGCACCACCATTCTCTCATTCATCTGCTTGTCCAATAAAAAATGAACACTTTCCCAGGGATGGCCCTAAGTTGCTATGAAATACTGGTTCCTAATTTTAAATGATATTGAGGTCAGGAAGATGGCTCAGTGGGTAAAAGCAATTGCCAATGTGAAGACCTGCGCTCAGCCCTCAGAACCCATGCTAAGATGGCGTGGTAGCTCACACCTGTAATCACAGTGCTCCTTAGGAGAGGTAGGAGACAGAGACGGGACACCCCCTAAAAGCTCTTGCGCCAGCCAGCCTGACATTCACCTCAGAGCACAGCAGAGACCCTGTCTCAAAAACTGGTAAACAGTGAAAACTAACAACCTGAGGTTGTCCTCCAACCTCCTCACATGTGCCCTCTGAGCTCCAAACAGTCACTGTGGTACAAGAATGCCCATACTCTCTCTCTCTCTCTCTCTCTCTCTCTCTCTCTCACACACACACACACACACACACACACACACACACCCTACCTTAAATTTATGAAATGTCTGATTTGAATCCAGCATCTCTTTTATTTTTTTTTCAGTCCTAAGGATAGAACCTCAGGTCTCACTGCATGGTAGTCAAGTACTCTAACTACATCCTCAAGTCCTGAGCTCAATTCTTCTTATGAACCTAGGACAGCAGGGGAGAGAAAAGAGGGCCTGATGCGGTACCGGGCTCCTGCAGGACTAGCCTGGTTGGCCCGGGGCCTGGTTTGCTGAGGAATCTGTTCCCTCGGTGTTCACACACAGCGATTTCACCATCCTCCCCAAATACTGGCCCTGGCTATCTCTGCCACCCTCCCCATCTTAGTCCCATCCTACACTGTGATCTGAAGTGGAAGCGGGGCGGTGGCTCCCATGGCTTCCTGCACCACAGTCATCCGTTCCTCTCCATCATCTCCTTCTTCCCTTCGTCCCACTTCTCATATCAAATCTCTAGTTCTTCCTTTTCCGTCTAGAAACACAAAAGGGTGGAGAACTGGGCATACAACCTACTAACTCAATGTCTCTGGAAGGTCCGGTTTCAATGTCTTGTTCAGCATTGTGTGGACATAATTGAAAAGAGACTGAGGTGAAGGCTCCAGATCCAATGGTTTTGTGGTATCAGTGGCCTGGGAGACTTCTTTCCTGATGGCGATTCTGCAGTTGTTTTTTCTTATTCAAAAAGAAACAGGAAGAGCACTGTGAAAGTGGAAGTACCACTCTCTACCACTAATTCCTCTTTTCCAATAAGTCACCCCCTAGCAGTAAATGGGTGCTAAGCCTACCAGTCAGAGTGGAGACAGTTTACATGCAGCAAATATGAAAAAAATAAGTCTGAGACCTCAAGACATCTCTCATTGATTTTTTTTATATTTCCTAATATTTTTCTAACAACTATGCCAGGCTGGTTTTATTTACTTTTGGAAAAGATGGTCTTCTTTCTATGAATTTACTGTTTCCGTGACATTGCAAAACTCTGAGGGCAACAGAAAAGAAAGCCGTTTAGTGAAAGTAAAGATCTTCTGCAGTCTCATCATGACCTAATAGTTTGTCCCCAACACCCACTGGACTCAAGAATGTCCCGTGTATACAGTTGTGACCTGTTGGAAATGACTTTAGTTGTATTTTCAGCCAGCTTTCACTTTCTGTTTATAATTTTTAGATTTATTTTTATTGTTTTTAATCATATGGGGGTGGATGTGGGATAAGTGCAGGTGAGTGCAGATGCCCATAGAAGGCAGAAGAATGTTTCGGATCCCCTGGAGCTGGGGTTACAGGTGGCTGAGAGCTGGCCCGCTGTGTGCAGTGGGAACCAAACTCGGGTCTTCTTCTGTAAAAGCAGTATGTGCTCTTACTTGCTGAGCTTCTCTCCAGAACCCAAAAGCAGGCTAGAGGGGCATGTGTCCTAGGCAAGAATGGAAACTAGGAGCTGGAGAGATGGCTCAGCAGTTAAGAGCACTGGCTGCTCTTCCAGAGGTCCTGAGTTCAATTCCCAGCAACCACACGGTGGCTCACAACTGTCTATAATGTGATCTGATGCCTTCCTCTGGCTGCAGGTGTACATGCAGGCAAAGCACTGTATGCCTAATAAATAAATCTTAAAAAAAAAAAAAAAGAATGGAAACTACCTACAGTTTCCCAGTCCTTGGAAATGAATGCCGTCATGGGACTCTGATGGGTTCTAGCTGAGCTCTGCTCTGTTTCAGTGGCCATCTCCACATCGGTCCTTCTGGTTGGAGCAGGTGTTGTGGTGGTTTTCCTGGCCTGGTACATCAGATCGAGGTGAGTGGCACAGGACCGGATCTTCCTTTCCACCCAAATAGCTTGATCATAAAGATTCCAAGAGGCTCTCTCAGAAGCCGAGTCCCTTTCCTCACTATGAACTCTCATACTCAGCCCCTCTGTGGCAGCTAGAAGGAGCCATGAGAGACAGAGCAGAGGGCCGTTCCAGTCTCCTACAGCTCTCTGACCATGTGCTTTTGAGACGGGGTCAGCAGGAGCTGAGCCTGTGGCATAGGAGTCACACCGAAGGCAGTTTGTATCACACTCAGGACCCTCCATGAGCTTGTCACACATGGTACACCTTCTCCTAGCAGTGTTCGTGTCAGCCTTAGGTCTGTGTTCCTAATCACAGCAGCTAAACACTGCAGCATTTGTGGTGAGTTCCCTCGGCTTCCTGACATCTCGGTTTATATTTTTCATTATTCTCTAAGCATGTTTATCATTCTTTCTTTAAAACCTCACCTGGCATATTGGCTTTGACCTTGCACTTTTATCATTTAATAACCAACCGACATAACTGTTAATTCCATATTAAATCTCACCTCTGTTTTAGTGCATGAATAGCTATCAGCATTCTTTTTGTTTGTTTGTTTGTTTGTTTTTGTTTTCAAGATAGGGTTTCTCTGTGTAGGCCTGGCTGTCCTAGACTCTTGTAGACCAGGTTGGCCTCGAACTCACAGTCATCCACCTGCCTCTGCCTCCCAAGTGCTAGGATTAAAAGCATGCACCACCATGCCTGGCAACTATCAGCATTCTTAAAACTTAATTTGCAGTCACTAGGAATAAAACATTAGCTAGCATATCAATATAAAGTTACAGGACTTGAGGTGGAGATGTACTCAGTTGGCAAAACACTTGCCTAGCATGTAGGAGCCCCTGGGTTTGACCACCAAAATTTCAAAAAATAAAACAAAATTTCTGATTGTTTGAGCCCTGTTTTGATGAAATGAAGATTATTTGAAACACAATGATGATCCCAAAAGAAAGCCAGTAATCAAAACTTCCCATAAGGCTTGACAACTATTAACCCAACATCAACTGATATAAATACCAGAAGCCCAGCCGGCGCGTGGTGGCGCACGCCTTTAATCCCAGCATTTTGGAGGCAGAGGCAGGTGAATTGCTGTGAGTTCAAGGCCAGCCTGGTCTACTAAGCAAGTCCAGGACAGCCAAGGCTGCACAGAGAAATCTTGTCTCAAAAAAAAAAAAAAAAAAGAAAGAAAGAAAGAAAGAAAAAAAGAAAAAAAAAAGAAAGAAAGAAAAAAGAAAACATGGGGCTGGAGAGATGGCTCAGAGGTTAAGAGCACTAACTATTCTGCTGTTCTTCCAAAGGTCCTGAGTTCAATTCCCAACAACCATAGGGTGGCTCACAAGCATCTATATTGTGATCTAATGCCCTCTTCTGGCCTTCAAGCACTGTACATAATAAATAAATAAAATCTTTTAAAAAAAGAAAAAGAAAAAAGAAAAAATACCAGAAGCCCCAGAAGTAATTAATAAACAACTAAATTAAGATGACATATTCAATAATTTTCTTAAAAATAAAAAAATGCCACATGCTGACAAACATAGAAAGTTATTTCAAAATATTTTCACAGCTGAATAATTTTTATCTGATATCCTGAATTTAGTTATATTCTTGAGTGATAATACTTACTTAATAGGTCTAGTACCTTTTTAATAAATAATATGCTACATTCTTAAATTAGTTGGTAAATTTGGCATATACAGCCAATAAGTATCATAATAAAGTGATAGATTTGCCATTCAACCAATTGCCTTTTGGTGAGCTGACCTAGATTCTGATTGGTTTCTGTCTCATTCAAAACTACTTACCTAATCATGGTTTGAAAAGATGCTTGTCCCTAAGAAGACATTATATGAGCCATGGAAGACAGCACTGGCCAAGATACTTAGGACCTAAAAATAAAGGGAACTCCAAGACAGGTAGATTAACAGACACGGCCAGAATACAGAGCCTGTCCCTGTTCTTGCCATCCAAGAGCACATTACTGTATTTGGGGGTTCTTAAGCAGGGGCAGGGGGGAAATGTTTGTTTTTTATTTTGTTTTGGTTTTTGTTTTTTCAAGACAGGGTTTCTCTGTGTAGCCTTGGCTGTCCTGGACTCACTTTGTAGACCAGGCTAGCCTCGAACTCACAGAGATCCGCTTGCCCCTGCCTCCCAGAGTGCTGGGATTAAAGGCTTGCGCCACTGAGCCCAGCTACTGTATTTGTTTAATGCTCACTGCTAAGAACTGTTTTTAAAACTGCTTTGCTATCTAGCCACCTCCATCAGTGCTATCAAGCCTGGTCTAGTATCCTCTCTCTAGACTTGCTCTCCGTGCTAGATTTTAGCAGAGGCCTGGGAGAGCTGGGGGTAAGGGTGGGGTGGTATGATTGGAAACCTCCCATGGATGGATAGTGAGGGTGAAAATATCCACATAGGATTAAAATTCATAGTAGTCTAGGTTTTCCTAATCTCTAAACAACACAGATCTCTGGGAGCAGGGCTGATGTTTCTATGTAACTCACTCAGTAGTGGGCATACATGTCCAACAAGAAATACGCTGCCTGAAGGTTGACCCTGGCCTCTTTTTTTTTTTTTTTCCTGTCCTCTTTTCTAAACCTGTGAATGAACTGCTTTACAGGCAAACTTCCCAGCCACGTGGTGCTGAGGTGGAAACAATGGAAGCAGTGCCAATGACCGTGAGGACCAGCAGCAATGAGGAAGACATGGGAGCCTAACCGTATGACCTCAGAGACTCGGGGAAACCTGCCCAGCAGAGTCTGAAGGGAAGACGAGAAGGCAGCTCTGTGTTAGCTAAGGATCACCTGGACACCAGGAGCTGGGGACCAGGAGCAGGCCTCCTGTGGTGCCTCAGGTCTCAGGTATGAACTGTTTTACTGCACCTGGGTGCCTCCCATATGCACACTGGAAGGACACCATCCTCCTGGCGCAGCACAGAGGCCGACTTCCCAAAGTAGAAGCAGTTTGAGCACGCCTGGGAGTCTCAGGGTCTTCATAAAGCCTCTTACTACACTCCGACGTTGACTCAAAACAGCTTATCTGCAAGACTCTATTTTCTGTTCCCTTGGTTTACAGTTTACAGGGATTAGCAGTACACGCAAGGCGCCCATTGCACTCCAAGGCTCCACTCCACAGAGGAGATGTCTGTAAAGAAGACAGCAGAACTTGAGCCCCTGAAGACTTGGCTGTTGCTGCTTTGTACCTATTGGAAGAGTAAAAAGCAAGGCAGGAGCCAAATTGAGCCAATAAACCCTTTGTATAGGATTCATGACAAAAATTAAACTCAGCGACTTTATATATATATGTAAAATGTATACATACATTTATATTTATGTTTCCTTTTCTATTATATCTACATATTGTATATGATTTATATTTGAAAGTGTCTTGTATAGACAAAATAAAATATCTATTTTCAGTACAAAAATACATTAAAATTATCAACAAAGAAAAGTGTTCCACAGGGGAAGAAAGGAGAAAGAGGAGTGATTAAGTTGTCGAATGTGATAGAACTCAGGTTTTCTTTCAAAAAAGGAGGAGTGGGAAAAGCCCTTGCTCAGAGCTCACACAGATCACAGCTTCGGTGGGATTTCTAACCAAACTTCATGGTGAGTACAAGCAACAAACTCTCAACTATGACAAGGCTGAGCCCAGCTAGCATCAGATGCTTGCATATTCCTCCCCTCACCCGCCTCTCTCTTTCTCCCCGCCCTCTCCCTCCCTCTCTCATCTCCTCCCTCCCCCCTCTACCATTTATGACAACTCTTTCTAAAATCATAGGACAAATTTCATCTCTTCTTTCTATTTATTAATTGATTACTATTATTTATCTATGGCAGAGCAGTGGATAAAAAGAGGTTGTCACGCATGTTGGGTAAGCATTCTACCACTAAATCATATCCCAGGTCTCATAACTCCTACAATTACAGATAAAAAGTTGTAGCATTGCTCAGCTAATGCCACTATTTGGACAGCAATGGGATGAGAGGTGGGGTAGGAGAGGAGTCCTGGTTGTGCGTCAATAGGGCTCCTACATCCACGGGTAAAGCGTTCAGGAGGCAGGCTAACCGCCTGCTGCATAAGCTGCCATTCCCCCCTGACAGCCATCGGTTTGCGTGGTTTCTTTCATCAAAACTAACGGAAGCCTTTCCACAACGCTCATGGGCTTCCTTACCGCATGGTGGCCTCTGACTACCTAGACTGTTTACATGGGGACCAAAACAAAGTAGAAACTCTCAGACCCCTTCAAGTAGCTAGGCCAGAAAGGGACCCTATAACCTTTGCTATCTATTGGTCAAAGCAAGGCACAGGCCAAACCAGCTCCAAGGGCAAGACAACGACAGAAGGGAAAGGAGGCAGCTGCAGAAGCTATCTTTGGTAACCAGCTGCTATACTTTTGAAAACAGCCAGGGAAGTGTAATTTTCCTTTAATTCTCAGCTCTCGGCCAGTGCCAATACATATGAAATGAATGGGTGAACATAATGATCTGGAAGTCAGAATCTGCCAGGTACTGAGAAGCCATTTAGTTTGAGATGGGAAGGCACACAGAATTCTGAAGGACCTGGAAATTCTACAGCTATGAAATCTTCACCCAAGGTGACCTTCATGAGCTACACATCTCATTTGTAGTTCCTTTTTCCCACGTTACTTGCCCTCCTCCTGCCATATTAGCCAGGAAAGCCAGGAAAAATATACTCTGTCTCTGTCTGTCTCTGTCTCTCTGTCTCTGTGTCTCTGTCTCTGTCTCTGTCAGTCTGTCTCTCTCTCTCTGTGTCTCTCTGCCATGCCCCTTCAGCTTTTCTATTTTGCCTTGATATAGGAATTAAACTCTTGTGTCCTTTCTGTCCTTCTTCTAGATGTTAGAAAGTAGTGAGGACAGGAAACAAAAGACACGCTCTTTTAGATGTATTATTTTATGTGAATGAGTATTTTGTCTACGTGTATAGCTATGTTCCACATGTATACCTGGTGACAGAGGTCAGAAATGGGCACCAGATCCCCTGCTCTGAAGTTACTGACAGTTGTGAGCTGCCATGTGTGTGCTGGGAATTTAACCCATATCCTCGGCAAGAATATCCAGTGCTTTTACTGCTGGGACACCTTACCAGCCCCACAAAAAAAATACATATAAGGATCCCAAAGGTTCTTATGGCCCACTCTACTTTTCCATTAAGGATCTTCTCTGACTACCTATGATGGCTCTCTTCTGGCCAGCAAATGTCAAAGAAAGTAGCTTAAATTCTTGAGTCCACTTGTTAGTTGCTCCATAGGAATATGTACCTTTGAGGCAAGAGGGGCTCAGTTCAAACGAACATTTCACAGTTCCTGGCACGGGAGAGCCATTATACAGTGCTGTCTTGTGAAAGAATCTGCTTTGGTTCTGGGGTCAATCAGAGACTCACCAGCCCAACCATGCATATATTTTAAAAAAGAAGAGGCTTTTATTCAGACACTACTACCAGGACCACCCCTGGGTCTTGGGATTCCTAAATCTGACACCAAGACACATTAGCTGGGGGGGGGGGGCAGCTATAAAGGCAAGAACAAAACAAACAGAACCCCATAAGGTTACAAGTGTTCGCGCAGGCACACATCCTGCCATCAAGGGCTCAGTTTGGCAAACAGATGTCATGCAGGTTTCTTATCTCGGTTATCTCAAGCAAGCAAGCTTTGTTTACAGACACAGAAGCAGTGGGGTTTGTGGCCATTTTTTACAAACAAGGCCAGATAATTACAAGATTAGCTCTCAGCATTTCATGAAATTATCTGTCCCTGGGCAAGTGGGACTTACAAATTAGAGATAATTTTTTTTTCTATAAGACTCTTAAGCATAGTAACTTAGAGCTGGGCATGGTGGCGCATGCCTTTAATCCCAGCACTTGGAGCAAGCAGAATGCTGTGAATTCGAGGCCAGCCTGGTCTACAAAGCAACTCCAGGACAGCCAAAGCTAACACAGAAACTGTGAGGGGCGGGGGGAAGCACAGTAATTTACTTAAAACATATTAGAGAATGTGCTTTACTCTTTCCTTTCTGACTATAAATCCTCACATTATACTTGTTATTATAGTGAAGATGTAGTACCTCCTCCTCACCCACTCTGGGAGCACTTAAGGGGCCCAGTAAAGACACCAAACTGGCTGCACTGAGGGTGAAAAGGGGGAAAGTTTATTCCAAATTGCCAAGGCTATGTCTCTGGAAAGCAGAGAGAAGCAAGAGGAGAAAAAAAAATCTTGACGGCTATAAGAAAAAATGGGTATCTGTAAGAAAGAGAGCCTGTGAGCTGGAGGGAGGCTTGGGGAGTAGAGGTTGAGGGAGCTGGAGGCTAGCATGGCCCAACTTGATATGATAGTCACCAAAGGCATATATGCTAATGGGAGTCATATGTCCCTTTTATCAGAGATAAAGGGAATGACTTCTTTTGGCAAGTGGGAACCAGTTTCTCAAGTTCCCAAGCAACGCTGGCTTTTATCTAACTGCCGGAATCCTCCTATAGGCCAGCTTAAGCTCATTTCTGGATATTTGGACCACTTTTGGAGTTTGAGGAACTGATGTTTCCTTTGGACCTGATACTGGGGAACCTCCTCCACATTGCTGAAATACCTCATGCCTGATAATATAAAGGCCAGTTGCTCCCTGGCCTGTGGCACCTGGACTAGGCCTAACAGAGCATCCCACCTAGCACTCTGGGTTACTGAACATGGAATGAATGAAAAACAGCCAGGTCGAGCCCAGCAATGACCTTGCTGCCAATGAACTGCCTGGGGTTGTTTTTCTCCATTAGATGTGGGGTAGACCTCATAGGGTTGTGTATTTGAAGACAGTACCAAGAGTGGGGTACTGCTCTGACACTCCTGACCGTGTTTTGTTTATTGTTGTTGTTGTTTGTTTTCTTGAGGAATGTGAAAGACTTGTTCGAGGAGATGGTTTTCTGGGTCCAGCCATCTCAGGAACAACTTCCATCTTGCTGACAGGGTCAAGACTGAGCTGATAATCCCAGGCACCAGAACCCAAGTCCTATCCTGTTTCTTCAGGCGTTGCATGTTTGTCTATTAGCCAGTAAAGGATGTAAAGAGGGAAGGTGCCATTGTGTGTTATCTAAACTAAGGTGCACAGGTTGTAAAATGTGCTGCCTGTCTTGACTTAAAGCTTGTCCACATCATTCCAAATTCCAGGCCAAAGTCCAAAAACTGAGTTAAGGCCCTGTAACCAGGTGACTTGGAAAGGCCTAGTCATCCAAGTTTACTTCCTTGCTCAACCTCTTGTGTCAAAATATGATTGGTCAATACATCAACCCACTCCACTCATGTTCCCGTCCTTTAAATGTTGTGCAATCACCCTTCAGGGACATGGTTCAGATCCCAAACTAGTCTCCTCCCTGCACTAGCAGAAAATAAAACTTGCATTTTAAGCTTCTGTCTCTGAAATGAGTTTTCTTGGCTTCTACCCTGAACCCAACAGACTTCAGGACTTTGAACCAAGAAAATAGTTGAATTCTGTAAGTGGGGCTCAATGGGCTGTTGGAAGACACTAGTGCTGAAAACAATGTCAACTGTGGAGGTCCTGCTCAAGAGGTTTCAGAAGTGCACAATATTATCACCTGGGCTAGAACCCATTCTTGTGGCTTTTAGACAAAGAAATGTGGCTGCTTTTTGTCCTTATCCTATTAATCTGCCTGAGGCTGAATTGAAGAGTTTTGGACTAATTTCATTGTTAGAGGAGATTTCAAGACAGCCTAATATTGACTTTGTCATTTGGTTATTAGCAAACACTCTTACACAAATCTACACAGAGCAAGCAAGGGAAAAATACAAAACGGACAGCTTGAGGAGAAAAAAAAGTATCAGGAAATTTAATGTTGGAGCCACAGCATGTGCAGGAAGAGATAACAAAAACATGAGATAAAGGGAGGGGCATTTTCAGGGTGAGAGCGCACACAGCTAACCCTGCCACTTGTGAGAAGGCCTAAGGAATTACTTGTTCCTAAAGAGCAAAAGCAAACCAAAGTTTATGCAAACCTAATTCAAGGATGGGGCCAGGCTCCATCCCAAGTAGACAGCGGCTTGGCCCTGTTCTAGCTTTAGAGTCATGAAGGATACAGGAGGTAAAGGGTTGTGGAATCTTCTGAGGTCAAGAAAAGCTACTGAGGATAGGCATGGAGGCCCAGCGAGCCTAGTTCAGGAAATTGTAAAAGTGAAGCCTGAATTGTGTGGAAGACCCCCCCCCGCCAAAGATGTTGGAAGTGGCAGAGCTGTGGGATACCTACTAAGGAGAGCTGCAGACAGGGAGTGGAACCATCTTAGGAGAGAGAAATGTGATGTAGGTAGCAAATGTGGAAAGGTGGGGCCACCTAAGTCCTTTAACGTCAGGGATGGAGGTGCAGGGCCTGGAGTTTGCCCTCCTAGGGTTTTTTTTTTTAAAGATTATTTATTTATTTATTACTTATACAGTATCCTGCCTGCATGTATGCCAGTAGGCCAGATCTCATTGCAGATGGTTGTGAGCTACCATGTGGTTGCTGGGAATTGAACTCAGGACCTTTGGATGAACAACCAGTGCTCTTAACCACTGAGCCATCTCTCCAGCCCTTCCCTCCTAGGCTTTGTCCCGTGTTTCATCACCATACACTCATTCTTCTCTTTTGGAGTGGTAATGTATATTCTGTGCCACTGTATGTTGGAAGTCAGCAATTTGCTTTTTGATTTTTACAAGGGGTTACAGTTAAGAGATTGCTTGAGTCTCAGAAGGCATTCTGGACTTTGAATGTAAAGGCTATGAGAATTTAAAGTTGCACTCAATGCATTTTGCATTGTGACATGGCTACAAGCTCATGAGAACCATGGAGTGGAACGTGGTGGCTTGAATGAGCATGGCCTCCAAAGGCTCCTGTATTTCAATGCTTGCTGGAACTATTTGGGGATTAGGAAGAGTGACCTTGTTGGAGGAGGTGTGTCACTGGGGCTGAGCTCTGAAGTTCCAAAGCCCACCTATGGTGGTTTAAATGAGAAAGGCCTCATAGAGAGGGAGTGGCACTATTTGGAGTAGGTGTGGCTTTGCTGTAGGAAGTGCGTCTGGGGATGGGCTTTGAGGTGCCTGCCCATTGGAATGTAGAACACTCAGCTACCTCTCCAGCACCATGTCTGCCTGTGTGCCACTATGTTTCCCACATGATGGCAATGGACTAAACCTCTGAACTGTAAGCCAGCCCCTACTAAATGCTTTCCTTTTGTAAGAATTGCTATGGTCGCAGTGTCTTTTCACAGCAACAGAACACCTGAGTAAGACCCATTTCCAGTTAGTTTGTGGATCAGATGTGAGCTCTTGGATACTGTTCCAAAACCACACTTGCCTTCCTCCTACCATGCTCCCCTCCATCATGGTCCCGGACACTGTAAGCCCCAATAAACGTTTTCTTCCATAAGTTGCCTTGGTCATGGTGTGGCTTCACAGCAATAGAAAAGGAACTAAAACAAGAGATCGTGGGTGGATGAGGAGAAACCTCCAGCATCTGGACTCCTGGGCTCCTAAGGGTCCAAAGCCTAGGAAATGGCCCACGCTTACAGCTTTGAGCTCCAGAAGTTAGAGGCCAGAGTCTCATAGTTTTAGTCCTCAGGGAGGAAGCCTATTCTTCTGTGTGTTAACCACCAGTGGTCACTCCCTGTTAAGCTATTTAACTTTTGCCTTTCAGCAGCAGTGGGTGGCGGCAGCAGACAGCAGGAAGCAACAGCAGGTGGCACTTTCTAGAGTTACAGCTCTTATCTAGGCTTCTGATGCTGTGACCCTCAGCACCTCAGGTCTGCCGGTGCCAGGGTCCCCAGCCTTGAGCAACATCTAGTGTTAAGCTCGCAGGATCAAAATGTCTGAGTCCATTAGCCTTTCAGATCTCTAGAGCTCTTCCAGTGGCCTGCCAACAGGGAACATTCTAAAAGGAGTAGTAGTGGTAGAAGTAAAGACAAACAGGAAAGCAATTTTGCCATCAGGAAAGAAAGGACAAACAGGTTGGACTGTTAAGCATAATGGGCAGACTAGGTGGATGCAGTCAACTGGGGCCTGACCAGCAGGTTCAGAAGTTTGGAATTCAGGCATGCACATTCAATGTGAGTTCTTGACTAGACTTAAATACTTGTCTTCAACATTGAAAACTTAATATATTTTCCCTTCCACAAGTGCATTCTGGGAGTTAAGAGCCCATTTGTGTGGCATACTACAGTAGGAAAGTATACACTAAAAAATCATTTTTTAGGGCTGGAGGGATGGCTCAGAGGTTAAGAGCACTGGCTGCTCTCTTCCAGAGGTCCTGAGTTCAATTCCTAGCAACCACATGGTGGCTCACAACCATCTATAATGAGGTCTGGTGCCCTCTTCTGGCATGCAGGCACAATGAAGGCAGAATACAGTATGAATAACAAATAATTTTTTAAAGAAGGAGGAGGAGGAGGAAGAAAGAAAAAAATTTTTTTGCTTTGTTTTTTTGAGACAGGGTTTCTCTGTGTAGCCTTGGCTGTCCTGGACTTGCTTTGTAGACCAGGCTGGCATCAAACTCATAACGATCGACCTGTCACCTGCCTCTGCCTCCTTAGTGCTGGGGTTAAAGTGTGCGCCACCATGCCTGGCACAGAAAATCTTTTTTTTTTTTTTTTAATCTAGAACCACTGAAATATATGTTTACAAAGGGCAAAAGAACAACAAAGCCAGACATGGTGGTCATATCTGTAATCCCAATACAGGAAGAATGGAAGTTCCTCCTACATAGAGAGACCCTATCGAAAATGGGAGGGAAGGGTTAAGAAGGGAAGAGAGAGGAAAATGAAAAAAAAAAAAAAAAGAAGGGAAGAGAGAAGGAAAGGGGGACGGTTTTGATGCACAGCTACTGAAGACATGTTGGCTACTTCTTGAGTTGCAGCAGTATCTCTATCTCTCAGGTCAGGTCTCTAAAGACATTGTCATATACACAAAACTGCTAGAGATAAATGTGGGGATGATTACTTTGAGAGTTGAAGATTTTCTTAGAAACTCTATAATTGAAAAGTTGAGTCCCTCTGAATGCTAAGGGCATCACTGAATCCTATGTGAACTAAGATGCTTAGAAAGATGGCAGACACAGTTACACATGGAGTGAGGTCTGAAGGAAGTGAGTAGTAGGAACCCCATGCATGCTTCCTCTGTGGCTAGTTTTTCCAACTCAGTAGAACTCCAAAGCCCTCAGCTTCCAGTCTTGTACATATGTAAGTGCGCGGTGACTAGGGAGCAGCCAATAAATCCAGCTTAAAGAAAAATATTCACTCATAGGTGTCACAGTCTGCTTTAACCCTGTTAGCTGTTCCAGAGACAGACCAGATGCCACCACAGAAAGGAAACATGGGTCGAAGGATGAGCAGTGGCCATACTTCCTGACAGGATCATCCACGTGGGACTTCAGACTTTGCCTTCCATGCTACTAAGCTGCGTCAGTCCCTTCATGTGATCAGAGCTCCCACGCGGAAGCTTCCAGATGAAAAGCCACATGTCTACACGGACAAAGTTTAACTACATTACTGCTGCCTGGATATAGTGAACTTTCTCCCCAGCTTCTGTTCCTTACAACATCTGCCTCCAACTTCAACAGTCTCTCTAGATGATCTTATTTCTGATTTCACTAGAAAAATAAAAACGATTAGGTCTTGGGCGAGCCTGGCTTTGCGGGCAATGCGAAGCAATCCAGGAGGGCTATTCTGACCCTTGTGGGTAAGGTTAATGGAGAGCCAGGCTCCTAAGGGTGGAGTGAGGCTGGGCTTCGGAGCCAAGGCCTTAGAAGGGAAACAGCAGGCACTTTCAAGTGTCCCAAGTGGACAAAATGTTCAGTCTCCACCAGCCTCACCCAAAGCTGACAGAAGAGCTTTGGGTCTGTCAACTGAGCTACGGACAGGCCAGCAAAGATCAACAGACTCCTCAAACGAAACAATCAACCTTCACAGTGAAAATGAACACCCCTACTCAGAACCAGGACACCTCTCTCTGTCCCTCTGGTTCTCTTGACTTTGAGAATTCTGACCTGACTCAAAAGCAGACTGCACACCACCCCCATAGGAGCGGCCCTCACCATCCTCAGGAGATGGTCCTGACAAGCCGCTATACCTGCACCCTCCCCCAGCTATGAGAAAGTCCTTCCCCCCATGGGCATCTATCTGTTGCAGTCTCCTCCCAGCATTCACTCAACCCTGGAAGTTGAACTGCAGCCTATTTGCTATGATACAGATACTTAAACTTCTTACTCCTTCATAGTTTCTTTTTTTTTTCTTTTTTCTTTCTTTCTTTCTTTTTTTTTTTTTTTTTTTTTTTTTTGGTTTGGTTTTTCAAGACAGGGTTTCTCTGTGTAGCCTTGGCTGTCCTGGACTCGCTTTGTAGACCAGGCTGGCCTCAAACTCACAGCGATCCGCCTGTCTTTGCCTCCCAAGTGCTGGGATTAAAGGCGTGTGCCACCACGCCCGGCCTCCTTCATAGTTTCTATATTGTACTGATAAAATAATTTTAAAGGATTTATTTATTTATCATATATACGCAGTGTTTTGATGCATGTACAGCAGAAAAGGGCCCCAGATCTCATTATAGACGGCTGTAAGCCACCATGTGGTTGCTGGGAATTGAACTCAGGACCTTTGGAAGAGCAGGCAGGGCTCTTAACCTCTGAGCCATCTCTCCAGCCCTAGGGAAATAATTTTTATATATAGAAAAGCAAATAAGGCAAGACAAACATTTCAGCCCCTTCGTAAGGTGCTTCCAGCCTTGCTGCCTTTCTGCCTGTACCCAGGCTCTCTCTCCCTGTACGTCAGTCAGTCTGTCTGTCTTCACACAATATATAAACCTACTAAATCTCCTGCTTTTGAAAAGCAACAACTTCCTCCCAAGCTCTCATCATGCCCCACCTACCTTATTTCTTCTCGGCCTTGCTTCTTGAGATACGGAGGCAATATCTGTTCCTTTAGCACCCACTTAGGTTCTAACATAAAGCTGTATTGTCAGTAGTTAAGGCAAATTACGCCCCCCCCCCAAAAAAAATCACCTTGCCAACCTCCCTCATTATTTAAGTTTTATTGTTTTCATTTTCTGTAACAAGGTTTCATGTAGACCAGGCTAGTGGCCTCAAACTTGCTATATAGCTGAGGCTAGCCTTAAGCTCCTGATCCTCCTGCCTCTACCTGCCAAGTATTTGGAGTATGGCTATGCATCACCATGCCTGGTTTCTGAAAAGAATATTTAGAAGTCTTTTTGCTGGTTTTGGTATGTTTCTCCTGACATCTACATAAGCTCCCACTGGCTTTTACTTCCCTTTTTTTAGACACTATAACTGACCTACTGTGGAAGCTGATTCAGTTCATTTTCTCCCAAGTTGATACATTCCCCACCTCCAATACACAGGACAACTCTATTAAGCTTTGAGAAGCACTGGGGGCTGTGGTGGTGCAGCCTGCAAGCCCAGCACTCAGGAGCTGGAAGCAGGAGGATCAGGAGTTCAAGATCATCCTAAACTGAATTCAAGCCTAGACTGTGACTCATGGGACCCCGTCACACAAGCAGGAGAAGAAGGCCACCAAATCACTGTTACACACGACTGGGCTGCAAAACAAACCATGCTCACTTCTCTTCTGCATGACCTATTTAGGAACTGCAATAGACCTTCCCGTAGAGGGACTGCAGGCATGGCTGCTGTGTCACATGTGTCAGTAGATGGGGAAGAGAGAGAGAGAGAGAGAGAGAGAGAGAGACAGACAGACAGACAGACAGACA
The DNA here is from genome assembly GCF_964271855.1 of Acomys minous. Classification (NCBI taxonomy): domain Eukaryota; kingdom Metazoa; phylum Chordata; class Mammalia; order Rodentia; family Muridae; genus Acomys; species Acomys minous. The sequence goes on along the minus strand of NC_140494.1, from coordinate 7,626,040 downwards.
GACAGACAGACAGACAGACAATATGTCTACACTCAGTGTTCTGACCTATGAATACCTGAATGATCAGCAGCCTAACAATCCCTGAAAAAGAAAAAAAAAAAAAAAGCAAGCCGGAGACAGAGGGCTCGGAGGACAGGGAGCTAGCTTGAGACAACCACCAGTTTAGTGCCAGGCAGGTCTGGCCGGGTTCCCAGGATTAGGAGCAAGCCTGAGACTAGAACCACCCCTCCCCTTGGACGGGAGTGATCCTGACAGCAATGACCCATAGGGCCACTCAGAAGGGTAGGTGAGGAGCGAGACCTAGATGACTACTGGACCGGCACCATAGAGTCCAGACAAGGAGCTGGGCTGAGGTGATCACCAGTCCACTGCCCCGCAAACCTGGAGGAACAGACCATGTCCAAGATGACCTCTGATGCCTCCATAATCCCAGAGTGGGGCAGAGCAGTACTGAGACCATTCCTGAGATGACCCCAGACACTCAGAAAGCCCAGGTACCACTAAAAGGTGCAAGTAAGTGGTGGAGAAATGAAACAGAAACAGAAGGATGTGGGCACAATAAGAGACAGAACTGGAGACTCAAGGGTAGCAAGGAACATTCTCATGCAAATAGTGAGTGATGCTACCTGGGACCATGGAGGGATTCTGGCCTGTGCTACCACGAGGGTTTATGTCTGGGTCTGTGGCCCAGCAGAGGTCCATTACCACTTACGACCAGGCAGAAGTTCCTGGTCTACGCTGCCTCCTACGGACACGTTGATGTCTGCGGGCTGTGCAAATAACCTGGGCACCATGGGAGAGCTGGCCCTGGGGGCATGAGAACAGAAGAGCTGACACTGCCCTGAGCTGGCAGCAGTACTGGGGATTTGCAGGGAAGCAGGCACCCAGGATGCAAGCATGGGAGAGCTGGCCTTACCATTCTTCTCCTGTATGATGGTGTGGATGAGAGAAAGATATCCTCATCCTCCTGGCCCTCACCTCCTATAGCATGTGGGAGGCATGGCCCTGGGTTCATCAAAGCAGGAGAGCTGACCTTGCCCCTCACCTGGGCAGCATAGTAGAGCAGACTCTGGATGTAAGGGTTGCAGGTGAGCTGGCCCCAAGGCTAAGCATGTGGGAGAGCTGTCCCTGCCCCTCACCTGCTACAGCACTTGGGAGAGCAAGTTCTGCACCTCACCTGGGCAGTATGGTAGAGCTGACCCAGGTTGAAAGGTCTGCTGGTAGGCCAACCTCAAGGGCATGAGAGCAGGAGAGGTGGGGGTTAACCAGCTCAGATACCTCTGAGGGCCCTGATCCAGGGCTTTAAACTGGCCCACCCCAACATCCACCCCACTGATAAACTGCTGGAGTAGATGAAGGGACCAGTTCTACAGATCCAAAACTACAGCATCTCCATGACACAGGGCAACAAGATACCTGAGAGGAGTCCCAATGAGGTTCCTAGAGTAGCAGACGCCAGAGGCCTCGAACCAGACCAATGAGTCACTGCAATGACCATCTGCAAGCAAAGAACTGTGGACAAAAGGGTATGTATACTGTGGGACACACTGTGATACAGGCTCCACAATGAGGGTTTTTTTTTCCCTCTCAGGGAAGAGGTTGTAAGGATAGAGTGGGTATGAGGGGTGGGGGAGATAATGGGATTGGGGTGCACAATGTGAAGTTCACAAAGAATCAATAAAAAGTTAAAAAAAAAATTTAAAAAACTGCCATAGTGCTCTAACCTGACATGAGTGCGGCCACCTTTCTGTAACAGCCATTTTGCTTACCAGGTGAGCCCTAGCATGCTTCCTAAACTCCACCGACCACCAAGTTGCTCAAATACAAGTGTTATCTAAGCCATTGGTGCCCAGAGTACTTTTTAGCTGACATTTGAAAATACTGGTTTATGAGAAAGGCCAGAGTTTGCAGTTGGCCACCACCCACCTTAGTCTATCTTAGCTTATAAACCTCTCCGGCTGAGCAGAGAGACATTTGTCTTCTGGTGTCAGGAATTGCTCCTGTTTGTGAGTCACCAGCAAATTGATCTGTATGCAGTCCTTGGTTTGCCTATCTTTGGTTGGTTTCACGGCACTGTGCTGGCTAGTCTCGTGTGAACGTGACACAAGCTAGAGTTATTTGAAAAGGGAGAACTTTTAAGTTACTTTTATTCACCTGACATAACTGTTCCAGAGGCTTACTGCCTCTGTCGGCTAACCTAAGGCTAGTTCTGGAAGTTTCTAGCCTCCATACAATCGTATTGAGGCCTAGAATGTTTTCAGCCTCTTAGACTTACTGCTGAGTAAGTTCACCCTTTCTAGTTCTTTCTGAACTCTTGCTGGCTGGTCCAACTCAGCTGTTGGCTCAAACTCCTCTCCAAGTTGACTTATTCAATCTGGCTTCTCTCAGCTTCTGACTGAAATGCTGTTTGGCCTCAAACTAACTCTAGCAATCTGTTCTAACCTTCTGGCTCCTTCTCAGTCTCTGTCTAGCTCTCTCTCTGTACAGTAAAACTGCCTCCTCTCTCTTTCTGCCCTTCGCGCTGCTCTCTCAAGTAGCTTCTTCCTCTGTCTTGTGAGGGTTCGGCATATTCTATTCTGTCACATCTGTCTCTGATTTGCCACTTTGTCTGCCTCTCAATTAGACATCACTTTCAAACATGGGTGATTCCTTCTACCAACTAACCTTACCTTCATTTAAAGGAGTGTACCAAGGACATGTCTACAGTCTGCCTAGGCACACAGACCTACAAGGTGGGGGTCATCAGAGCAGCCATGTTACTGCATCAAAACCCCTCTACAGAGAACTCCAATTGAGAAAATGCCTCCACACTACCCAGCTGTAGGGCATTTTCTTGGTGACTGATGGGGGCGGGCCCAGCCGCTGTGGATAGTGCCACGCCTGAGCTGGTGGTCCTGGGTTCCGTAAGAAAGCGGGCTAGTGGGGGCGCACACTAATCCCAGCACTTGGGAGGCAGAGGCAGGAAGATCTCCAGGTTCCTGCCTGACTTCCTTCCATGACGAACAATGATATGGAAGTATAAATCAAATAAACCCTTTCATCCCCAACTTGCTTTTTGGCCATGGTGTTTCATCACAGCATTTTCCACCTTTGGTGGAGAAAGGTTTTTAATTCTTAAAGTCCAGCAGTTGATTTCCTCCAGCAAGGCCCCATCTCCTAAAAAAGTCCCCAAACAGAGCCACCAACTCAGGACCAAGTGTCCAAGTACCTGAGCCTATGGGGGAACATTGCTCACCAAACCTGCTGTCACCAAGGTCTTGAGTTGGCGGCCCTGTTAGGGGCGTTATAGAACTTTTTAAAGGAGATGGAGCCTTGCTGGAGGAAGCTGGTCACTGGACTTTGAGAGTGTATAATCTTCCCGCACTTGCTGCTCACTCTGTACGTCCTCAGTGTGGATGAAAATGTGAGCGCCCAGCCTTCAGCTATGGCTGCCTGCTACTGTGCCTTCCTTGTCATTAAGTACCCTCTCTCTGGAACTGTAAGCCAATAATCGTCCTTCTCTAAGTAGCTTTTGGTCATGGCGCTTTATCATAACTCCAAGTGGTAACTAATACAGTGGCCCGTTCCTCTGGGACCTGTGTTTTGAAGCACATGCTTTTTAAAAAATGATTTCCACAGATTCTAGCAACCTCCTCCTACATTGTTGCAGAACGTCTGGTATTCTATGAAACCCATCCTCCTGAGGAGGCTGCCGCCCACCCTATGACCTATTCCAAGGTGGCCTGGCTCCCTTCTCACACGCCATACACTGGTACCCTCTCCAACCCTGGCTTGGCCCCTCACTCATGTCACTTACTTATATGCTCCCGAACTATGGGTTGTCGTGTGTAGGTGGTAGGTGGGGCAGATACACTGAACGGCTTTGGTGAACTCATCCCACAGGAGTACGAAGAATGAGAAGAGCACAGGTCTACTCACACTTTGAGAAGAGCACAGGTCTACTCACGCTTTGAGAAGAGCACAGGTCTACTCACGCTTTGGAAGAGCACAGGTCTACTCACGCTTTGAGAAGAGCACAGGTCTACTCACGCGTTGGCCCACTGAAGTTTAGCTCCTAGCATGAAGTGCTGGACTGTAGGAGGCGTACAGCAGCAGCCTCGCTGAACTGGCCAGCTAACATCACCACTGATTTTGAGTGCTCAGTAAGGGGGCCTCTTTTCTCTTTTATTTCACGTGGTCTCTTTGGGCATTAGATGTTGATGTCCACTTTTTGGGGTTTTTGTTGTTGTTGCTTGTTTTTTCCCGAGACAAGGTTTCTCTGTGTAGCCTTAGTTGGTCTGGACTCTCTTTGTAGACTAGGCTGGCCTTGAACTCACAGAATCGCCTACCTCTGCCTCCCGAACTCTGGGACTAACGGCGTGCGCCACCACGCCCAGCTGATGTCCACTTTTTTTCAAACTTCCTTCAGTTAAGTTCAGTGAGAACCCCACCACGACGGCCATTCCCTGCCATGTGCCGTCACTGGCCTTTGCTAAACCCTTTGCTTTCTTCACTCCAAGTCCTCCATCCTCCATCCTGCTTCTCGGACTTCTGCTCCTCGCATTCTTCACACCGAGGCGCTTTGTCTACCTCACCTATCACCTCGCACTGCCACCCCAGCGCTTGATTCCGAGCCCTCGGCTCTTTGTCAGTAGTAGCTCTTCACATAGAAGCTTCCCGAGTTCCTGAGTCGCTCCGTGTGCCCCACAGCCCTGCTCAGCCCTGCTTTTACATGTTTGCTATGTCCCCTTTATCAATGAAAGATGCCCTCAGCCCCCTGAAGCTGCAGCGGGTGAGCAGGGGTCATACTGAGACTCCGTCAGGCACCACGCCCATCTAAGCACTAAGAACTGGCTCTAGCTTCCTAATGTGAAGAGAAGTTTTCAAACTCTAGTATCTTGGGGTCATTTGCAGGGCTGCAACCACCAACTGCTGGGGAAGGAGCACGCATTTCTGACTCTGGAGATGTGGAGGCTTCAAAGTTCTGGGTGATGCCATGTGCTTTCATCCACCAGCCATCAGCATTAGAGAACTGCTAACCAGCAAAAAATCTCAAACACCAGTGTACACCAATACGATACAGGTATTTTTGCTGGTGGTTTCCCTAAGAACTTACCCTTTACAGCCGGGTGTGGTGGCACACACTCTTAATCCCAGAGGCAGGGGGATCACTATGAGTTCGAGGCCAGCCTGGTCTACAAAGCAAGTCCAGGACAGCCAAGGCTACACAGAGAGAACCTATCTCGAGAGAAAACAACAACAACAACAAAACAAAAGAAGAACTTACCCTTTATAATAGGAGCCACCGCACACCCTGAGTACAACAATCCAGGAACCAATTTTCCATCTCCCTGTCATTGACTCCCTGCCCTGGACACAATGACTGCTGACCATACTCTTCCTCCAATGTTTCTGATCTCCAGCTGGACCAGCGGTGGAAAGCCGCCTACTGTCCTTGTTCATGTCTGCTGAACATGATGCCACTTGCCTGCTTATACCATGAGCCCTAAATAACAAAGACCCACTATGGCTTACTCGTGTGTCACTCCTCAGCATGAAAACCATGTGAACAGTGACAAGATGCTGAAAGAGAAAAGGGGAAACGGAGGAGAAAGCTTAGAAATGACAGTGTGGAAGCGAGACTTCACAGTGGCATGCCAGTGGGCAATGCCTGTTTAATTGAAACCTTGTAATAAAAGTTTAAATACATAAAATGATTTTTTATCAAAAGAACTTCCCCCACTTCCCTGACCTGATGCATATGGAGGATAGGCAAGTGGGAACTGGCTATCTGTAAGGAACGGAGAAATGGCAGGTCCAACTCTGGTTGGTATCCTCTTCCTCAGAGATGCTCTGTGGAAGTCTCCTGTGAGCAGGAATGCAGCCCAGAAAGGCTCCTTCAGCACTGGAGTCACAGCCTCAGAAGACAAGGAAGAGCAGGGCCTCGTGCCTGGGCAGCACTATGTCTTCCACAGTGCGCTCCATGGCGCGCACTTGCTCAGGGGAGGCAGTCAGGAACGCCAAAGGCCCGATGCGCTGCTCTGCACACGAGTGGCAGAGGTAGCCACCCTTGTTTTCCTTCCTGTTGCTCTACAGGGATGGAGAGGAGAAAGACGTAAGGCGAGGCTCGGAGGATAAGGATTTCCACCAAAAGGTGCTGCTACTTTACTGTCCAAGTGCCAACGTTTTGATGCGTTATGCTGTGACACTTTCACTCCCATGTGAACCCAGAGATAATCCTACACAGCACTATCATCTAGTGAGCTGTAGAACCGGAGCTTCTGCTGAGTGCTGGAATGCATGACTACCATTTTGCTCAGTCCCTAGCACCGAAAATTAAGAAAATTAAGAACCAAGTAAAACTGAAGCAGGCCCTCCAGATGAACAGCCCCGCTCTAAGGTGTCAGCGCATCACTGCACCGCCCACACTGGAGGGCTTCAGCACCCAGGCAGCATGTGTCATTTCATCGCTGACCTGTCACCTGCCATGCTTCCATTTCAAGAGCTCTTAGAACAGCATTATACCTATGTCTCTATTACCCTTCTCACCCACAGCCTAGACAGGCACAAAGCTCACAAGCAATAAAATGGGTACGAGTGAGTTAAAAATCCCACAGTGAACGCACATAAGTGATAGGCAGTTTCTTCATGGTAAGGATGGTGTCCACGGGGATGGTGTTGTTGCACTGCCCCACACAGCAGTGGACCACTCCTGTTTTCAAAACGTTACTTGTCAGCTCTGCTTGCAAGAAATACTCCTGTGAAGGAGAAAGACAGAAGAGATGGTTGGCAGGACTGTTACCTCCCACTTGAGAACTCCACCACCAAGGCCCTAGCCTCTCCCTCAGACACGGCCACAAGCAGAGAGCCACTGTCTTGTTTCTTCAATTTTGTAATGTTCCCTACTCCAGTACTATTGCCAAGAAAAAACACTCAAGACAGTCCAGTTGGCTTTTTGATAAAATTGATAGTTTTATGTATTCTTTAGCAACCGATAAACATGAAGAGGTACCATTTACAGTGACATCCAGGACCACTTCTGGACTCACAGTCCTATGCTCCACTGCAACTCTAAACAGTTAGTGTTGCTCTTATTACTCTGAGGCATCTCGCTATGCAGTCCATGGTGGGGATGATCTTAGTTCTCCTGCCTGTCCCTTCCAAGGGTGGAAACGCAGAACTGTAAGAAACAGCTGCCCCAGTGGAGACACAGCTCACAACTTTCCTATCATGTCCAAGGCCTGGTTCAATTCCCAGCACCGAGGCCCAAGTAGACTCAACACAGCCCCGTCTCCCCCGCTGCGGGCTGCCTAGCAGACAAGGTCCTCGCAGCGTTCATCTGCACCTGTTCCACACTGTCTCTATAAAGCGGAAACACCGCATCACAAGTGAGTGTTACTGTGTTCCACACTGTCTCTATAAAGCGGAAACACCGCATCACAAGTGAGTGTTACTGTGTTCCACACTGTCTCTATAAAGCGGAAACACCGCATCACAAGTGAGTGTTACTGTGTTCCACACTGTCTTTATAAAGCGGAAACACCGCAACACATGTGAGAGTTACTGCCTGGCACACATCGAGCAAGAGCCCAAGCAGAACACTGAAGACCTCAACTACAGGCGCCCAAGGAGTTCTACACATAGTAACAGACTGCACATGTTTTCTGACCACTGGAGTATGACTTCATGTTTGCTGGGTAGCAGCTAGCTACTTAGTAAACTTTTCATTATCTACAACCCCTACTTAGGTTCATTTGGCTCACTCCTGTGCCAGACTTACCTACAGGTTCCAGAAAAATAGAAGAAATATAAGCACTAGGACAGTCAGGTTGACTGGATAGAGAATCTGTTCACCTGCAATTAGTGAAGCATACTTTTGGGTGTGTCTGTGAGGGTATTTCTAGAGGCAATCAGGTCCTGGGCGCTCAAATCAAATAGATGGCTCCAAACAATGGCATTACTGGGGTGGTGAAAAGCAGGAGGTGGGAACGAGCTGGAGCAAACAGGCAACATCTGGGGCTTGACCTTACTCTGACCTTTCCCTGTATAGCTCTTTTTATGCTACATCACTAACATGGTAGCATACTTTCCCACTGTGATGACCCTCTGAAACTGTGAGCCAGGACACCACTACCTTTCTTTAGTTTATTTCACGTATAAAAATGAGCAGGAAGCAGAAGGGAAAAGTGTAGGTGCAAAACACAAACTTGCCAGTTTTCCCCCAGGATATGTGAATTAGCTGAGCAAATATAGAATTAAGAAATATATGGGCTGCCAGGCAGTGGTAGCGCATGCCTTTAATCCCAGCACTTGGGAGGCAGAGGCAGGTGGATCTCTGTGAGTTCGAGGCCAGCCTGATCTATAATGGGAGTCCAGGACATCAAGGGCTACACAAAGAAGCCCTGTCACAATAAAAAACAAAAAACAAAACAAAACAAAAAAGAAATCTATCAAGTCCCCTGACATTTTAAGCAGACCTACACTGTCCAGCACAAACGCCCGCTCTCACCTCACGTGTTGGAATACTACCTGCTCCAGTGACGTCACCCTGCACAGTTACGGAGCCCTCTCTTTCCACCCAGCATCCTCACCTGAAGCCTAAGGCTGATGCCTCAAAGTCATGTGGCTCAGACACCGGGAAAGTCACTCCTGCTCCCCAGCCCTCTTACCCCAGCCAGAGTCAGGATGTTCTCCAGTGATTTGGTCATTATGAGTCGTTTCTTGGCACGAGTGACAGCAACATAGAGCAAATTCCATTCATCCTCAGAAAATGACTCTGAGGAAAAAAAGAACAAACAATTCAAAAGCCTGCCTGCAAAAACTCATTTTGTCATCCAAATGCCTATATTCCTAACTAACATCCTTACAAACCTCTCAACATTTGCTAGCTGTACATACAAAGGTTTCCTACAAATGCCCATTGAAAATAAGCAAAACCCTCAATAACTACACAAAATACTCATTTCTTTTTAGTCTTGCTACAGTAAAGCTTAGGGCTGTGCTAACTAATACTCAAATCTGCAATGAACTGAACGGACACTAATGTGTGCAATGCACCCAGTGGGCACTGACGTGTGCTGCGCCACCTGATTGTCTGTGAGGCAGACGGTAAGTCTGTGGCTGACATGGGAACCTACCACCAGTTAAGGGCTGGAGCGCCACTGAGGTCCCTGCTCCTCCCACGCTCCCGCCTGGGTTAGTTCGCTCTACTGTGGAACTGCCTCACACTGTCACAGGGAAGACGACACATTTCTCAGCCCACCTCACACATACCATCTCCCAGTCTCAGTGCCCAGCAAACTAGGTCAGCCACGCTGTGACCAGACCAGAAGCCACCGCGCAGAGTGTAACTGAATGGCTGGGCTAGGGAATGTGGAAGTCACACCTCAACAGCGCAGGTGTCCAAAACATATGGAAATCCAAAGAGAACTTTTTGGTTTGAAACTTCAAGTGTTTTCACTCTGAGATTTAAACTGCTATACAGACTTTCCCAATGAGCCTGGAGAAGCCACCGACAAAGCAGACAAGCAGGCGCTCTGCGGCCTGGGCCACAACATATGAACATGCTCGACTTTCTTCCCTACCCCTAGCACTACAAACAGAAACAAACACACAAAATTCCCTAGTGAGTAAGTAAATTAATGTTTTAAAGTTTGTGTGAGGCTAGGACACCTTAGTGTAGGATGATGCAAAGTCCAAAGCTGCTGCGCAGTTGTGTCTACAGAACGTCATGACTCAAGACCTATCAGCCACCTAAGAAAAACATCGACGGCAGCCTGTGCTCTAAAAGCGCAGCACCAACAACGGGGAGTTTAGGGCTGGGTGTTATTTTTTGTCCTAGAACAGGAGGCCATTCTATCCCATCAACCCAAAGCAGTCAACTCCCAGCTACAAAACAGGAGCAGCCCAGGAGCTGTGTCCCACCCAGTGTCCTTACCGACTCGGAAATGAGGAAGCTGGGCAAGATTATGCCTGGCACAAGGCACTTTCACGAAGTCATCCAAAACATGCACAGTGTCAAACTCTAAGCCTTTGGCTTTGTGCACGGTGCCCAAGATGTACTCTAGAAAAGACACAGGGCAAGTTAGACGGGGTGCCACAGGGAAAGAAATGAGAGGAGACAAAGCAGGCGTGCAGCTGTAACCTGCATAGGAAAAGGGTGGAAAATGAGGGCTGAGGAAGTAAAACATTAGGCACAGGACTACCTCAAAGTATCCCACTAAAGAGGCCAAAGTGGCTTCACCATGTCCCACTCATTTACACATAGATGACCAAAGGCCCAGAAGACAGCTGTGCAGCTTATCCAAAGTTACACACGGCAGAGCTAGGTCTAGGAAATCCTACTCCAGTGGCTTGAAAACTGCACAGGAACAAAGAGAGCCCATGGGAAAACAACTGCCCTGCTTCCTGGTTTACTTATTATTTAACATGGTGTTGTGGATTCACGCCAGGGCCTTGTCCCCTTTCTCTTAATGAACACAGCCACTGGAAGCCACAGGTGCAGGGACAGTTCAAGAGACCTAGTCCTCCTCTTGGAGGCAACAGCTGTTTCCCTCACCTGCGAAGTCCAAATCTTCTATGTGGCACCTCTCTATCCTTTCTACCAGTTCTGGAATCCTGATATTGTATTTTTCAACCACTGCAATCTTCGCTTCCAGCTCCTTGTCCTCTGCAGCAGTCACGTACCTCTTGAAGCCACTAAAGCCTTCTCTGTGCACCCACCTTCTGATGAACCTGTCTTTAATGACGAGGTTTCCTAAGAAGAGACACGTGCAGGTGAGAATGAGTGAGAGTGTCCAACACAGCACAGCGCTGTGCATGTCTAACCAGTAACACAACAGAGGATGGGCTCAGAGCTGGGAGAGCCGGCTCCAGGCTGCACAGGGCTCCCTCTGTCTCCAGCTGAGCATCACAAGCCATATCCTCAAGAACCTCATCTACTTCACAGGAGGAAAAGTACCAACTTTGAGACTACTGAGAAGGATCTGGAGAAAGCTGTCAGTACTTCTGAAAACAGGCCCTAGGCATCCCCCAAGAGAGAAGAGCAAATCTAGCTCCTCAGAGGACCAGAGCCCTGACTCAGGACCAGTCCCCTCTGACCCTTGGCTGAGTGCTTGTTTCCGCCAGGCGGTACTCACGTTTCCTCCGTTCTTCCTCTGGCTGAAGGAGGGTCCAAATATCAATGATTCTGTCCAAGCCAAATGATTTAATCCCCTGAAAAAATTTCCAGTGGAATTTTTGGTTTGTTTTGCTTTTTATTAAAACAAATAAAAAAACAAATCCAGAGATGGTATCTTGAAATGAGATGATTTCTTAGAAACAGATCTCAAATATGGCCCAAACACACACAGTGATAGAAAGCACAAAGTACCAAGCTATTGCCTCAAACTCTACCAATGCGTTGGAAAGGAGAGCCCAACTGTGTACTGTTTTGTCATTAATAAAAAGGCGAGTTCAGTGTGCCTCATAAACACTCCGTGTGTAGAAGATGGACACAAGTGATAACACAGCTGGCAAGCAAGGCACTCACCACTGTTTCTTATGATGAACAACTGGAGGGATGGGATGGGGTGGGGGTGGGGTATCTGTTGGCCTAGCTTTTCCATAATCTAAAATCAGCTCTCGCAGGAGAGGCCCTGACTGTGCGTGCCATGGTGTGGCCATGCTGGTACTCTGCAACTCGAGCCCTCACAGAGAACACGCCCAGCACAGGAGAGTGGCAAGGGCTCACTGCTAACGAGTTCTCATCCTTTGGTGAGGGTTGCACATACAACACTGAGAGTATATATTGTCATTTATATCGTTTGTGGTTTAACACCTGACACATGTCACAGGTAGACGTGGGCACAGGAAAGAGCACACTCCATATCCAACATGGATGGCATTCCAAAATTACTTCTTTCAATAATGACAATGTTAAATTGTAACTACTAGATGAAATATCAGAGGCATCAATATAACAATCAAATAAACTGTGGTATGTTGAGTGGAAAAAAAAAAACAGTACTTTTATGTATACCATAACAGCAAGTATGTAAAAATAGACATTTATAAGGGCTTCAAAGTTAAATATGCCACAGACATGTCTTTTTTTAAAGAAGAAAGATGCTTTATTAATATTGTTTTCCTCCATATTTTTTGAACAGCATATCTTCCCAGGTTCTGTAATGATCTCAATCTTTATACTCTACCTATCATCCATCTATGTACCTATGTATCTACCTATCGTCTGGCTAGCTAGCTACCTATCTATCATCTATCTATCATTTATTTACAGACATGTCATTTAATTTTAACTTCTTGAGGTGGAAAATGAGGCACATGGTGGTGACCTGCTCCCAGCCACACAAGCTAGTGATAGAGCCAGGGGGAGCCCAGGTGCCCAGTTCCACACACTTTCAGGTAAGTGGTACTGCTCAGTGCTATCAGCTCAACCGTGCTTACACTAACAGTCAACACCCCCGGAGCAGCCAGGAGCCTCATTTGCACAGTCAAATATAACAAGAGTGCTCAATCGCTGACAGGCCTACGCCACAGGACTGTCTCCCTAGCACAATCAGAGTGTCTGGTCATAGTGTGGCCCAGGCAGAGGAATCCAAAACCCACAGGCTTTCCTGCGTGACTTCCTGAGGAAGCTTTCCCAGGTCTGGTCTCTCTGCACGGTTTCTGTGCAGGAAGTAGTCAACAAATTTACTCTTACCCCAATCAGATGTATCCTTGCAGGTGATTCTCCTTCGGTTACCCGAACAGCCTCATCAAACACATTGGCGTTGGTCCGGGATAGCAGAGCCACTTGTCCCTTTACGTCACCTCTGATGCCACCTTGAGGAGGAAGAACAGACCCCATGCAGATCAGCAGGTGGAACACAGTTAACTTTGGTTTAAAATATACTAACAAACATTAGAGCAACAGAAAGCCTTACTCTGATGGTTCCCGCCAACCAATGTCTTTTTCCTAACTCTCTTGCAGACATCCAAAATGGTAGCTCCCACATAAGCGATTTCCACACCAAATCTAAAACTCTGTTAGAAAAACAGAAAAACAAATGCAGTTAGGACATATAGAAGTTCATTCCTGTTGCTGCCAACACCACATGGAACTTCTAAAGTCACTTAGACACAAACAGAAGCCTGATGATTGAAAAGCACTATTTCTATTAAGAACAGCATTTCTCCTATTTTTTTCTTTCTTTGTTTGTTTTTTTTAAATTGTTTTGGGTTTTTTGAGACAGGGTTTTTCTGTGTAGCCTTGGCTGACCTGGACTCATTTTGTAGATCAGGCTGGCCTTGAACTCACAGAGATCTGCCTGTCTCTGCCTCAGTGAGTGCTGGGATTACATGAGCATTTTCTTTTAAAGACTTTTTAAAAAATAATTTTTAATGAATTGAATGTTTGTATATCTGAGTGTGGATATGTGTATGTGAACAAAGTGTCATTCACAGAAACCAAAAGCAACAGATCTGCTGGAGCTGGTGTTACAGGTGGTTGTGACCTAACATGGGTGCTGGGAAGGGAACCGGAGCTCTCTACACGAGCACTGAGCACTCTTACACCCCGAGCCATCTTTCCAGCTCTAACACGACCATTTTCTCCCTCAGAGCCCTGAAATGACCTCCCACCCAGGGTCCCCACCCACATCAGCACTTGCTTTTCTTACACTGTCTTCAGCTTCACTGTACACTCAAACTCTTGTCTCCCCTATTCGGCCCCTTTACGTCTGCTCTCACACTCAAACAACTCTGTCTCCCTCTGCCAGATTAATCTTTCCCAAACACATTAACTAAGGTGTTCTCTGGCTATGAAAAGAAATGCCCCCCTCCCATGCCCCTCTACTGTCTGGACAGCCCCTTTCTACAGCTGTCCTCTAATACCAACTGTAAGCCTCTTGAGAGGGCAGAGTTCTTGCCCTTGCTCTAAGACCTCTTTCAACATCACCATAGCATCTGTCCCATGAGCACTTTTAGGCTGGGGATACAGAACAGGCATAGAGTGCCTGCTCGGCAAGCACAGGCTTCTGTTTCAATCCTGAAGACCACAAAAAGCAAACCACAACACTTTAAGTCAAACGTCCTGGTGCATGGCCATAATCCCTAGCACTTAAGAGGTTGAGGCTGGAGGACTCTGAGTTCAAGGCCAGCCTGGGCTCTATATACGGTGAGTTCTTCTCTGAAAACACAAGCCAATCTGAACAATCCCACATTTCTCTGCCTTGCCCATGCTGCCTCTATCACCTTTTTATCTACCTAAATACATTCCTATCCTTCAACACTCAGCCCAAGACACTATTTTCTTAACCACATCTGTTGGAAAGATTCCCTTGCTCGTTGCTTTCCCTATGCATCTACAATATAATAAAGCAAGGTATACTTTAGTGAAGAGCAATGTCTATTTCATGAACTATGTCACATAACTGCAACCAATAGGAGGAAAACACGATTTTTTGTTTTGTTTTGTTTTTCGAGACATGGTTTCTCTGTGTAGCCTTCACTGTCCTAGACTTGCTTTGTAGACCGGGCTGGCCTCAAACTCATCCACCTGCCTCTGCCTTCTGAATGCTGTGATTAAAGACATGTGCCACCATGCCTGGCTTGGAAAACATGACTTTCAATAGGACTTCACTGCTAGAAAACTATTCAAAGTGAACCATGATCAAATTATTTGTAAAACATTCATGTATGCCTGAAAAAACAAGCAGTCTCATGCTATCATGTAATGCAAAAGAAGAAATGAAGTTTTACATAACTCCAAATAACTAACACGTACTCCTCTGTGTGGGCCGCAGCAGTGGAGGAGCCTGAGTGCACCACGTTACCACCAACAGTCAATCCCGTGTTGACCATGCACACCTTGAAACCATGAGACAGATGGCACTTCAGCTCTGTGGGCCTCCCAAGCCACAGCCCTTGTCTAGCCAGCTGACAAGTCTCAGCACACAGACATACTAAAACTACTTGACCAGGACTTCAAAAACTGTCAGTGTCATCAAAATCAAGGTCAAGTCTGAACATGTACAATCCTAAAGCAGCAAAAACTAAGTAAATATGGATGAGCCATAAGCGTTAGTTTATTTGAGGAAAATGAAACATTTTCCACAGTGCTGGCACATTAAAAACTACAAAGAGAAACAGAGTGCTTGCTTATATGCTCCGAGGCTTGAGAAGCACTGCAAGCTCTTACCTGTGTGAGATAAAAGACATGAGTGTGGGGGACGGTGAAGAGAGCATTCACTGCACCTCGGAAGGTATAGATCTGCTGGTGGGGGTCCCCTACAAAGATCTTCCCACATGGCTGAGACAGAACTATGTTCATGATAGCTGCAACCAATAAGAGGAAAAGTGAGAAATCTGAAGAACAACAATTCACACAGCAAAAAGAAACCATATTTAAAGAAGAAAACAAACCTAAACTAAGCCAGCCCAAGACAGACAACAAAGCTTTCTCTTCCTACAGGCCAGGCTTTCTATAAAAGGGACAATTTTACCATAGACCTAGTAATGGTCCCTGATCCTAGGAATGCAGGTTACTTTTAGTCCTGGGTAAATTGATTATAAAAAAAAATATTTAAGAGCAAATGTAATTTTCTATTCTAATATTGTAACACCGCCAAAATACCGCAAAATGCAAGTTTTAAATACCGCCTACTGGCTACTAGTCACGTAACACAGCACTTCACGCTACATCAACTTCCTCTGCTCACTCGGTATGAGACTCGGTCCCTGTGATCTGATGAGCTAGTGGTGCAGCATCTTAAGAACAACTTCAGTAAAACATGTGGAGGAAGGAGATAAATCTAGGTCAGGTGTGGGGGACAGACAACTGTGCAAATTTTGAATCTAATTTCTGAGTGCCTAAGAATCATTTGCTCCTCTTTTTTAACACAAATAATAACAATGAACTTATTCCATGTGTGTGTCCTCTTACATAATCACGATGCTGTTTCTATGTATTTGAGACTACTGATGCCCTGAATAGTTTATCACCTGGGGTACAGTCCTGGGCCTCATCCACAAAGATGGCGTCAAAAGAGGCAAGCAAAGGCTTGCTCAGCTGCCAGAGTTTCAAATAGCCTACAAGAGAGTAGTTACCAAGAGTCACAAGTCATAAGCAAAGCCGCTGCATCTGGTAGACACACACTAGGACAGCCGCCTACCATCATGTGTCATTTGGTATGCCTCTTCTTTGCATTCTCCCAGCTTCCGCATATTGTCCCAAAGTCGGCTTGCTTCAAGGACACCATTCTAAAAAGTAAATGACACACGAACCCAAAGTCTAAGACCCTTGAAATCATACGTCTGCTTCCACATAGTGCGGTGGGAGCAAAGACATCACCACAGAATGCAGAGGGGCCCGCCTCTTCCAGGGCATCACAGAGCTTTAACACTGAGCTCTCAAGCGTTCAAAGAGTGAAAGGGCGAGAGGCTAAGGCCACAGCATGCACAGCAGAGCAAAGACCAAAGACCTCAACAGCTCAAGAACCACAAAGACCCACTATTTTGCAGACTCACTACTGACAATTTGTAAGTTAGGGAACAATTTTTTTTTCATGAGCAAAATCTGTGTAGAAGCACAACTAAAAAAAATTAAATAGATTCCTAGTCATTGACTAAGATCTGAGCTCTTACAAACTATAGGCAAGTCCTTCCATGTCTGTTTTTACCTGGTAAATGGAAAAGCTAAGGTGGGCAACAGAACATGCACTTGTCTATAATCCTAGCACGAGGGAGGCCGCTGACACAGGACACTCTTGTGTTTGAGGTCAGCCTGAGTCACAGGGAGTCTCCCCCCAACCCCCAAAAAGACACAAACCAAACCCAGCAGGACCATTAGGGGAGTTAGGGGAGATGTCTGTGAGTGCTCCTCACAGGTGAAGAGGCCACGGGATTCCCAGCTGTCCTGACAGGCACCTGTCTCGCCTACCTACGTTCATCTCACAGAGCTGAGGAAATGACAGACAAAGATCGGACCAGGCCCCTCATTCTCATGCCCTGGAGACTCACCAGCTTCTCGCTCTGTTCGACCATGACTCTCTGTCCCTGGCTATTCTTGCACCAAATGGGCACGTGATCGATAGTCAGCTCTTCATCAGCTGACGCGAAGAAGTTTTCTAAAGTCTTACACACTAACTTGGCCCTTATGAATCCACCTTTGCCTTCAGCAAGGACAGAGTTGACCATGAAGGGTGTTAACTTGAAGAGATTCAACTTCTTCTTCAGCTGGTACCTGCAACACACGCCCCAGGTGAACACAGTGGGCTTCCAACACTGCAGCATTTGCCATATCCCCCTTCCCATCACCACCAAGGTGATTTCAGGTGTCTATCACACACGGGCAAGAACATTTAAAAGCCACGTCTGAACTGGCATGGCTTGCCCTAAACTCTCATGAATGCACAGATGACAACCCTGAGAGCTGTAGCACTCAGCTCACAGCAGTCACTACTGCTTCATGCTCCAAGGAGTCCCTCACCCAGTGAGACACCTCTGTTCCTCAAGCCTTCTTCTCCACAAAACCTCAGCTGCATGGGGTTTCCTCATTTGCCCTTCAGAATTTGTGACATACTAAACTTCAATGCCTCAATTCCAGAGAAACAGGAGTGCCTTCTTAGTGAGGTAGCTACTTGTAAAAAAAAGTATTTTACAGTATGAAAATACAGAGCACTGAAGCTCTTTTTCTATCTGCCACTTGTACATAGCGAGGACAACATGACATTCTCAGTGCTGTGGAGTAAGCGTGATCGTAACAACCGTCACATGGAGAAACAGCCATGTGAAATGACCCAGCACTTGCGATGCTCACTTCCGCCCGACGTGACTGTAGGCCATGGAGTGGAAGGTTTTGCAGATGACGTTGCTGGGGAAGACGAGCTCTGCCTGCTTTGCGATGCTCTTGTTGAACGTGACATAAAGAAATCTGCTCTGAGACCACTTCTCGGCGTACTTGACCAGAGTGGAAGTCTTCCCGGTGCCTGTGGAAGCCAAGAGGAAAGAATCTGACCCACTGACGAGGCAAATTATGCACCGGCATCCCCAGTCAGGTCTTTCTCAGGCTTATCCCCCCTCTGACTGAGACCTCACGTAGGAGTAAGGGGGGCTGGGATCTTGGCCTAGTGGGAAAGGCCAGGCTGCTTGATCTCACTGACTTGTTATGTGGGTTTGTGCGGACAAAGTTACAAAGGTCCCCAAGAGCAAGAACTCAGCACCAGCTGCCACACTACTGGTCATCCACATCTCTGACCCAAGACCATGCATAGGGGACTCAGGGAGTGCTCTGATGCACCCCGAACCCCACCTCTTCTGCCCTTCCACCACCTATCCAATTCTTCAGCTAATCAGCCTGTTTCCGTAACAAATGTTTACTGAGTATTTTCACACTGTAAAAATCTAGCTAGGAATAAACACCAATGCAGGGTAAAAGCAGACAACAAAGTGAGAGTATAAATATAGCACAGGGTAGTTTAAAAAAATGAAAAAATAAAAAATAAAAAGAAGAAGAGGAAGAAGAGGAAGAACTAGAAACAAAACTAATGTCCTCTGTAAGGTGAGACTGTGAGAACACACTCCTTCACAGTCTGTCAGGGCTGCTCTGAAGGTTCTCACAGAACAAGCAGACACACGTATAGATGATACATGTGCCGGCTACTTCTACACTATGGTAATCAATTAGCACAGTAAGAGTCCAGCATCCTATTTGGGAAGAGACTGAAATGATGAGAGTCAGCACGGCATGGCGGAGAAAGAAAGAGAAATGGGGCAGGGAGGGAAAGAAGGGAGGAAGGAAGACATCCTGGGAGACAGCCCAGCTGACTCTCGCTCTTCTGCTTGCTCATTTAACCTAGAGTAAGTCTCTCTGATGACCTCACAGAACGCTGCCGGACTAGCACCATGGCAGGTGTTTAATAATGTGGCTAGCAGGAAGGGAATATAGATAGAGAAAATAGTGTGAACAAAAGTTCAGATGAGACTCTCCAACTATTTCAGGAGACTCCAAGATCAGGGGCACAAATGACTAGACATTTAGAAAAACAGGCTGAACCCAAGAGAATCAAGACACCACCCTATAAAACTAAGGAGCTACCGAACTCTGTTGAGGAGACTAGTATGACCTGCCTCTCCAGAAGATCAGGCTGACTAAGAATCTATGATGGTGAATGAGGGGCTCCCCTACCGCACTGACAGACCCCAGAAAACAATGCCTAGGAAACAGGAATCTGGTGTAGATATTCTAGGCAGTGGTAAGCGAAAACAAGTACTTCTTGGCCAGCTGCTTTGGGGACTGATTAAGGTTAGGATCAAGGTCAGCGTGCTCGGGTAGGAGTGGGAAGGGGACACAGCACAGCAGGCAGAAGCAACCACACCATGAACCTGATGCTACATACTCCAGGATCCTGACAGGAGCTCCCTTACCTGCAAAAGCCATAATTTTTACCACCTGGAGAGGCTCCATCTTATGGTTCAGAATCAGCTGCTGTTCATGTGTTAGTTGGATAGATGTTTTCTTGCTATAATCATTACAGAAGAGAAATCAGAAAAACAGAAAGGAATTAAAAGGCCCAAGGGGTGGCCAGTGCAAACAGCAGACAAGCAAACTGGATACACAACAGCAGACCCCAGCATCTGCTGAGCGGGGCTGAATGTTCGTAAACTAGGTTAAGATGCTACTGTACAGTTCAACAGTTCTACTACAAACCATCAAGCTCCAAGTGGGTGAAATCCACACAGTGTAAACCATGCCTCAGTAAAGTGATCAAAGCAAAGTGCCTCTTGTCTCACACATGAAGAGGAGGCCAGAAAGGAGGTCAAACCCGAGTGCTTCACGGCTGTCGTCCCAGCACTCAGGGGGCCGAGGCAGGAAGAGTGTGAATTTTTTTTACTTCAAGACCAGCGTGGGCTGCACATTGAGACTTTGTCTCAAAATGGAATAGAAGGCCAAGCACACAGCCACATATAATGCATACATACCCTGGCCAGACAGATGGCTCCTCTTTAACTTTGGTGGCCTGAGTACAGGAATTCTCCTGAAGATATAGGCAATAGAAAATGTTGTAGTGAATCCTAATGGGGGAAAAAAGGACATTTAGAGACTTCCAAATTTAAGGCATAATCTATCTCATTTTTCCTTGGATGTATTTCAACTTCCTTACCATTTCCAAAAGGTATATTCCTATTACATGTCATTGGAAAAAAAAAAAAACATTAAGAAAGGACTTCAGTCTCTGCAGTAGACAAAAGCACTTCCGGGAATCCCAGTTCAGAAAAACATGCACATCTCTATACGTAACATCGCACAAAGGAGACCAGGACATGCTCTTGAGGGAACATGAGTATACTATCTGTGATCGTAAGAGACAGCAATCAAAACAGCCAGAGACCCACGGGAAAGCAGGCAGAAACAACACTTCTGGCACTGTGAACTCTGCCTAAACAATCCAACCTTACTGCCAAACTTAAAGCCATCTTTCTGAACCTCAGCTGCTCATCAGCCTGGTTCTTGTGTGGTGGCACTGGGTTAGAGGCACGAATAACACTCCCCTTTAAAGGTTCCACAGGAAAGGTGTTCTGGGGCTAGAAGGACAAGAGCACCAAAGACAAGATGTCAGAACAGGCAAAGGGGACCAAGGATGACAAAACTAAGTCAATAGAGGCAATAGAGACATAAGCCCAGTCCACCACAAGCAACTCCCAAACCTCTCTCTTGTGCATACGAGACACTCCTGGTGCCTAGAAGACTAATTCCCCAACCACATGCTCTGCTCCACTCCAAGTGAGGAGAGCCGATCTCAAAGCACTGCTCTTTTTGATGAATAAAAGATACCTTTAGTAACATTTCAGTGGCTGGAAACCCAAGTCAATACACCACACTACTACAGACTCAGCTAGGCCCCCTTGGAATTCAAAAGCTGAAACCCTAATTCCAAACATGACTGTTAGAAGAAGAAAGAAAGAAGAAAATTAAGTTCAAAGCAGTGACAAAGCTATGGCTGAGATCTACTATTGTTTTTCTAAGAAGAGACACAATGTCAAGTGCTGTCTCCCTGCCCCCATCCCTCTCCTGCTGGGATACAGAGGTTACCAGGAACCCAAACTTCCCCACCTTGTTCTTGGACCTCTAGCTTCTAAAAAGACAAGAAAACAAACGTCTGGGCTTACGCCTCCTGGTCTGTGGACTGCTACGGTGTATACATTGTCTACGAGGACACTGTTCTGCACTGGGTCATTTGTCTTGGTGGAATCTTATCATAGAGCTTCCTGCCCCAGGCCTCAATGCCATGGAGAGGGCTGCAACATAAACCAGTTAACAAACTCGGGACTAAAGCAATAGGACATTGCTGCAGAACAGTGCTGTCACCTTACCAAGGGTGACAGGGTCACTGCTCACTAATCCCAGGGGCCAGTCTTTTCCTGGAGGAGAGGAAACCCTCTGGGTTTCTGCTTCTGAGGACTAGCTTCATGATGGCTGCCTGTCTTCATGACTTCAGATGAGGGACAGGTCGTTCTCCACCTACCACCTAGACTTGGGGTTTTAAAGATCCTCCCCCCGCTGGTCCCCAGACATCGCTCATAATCTTGCACTAGTCTCTCCCATACTCAGTGAATCCCGCCACACAGGGCTCTTTCCTGGTGCTTCTCAACTGCATCCCAACTTTGGGTTCTTAAATGACTTATTCCTTCTCTTAAAGGCTCTTTCCCAAACCTCCAAATGGAGGCCCCTCCCTGACACTCAGGCTTCCTGTGAGAAGTGCTTGCTCATGTCATCCAGAACACAGCCCCATGTCCCTCTGGCGGAGCGCTGCTCCCCTTCCCCTGCAGCACAAGGCACCCCCTGAAGCACCCCTCTCATGGTTGCTGATGTGCTGCCTTCCTTCTCACTCTAGACAAGCTCTTTGATAACTATTTCCACTGTGAACTCTCTTGTGCCTGGACTTGCAAGTTGCTGAACACGTATCCTTCTGAAAACTGACCTTTTCATATGTTATCAATGCCAAGATAACTCGGAATTAGCAGCCAAACTCTAGGCCTTTCTCACATTAAGATAGAGTCACTCAGATCCCCCATAATTCTATAGCTTGCTCTAAAAGTGACCAAGGGAGAAAGAAAATGCAAATGTTTTCCTAGAAGATGTAGCCAAATGTAAATAAAGAAAGGCATTTCACCTGCAACTATAGCTTCAATGCTGGCCAAGAACATAGAACTCTGAAGAAATCTTAGCTGCCTGGCATGATATTCACAAAGCACTCGGTACTTTATTCTCACAGCTCAGTCCCCTCACTCCGCACAGGGAGAAAGGAGGAGCTAGGACAAGTCTAGGGCCTTGTCACCTTATCACAGCATCTCCCTTCCTCCAGCGTGTTACCTATTGCTGATGTTAATCCCCTTCTCCCTCATGGCATAAAGGAGCACAGCTATGCAGTACAAGGTCTCGGTGACATCCGGCATGGTCACTGTGGAGCTGGGTCTCCTGAGGCAGAAGAGCAGACGCTGGATGTCGTTCACGCAGCTGGAGAGGAGCACCATGGCCGCCACCAAGGCCCAGACGTTAATGCCCTTCAAAGAGAGGTACAAAGGGTAGGAAGCAGCCCAGACACAGCCACAATCAGGGAACTAGGGAGGAAACTGAAGGGCACTTCCAGCTTCTAATTTACTGTGTATCTGCAGTAAAACCTCTAATCCCTCTGCCCCTTTCAAGTTACCCAATGTGTCAACGAGGAAAGAGCCACCTTAAAGACTGGTGAGGCGTGGTTTTGATTGAATCTCTGAGTAGCATTAATCTCAGGGGTT
Organism: Acomys minous; assembly: GCF_964271855.1. Classification (NCBI taxonomy): domain Eukaryota; kingdom Metazoa; phylum Chordata; class Mammalia; order Rodentia; family Muridae; genus Acomys; species Acomys minous. Next base: position 7,603,285 of record NC_140494.1, on the reverse strand, counting down.
AAGAGCACTTGCTGCTCTTGTAGAGAAGCAAGGTTAAGTTCCCAGCACCTACATGGCAGCTCACATGGGATCTGACCTCCACAAGCTCCTGCACACATGTAATATACAGATGTACTCATAGGAACACACCCACATAAAAGAATATAAATACATATGCTGGTTTTGGATTTTTTTTGGTGGGGGAGGTTGCTTTTGTCATTGTTGTTGAGACAGGATTTCTCTATGTAGCCCAGCTGTCCTAGAACTCCATGTATAGTCAGCCTGGCCTCAAACTAAGAGATCCGCCTGCCTCTGCATCCTGAGTGTTGGGATTAAAGGTGTGTGCCACCACTATCTGGTTTCTATTGCTTTAAAGGGCTATCTTATAAAGAAACCCTGTCACTCAACGCGCCCAGAGGCTAGATAACTAGCAGCCAGGAATATTTCAGAGGAGTCTTCAACAGAATGGGCCAAATGTTTTTTTTTAAAAATTTCTTCCAAAAGAAAGAAGCTGCAAACAGGGAGGCTTATTTTTCCAAAGAGACCATTAATAATTAGTAGATTAATGTTACTTAGAAATTCAGCAAAAAATTTGAAAATAAATACAATCTTCAACTAATGTTAACCACTAAAACACTTCCAGTGAGAAGTGAGCTCACCATGGCGCAGAGTACCCTCACAGCCTTTTAGCGCACATACCCCAGCAGCTGCATAGAGGTCAGGTAGTTGTTGACGAATGCACGCCTCAGCCTCCAAAAGTAGAGGGTGATCCCTCAGGCTCCACTGCACCCTCTCAGGGTCTACACTTGGAGAGCATTTGGTGGTGGCTATATAGCTGTAAAACACTCAAGACATGAGTCCAGAAGACAGATAGTGAGCAAAGCTATACAAGAAAGGACTCTGAAAACTGTTTCCCTAACAGCAGGCAAGACACTCACCGTATGAGGTTCAGCACACATAAGTCCGAATCCTTTTCTATGCCATGGCTCAAAAGAATGCCATCCACTTTGCCGACAGCCTGCTCTTCATTAATCAAGTATCGATGATACAGCTTTTTCCAAGGAATGAACTATGTAGTTGAAAAACACAATGAAATAACATACAGGCAATGATTCTTAGAAAGACTGGGCCACCAACAAAGAAACCCTCCTACCAACTGAAAAGCAAGTGTAGCTCCCAACCCAAAGCCAGACAGACAAGGAGAAACACTACATAAGCCTGAGCTGGAAACTAGGAGAACTGGGCCTTGGTCTTGGCTCTAACGCAGAACCTAGGAGACAGTGTGAGACCAGTGCTGATCGTCAGGCTTACAGCTAAAACAGAGAGGGACTGAACACTGAGGAGATCTGTGGTAGAGCATTTGCCTAGAATGCACAAGGCATAGGTTCAATCCTAGCACTAATATAAAGATCTGAAAAGGACAAATAACCTTCACATCTCAAAGAATAACAGACAAAGGAAGTAAACTCAGTCAGCAGAAGAAAGGACATGACAAAGAGCAGATCTGAGCAGAGTGCCCATCTGTCTGGAAGCAGGAGGATGGAGTCTGAAGCTAGGCTGGAGTACATAGAGAGACTGCCCAACAACAACAACAACGACGACAGTAGTAACAGTAATGGTGATAACAAAAACCCTTAGCTACATCAACTAAGAACAATCAAAGGAGCATTAAAGTTAATGCTGTGGAAGTAAAAGGACTACAGGGAAGTAAAAGGACTACAGACACCCATCCTACCACGCCTGAGTAACAGAACCAGAACGACACAAGGATGAGTACAGAATAGAATCAAAAATCAAAACTTCGGTCATAGAGAAGCCCAGGACCAGATGGCTCCACTGGGGAGTCCTACAGAACACTTAACGAACAATCAGCACCTGCATGCGTCACACTCTGCCAAAAGACTCAAGAGGGAAAGGTGCCAAATTCCCCCGGTGAGGCCAGTACCGCCATAACATGAGACACAGACACTAGAGAACCTGCAGGCCATGGAACCATAGCAACTACTGCCAATGACCAGAATGACATTACCATAACATCTTATGAGGGAAGTACAATTTGGATGTGGTCACAGGAAGTCTTCTTAACCAAAACCCTCACTTATCCCCATCCCCAGCTCATACACGAGGGTTTGCCATTTACTGACACAAACAGTATAAGGAAACAGAGCTCACAGCTAAAATCATAAAGACATTTCTCAGAAGTCAGGAACTAAGACCTCACAGTAGAACGCTACAGCGACATGAAATTTCTCCCAACCTCTGCTGTACATAGAAGAAAAGTTTAGCTTTCCTGTTTTAGGCTGCACAAAGTTCAGCTCATAGATCTCTGAGATCTAAAACAGAGAGATTTAGTGTGAAGGCTGCACTTATCAGCTGGGCAGCTGTCACTATGCTACAAAATAACATACTGAATTGTACCATAAATGCTATTGACAGTATTTCAGTCACCACAAGGAAAAGAGAAAGAAAATTCAAGAGTCATGACTGTTCAAAGAGTGTGTCCCAAGGGTGGTCTCAAGACTCACCTTACAGAAACAGCATCATGATGAGAAGGTAACAGAAACGATTATCAAGATCCAGGAAAAACAAAAGACAAAGTAAGGAGCAGATGCCTGCCTCCCTGATGGACAGAGCAGGTGCCCGCCTCCCTGATGGACAGAGCAGAGTCTCAGCAAAATTTCTTTCAGCATGATTAGACAAAAAATGGAGAGAAGGCAGGAGACGAGGCAGTCCCTGCACCCAGCATGTGCCCAGAAAACAGAAGCATTAAGTTATTCAAACAGGGAAAATAAAGAAGGCCTGGAAGAGAATGGGTTACTAAAACCAAACACAGTAACACAATTACACTACCAGAGGTGTAAATGCTGTGATAGGAAAGAGGAAGCAATGAACTTCAATGGGACAGATGGGAAGGCATAGTTTGTACAATTAACAAGCCTTGAAGAACAGAGATATGGTGACCTTAATTTAAATGGGATGGGTGATTACAGCACATGGTGCCAAGAATATGCAGTCTATGATCAGGGCACAGGAAATCATGTGCTTCAGACAAAATACAGAACTGTGAGAAATTAGTGAGGGCTCTGGGAGATTTGGTGGGATAAGCCTGGACAACCCCAGATGCCTGGGAGTTTGTACTTTATTCATGAAGCAAATGGAATCCATCACTCTGAAAAGGTCCTCTCCTCAAAAATCTGCATTAAGTGAAGCTAATCTGTGTGCTCTTTGAGGACTGAGCACTTAGCTTACCAGCGGATCACTGATTATTTCCCTCCAAAGGTGGCACACCAAGCTGAGGTTCCAGTAGAGGTCCTCCACCGGGAGGAAGGCAAAGATGTGCCTCAGGACTTCACTCGGCAGCCTACAAATGTGGCTGGGTACTTCCTGGCAAGGCAGAGTTCCAAGAAGCCCATAGTACGAGTCAGGAAAGGGATCAGGACCAATGTCCTCAACGTCTCGGCCAGGCTCTCTGGACACAGCAGAGCACTGTGACAAAGTGTCCTCTGCATCTTGCCTGACTTCCCTAAGCCTGTTACATGACGGGAGCAAACGATGCCGTGGCGTCTTCTTAGTAACTGCATCCCACTGGCTGGTCTCTGTAGTTTCCTCAAAGGAACGAGACCGCTTCCTGGGAGGCTGAGCAGATCCTGATGAGCCCAGCCTCACTTCTCCATTATCGACCTGAGGTGGAGTACAACTGCCCTCTGCAGGGAAAATCATATCCCCCTCAGAGTCCTGACAGCCGTCCTGGCCAACAGAATTGCTTTTGGCCATGTCATTGGTACAACGCTGGTGGCTAGCTAGGAAGAACTCAGAAATATATCTCTGACATCCTCGACCTGTAGAGAGAACCCAAAAAAAGGGGGGGAGGGGATCAGTGGCTGCTGACCCACAGTAGACCTAAATAAGACTATCTAATTATCTATGTTAACAGAGAAAAGAGACACTAACGTACTTTGACGCAGGTGATCATATAAATAGCTAATATAAAAATAATATGACCCATATTTAGCAAGAGACAACTGCTGTGTCTTGGCCAACACTCTACCTTGCAAGTACATATATGCATAAGGTCAGATGCTGCACACTGGACGCCTGAGTAGGCAGACAGACAAGGAATGGCTGCTCACGTTCTCACAGCAGGCACAATGCAGCTCTCTGGCGTGGTCCTAACAACAACTCTTAAGTTTGCATGAGCAAAAAGACACATGCTTTGTCAGGTCCAGAAGCATCTATTTTTCATCTATTTCAAATAAGTTTAATTTACTTTTATTTCCTCCTGTGAATCTGTCATGTTTTAAAACAAAGAGCTGAAATTTTCTCATTTTGTTATTATGATGGCCAGTCTTCGTCACGTGTACTCATTCAGCGTTTCCTAAGGACATCTACTTTTGAGAGACTATGAAGTGACACTTCCTGACCTTAGCACCTTTCAACATAGAGCCCAAACAATGGTGATCTCAAACATCACTACAACAATTTGTAAAAAAAGAAAAAAAGAAAAAGTATCAATATATAACAATATGTATGGTTCCCTTCTAAACAGTGAAACCAACATTTTTACTTTGGAAAGACAAATAATGGATTGAAACCAGAATCAGCCTTTAAATGAATTAGTCGACTTGACATTAATGTCATATTGGGAAGAGGGACATCAATTATAATGTTTCCAGAACAATATAAGAGACCAGAGTTTCATATCAGGAAGGTCTAGCTAAATTCATGTATTTTGTAACTGGCAAAAATCAGTCCTAGACTAGTGAAAGCTGCTGCACACTCAAAACCAGAGCTTTGAGGAACCAACAGTGAGGGGTTGGCTGAGCCACACAAGACAAGCTAACCATTAAAACGTGTAATTAAGTCTGAAACTGCCTCACAGAATGGTTATAAAAGTCCCCCAATTGAGAAATATGAATTATTTAAACTAGATTGGATTCTAAAATTAGATGTATTAAAAGGAAAAGGGCAATCTTAAAGAGATAATTAATAACCCATATTTGATTATTACACATTGCACACTATACTCCATTAATAAGGATAAAGACTGGATGCTAATCAACAAACAAACCTAAAGTTCTTATATTAAAGAAAAACAATTGTAAGTGATAGTGTGAGTTTGAGTCCTTTACGGTAACAGAGGCCACTTAGGGTCTTAGAAGTAGCTGTGACATGATAGAGATCATCATGTTGAAGACTATTAGCTCAACAATATATATTCCAAATAATTTAGAAAAACTAAAACCAGATTAGAGAAGGTTTATTGAGACCAGGTACCAAAAAGCCAGGGACAATTGGTGAAGCCCAGGCCTGTAATCCCAGCTACTCTGGAGGCTGAGGCAGGAGGATCACAAGTCCAAGGCCTGCTTGAGAAGCTTAGTGAGAGCCCCATATCAAGATAAAACGTAGAGGGAGCTGGGGTATACCTCCCAGGGAGTGCTGGCCTGGCACAGAAGGCCCAGGGCTCAATCCCCAGCACTCAGTACAACCACCAAAAGAAAAAAGTGCCACCACAGGAAGGGATATTTTAAAGGAAAATTACAATCCTATAGATTTCTAGACAGATGACCAAGTTATGATGCTTGCAGCCTCCCTGAGTGCAGGCACACTGAGAGTGGTCAGTGTCTTTTATTACTTTATAATTGGGTATGCTAACAGGCTCTCTTGGACTCTAACATTATAGGGCAGAATTTCTATGGAGATTCTGAATACAAATAATGAACACGAGTATCAACCTGGTGTAGCAGGTCTGGCAAATCAAGCAGTGCCATTTACAAACACTTACATGACCCTGGAATTCAGTCAAAGGTCACTCCAACCAACTACAGATTTTGAAACAGAAGATACTTTTTTGAAGACATACCCCTGTTCCCTCCTTTTGCTCTGGGTCTAGGATAGAGACCATGGTTTGGGTCTCCCTTTGTCCATCTCTGGCTGAAGGGCTGAGTCACAGCCAAATGACTCTGGGCCAAAAGCTGGCAGTCCACGGCTGTCAGGTGCTTCCGCTTAGACCGTCTCACTGTTTTGGAACAGGAAAGAAATGGGAGTGCATGTTAGTTATTCCCAAACACAGATGCTAGCCAGTGGACTACACTCGAGTTATAGAACATACAGAGAACTGATTTTCTGAGGATCAGTACTACCTACCAGTCTTTCTCTTCCCTGTGAATGACTGAGTTAACCCAATGTCTAAGCATCTCTCTCTTACAATTTAAGAATATTTATTGGGAAAAAAAAAAAAGAATATTTATGGCCACGACCTCCTTGAACACACCCAATCTTTGAGCCTACTTAGTACTTAGATAGGAGAATTTTGTTGTTCTGTTTTTCAAGACAGGGTATCTCTGTGTAGACTTGGATGTCCTAGAACTCGCTCTGTAGACCAGCTGGCCTTGAACTCACAGAGATCCACCTGCTTCTGCCTTCCAAGTGCTGGGATTATATACATGTGCCAGCATGGGCCCATGTAGATAGGAGAGCGCAGAATTTAAAGCAGTCCTCCCAAATGACATTTTGAGATCCTAAAATGAAATTTTCTTTTATTTATCTATTTTTTATCTAACTTTTAAACTTCTACTTTATAGACGTTTATAGAATATTTAAAAAGAAGTTGTTCAGCCTATAAAGACAAACACTGCACACTGGCTCTCATAAGTGGATCCTCGCTTTGAACTTTTAGATTTGTGACTCTAATTTGGAGTCTGTAGAAGCTAGGAGTCAGGAAGCTAGGACGGGTTCAAGTGAGGGAACAGGCAGAGGCAGGCGGATCGCTGAGTTCAAGGCCAGCCTGGTCTACAAAGCGACTCCAAGACATCCAAGGCTACATAGAGAAACCCTGTCTCGAAAAACCATAAAAGGGGCGGGGGTGGGGGGGTGGGGGGCACACGGAACAGGGAAGATTAAAGGGGTAAAGGAAGTCACCACTAATGCAAACAGACTTAGCAATTTTCTCAAGCTTCATTTAAACCATGTTTCTAAAATAACTGCAAAAAATTAAGATTTGGCTATAACTTTATTTTAAGAATAAAAACTTGCAATTTTTGTTTGTTTGTTTGCTTGCTTGCTTTTTTTGTGTGTGGAGACAGGATGTTACCATGTTGCCTTGGCTGGCCTAGAACTCAGACATCCTCCTGTCTGACAAAATGAAATTTTTTACAGCTTACTTTCTATCAAGGTAATGAATTAAACTACTTCTTTAAAATTGCAAATTTTAAAAAAGACAATCATGATGACCTGAGTTCAGATCCCTAGAACCCAGGATAAAGGGGGGAGTGTGCGGAGCAGCACAGCAGCTTAGGGCTGTGGTCCCAACTTGGGGAGGCTACAACAGGAAGATTCCTGGGCCTCACTGGACAGCCTGGCTAGACTCTGTATCATAAAGTGGGGTGATGAGGTGATGAGTGAGACACCGACCTCTGATCTCTAAATATATGTGTGTGCAACAGAGAAAGAGACACAGAGAGAGAGAAAGAGAGAGAGACTGAGAGGGAAAGAGAGCGAGAGAGGGGGAGGGAGAGAGAGAACTGGGATAAAGGACAGAGATTGGCAAAGCACTTGTCTACCATGCCAGGATACATATATGTTCTGGGTTCAGAATATACAATACTGAGTATAACTACAGGCCATGCTTTCTATGACTATTTCTGCTCAGTACCCAGTCAGCTGAGAAATAGCCCTTCCTATTTTTAGCTAATTTTTTGAAGCTTTAAAAATTAAACTCCATGAATACTTTAAAACTTCTGAAAATGAATTCCATACACATTAATGTCTAAAAGGATGTGAGGCTGTATGGCCTCTCCACGCAGAAGGCCTGGCACCACCACGTTAGCACCACAACACAGTGCACACGTGGCTCTGATGAAGGAAGCATGGGTAGCTCTGACTTAGGCCAGTTAACTTTTATCTTAGAGGTGTCACCGATTAACAAGAAAACACAGAGAAATGTCAAAATCATATGCAAAGTTACCTACCTACTTCTTCTATTTATCGAAGCTTAGCTAACTTGAATAAACTATGGGAACACAGACAGAAGTACATGGTAGGCCAATTGCAGCCAACCCTCTGTTTCCGTGTTCCTAGAAATACCTTTAACCACAGCAAGCCACAGGTCTCAGTCACATACTTAGAATATCACACATTTAATCCCAGTACTCAGGAAACAGGGGCTGGTGGAGTGTGATGAGTTAAATAAACAACCTGGTTAGGGCCAGGCGTGGTGGTGGCGCACGCCTTTAATCCCAGCACTCAGGAGGCAGAGGCAGGCGGATCGCTGTGAGTTCAAGGCCAGCCTGGTCTACAAAGGGAGTTCAGGACAGCCAGGGCTACACAGAGAAATCTTGTCTCAAAAAACCAAAACAAAACAAAAACCAAAAAACAACAACAAAAACTGGTTAGCTGGGTGGTGGTGGCACACACCTTTAATCCAAGTACTTGGGAGGCAGAGGTAGGCAGATCTCTGAGTTGGAGGCCAGCCTGGTCTACAAAGCGAGAGTAGGACAGCCAAGGCTACACAGAGAAACTCGGTCATGGGGGGGAAATGAGGTCCTCTCGTGGAGACTGGATCCTTGTCAGCTACCCTGAACCTCTGCTACTGTCACTAAACAGAGACTCTGTCTCCTTATTATTTAGTGCTTAGCACAGCACTGTTTAACAGTAGACATTTACTTGTCTGTTGAACAAAAGTTCTTGACTATAAATGCCAATTAGGCTTTCATTTACCTGGCTTCATTTTTTACCTTTTATTGAAAATCAACTTAAAAAACAAGTCACAGAAATTGAAACTTCAGGATGTCATGGCACAGGTTGTTACTCCTCTGCCTCAGCACAAACCCTCTGTTCTTGGTTCTGATGCAGCTGGTCTCACTTTAAACCTGGGCCCTTACCAGTGCCAGTACCCGAAAGGCTGTATGCCTGCTACTCCCATATCCCCACCAAGTTAGATGGGGAGCTGATTAAAACATGGCGTGGCCTTGTGTCCTAAGGACGCCCCAGGGAAGATTCTCCTGGCTACCCTGAGTACTTAACAGCACCGCTTTAACAGAACCTCCTCCACGGGAACACACGTGTGTACACAGACACCCAGGAGCTACCACCATCTGGAACCTTTTTAGATTGTTCTGTAAAAATAAAGTTCCACCATGAGGTCATTGCATGTTTAGGGCTACTTCTTACTGCAACAAGATTTATGTAATGACTTCAGGATTATTTGAAATTAACACCAAATAATCCCTTTGCCCTCTATTTTTACTAAATAGGATTCATACTGAAAAATCCTCTAAGACATACAAATTATAGAGCTAAATGGGCGAGACAAAGAAGTAACGTCTCAGAACTCCTGGAGAGACTGGTGGCTATTAAATAACTGCTCTTAAAATTAAAAACAAATGAGCGAAAAACTAAGCTAGCTTCCTGGTATAAGGTTCCTAGCTGGAGAGAAACTTAGCTCTGCTGATTAAATAATGCACCACCCTACCTCACTTCTTTAGCCCCTCTACACGCTCTGAATGATTATCTGAAGAATGACAGGCTATGGAGATGCAAAAGCAGACCGACACCTGAGCCCTGGTGTCACCTGCGGAGATAACACAGCTGTGGTACAGTAGAGCTTATTATTACTATGATTCCGGTATTTGAAAAGTTCAATGACAGCCAGTGAAACTGGGAGTCCAAACAAACGTGGTCACCGTTACCCTCAACTCTAGCCCTCTAAGTGACCACTAAAGGCAGGAAGTACTTAGCAGTAATACAACCACTGTACATTTCCGAGACACTTACATGCTTTTGCAAATGTTTATTAAAGTATACCTTATATAGATCGTTTTAGTATATCAGCATTGTGTTTTATTAATAGCAATTATTTACATAATGACAATTTAATGTTTCCACTCTGAGGGGTTTTCTGTAAGCTATATAGAAAGAAGGCATGAAGAATGTATTTATACCAGCATCCTCTGTTTATAACCTCCTAAGTGACTGATATTATATGACAGCTTATAGGACTGCCTTCTAAAGCTGGCTGAGGTGGCCTCCATGACCACAGAACTCCTTAAGGCTTTACAGCGTTTGCAGTTCCTTCCCTACGTTTGCATTTCATCTGCAAAATAATCCCATGATTGTTCAGCTAAATTGGAGCTTAGGAAAGACCTGCTTTAAGTCACAGCTTAGCTCCTAAACAATGGCACCAGGGGCCAGAGCTGGCTCACAAAATTCACTTCCTAGCATCCACGCTGGGCAGCTCACATGGCCTGTAACTGCAGAGGGGGATCAATGCCCTCTTCTAGCCCTTGCACACACTTGCATACTCTACCGTATACATTTATACATCCATGCACACATAAATGTAAACTAAAACCAAAAGCTAATAACACCAGCAGATGAACTTGGCTTTTCTGGCTACTTAAGTCTGGTGTGTTTTCTTTTTCTTTCTTTCTTTCAAGATTTATGTATTTATTTATTATGTATACCAATTTGTGTCTGCATGTGTGCCTGCACACCAGAAGAGGGCGCCAGATGTCATTATAGACAGTTTTGAGCCACCATGTGGTTGCTGGGAATTGAACTCAGGACCTCTGGAAGAGCAGCCAGTGCTCTTAACCTGTGAGCCATCTCTCCAGTCAGGTCTGGTGTGTTTTCTACTCTTACATTCTCCTTTTCTAGGTCCAGAAAACATGACCAGAGATTGGAAAACTCAAGTTAGTGGAACATAGCTAATATAACTAATCCCAGCACTCACAACTTGGAGGCCAGCCTGGACTACGCAGCAAGACTTCCCTAAAAGCAAAACAAGTACCCTCAAGTTGAACTCTTACACCATTTTTAAAAACACTGTTCTATGTCACAACCAAAGATAGTTGATAATATTCAAAAAAGATTAACTAGAAATGTCACTGTACTGTCTATATAGTATAGGCTCAACATGGAAACAAACAAACTTGTAAATATTTTGTCTCCATTTACTTAAAACAAAACAAAAAACAAAAAAACAAAAAACCCACCAAACACAGAAAGACTGCACACTCAGTTTTCATTCCCCCCTCTGGCATTCAGTGTTCATGTAACGATGTCAGCCACCACATCCGGCTTCTCTACTCCCAAAGGCCCGTGTCAGTTGGCCCAATCTTTTGCTGTGGTTAGTGTGAGGGGTAAGGGGGATGTGTGTATGTGTGTGTTGTTTTTAAGATTGACTGATTGATGCACACAGTGCTTTACTGATGCACACAGTTCTCTGTCTGCATGTACACCTGCAGGCCAGAAGAGGGCATCAGATCACATTATAGATGGTTGTGAGCCACCATTGGTTGCTGGGAACTGAACTCAGGACCTTTGGAGGAGCAAGTCATTGCTCTTAATCTCTGAGCCATCTCTCCAGCCTCATGCAGAGTTTTTTTATGTGGTGTTAAGGATCCAACTCAGGCCCTCATGTTTGACTGGTCAGCACTTTACCAATTGAGCCATCTTTCCAGCCCAGCACCCTCAATCTCTTGCAGTCATCTCATACCCTGAAATACCTACTGTTCTCTTAAGTACAGCACTCATTTATTAAAGAGAAAAAGGATGAAACAGGCTGTTTATTCTGTGTTCCTCAGAGGAATAACCGAAAAACAAACAAACAAATCAGTATTCACTGTACACAATATGTATTTGTCTACCTGAAAATCTTTTTCTTTCACACGAGCTCTGGTGCCTCAAATTTGACTATGTCCCCTGGAGGGGGAGGCCTGGTGGCACTCAGAGGAAGGACAGCAGGTTACCAAGAAGAGACCTGATACCCTATGAGCATATACAGGGGGAGGAACTCTCCCTCAGGAACAGTCATAGGGGAGGGGAATAAGGGGAAAATGGGAGGGAGGGAAGAATGGGAGGATACAAGGGATGGAATAACTACTGAGATGTAACAAGAATAAATTAATAAAAATTTTTTTAAAAAAGGAAAATCTTTTTCTATTCTTCATTCATTCCTCAACTTCTTGCTGCATCCTCCACATCCCGGTTTTACTATGAACTCCATGAGGGCTTTCCTTATGGTATCCTTGCTGCTAATGCTGTTTCAGACATTGGAGAGCATACAAAAATAAGTAAGCCTGACCATAAGGCAGCTACCAAAACAAACACAAATTGCTAAACACACAGCAATCCAAGCACTACATAAATATGTGCATAAGGGCCTCCAGTAGTAAATATAATTAGCACCGTTGGAAGAAGCTACAGGAAGAGTGGAGCCTAAGTGATGAGCGGGACTCAGGCAAAGAAAGCAAACAAAGACATAGCGAAATGCAACAGAAAAGTTCATCTCTTCAGCACGAAAAACTGATAGGGAATGACAGATAACAAGGCTGGAAAACAAACTCGGGAACCAAAGACTACACAGTGGTGCTGAAGAAAGTGGCCTTTGTTGCATAGACAATTCAGAGCATCCTGCAGTCTTTAAAATCAAGGTCATTACACAATCAAGTTTAGATAGACGTGGAGACTGTCAGCAAGACAAACCAGAAAGTCATGGGGCCAAGCTAGACCAGAACCGGAGAACGCCTAAGAGCATTAGCTGCCTAGGGGCGGCAGGTGAGTGCCAACAAGGGGTTAAGACTGAGACAAAAATAAAGGAGAATGGACATTTCTTGTGGAACATTTAAAAAAAAAAAAGCAAAGAAGAAATAGCTGCTTTAACCATTTTGTCCCAGAGTGAGGGAAAGGCTTAAAGTTTCAGTTTTAAAAATAAATGTTCAGGGTTTCTTCCTGTGCTTTCTTGTTGTTCACTTTGTTTGTTGGTTGGTTTGCTTTGCTTTGCTGAGATCTTAGTCCAGCTAAGTGATGGGCTGACAAGTGTGAGTGCAGGTTATTCTGCTTTATAAGGTTCTGTGGAACACCCAGTTGAGCTTCAGAACTTCCTATGAAATGTAGGAGTGGTCTTCAAAGGCATGTAAGCCAGGCGAGGTGGTGCACGCCTTTAATCCCAGCACTCTGGGAGGCAGAGGCAGGCAGATCCCTGTGAGTTCAAGGCCAGGCTGGTCTACAAATCAAGTCCAAGACAGCCAAGGCTACACAGAGAAACCTCATCTCAAAAAACCAAAAAACAAAACAAAAAGCATGTAAATGACCACTGGCAGTGTAAGAGTTGGCTTTTGTGGTGTATCTCTAGAAGTTATTGCACAGCCAGAACAGCAGAGACAAAAATCTCAATTTGTCTAAACTAAAGTCAGCCTAGGAGGGATAGAGAGATACAAGAAGGAGGGGGGGGAAATGATAGTAACACATTTGAAATTAGAATTCAAATAGTTTTGTGAACTCACAAGTCAGGGAACATGTTAAAGGACCAGTTCCTCAAGGACGACATGCAGGCAGGTCCAAGAAACACAGCAAGTGTCAGACAGAAAGTCCCAATCCCAATGATAGCTACAAGGGAATTATGACAGGAAAGGCTGGGCCACAAACTCCCAAGACCTTTACTAAATAACAGGCAGGCAGCTTAACCAACCAGAGCGAGCAGCAGCAGCCCTATTCATGAGCTTAAAGTGTAAATACTCACCCTTATCAAGAAAATCACAAGGACTAGGAGGCAGGTTCACAAATAGTATCTGATTTTCCAAAAAGACACAGATTAAAGTAAATGCGTAAAGCACAGGAGAGGCAGAATCTTACTTGGAATACCAATTAAATAACCAATTATCCTGGATTCCAAATATTTCATCCTTTTGAAAACCATGGGTCTAGGCTTTGTTTAAAGGACAGGAAACTTAAGAGATATAAGGCAAGAGAAAAGTGAGATCATTTGTAAGGGTGTTTAGACTTAAAACCACATACCAATCAAAGTAGCAAAAAGTTTGAAACTATCAGATGCCTCAAACTTTCCAATATGTGGTAAATATCACTAACTTCATTAGCCCTCGATCACTAAAACCAGAATGCTGCCTATGGGCTGTTTACAGAATAGACAATGCCAGGCGCTTTGTCAGCCAGAGTGTCATGCCAAATGCAAAGAAACTGTTCTAAGCCTGACAGTAGAGACTTCCATTTTACTCCCCAAACAAAAACACCGGTAGGTTAAACATCTAGTTCCTCGAAAGGAATCCATCAAAGCTTGCTCGGATCTCAATGGACCCTCCAAAGGCCTCCAGGCTTTCTCACGTCCCCTTAACCACCACCTGTTTCAGGTGAGCCGGTAGGAGGCTCCCAAGGCAAACACAAACGACGGGGGAAGCGTACAATGACTCGCCCAAGGTCAAAAACATTACGGTGTAGACAAGCCAGGCTTGCCGGCAGCAGAGCCTACGTCTTCTCAGGTGCTACCCCTTCCGGAGCCTCAGGGACTGGCGTGGGGACGAGGCGGGTCCGCAGAGAGCTCCGGGCTCCTCCACCAGGCCCACACTTGACCACCACGGGCGCGGCCAGCTCCTACACCCACCCTCAGCTAGGGCCCCACCCCCAAGGCCGAGACCCCTACGCGGGGCCCCGCAAGGTGAAGTTTGCCCGGCTCGCACCCTACGCCAAGTCCACGGTCTCACGCACTATGGCGGCCCGGCTGAGGACCCCGCCGCCGCCGACACCACCAAGCCGAAGCCGCTGGACATCCAGCCTTTCCCGGACCAGCAAGTCCCTCCTTCGGCCCAGACACCGAGCACAGACGACTGCAGACTTCCTCTGCGAGCTCCGCCCTTTCGCTGCCAAGACGCGCCCGCCCCCGGAGCCGATGGACGGATTTCTGAACCAGTCGAAACACGGAACAGGAGTGGGCGCGCGGACAGACAGACTTTAGAGCCAATCGGTATGCCAAGCGGGAGGGGCGTGGCTCAAGAAGCTGAGCCACGCCCCGTCTGTGCTTCCGCCAGCGCGGAAGAGGCGAAGGAAACTTTCCCAGAGTTCCTTCGAGCTCCCTGGGTTCCCGCGGGGGCTGAGGCCGCAGCAGCGAGCGGGGAGGGGGCTGGGGACGGCTGCGGATTGGGTGAGGAGAGGGCGGAGCAGCACAGGGACACTGTCCCATTTCTGAGAGGCGCTGTTGGGAGCCTGGGCAGCCTAAGGATGCGGCTGTGCAGACGTGGGCCGAGCAGCCCAGCAGGCATCTCCCGTGGGCTGTACTGTAGAGAGCAGACATTGTCTAGGGTGCAAGGTCAGGCTGCAAAGCCCCTCTGTCCCACTGCAGGGCTTCGCGATACAGCAGCGCGCTCCATTCTATTAAGCCCTTCGTCCCCAGATCACTCGGGTGCTAGGGACAGCTCCAGGATATGAGGTGCACACCTTTACATTAACTAAGATGCCCTACTCTGACGATTCCGCATGTTTGGAGCGTGGTAACCAGAATGACCTGCGAGAGTTCTTGTCGCCTGAGAAGACACCATTCATTCTACACTGGCCACTGTGACTTCCAAACCAGGGCAAAAGGCAATTAAAAAAAAAAAAAAGACACCAGCAGACAGAATCCGGCTGGGGGGCGGAGCGTCGGGGAGAACAGTCACGTGCAGGAAGCGGAAACCCTAGCCAGCTCCCTCCCAACCTATAGCAGCTCGCGTCTTCGTCTTCTTACTTTTGTCCAGCCTGGTCCTGGGTGATGGGTCCGCCTGGGGATCCGAGGCGCCTCTGCAGGCTCGTGCAGGAGGGTCGGCTGCGCGCCCTACAGGAAGAGTTGGAGCTAGCGGGAGGTTACCAGGGACCAGAGATGGCCGGAGTCTTCCAGGGGCCAGCTGGGGATACCCTTCTCCACTGTGCAGCCCGCCACGGGCGCCAGGACATCCTAGCCTACCTTGTAGAGGCTTGGAGGATGGACATCGAGGCTACCAACCGAGACTACAAGCGGCCTCTGCACGAAGCTGCCTCTATGGGCCACCGGGACTGTGTTCGCTACCTCCTGGGCCGAGGTGCAGTCGTGGACTCCTTGAAGAAGGCAGACTGGTAGGTGCCCACAGCCCAAAAAAGCCATATAGACACTCCCTGAAGAATCACAAATTGTGTGTTTTCTTCAGTGAGTCCACTAGATGCTTAATTTTCCTCGGGTTCTAATTCTGACCCGACCTTCCTTTCTTCTTCAGTTAGGACAATCGCTTCCCGCTGAGAGAGGATAGAAGTGTAATCAGGTGGAGTGTGTTATTCGTGTGCCCAGGATGTGTTTTTCTGGAGACACCTTGCGTTATTGTAATTTGTATGGCTGCTATGGATAGGTACAACTGATAAAATCCAGTTGGGCATGCACCCAAATTGAGCTCTGTGCAGTTTTGTCACATCTAGTCTTGTAGAGCAAGAATGTTGCTGATACTTTACCACTACACAAATCAATTTCATTTCTTGCTAGACTGACGTCTTTTTAGTACCATGTCTGGTCCCTGATATTCTATGGACTTCTTTAGGTTCATAACTTAAAGAAGGTATTGCCAGGGGCTGGAGAGATGGCTCAGAGGTTAAGAGCACTGACTGTTCTTCCAGAGGTCCTGAGTTCAATTCCCAGAAACCACATAGTGGCTCACAACCATCTGATCTGATGCCCTCTTCTGGAATGCAGGTGTACATAATAAATAATAATAACAATAATAATAAATCTTTTTTTTTTTTTAAAAGAAGGTATTGCCTTTAGGTTATTTTAAATCAGTCAAACCATAGGGGCTGGGAAATGTATCAGAGCTGGTGCAGCCTCCTAGCATTCATGAGCCTCTGTGTTTCATCTCAGCATATCAAGGACAGGAGAGAACCATATAATTAAACCATATAATTAATGATTAATGCCACACAACATATCTGGCATAAGGAGGTTTATTTGAGGGAAGGGAAGGGGAGGGGGAGTTAGGGCAGGAACAGAGAGAGGAGCAGAGCAGCCATGACAGAGAGAAAGAGAAAGAGACCAGGATAAAGAGACTGAGAGAAGGGCTGGAGAGATGGCTCAGAGGTTAAGAACACTGACTATTCTTCCAGAGGTCCTGAGTTCAATTCCCAGCAACCACATGGTGGCTCACCGCCATCTATAATGTGATCTGATGCCCTCTTCTGGCCTGCATGCATACAGGCAGACAGAGCACTATATACATAATAAATTAATTAATTAAAAAGAGACTGAGAGAAATGGAGAGAGCTGGGGAGGCTAGCCAGGTCCTTTTATCTGGCATACCCGTGGCCTGGACCCTGGAGGGCTAATGGTATTGCCCTGCACACTAACAAAAAGTACATCTGTTATAAAGAAGTCCCACTATATCTTGAGGGTTTTCTGTGGTTGGTATCCATCCTCGACTTGGCTCATCAACAGTTTTTGCCTGTCATAGAACCCTACCCATGTCGATGGACGTTCAGAATCAGCTTCCTCTCCACAGTCCTCAGAAAAGTCAGAGGCCAGCAGTCTAAACTGTTTTCCTGTGCTGCGCCCCCACCACCACCACCACCACCAGGCTCCTCCAGGTTTTCCCGTCAGTACCAAAGGCCTGTACACATTCCCTGAAGGCCTGGCTTCTTCCAAGTGCCTCAGCTCCTTTCCATCCTGTTTGGCCGTAGGACTCCTCTGATGATGGCTTGCACAAGGAAGAACCTTGAAGTGATCCAGGACCTTGTGACGCACGGTGCCAATCCACTCCTGAAGAATAAGGACGGCTGGAACAGCTTCCACATTGCCAGTCGAGAAGGCGACCCTGTGATCCTCCGGTACTTGCTCACTGTCTGCCCAGATGCTTGGAAAACAGAGAGTAAAATTAGAAGAACTCCTTTGCACACTGCAGGTACCACCCTGCACACGCTGTAGGCTGCAGTTGGTTCTGCCCTGGCACTGTCTACACGTTGTAGTTCACCTGCGGGGGACTAAGGATTTGGGAAACCGGAAGTGAAGGCATCAGAACATCTTGGGATTTCTTGGCAAACTATAAGTTTCTAACGTGGTGGGACCTGCGGCTAGCATGTCATGGTGTTGGTCCACTTCTTGAGTGTATCTGTCTTAACCTCCTGGTTAGTTAGATGGTAAGCTGGCTCTGTTCCTCCTAAAGTCTGTGACCCTGAGTAAAGAACTTGGTCTGCATTTGGGTGAATGTCCTTTGCTAACAGTGGTAACGATACCATGCTGTAGAACCCTGGGAAAATGCAAACTTAGTGTGGAATGTGTGGGGAGTAGGCCCATGAGTCTTCTAACACAGGAAAGCTGGAAATAAGCCAAGCAGCATGGCACATGGCTGTAATTCTGCACTCGGGAAGTTGAGGCATCAGGATCCTTGCAAGTTTAAGGCCAGCCGGGCAATGTTGGCAATGTCTCAAATCCCCCAATGCCCCTCCCTGCAAAGAGGAAAATTTGGAAAATAATTCTTAGTCTAAAAGGTAGTTCGTTGGGTTAGGATACTGAGGTCTTACCTTCTCTAAAGACCAATGTCTGAGATCTGATACACTCCACGTAGGCTGGGTAACAAGCATCTGGTTGGTCTCCAGCCACAGCTGGTACTTAAGGATCAAGGAATCCTTTCTGAAACTTTTTAAGTAAGTAGGAAAAAAAAATTTTTTTCACCTGGTTCATAAATTACGTGGCTGGCTCTCCCTGTCACACACATTACCCAAAATTTTCTCTTAGAGACCCTGTCTGCAATCTGTCAGTTACCCAGACTAAACGGAGGGCAGATGATCAGAGTCTCTCTCCTGTTCAGTGTGGGGATCGTCAGTGGGAGGAGTGTGTTTCTGAATGATTTTCATAGATTACTAGAAAACAGATTGTCTTCAGAATGCTTTTGCAGTTTTATAGTGAGCCTTTTGAGCCTTACAGTGCTAAAGTGAGGAGATACGTTTAAGATTGTCAAAGTTTGACATAAAAGAGCTCATAAAGATGAAGTAAATCAGGTGCATAAAGTGAAAACATCATTCTTTACCGTTTATTTGGTTGAATTTCTTCTTGCTAGGACAGTAGTAGTACCTATGTTAGGTTTTCCTCTGTGAAAAGACCAGGGCAGATGTGGCTGCGATGCTCAACAGTTAAGAGCACTTAATTCTCTCACAGAGGACCCGGGTTCAGTTCCGAGCACCCACATGGTGCCTCACAACCATCTCTAACTCCTATACATGTGACGCACGTACAAGCAGGTAGGCAAAACACTTATACACAGAAAATAGAATAAATTTTAAAAAAACAAAAATTATTTAAAAGAGAAGACAGAGAAGGGAGCCAGGAGTAAGAATTTTGCTTGATTTTTGCTTGGGTTCTTTGGTTGGTTTTTCAAGACAGGGTTTCTCTATGTAACTGAGCCCTGGCTGTCTTGGACTCACTTTGTAGACCAGGCACCAGGCTGGCCTCGAACTCACAGAGATCCGATTTCTTCTGCCTCCCAAGGGCTGGGATTAAAAGCTTGCACCGCCACTGCTCAGTTATTTATTTGTTGTTCCAGGATAAAACCCAGTACTTGCTAGGCCAGTGTTTAGCCAATGCGCTACCTCCCCAGCCAAGGATTTAAGTATGCAGGAAAATGTTCTAATTGTCTGCGTTCTTTCCCCCAGCAATGCACGGCTGTTTCGAAGTAGTGCAGGAGCTTCTTGATAGGTAAGAACAAACGGTGAGTTGGTGGAAAGTATTCCTTACTTATACCAAGGAGCCACTTGTACATTCAGCGCTCAGAGTCCACAAACAGGACAGGTCTCATGCACCAAGGAGCATTGAGAGGAATTCTGGGTCCCCATAGGAGTATGTAATAGGAGGCTCCAGAGTAAATTAGTAAAGACTCCAAAAAGTAAATGTCTCAGCACCAGTAAAAAAAAAAAAAAACAAGGCTGTTCACCAGAGGGGAGAATAACAGCTATGAGAGGCAAGGCAGCTCTTTACACCAAGAAAAAGGATAACATATTTGAGAGACTGCAAATAATTCGGGATGTGCTGAAGTCTTAAACAGTAAAGAGAATATGGCAATAGACCATTGCAAAAGTTTCCATTTTATTCTGAGCATGTGAGATACCATTCAGGGTTTGAGTTCATTGGCTTGGTTTGAGAAGGATCTCACTATATTCCTGGCTGGTCTAGAACTCAAAATGTAGACCAGGCTAGTCTCAAACATACAGAAATCCACTTGCTTCTGCCTCCTCAATTCTGGTATTAAAGGTATGCCCCTCCATACCCAACCCTGTTGATGGGTTAGTGTTTGGTTTTTTTAGATTAACTTATTTTAATTTTATGTCTATGAATGTTTTATTTATATATATGTATGTGAGTTGTCTGTTGCATGCATACCTGACACTATGTGCATGCCTGGTGCCTGTGGAGGCCGGAGGATGGCGTCAGAGGGAATCAAACCCAGGTCCTCATCACTGCTGAGCTATCTCTCCAGGTTGAAGTGTTTTTAAGCCAAGTGTCATAAGAAATCAGCAGTTTCTGATTGCAGAATATAAATGAGCCTGCCATGAGTTTCTGTGGAATTGTCTCTTAGGCTGATGAAGTGAAATAGGAGAGAATTCATGGCAGCTGGGCTGAAGAGACGAGTACAGGAAGTGTGGTGGTCTCACTAGGGCTGGAGACATGGCTCTGAGGTTAAGAGCACCATCTGTTCTTCCAAAGGTCCTGAGTTCCATTCCCAGCAACCACGTGGTGTCTCACAACCATCTATAGTGAGATCTGGTGTCCTCTTCTGACCTGCAGGTGTACATACAGGCAGGAAACTGTATAATTAATAAATAAATGAATCTTTTTTTAAAAATATGTTTAAAAAAAAAAGAATGCCCTTATATATTTGAATGTTTAGTCACTGGGGAGTGGCACTATTTGAAAGGATTAGAAGGATTTGGATTAGTGGCCTTGTTGGAGGAATCATGTCCAGTAGGGGTGACCTTTGAGGTTTCAAACGCCTAAGCCAGGCCTAGGCTGTGTTTGCCTATGGATCTGGATGAAACTCTCAGCTACTGTTCCAGAGCCTGCCCACATGCCCCAGGCTCCCTACCATGATAACTGTAAGCAAGCTCCTAATTAAAAGAGTTGTCTTTACACCAATAGAACAGTGACAAGGCAAGAAAGAAGAGGTGGAAGGGTACCTTTTAAAAGTTGAATCCAAAAAAAAAAAGTAGAATCAATGGGAATAGGTGAATAACTCAGTGGAAAGCCTGGGCATGTAGCTCAGTGGTGGAGCACACGCCTAGCACATGTAAGGCCATGGGTTCCGTTCCAAGCACCACAAAAAATAAAGAAAGAAGGAGCAAGGGAACATCAAGGACGACCTTTGCCGTGTGGCACCTGGCCTACTTGCTGAGACATTGGGCAGCGGAAGAGGAGTAGGTTTGGGGGAAACATAGACATTGCCCTTTGGGACAGGTGGAGTAGTCGTACCTCTTTGGGAGATCAAAGCAGAGTTCAAATAGGCAGGGTCACGATGGGCCAGATACAAATGTGCAGCTTCAAAACATGAGCAGTGGTACAAGGTTAGAAGTGGGATAACTTGGTCAAAGCAAAGAGCGCTCAACCCCGGGTCCTAAAAGTATGTGTCTAGCACTCAGAATCACAGATTTGTGTTTCTGCGCTTTTGTTAATACTCTTTACTGAAGAGACCTTTTCAAGCACCTTTGTGTGTTAGGCCTGGGTAATGAGCTAAACATAGCCCTTCATAGGCTAATGAAGAAGACCAGACAGTAATCCCACAGAACTGCAGAATTAAAAAGCTACATACAGTGGTTCACGTCTCAGCTCCAGAGACTCAGGCAGGAAAATCATGAGTTCCAGACCAGGCTGGTCTGCCGCAGCAGGATGGCTGTGGTGGGGAGAATGGGGTGATGATGAGAAGAGCATTAGGAGGCTGTTGTCAGCTGACTGCGTAAGTGTGGACGCGGAGGTGGAGAGTAGGGCGTAGATGTTTTATGTAGCCTGGCTGCAGAATTACATCATGTAAATGGTTGGGAGAAAAGAGAGAAAGATAGTAGTGAGGGTGACTGCAAAGCTACCAGGCTGAGAAGCTGAAGAAGTGAAGGTTCCAGAAGGCATGGGAAAGGTTACAAGAGGAAGGACCCCAAGACCTGGCATTTGCTTGGCTCAGAGGCTAAAGTGGTAAGAGGAAAGCCAGCTCCAGACTGTCATGGATCATCTATAAGGTATACAGTCTGCTGCAGACCACCATGTCGCCTGTATCACGGATCATCTGTGAGGTGTACAGTCTGCTGCAGACCACCATGTCGCCTGTATCACGGATCATCTGTGAGGTGTACAGTCTGCTGCAGACCACCATGTCACCTGTATTGGGTTTGAAGTGGTGAATCTTTACAGCTGTTATTTTTGGATTTGGCTGTAGGTGTCACTATGAACCAGACTGCCGAGACAGCTGCGGTGTCACACCCTTCATGGATGCTGTTCAGTGTGGCCATGTTAGCGTAGCAAAGCTGCTCCTTGAAAAACACAAGGTATAAAGTGGTTTTTCTCTAATTCCTTTATTTCTTCTTTAGAAATTCTGATCTGGGGATAAACAATACACCATTACTCAGCCACTGGCTTCAAATCCAGGCTCCTGTGAGTTTCTCTAGTGGGACCTTTTACCTCTGCAACCATCTGTGCGTCAGTGTCCCATCTCTAAAATGGCGACAGAATATAATTCCTTCAGAAGGGTCCCATAGGGATTAATTGATGCTGGGGATGGAGCTCAAAGTAAGGTGCCTGCATAGCATGCTCAGGACCTTGGACTGGATCCAGGAGGATCCCACAATCCAACGTACATAAGGCAGTTAGCAAACTAAGGATTCAGTAAATAGTGTCACTTGGTAACAGCAACAGAGTGTCGGGACAGAGCTTAAGGTGCTCTAGGCAGAGCATGACTCAACCATGTTTTAGTTCAAGTCCTCTGATAATCGGACAGACACCATGTGCTCTGCCCAGAAGAACTGCACAGACAGCTAAGCCTCAGCAAGACATCTACGGGACTGTGGCCCCAGATTCCTCCCTGCTTCACATTGCTGCTCTGTCCTGCCTACTAGGCTTGCTGTTCAGCTGCAGACACCCTGGGGGCCCAGGCTCTGCACCGGGCAGCAGTCACTGGGCAGGATGAAGCCATACGATTCCTGGTGTGCGATCTCGGTGTGGATGTGGATGTCAGAGCCGAGTCAACGCAGCTCACAGCTCTTCACTATGCAGCTAAGGTCAGGTGCTTCTCGTGAAAGTGTCCCTTCCCCACGCTGCTCTGTTCCGACGACAGACAGCTGTGTAGTCCTGGCGTCTGTACTGTACGTGTAGAGTACATCACCTGTATTCTACATTCCTGATAACGTCTATGATCCTGAGTCTCAGCTCGTTAATAGAAGCCTCACTTTTTTGTTTGTTTGTTTGTTTTGTTTTTAGGTAAAAATGGAGAGAGGAGTCCATAGCCAGGGCTGCACAGAGAAACCTTGTCTCAAAACAAAAACAAAACCCCACAAAGATAAGATGTTGAAGGGCAATGGAAGCCTTCTCAGTGTCTTTAAGTGTTG
Source organism: Acomys minous (assembly GCF_964271855.1). Taxonomy (NCBI): domain Eukaryota; kingdom Metazoa; phylum Chordata; class Mammalia; order Rodentia; family Muridae; genus Acomys; species Acomys minous. Next base: position 7,579,954 of record NC_140494.1, on the reverse strand, counting down.
GAAACCAAATCATGAAACTTCACCTTAGTCTAGTTAAAACTTTTCTGTTCAAAATAAATAAATAAATAGCCGGTGGAGAGATAGCTCAGCAGTTATGTGTGCTTGCTGCCCTTGCAGACTTGCCAACACCCACATCAGCAGATCACAACTGTTTTGTAACTCCAGTTCCAGGGGATCTGACTGACTTCCTCTTCTGGCCTCAACAGGCACCTGGGTACATGTGTGTTTCACCCCCCTCTCTCTCAAACATACACACAAAGTAAAAATAAAGTAACTTGCAAAAAATTAACAAATAAATGATTCATTATATGAAATTTGTAGTTCTTTTGTTGAATTCAGAAGTTAAAATCTGTTTAACTGAAACAAAGAATTCCATCTACTGGCCTTCCCAGTATATGAAACATTGAGGATATTCATAAATATTTCACTAGAGAAAAAGCTCTTTCAGGAGCCTTACTTGTTATACGTTGTTTAGAAGCCACGTGCCTTTGTTTGCTTTTCTAGAAGCGAGAGTCAGTGTTTTCTGACCACCACACACTTCCCGTGAATACAGGGGTAGCTACACGAACAGACTGAGGGTCCACTCCACAGACATGGGAAGAAAGGCTAGCATTTCCTCCATGAAAAGGTTGAACCTTCGATCTTGATTTCAGCCTTGCCACTTTCTGACGATCTGACTGGCTAGGCAGTGTGTGTAAATCACTGCGTGAGTGATGGTAGCTATAGTAGGGTTCTCTCCTGAGAGCCCCAATCTTTTACACTTCCTCTCTGCCTGAAAGGTTTTAACAAAGAGTTCATGTGGTTGGGAAATTGTGGAATTGCGAGTTCTGTATGAGCCACGACATTTGCACTGCTGACCTAGGTGGAGACCTAATCGCATCGTCCATCCTGATAACTGAATGTTACAAATGTTGCATGATTCGTGTTAGAGTCATGGGTGGTATAAATCTTCCTGAAAACAGGAAATTTCAGTATGTGCAGTTGGCTGTGTCAGGGAGGGTTTCTGACGCACACTAGAGGTTATTATGGTTTGGTTTTGTCCTTGTTGCAGTGCTAATGAAGTTATTTCAACTCTCAGGAAGGACAGACAAGCACAGTTCAAACTCTGTTATCCCTGGGAGCCGACATCAACTCTAAAGATGGAAGGAACCGCTCAGGTATGAAATGCAAGTGATTTGAGGGCCTTTTTGTTGAATATGTTGATGTGGGTTGAACTCACCCAGCATGCACACAGCCCCTAGCCCTGAAAAAGCAAGCAGCTGTCTCTTCCTTAAAATAGCTTTTCCCTTGTAGAAAATGTTGGAGCCATTGATACTGACATTGTGATTTTTGGTTTTTCTTTTTTGTTGTTGAAATCTTTATATATACACATACATATATATATATATGTATATATATTATGTGTATTGGTGTTTTACCTGTGTATATAAGTGTACTATGTGCTTGCCTGGGACCTGTGAAGGCCAGAAGAGGGCGCTGGGTCACCTTGAACTGGTTGCAGGAGGTTGTACATTACCATATGGATGCTGGGAATCGGACCTGCGTCCTCTGGAAGAGCAGCCAATGCTCTTAACTGCGGAGCCCTCTCTCATCTAGCCTCTTTTTTTTTTTTTTTTTTGAGACAAGATCTCACAAACTCTGCAAGCCTGGCTGGCCTGGGTGCTAGAACTAAAGGTAGAGGCAGGCTAGCACAGCTGCCGAGTGCGGGCGTGTCCTCAGTGTGGGCGTGTCCTCAGTGTGGGCGTGTCCTCAGCATAGATGCCTCTTGTCTCCCTTTAGCCCTGCATCTGGCCTGTGCAGGTCAGCATGTGGCTTGCTCCAGGTTCCTCCTGCAGTCAGGACTGAAGGATACCGCAGACCTGACGGGCACCCTGGCCCAGCAGCTCACAAGGAGTGAAGATCTCCTGCAGGACTTCGCCCGCAGTGCAGAATCATGAGGACGCTTAGAGGAGGAGGCGGGGACGCGCATGGCGATGCACATCCTGCTTTTTCTGTCACCGACAGCTCATGTCTAAGCCGTGTTTCCATCCCCTCCTGCCTCTCCTCCTGCATTTTCTTCTGCTGAGTGGCCAGGAGTCTGGATACCTGGCGTGCGTGTGATCTTGAAATAGCCATCTTTTTTCCTTTTTTAAACTGTAATGAGGATTGAACTTAGAACCTCAAACAGGCTAAGCCAGTGCTGTTCCACTAACGTCGTCACCAACCCCATATCTTGTTTTTTTCTGTCTATCCTTATTTTGAAGTGAATATAATATGTATGCTTCTGTAAATACATGAAAGTGTAATAAAACTAAAAATGCAAATTGCTGTTTACTCAAGCTATAAAACATAGTTGGCCTATTTAAATTTTTCCTTTATAGCTTTTATATGGACATTTTGTTTCATAGGCCAGGAAGGGTGTGTTTTACCATTTATAACAGCATTTACAAGGAATTGATGGATACCTTTTTATATTCTCAGCACTGCTAGTTGCGATAAGGGTTTTTTTGTTTGTTTTCAGTGTGTATGGATAGTTTGCCTGCATGTAAGTCTGTGTGTCACATGCCTGGTGCCTTCAGAGGGAGGCCAGAGACGGCGTCAGATTTCCGAGGACTGGGCTTACAGACAGTTGTAAGCCACCACGTGAATGCCGGGAATCAAACCTCAGGTACTCCTAACCACTGAGCTGAGCCATTTTATTTTTTTATTTTTTATTTTTTGGTTTTCGAGACAGGGTTTCTCTGTGTAGCCTTAACTGTCCTGGACTCGCTTTGTAGACCAGGCTGACCTCGAACTCTCAGCAATCCACCTGCCTCTGCCTCCCAAGTGCTGGGATTAAAGGTGTGCGCCACCACACTTGACAGTATAAGATTTTAAATTTCAAGGACGTTTGTTTGTTTGAATAGACAGGTTCAGTCATGATCATGATTTGCTCCTCATGGGTTGGGTGCGATCCAGCGGCTACTATTACACACCTGCCTTGCTTGAATATTGCGCTTGTCTTGGCAAATAGCAAAGACTTGCAGCTCCTCTTATTTATTCTCCTGTGGAGTTCAAAAGTCCTCTTTCCTAATCACTAGAGAAACACAATCCTAACTTGTAACCTCTTTACCATACACTGTACACCTATGCTCACCTCAGGTGGGATTTGCATTCTCCCTCATGTCACAGATCTCTTTGTTTTGATGCCTTTTGGGTCTGAGGATGATCTGGTGTGCGATGTTCCATGTGTGCATGTTGGGGCCAAAAGGCCATCCTGAGCACACACACAAAGCATTCTTTTCGTTCTCGTTCGTATTTTCTCTCCTCGCCCCCTTCCTCTTTCCCTCCCTAATAAAAGCCTCTCCGTGTGCCTGAAGCTAGCCTCAGATTTGTGATATTTTTAAGTTCCAAGCACTGAGATTTGAGACCTGAGCTATAATGCCTCATATCTCTTGCTTGCTTGCTCCCCTTTGCTCAGAATTAATTCTCATGTGCCACGTTGCATCTGCCCTCCCTAGTACTAGACTCTAAACGCTGACTACTACAGGCCACTGCTAACATTACTCAACAGCCAGAAATAATAGTGGTTATCACAACATTAATTGTAGCAAAGAAAGTAATAATAATATGTGCCAACAATACACACTTACTATAATACTATATTAGAAATGCTAATAGCAATGCAGATGATAATAACTATTCTCCCTAATTATAGTTGCTCCTTTCATTTCCTTTGAGTCTCTCCCTAAAAATTATTTCCCAGGCCTCCCTACCTAAAACTCCATTCCTTTCTTCAGCATTTGATACCGCCTTCTTTGCAGTAGTTAGCCTCACTTGTCAGCTTCAGTGTCCACACAACCTAGACTCCCTTGGCTTGGCAATGGGTGTGTCTGTGAGGGATTGTCTTAAAATTAAGTTGAGGGAAGGCCCATCCCTGTGGGAAAGACTGTAAGCTTTGTCCCAGGTGAAAGCAGTCTTAGCGGGCTTTACCCTTGGACACTCTATGGATACTCCCTTAGATTAACCTTGAGATAGAGTGGGTGAAGCCATCCTGGGCTGGAATTCAGGAAGGGGACCTGGGGACTCCACCTGAACAATTGTTTTTCTAATTGACCCTCAATGGGAGAAGAAGACCACTCTTCACCGGCAGGCAGGGAGGAGAGAGCATGCAGCAGGTTTAGACCAGGCGTGAGCGCTAGTGGATCAGGGAACAGGCCTGACCAGCGCGCAGGCCAGTGACACCTAAGGACCCGTCCCGTGGAACAGATACCAGAAGGTTCACTCTTTTCCCTTTAACTGTTTTTCCCTCTTGTGTAAGCTAGTTGGGTTGTATAATAAAGTTTAATTGTTAAGAAACAGAGCCTACACTTCCCACTGTGGGCAGTTGCTGGGATAAGATTATCCCAGCATTCACACACCAGGAAAGGGCTATCTTTGTATTCAGGTGTTGCTTTCTGTACCATCAGAGAGCTGAGTACTGCCCAGACTTTGATATTATTATTTTCATTGGATCCTCCCCTGCCTGAATATTTTGTAAAAGTTCATCTCCATCACCTTCTGGTCGGTTTAATAAAGAGCTGACAGCCTACAGCAAAGCAGAAGAGGAAGGGCGGGACTTCTGAGCAGAGATGGTACTGGGGCAGAGAAGTAACAGGACATGTGGACTAGTATAGACGGGGTTAATTAAGTTATATGAGCTGGCTGGGAGCAAGCCTAAACTTTCATAAATAGTAAAAAGTCTCCGTGTTGTTATTGGGAGCTGGCGGCATAGATGGTCCCTCGTGGGCGGCAGCTGCGTTAGCTGCAGGCAGGGTCCTGAGCTGCATGAGGGGAGGAACTGAGCTGGGCATAAGCAAGCAGAGGAGTGAGCACAGTGCCTTCCTTTCTCTCTGCTTTTAACTCTGGATGTGACATGACAGCTGCTTGAAATCCCTGCTTTGACTGCTGCACAGTTATGGACTGACTGTAGCCTGGAATTTGTAAGCTGAAACAAACCTTTCTCCTCTGAGTTGCTTTTTGTCAGGGTATTTATTATAACAACAAAATAGAACTAGACCCCACCACAACTTGTTTTTTCTTGTTAGTATTTACCACTAGCGTGTGTGTGTGTGTGTGTGTGTGTGTGTGTGTGTGTGTGTGTGCATATCATGTAAAATTTGAGTTACTTTTTTATTATCTCTGTCTTCCATTGATATTTAACCAACTTGTGTCACGAGTAGGGCCTAGAACAGTCCTAGTAGAAAATAAGTTTATTGTAGTACGGTTAGTGAATGCATGATAGTAGTGGTTTGGTCTGAGTGCATAATATAAACTAGCTGCTGTGCTAAACACCGAACCCACGGCAGCTCATTTTCTTCTCCACCTCAAGCAGCCTTTCTCACACACTCCCTTGAGAAAAGTCAACTCGTGGGCGTCACCTTGCCGCCCCCACAAGCTGGCTTTATTGCTGTTGCTTTGTGCAGACTACTCTCTGAGAAGTTCCAGGGATTTTCTTTTTAACTGCCAGCTTAAGTAACGTCTTTTTCTTTTAGACAGGATCTCACTATGTAGTCCTGGCTGTCCTGGAACTCACTCTGTAGACCAGCCTGGCCTTGACCTCATGGATCCACCTGCTTTTGCCTCCTGGGTACTGGGATTAAAGGCGTACAGCACCGTGCCTGGCTAAGTAATATACTCTTAACTCTTAGATTACTGACATCTTCAGTTTCTTCTGCTTTCTGGACTCTTGCTCCTGGAATAGTTGACTCTAGGTTTGTTCTTTTTCTTCTCTTCCCCACCCCTCCACCCCCTTTTGGTTTTTCGAGACAGGGTTTCTCTGTGTAGGCTTCACTATCCTGGACTTACTTTGTAGACCAGGCTGGCCTCGAACTCACAGAGAACCTCTGCTTCCCTGGGTCCTGGGATTACAGGCATTCATCACGCCCGGCTTCTTTTTCTTTTTCAAAGACGGGATCTCAGTGTATATCCTGAGCTGGCCTTGAACTTGCCTTAGCTTTGGCCTTCTGAGTGTTGGGGTTGAAGGCCTGTGCCATCCGTCATGCCTTGCTTCTGAGGAGTCCTTTTCTGGTGCTGCTGCTCTGTGTCTTTTGTTCTTAGGATCTGTCCCTTCACTGCTAATATACTCAGCTTCATGCCCAGCTCACCCCTCTTTATTCTGCACCTGCTACCTTAGTAGCGGTTTTAGCTGCACCCCAGTATGTGGCAGCTACCCAACTCTCTCCAACCTTATTTTCAGCTGCGTGCTGAAAAAAAAAATTTAGGTGGGGGGCATGGCTTTATTAAGGCTGCCTCACAACCTGTTTCACGCTCACTTCCCCACACTGTGTTCACCTCCATCTTGTACTTGCTGCCTAGTCGAGAGCCCCTCAGTTCACCAGGTCAGTCAAGTTGGAAGCCTGGGGTCCTCAGCCCTCTACAGGCAGCCCTGGCCTGTCCCAGCTGTTGGATACCTCTGCCTGTCAGGCTCTTACACACCTCTCCTCTCAGACCCACATTGCAAACAGCCTTGTTAATTACTCCTGCTTCTACTTGCGTTCTCAAATCTGCCTTCCCTGTAGCTGCCAGAGCGCCCGCACCAGTTCAGATAAGGGCACCGATTGCCGTAGCTGAGCGCCTTCACGCAGGATGTGATTGTTACTATTGGCTCCTTGTGCGGATCTAGCGTCACCTGACGTACTCTGGGCATGACTGCAATGGAATGACTAGATTCAGTTAATTGAGGTGGAAAACCACAACTGTAGAGTTGAGTTTTAGAAGAACCATTGTACCTGGCATCTACTCCAGACTGATGGCCACGTAGGCCTTGTGGTAATTCTTGTGAATAATCGGTGATTGTTACCTGAAATGTATGGGGTTGCTCTTTCTTGGGAATTTCAGGACCTTAGCATGACCTCAGTCATAAGACATTGCTGGAAGTCTTATGATGACTGTGTGCTTAGATAGTGGTTCCTGAGACAAGTCGTAGATCTGACAAGAGATGTTGGTATTCATGAATTGACTTGCTAAAAGGCCTTTTTGTGTAACGATCAATAAAAAGTGATTCTGTGAAGCTGCTATGTGGTCTGTTCATCAGAGCTCCTCCACCCTGTTGCTAGAAAGCCTTTTTTTTTTAAACTTTCTATTTTTTTATTTTATTAATTTATTCATATTACATCTCAATTGTTATCCCATCACTTGTATCCTCCCATTCCTCCCTCCCTCCCACTTTCACCCTATTCCCCTAGGACCTAGGGGACCTCCTAATACATCGCTGACCCACCCTCCCTCTCTCTCTGTCTCTCTTTCTCTTTCTGTCTCTCTTTCTCTCCCTGTCTCTGCCATTGACCTGCTGCTGTGCTGTCCCTGCCTAAACAAACCACTATTCCCACCCCACCTCACCCCCACCCCCTCCCCACCCCCACCCCACCCCCTCCTCACCCCCACCCCCGCCCAAGTCACAGCAGGTATTTTGTCACAGCAGAAGAACTGTAACTAATACACTGGTAACACAGCTGAGACTAGCCTAACTTGCTATCTAGCCCAGGCTGGCCTCAAACTTGTGGTCCTCCTGCTCCACCGTCTTCAGCACACTTTGCTTGGCTAACTAGGGCTTCTGACCCTTCCCCTAAGACTTGATGTTTTGCCTGCACTCACGTCTATGTGAGAGTGTCAGATCTTAGAGTTACAGACAGTTGTGAGCTGCCATGTAGATGCTGGGATTTGAACCTGGGTCCTCTGAAAGAGCAGTCAGTGCTCTTAACCACTGAGTCATCTCTCCAGCCCCTTAAGCACGTCTTTTTTTTTTTTTTTCTCCCCAAGACAAGGTTTCTCTGTAATAGCCTTGACTATCCCAGACTCGCTTTTTGAGACCAGGCTGGTCTTGAACTCTCGGAGATCCACCTGCCTCTGCTTCCTGAGTGCTGGGATTAAAGGCATGTACCACCATGTTAAGCACATTTTAATTAAGCTCACTCAGGACAGAAGTTGTCAGAGATAAAAATGGATAAAATTGCAATCACTTGAAAACAGTTAGATCTAATATATTCCTGTACAAAAGGAAATCTGTGCAGTAGTTACAGGACAGAGTGAGAATGGACAGCAAGATGGGAAAGGAATAGAACTCTGGCTTAAGAAATGAGAGAAGAAACACCAGGGACAGAAGGAAGGCAGCCACCGCTGGATTTAATTTACCCTGAAATGTTGCTGCAGTTCACCAGCAGGTGGCAGACTAGGAAAAAAAGTCTCATTCTCACAGACTTTAAGATGTAGACTTTAAAACATAGAAAATGATGGAGGAAAAAACCAAACTCACCAGTAATTCCACTACTCAGTTATACCCACTCTTTTTCTTAAAATAAATATTTTTTTTATTTTTATTTATTTGTTGTTGTTGTTGTTGTTGTTGTTGTTGTTGTTGTTTTGGTTTTCCAAGACAGGGTTTCACTGTGTAGCCTTGGCTGTCCTTGGACTCACTTTGTAGACTAGACTGGCCTCGAACTCACAGCAATCCACCTGCCTCTGCCTCCTGAGTGCTGGGATTAAAGGTGTGCACCACCACACCGGCCTATTTTATTTTATTATTATTGTTGTGTGTATGAAGTGTGTGCACACATGCATACATGGGCGGAGGTCAGAGAACAACTTGGAGGAACCAAATTTTCTCCTTCAGTGATGGTGTGCAGGGATCTGACTCAGCTCAGCAGCCTGCCGGGTGTGTCGTTTGCTTTGAGAAATACCATGACCAAAGCCACTTGGACAAGAAAATATTAAATCCACCATACACTTTACAGTCCCTCGTTGAGGGAAACCAAAGACAGAACTCAAGGCAGAAGGTTGATGTAGAAACCTCAGAGGTTCACTGCTTGCTCCCGGGTTCATGGTCAGCTGCCCACCTGCCTCAGGGTGGCATCACCAACCATAGTCTGGGCCCTCCTACATCAATTAGCAACCAATAAGATGCTCCCATGGATACGGGCACAGGTCCATCTAACTTAGTTCTGAAGTGGAGGATCCCTGCTGTTATAAAGAGAGAAAATCTCAAATCAAGACTCAGGAGCCAGGTGCTGGGGTGAAGGTTTGCTAGCTCAGAGGGGCACGGAAAGCACCCAGGCTGCCCATCGTCCTCAGCCCACAGCCCAATGGGAAAGGCCTCTCCTCCGCACTGTCTTAAGCACCCTTCAACTCAGTGCCCCTCCTTCTTACTTCCTGTGTGTCTCTCTACCCGTCCTCCGGACTTCCTCCCACTCTTACGTTTTTTTCCCATGTTCACTTCCTGTCAATCTGGGTGCTTGCTCCACCTCTTGACCTAAGGTTAACTTTATTCAATCCTGTTTACAGAAAGCTCTTGGACTGAAGGTGTATGCTAGGGCTGGGCCACACCACAAGTACTTGTTTACAGTAAACAGAAAGCTCTAGGACCAAAGACTGAGCCATACCACAATTAGAAACAGGTTTTTACAGTTTACAATCTCGGGGTTCACAATGGGATCAGATTTCCTGCATCAATTCCCTTTGCCCAGGTGACTCTGGGTTTGTATCAAGTTGAAAGCTGAAGCCAGCTATGACAAGCCAAGTGCTGACACCCACTGAGCCATCTCACAGGCACAGTGGCCTGCTTCCCAGTCTGTCAAAATGAGTGTGTTTTAAGACAGTACAGTACATGCACTTTTGCCCCTAACTTTGTGTGCTTTGCTTTTAAATCTGTTGAGTACGTCATTATTGTATTATTATCTGTATTAATTATTTTATATACAAACATTTGTTTGCTGTATTAAGGTCACACTCGGGCCCTGGCACATACCAGACACCCACTCTGTCACATACACCCTGGGTATTAGTAAAGATAGGATAACCAGTAAACTTTTGTCCAGCCCCATTAAGAACTGAGGTGGAGAATGGGAGAGGGTGGTTAGATATGACCACTTGCAGGGTAGAGGCTGAGTGAATGCCTGAGAGACAGTGAAGCCACAGAGAGTATAGGCAAGTGATAAGGAAAAATAAGCAAAAAGCAAGCAAACAAAAAACAGCTGGAGAGATGACCCAGTGCTTAGGTCACTGGACGCTGTTCCAGAGGGCCCAGGTTCAATTCTAAGCACCCAAAAGTGGTTTGCTACTATCTGTAACTCCAGTTCCAAGAGATCTTATTCCCTCTTCTGGCCTCTGCTGGCACCAGGCACACATGTGGAGCACAGACATATATGCAGGCAAAGCTTTCATATGCATAAGATAAAAATTGTAACCACTGAGGCACTGGTTAAGAGCACTGGCTGCTATTCCAGAGGACCCAGGTTCAATTCCCAGCACCAACATGGCAGCTCTCAACTGTCTGTCTCAGGTCCAGTGGATCCAACTCCCTCACACAGACCAAACACCAAATGTACATGAAAAGAAATTAATTTTTCAAAAGAGAGAAAACTAGGCTAGAGATGTAAAGTTATTGTTAGAGTATTTGCCTGCTGCACCTAATACCCTGATTTGATCAACACACTGCAAATAAGTGAATAGTGAAACGGTTGGATTAGACATGACAGAACATTTTTTCAGAGGAGAGCACAGCAAGTCTATTAACAAAGAAAGACAAACCGTGACAGGGTTAGGCTTGCTGATGGGATCAAGGACCCTCATCCAGTCAGGAGAACAGGGTCAGTAGCCTTGGGAAGGCTCAGCCTCAAGTATGGTAGGAGCATTTCTACTTAGAGGGGTTGAGGAAGAAAAGGCCTGGGGAAGAGGGGAAGGCTTAAAGCAGAATGCGGAGCCATAGCTTATTGTATGTCACTGTCTTGGGAGATGGGGGGTTGGGGTGGGTATGGGGGCCGGGGGATAGGGGGGCGGAGGCAGGTTGACAGGGGTAGTGAGTTGAAGGCAACTAGTGATGTATTTGGTGTTTCTACAATACCAAATAATGTAAATTCACATTCAATAGTGTTTGTACTTTTAAAAGTTACTTTCAGCCAGGCCTGGGAACACAGGCCTATAATCCCAGCTACTCAGGTGGCTGAAGCAGGAGGATTCCAAGTTCAAAGCCTGCCAGGGCCACAAAGTCAGCACTCAAGGCCTGAGGCTGCAGTGTGTGCCAGGGCAGCCTGGGAAACTTAGACTCCATGGGAAGGTTAGCCTGATTAGCAGCTCGATCGGATTGAGGCGTGCATGGTCGTCATCTATGAAGGTGTTTGCAGGCAGGTTTGACTAGGGAGGGAAGACCCTCCAAGAATGTGCGTGGTGCCATCTTTCAGGCTGGGGTCCTGAACTGACTGGAAAGAAGACAACTAGATAAGACCGTCATTCCTGACAGCTGAGGTAACAGTGCCACCTGTTCCTTTCACCACAAGGCTCCTGCTGCCGTGCCTTCTCCATCATAACGGGCCCTAACATGTGAGCCAAAAGAAGCCCTTCCTGAAGTAGTATCTGATACTTTGTCACAGCAATGAGAAGTAATGGATACGTCCTGTCTCATCTCCCCCCCACCCCCAGCCAAAAGAAAGTGAAGACAAAAAAATGTGGGCTAAGAATATACCTGCGGATAGAGCACAGGCTCAGCACGGACAAGGCCATAGATTCCATTCCCAACTCCCAAACAACGTTGCTTTCATGTGTCAGAGGTCAAGATCCAGTTGTAAAAGGTGATGTGGCTTTTACAGCTGGGACAGCAAACACAACAGTACGGATAGGGTGGTGCATATAACTGCCTGTCAACTCAGCAATTACAGACTCCTAATTCCTTTCACCAGTCCCGAGAAAGGTAATTGACTTAATAATGGGGCTGGCCCTAGGCATTCCTGAGAAAAGCACTAGAGAATAATTACACTTACCAGTTCCCCAGTGTCTGCCTTGGTGGGTTTTCTTGCCTGAACACATCAGCCTGGGAACCTCTGCAGACATCTGCAGCAATGCTTGCTGGGAGCTCAGTCACCTTCCCTCTGCTCAGTAAAAGGCTGGGAACATCCTTGAGGTATTTGAAATAGTGTTTAAAATATAGCAATGATAATTAGTTTTGTTGTTGGGGTTGTTTTTTTTCTGAGACCAGGTTTCTTTCTTTTTTTTTTTTTTTTTTAAGGTTTATTTTATTTATTATGTTTACAGTGTACACCTGCGCACCAGAAGAGGGCACCAGATCTCATTATAGATGGCTGTGAGCCACCATATGGTTGCTGGGAATTGAGCTCAGGACCTCTGGAAGAGCAGCCCGTGTTCTTAACCTCTGAGCCACCTCTCCAGCCCCGGAGACCAGGTTTCTTTGTGTAGCCTTGGCTGTCCTGGACTCTCTTTGTAGACCAGGCTGGCCTCGAACAGGGATTTTACTGTTTCAGAGACTTTTCACAGATTCACAGCTTGGTTACCAGTATGAGCTCTGGATTTAAACCCCAACTTTTCCACTTACTACTTGTGTGGCCTTTAAAAATATACCCATGTGTCTAAGCCTCAGCTTCCTTACCTCAAGAACAAAACATACTGAGGTTTGTTGTTGCTTATCTCCTCGCCCCTCCAAGTCCGCCCCCCAGCCTTGCAACCTCCCTCCCAAGAGATAAAAATAAGAAAAATAAATGACATCTCACCATGGAAGCTGTGGTGTGTCACAAAGTATAACATTTTGCCCAGGCAGCTTTACTTGCAATTGTTCATTACAATGAATCCTTGGTCTGGTTCGAGGCCTCTGGCTTCTGCTATGCTCTCAATACTGGATCCTCACTGGAACTCCTCTCAGATATCCTGTTGTTGCCCTGGGTATGGAGATCATGCAGCTTTGGGTCTGCAGGACTGGCCCCTTCACATGCTCCAGCCGCTCACAGGTGGAGTAGATGTTCAGATTGGGTCAACGCAGAGCCCTGGATCCGGGCCTGTGTGGGAGGGAGTGGAGCTGCTCAGCCCTCATCTCTCCCACACTCACACCACTAGCTCCAGCTCCAGCTCCCAGCACTGCCCCAACTAGGGGCAGAGCCAACTCTCCCATGCCCATGCCACCAGACCAGCTCTTCTGTGCTGCCCAGGCAAGATGAAGGGCAAGAGGCTTCTTTTCTAAGCCAATTTGGGCTACACAGCAAGATCCCACAAACTACATGCATATAAATATAACTGCCTGTCAGAAGGACTGAAGGGGATCGGCAGGGGGGCGGGGGAGACTTGGTAGGGTCTCTCTACAGAGCCTTAGCTGCCCTGTCATGGAACTATGTAGACCTGGCTTGTCTTGAACTCCCATCAATCCTCCTGCCTCTGCCCCCGGGTGCTGGGATTAAAGGTGTGAACCATGACACCCAGCTATTTCGAGCACTTGAGTCTGTGCCAGGCATAGTACCGCACACCCTAGATAGATGTTTCTGGTAGTTTGGTTTGGTTTTTGGTTGTTTATTTGTTTTGGGGGTGGGAGTTGTTTTGGGTTTTTTGTTGTTGAATTTCTGGGGATCAAACCCAAGGCCTTAGACATTGCTAGGCAAGTACTGTACCAGTGAGCTACGTCCCCTCCCCTGTATGTGGGGGAGTGGTGAGGGGGCAGTGCAAGTGAAAGAGAATGTGTGCTACGGTGGAAATGAAAAGACGTTTTGTAGGGATGTCTATCTTTCCTTCCATCATGTGGGACCCATGCCCGATGAGACACTGACTGCCCACTGTGTTTTGATGACACTGGTTGGCCTTTAAGTCCCTGGGATCAGCATGCTCCGTTTCCCCCAGAGCCAGGGTTATAGGACATTACCACCCTGCCTGTTTTCACATGGGTTTTGGGGGGATCCAAACTCAGGTCTTTGTGCTTGTGGGGCAGGTAGGCTTTACCCACTGTTCCATCCCCTGTACCCCGACATTCATGGAGTTGCCTAGATGGGCCTCAAACTTGGTGATTCGGCTTTCTCAGCTATCCTAACAGGAATACAGGCCTTGGCACTAGGCTCCTAGATCAACAGTTTAGACTCGTTGTAGTTGTGGGACACAGTATGTTAACCAAACACTTATGAAATCCAGAATATATCAGGTAGTCAAAGTGCTATCAACTCACTAACCTAACCACATGTGGTCCCCTATCTCTGCCTTCCAAGTACTGGGATTACATGAGGCCCCAAACCTATCTGGCCATTATTTGGGGAGTGGGGACCCAAACTCTAGTCTTCTCACTTGCTCAGCAAGTACTTCATCCACTGAGCCAGCCCCTCATTTTAACTCTACTCAGAATGGCTTCCTGACTCAGGTGTACTGCAGTTTATCTGAACTGTTAGCGTTTGTGAATACTGAGAATGCTTGCTCAGTTCTTAAAGATGTCATTGTAAGCAGTGTTGGAGTCTTTGTATGCTCTGAACAACTGGAAGAGGACCAAAAGATAAGTAAAGATATGTGGGGGGGGGGGGGGGTTAAGTGTCAGTTTCTTTATCTGTAGCAGCCACAGTTCAGGTAGCAGAAATGGCAGACGTTCCAGGCCGTCTAAGCAGAAGGAGCTCTGTTGTAGGTCCTCGGTGGAACGCATAGTCACTAGGAGGGCTGAAGAGCAGATCCAAGGTTGAACTTTGAGGGGAGACTGTGAGTGTTCCAGCGTCCCTCCCTAGACATCCTACTGTGTGTCAGAGTGTTTGATTCCTCCACACCATTGCCCAGAGTAACGTCTACTCACTTGACAAAGTAAGAGTTTTGCGTTTTTTAGATTCTGAATCTGTGAGTTCAAGGTTAGCCTGGTCTACAGAACGAGTACCAGGACAGTCAGGACAACACAAAGAAGCCCTGTCTCAGAAAAAGACAAGACAAAACAAAACAAAACAAAAAAACCCTAACCTAACAGATTATAACCTGATTCTATAAGTGATCTGGGTGGGTTTGCTGATCTGGGCAAAAGTCAGTGGATCTCAGATAGCTGTCTCAGACCTCTCCGTCAGCTGGGGTTATAGGATGGTGCTGGCTGGACATAGTTGACTCTGCTCCGTGGAGACTCTTCCTCTGTCAGGCTTCACTGCACTTACATTCATGACATTGGCAGAGACTCAACACAGAAAGGAGAGACTCAAACACTCTACTCTGCAATGTCTGTGTAGATTCCATTGGCCAAAGCTATGTCCATGACTTAGGCCTGCGGCATAAGTCAAAAAACAAATCAACAACAACAATAACAAAACAACTGTGGGGGCAGGGAAGCCAAGCCTGGTGGCCCATACCTTTCATCCTAGCACTCAGGGAGGCAAAGGCAGGTGGATCTCTGAGTTCCAGGCCAGCCTGGTCTACATAGCAAGTCCAGGACAGCCAAGGCTACACAGAGAAACCTTGTCTCGAAAAACCAACCAAACAACTGTGGTTCTGAATTCCTGGGGGCCTCCAGGCACTGTGCCAGAAGTGCCACTTCTCTGGGGGAAGGTTGAGCGACATTGGTCTCTCTGACTAAAAAGGATGAGTTCTACTTACCCCAGAAACATCAGGCTCCAAGGTGGGGAAGGGTGGTACTTGGTACTCAGTACATGCCACCGGATTTCTGGTTTGGCCGGACATGTGGGAGAAAAATATTTCTCCACAGCAAAGTATTAACAGATCTTTTAGTTGGGCTGCCAGCACCAGATGGCAGCGGAGGCCTGACCTGATTCGGGCAAACAGAATGGCTGCTTTGGAGACAGCTTGCTACCACAGATGGACAGCAAATGCTCACTGCGACTGTGCAAGCCTCTAGGGTGGTCTCAAAGGCCCAGAGACAACAGCCTGGCCAGGAATCAAGTCTGGGGGGTCCCACAGAAGAATTCTTCAGGGAGGAGGGGGGCCCATCTTTCCCCAGAGTTAGCTCAGAATAAACAGCCAGGCTCAGATCATCTCTGATGAAATAGATGGTGCTTGCTCTTTATTTCAGGTGAAATAGGAACTTCTAAACCATGGGCATCGGGGAGGGGTTTTGCATGTGAATGTGTTGGCTGGGATGAGGACGCTGGCGATACTCTCTTTTCATGGAGAAAGATAACAGGTGACAATCTCACGTGACTGACCACCTGTAGCCATCTTGGGATTGTGTCATATGCTCTTGTGGCAGGCGCAGAAACAGGGAGGAAGCTTTGTCCCACACCTTCAGTTCTCAGGATGAGATTTTTAAATCTCAGGTTTGAACATGCTCCATCTTGCAAGTTCTATGCCAATCCCTCTGGAGGCGCTGTCCACGAGCCCCACAAACAGCAAACAAAAGGAATACAAATAATCCTTGAAAATTTTTCTTAGGGCAGGGCAGTGGTGGCACAGGACTTCGATTTCAGCAGAGGCAGAGACAGACAGATATCTGTGAGTTAGAGGCCAGTCTGGTCTACAGAGTGAGTTCCGAGACAGCCAAGGCTGTTATACAGAGAAACCCTGACCTGAAAAAACAAAAAAATAAAACAAAACAAAAATCTTAGGTGAGTATAAGGCGTTATGCCTATAATCGTAGTACTCAGGAAGTAGAGGCAGGAAGGTTACTCTAAATCCAAGTACATAGTGGTCTTTATCATCTATCCCAGGCCAACAACAAAACCCTCGTCGGGGCATGCCTATAATCTCAGCATTTGGGAGGCAGAGGCAGGGGAGGGTTGCCACAAGTCTGAGGCCAGCCTAGACTATAAAGTAAGACCCTATCTCAAGCAAAACAAAACAAGGGGCTGGAAAGAGAGTTAAGAGCACCTGGGCTCCGGGCATGGTAGCTCACCCTTTTAATCCCAGCACTTGGGAGGCAGAGGCAGGTGGATCTCTTGAGTTCGAAGCCAGCCTGGTCTACAGAGTGAGTTCCGGGACAGCCAAGGCTAAACAGAGAGACCCTGTCTTAAAAAAGAAAAAAAAAGAGCACCCGGGTTTGATTCCCAGCGCCTACATGTTAGTTCATTGCTGTCTGTAAGGAACAAGAGCAAAGGACAGGGCGTGTACCCCTTTGCACAACGCCCAATCACCACTTTGTTCTGGCCATAAAGGAGCCTCTGAGAACACACCTTTATCAGAGCTGCCTTAATTAGGATTCTTTGGGTGAAATTATCTTTGCCTTGCCTCCCTTTCCTCTCTTCCCTCAGAGCACTTCCTAATCTCCACTCTTGCCCAGGAAGCAATCATTTGTTTACAGACTTGTAAGGAATTTCAGAGACACTTTTCTGAAAACAGTTATCAGGGGCTGAGAAAGATGTTATGGACCCATAAAGATCATGTCACTCTCCACACCACTGCTGTCCAGCTGGCGACCTTATGAAAGTTATATTTCCTGCCTCTTTCCTGCTTAACAGCAGGGTACGAATGGGGCTTAATTCATTATAAAGATTAAACATGTATGGTGTTTGTGTGTAGCAAGTGCTCAACATACATGCCTGTTGGCCAGTGTATCCTAGGAGCAACAGTAGACTGGCTTAATCGCCAAGTTAAGTTTTCAAAGACAAAGTAAAACCATTGTGGTTGACGGCACTCCAATTCAAAAGGATGGGTTCAGCAGTGGGTAGTAGCTATGAAGATGCCATTTGTACTTAATGTTTCTAACTTGCCTTTTTCTCTCTCTCTCTCTCTCTCTGAGGGGAGATCTCATCCCTTCCTTCTTTCTTTCCTTTTGCCTTTCCTTTCGTGTGTGTGTGTGTGTGTGTGTGTGTGTGTGTGTGTGTGTGTGTGTGTGTGTGTGTAGCGCCAGAATCAACACAGGGACTTGTGCTTGTGAGGCAACAAACTCTCTGTCACTGAACTACCTCACCAGCCCCTCCATTTTCTTGAAAAGAAAACCTGATTCATTTTTAAACCCATGCTAAGGTGGAAAGGCACAAAAAAGAAAGTTAGTGAATGAAGATGAAATTATTTCTCTTAATTAATTAACTAAAAATTAATTAAAAATGAATCTCTCAAGAGGAAAGGCATATATAATTAAAAATGTAAGAAG
The DNA here is from genome assembly GCF_964271855.1 of Acomys minous. Taxonomy (NCBI): domain Eukaryota; kingdom Metazoa; phylum Chordata; class Mammalia; order Rodentia; family Muridae; genus Acomys; species Acomys minous. The sequence goes on along the minus strand of NC_140494.1, from coordinate 7,562,199 downwards.
ATATTTCTTCAGTTATTCTAGGGTTGGAGAAATGGCTCAGTGTCTGAGCACACTTGCTGTTCTTGCAGAGGACCAGCATCCACATAGGGCAGCATGCCAACCACCTGTAACTCCTGTTCCAGGAGATCTGATGTCCTCTTCTGGCTTGCACAGGTATTGCACGCACACAATGCACACATAGACAGGCGGGCATACACATATTTATCCTGTCTTTCCCTGCTATCTTTATCACCAAGATGTCCTCTGTCCCTCTCATGACTACATCTTGTCAATGCCATGCAACATCTCTGATGATAGGTCACAGTGGCTTCATAGAAAATCAGCCCCTACTTCTGACAGTGGAGCAGCTGTTTGTCATGGGCTTGAATGCTATAAGTAAGGAATTCAAACAAAAGACAGGACTAGCTTGCCTCTGCTCCCCAGTGACCAGGGCCTTCGATAGATGAGAAAGCTGACATCACACAGGCATGCGGCAAGTGACAGTGGCAGTTGTTTGGCAACCTCAGTTCCTTTTCAAGTGAGCAGCTCCCTGGAGTCTCTCTGCAGTGTGAGCCACAGAAGAAGCCAGGCAAAAGCCACATTGTCTTACATAACCTAGTTTTGAGAGTCATGCGATGCCACTTCCTCACATTCCGATTGTTCAAGCCACTGAGAGCTTCGCCCAAGTTCAAAAGACTCTAGCCCTTGATGGGAAGATGTGTTGTTCTGCCCCCAGTGTCTTCCAAAGTGGTCTGGCTACTTCTGCTTTTGTTAATCCCTTCGTGTAGTACCCAAAGAAGCCTGGGACATTTTATTTCATTTGTTTTTAAATCATATGCATGTATGCGTGCGTGTGTGCGTGCGTGTGCGTGTGCGTGTGCACGTGTGTGTGTGTGTGTGTGTACATCTTCATATGTGAGTGCTGGCATTCAAATGGAGATGAGAGAAGAGCCTTGGGTGTTGGTCCTCGCCTTCTGCCTTGTTTGAGACAAGGTCTCTTGTTCACCTCTGAGTACTTGAGGCTGGCTGGCTCTCAAGCCCTTAGAGATGCTCGTGTCCCCTTTGCGTCCCATTGTGGGAGTGCTGGGATTACAGACACACACGACCGCAGCTTTACATGGATTCTTGTGTTCCAAACTCAGATCCCTGCACTTGTGAGACAAACATTTTCACCCGCCAAGCCATCTCCCCAGCCCTAGAGGAGCTTCTAACACTAGGTCAGGCATGTCCTCTTGCTCATGCGAACTCCTCCTCTGTGCTGAAACCCCACCACCACCTCAAGCCTCATTCACACAGCACAGGCTTTTCACTTCCTCAAACGAAACACAATAAACCTCAGTGTCTTCCTGGAAATTTCTTTTCTTGATATGTCATGTGCTTTCTGTCCACAGCCTAATAAACATCACCCCTCAAGAGTTGTTGTCCCTGATCTCTCTCCTAAAGCCCTTCCTTAAATTCTGTCATTTGTAGTAACAATGTAGGCAAACCAAGAGGACACTGTACTACTGACTTAAATAAGCCAGGCACAGAAAGACAAGACACTCCAGTCACAGGACTTAACTCGAATGAAGAATCAAAGCACTGTACCACTGACCTCTACTCCCAGCCATTGCTTGTGGAGTTTTTATTTTGTTGGTTTTTTGTTTTGTTTTGGTTTGGTTTTGTTCAGCTTGGTTTTTTGAGACAGGGTTTCTCTTTGTGGCCTTGGCTATCCTGGACTTGCTTTGTAAACCAGGTTGGCCTCGAACTCACAGATCCACCTGCCTCTGCCTCCCTGAGTGCTGGGATTACAGGCGTGCACCCCCATGCCTATTGAATTTCATGACATTTTATGAAATGTTAATTCACATGGCAACTTAGGTTCTTTTGAAAATGTTTCTTTTTCTGTTTGCATGTGTGTCATGTGTGTTTGTGTAAGTGTGACATGTGTGTGCAACTGTCCTCAAGAGATTGAGGTGGGGGGTGTCATCGGATCTCACTGAAACTGGTATTACAGATGGTTGTGAGCTGTCCCCATGTGAGTACTGGCTACTGAACTCAGCTCCTCTGGAAGACAGACATACACTTAATCTCTGAGCCGTGTCTGCAGCCCTGTGAGCTCTTTCCGAAATGGCAGAAATAAACTTGATTTCTTAACTAAATATGAAAAACATGAACTGAATTTGGAGTCCATAGTCTCAACGGCTGCTGACACCCTTGCCCTCGGGGACTGAGCAGACACCAGGTCTCTCCCTCACTGGTGGCAGGCTGCTGAGTTGGTGGCTTTCCTTAACAGTTTGCTAAAGCAGCAAACTGCAGGACACCTGTGATGCCTCCACTTCAGATTCCTTGGTCTCTACCCTGCAAGTGGCAAAAGAAGCAGTGTGGGAGGTCGTGTGGCCCTTGTACGGGCCTAAGTCCACTCTACTGTAGGCTTTGGTCTCCACCCACACACAAGCAAGGCCTGGAAATGGCAGCTCACCATGAACCCCAGAGCCCTCTACCAATGAGCACAGGGTAGTAGAATGGAAGGACTCAGGCTCTGCTACCAGAGTTCTGAGTTTGCATCATAGCCCGGCCTTTCACTCCCATGTGATTCCAGATAAAGTCCATTTACCCGGGAACCTCAGTTGTCCCATTTGTGATTATGTCACAATGCTCACCCTGCAGAATTTGCTGTGAGAGCACAGTGCCTGGCACGCAGAAAACATTTAATAGACAGATGTTATTATTATATCACATACTTTATTGGCCATCATTTAAAACACATTAAAAAATATTTAGTGACTTTATGTGTTTGGGTGTCTGCATGTACGTCTGTACACTACATGTGTCCAGTGGGTGCGGAGGTCAGAGGAGCACCTCAGATCTCCTGGAACTGGAGTCATAAAAGGTTGTGAGGCACCAGCTGGGTGCTGAGAACCAATCCTGGGTCCTCTGAAAAAGCAATCAATCCTATTAATTGCTGAGCTATTACTACAGCAACTATTTTTTTTTTTTTTTTGGTTTTTCGAGACAGGGTTTCTCTGTGTAGCCTTGGCTGTCCTGGACTGACTTTGTAGACCAGGCTGGCCTCGAACTCACAGCGATCCGCCTGCCTCTGCCTCCCGAGTGCTGGGATTAAAGGCGTGCGCCACCACGCCCGGCTTACAGCAACTATTAAAAGTATTTCTGAGCTGGGCGCAGTGGCGCACACCTTTAATCCCAGCACTCTGGAGGCAGAGGCAGGTGGATTGATGTGGTCTACAAGGTGAGTCCTGGACAGCCAGCCAAGGCTACACAGAGAAACCCTGTCTGGTAAACAACAACAAGTACTTCTGTGACTCACTACCTGATGTTGGTTTATCTAATAGAAACACAGACCAGTAGTGTTAATTATATACATATATTTGAATATTCTTCGTCCATTATAGTCAAGGTTTAGTTCAGTTCCTCAACTTAGATGAGATCACATAGCTAAGGATCTCAAAATACATCTGTTTCTCTGATCTCAGAGTAAACAGTGTATTTTTGCCAAATGTCCACACCCAGACTCACTACATAAATACAGAAGGCTGTATTTGCTACATTCTTTGAACTCTTAAGACATTTCTTTTTCTAGTATGAATGACAGTTATGCCCAGACTGTGAATTCTAGTTCCTTATTCCAGACTACAGCCCACTAAAACAAAATTCAAGAAACCCATTGACTTTTTCTCATTACTTTCAACTGCATGCTTGTCTTGATGGGGCCGAATTTCCCTGTGGTGAGCCTTGCAAAATTTTTTTTTCTGGTCCAGCAGACAGGGTACCACCTATAAAACTAAACTTTTTACTGTACTGATGTCAATCAGGACTAAGAATGAGTTGCTAATGGCAACAGACAGATAGTTCCAACCACATCTTCCTGCTTTGTAGTTTGGTTTTCAACTTAGTTTCACTTTGCCATGCCCATAGAACTTTCTCATGAGGCTGATGAGGGTGCATCTGCAGGGGCCAGGACCTCTGTGGCTGGCATGGATTTATCTTCACTGCACTTTTTTTCAAGTGAAATGGGAGAGAGGGATAGAAATTCAGCTGACCACAGCATCAATTGACCAGATTTCCTCAGCTTTGTGACCTATTGTGACAGCTTTGGCTCACACATTCTATTGCCCTTTCCCATCTGCCAGCATCCAAGCAAACAGAGTACATTTAAGGGAAGTATTATCCAAAACCTTAAAGGCAGAGAACCATTCCTGCTTTCCTTTGAACCCAAGGATGGGGTGGGATTCCTGATGGGCAGACAGTTTTGAATGTCTCCAGAGACCTTCTAAACAATTAACCACAGAAGTCTGCAACCAGCCCTCCTTTCCAGGTATTTCCAGCAAGCAACAAAACACTGTTTGGGCCTGGGGATGTGGGTCGGGGTGGAGTGCTTGCCTAGCGTTGGTGAGGCCCTGGATGTAATCCCCACATCACAAACCAACACGACCAGTTCTCTAGTCTAGTCATTTCCATAGGTAAATTGCCTCTTCACCTGTGTCTACACTGGCTGTTTTTCTGATCGCCATGACAAAAGACTTGACAGAAGCAACCGAAGGAAAGAAGGATTTGTTTTAAGCTCACAGCTCACGGGAGGACAGACTTTCCCCATGGCAGGAAGAGTGTGGGGGCAAGAGTGTGAGGTCACATAGTGTCTGCAGTCAGGAAACAGAAAATGAGTGCTGTGTTCCGTTGGCCTTCTGTTATCACCCCTTTTTATTCATCAAGGATTCAGCAGCTCATGGGCTGATGCTGCCCATACTCAGGGTGGGCCTTCCTTCCCTGTTAAAGCTCTCTGGCAGTTCTCACAAAGGCACACTCAGAAGTGTGTCTCCTAGGCGATTCCAAGTCAAGTTGGCAATGGAGATTAATCATCAGATTGCCTGCATTCCCATGGGGGCAGATTGGCAAATAAATGTTTACACTATTTCTATCTTATTAATGAAAGAGCTTATTTTATACTAAGGCTCAAATATATCTTTTGTTTTGTTTGTTTTTCAAGACAGGGTTTCTCTGTGTAGCTTTGGCTGTCCTAGACTCGCTTTGTGGATCAGGCTGGCCTTGAACTCATAGAGATCCACCTGGCTCTGCCGCCCTAGTGCTGGGATTACAAGCATGCGCCACTGCGCCCGGCTCAAATATATCTTTAACAAAATTAAGATGAATTTTATGGCTTGTTAGCAAGCATGTCCAACCCATGGCCTATAGGATTAGAACCGTTATGAATGAGGCCCAACACAAAATTGTAAATTTGCTTAAAATATTACACAATTGGGCAGAGATTTTTGTTTGTTTTTGTTTTTTGTATTTCTGTTGTATGGTTCTGAGGCATGAACTTGGTAGACAGCAGTTTTGTGTTGCAGTGTCAAAGGGCGGGATACATCTGATTAGAGTATGCGTTCAAAGTTAATGTTTGAAAGGGTGTTCTCTCCAAGAAAAAGAGGTCATGGTTACATTTTGTTTGCTCTGTCTCCGAAGGGAAAGAATACATATGCTATGACATGGCTTCTCTTGAGCTCAGCCATGTCCTAGATGACAAAACCAAGAGAATCCACCTAGCCAGTTTTCTGGCTTCAAAATCAAAACTTTGCATTTAACTGTTTTTTAAAATGTTTTGTGAATTTCTCATAGATAACTTTGTATGCACGCGTGTGTGTGTGTGGTGTTTGTGTGTGAATGTGTGTGTTTGAATGTGTGGTGTGTGAGTGTGTGTGTGTGTGGTGTTTGTGTGTGAATGTGTGTTTGAGTGTGTGGTGTGTGAGTGTGTGTGTTTGAATATATATGGTGTGCAGTGTGTGTGTGTGTGTGTGTGTGTTTGAGTGTGTGGTGTGTGAGTGTGTGTGTTTGAGTATATATGGTGTGCAGTGTGTGTGTGTGTGTGTGTGTTTGAGTGTGTGGTGTGTGAGTGTGTATGTGAGTGTGTGTGTGCAGTCTGTGTGTGTGTTGTTGCAGGATGATTACAGAGGACAACTTTCAGGAGCTGTTTCTCACTCTCCACCGTGTTGGAGACAGGGTTCCTTACTGTCCCTGGCGTTGCAGGGCCTGCAAACTTCTGCATATCTCTTGTCTCCCGCCTCACCCTAGGAGTGCTGGGCTCACAGATGTCAGCTACTGTGTCTGGCTGTTTTACATGGCTTCTGGGAAGCTGAAGTCATCAGACTTGTAAGAGCTTTTACCCACTGAGCCATCTTGGTTACCTCGTGTAGTAACTTTTAATAAAGATGAGCAACTAAGCCACATGCAATGACTCTGGCATTCTTTGTTCTGAAGTCACTTTTCCTTCAGAGTACCACATACGAGGAGACAACATAGCTGCCTCCCACTCTCCACGCCCTTGAAATTGAAAAAAAAAAAAGTTAAAAGAAAGAACGAGAAAGCAGGTGGGTTGGTAGAAGACAATTATTCTTTCTGCAGCTGGAAGCAGTTTTGTGCGTATGGGCGGTTTGCCTGTGCATACGTCCACGTATGACGAGGGTACACGCATGTCTGTGTGCCCGGTGAAAAGGAAGTCAGAGCCCCTGGAACTGGAGCTACAGATGGCTTTGAGCTGCCATTGTAAGTGCTGGGAATTGAGTCCTGGTCCTGTGAAAGAGCCCAGTGTGCTTAACTACCGAACATCTCTCCTTGTAGTTTTGCTCGAAGAAGCACAAAATTGCCCTTCTCCTGGGGAGATGTGTGCCTTCTGCGTGAGAGCAGGGCTACCTCCTTTTTTGGCAAACCAAAACTATTTCGTCTTCCTATCATTAGCTTTAGCCCTGTGGTCGGGGAGGAAAGTGACACGGAACTCAGAGTGTGCCTAAGAGAGGGAGGACCCCAGGTTTTTTTGTTTTGTTTTGTTTTGTTTTGTTTTTTGTCGTCAGTTTACCTTTTAGCTATGGAAGAGGGGGCAGGAAGAAACGGCTCACTGTTTAAGCGGCTATCACTGGTTCACCTTTAACCTTGCAATTAGTTACAAACAGCCCGTGCATCTTTACCACTCCCTGGGAGGCCAGGACTGGCTGATATTTAATCAGGCCAAGGAAGGCAAGCTCTTGAAAATGAGTTACAAGAAGCTGGAAATTCAAGGACTTGAAATTTGTCTGCCTTTAAAGTCTTTAAATTCCTTATCTCCTGGGCTATTGTTTGTAAAAGTAACTTTCATCTGCCTGATTAACCTAGGCCTCCTCCTGGAAGCTTCTAGCCTCCATACAATCTAATCTAGGCCTACAGTGTTTTCAGCCTCTGAGGCTTTCTGCTGAGTCAGCTCGCCCTTTCTGCTTTCTGAACCCTTGATGGCTGCTTCACCTCAGCTGTTCTGGCTCAAACTAACTCTGGCAATCTGTTGGATCTTCTGGTTTCTTCACTTGTTCATTCCACCTTCACCTGTATCTGGCTTGTTCTTTCTCTCTGCAACCTGTCTCTGTACAGCTGTCCAGGTAAAACTGCCTCCTCTTCCTGTAAGGTAGCAGTAGCTTTTATTCTCTCTTGTAATTGTTGTCTTGGAAGCTTACTGTCTCCGTCAGCTAGCCCAGGCCTAGTCCTGGAAGCTTCTAGCCTCTGTACAATCTAATCTGGGTCTAGCATGTTTTCAGCCTCCAAGACTTACTGCTGAATAAGCTCACCCTTTCTAACTCTTTCTGAACTCTCACTGGCTGCTTCAACTCAGCTGTTCTGGCTCAAACTCCTCTCCAAGCTGCCGGATTCAAACTGGCTTCTCTCAGCTTTCTGACTGAATTGCTCAGCTTGGCTTCATACTAATTTTGTCAATATGTTCTAATCTTCTGTCTTCACTTATGTCTAACTTGTTTTCTCTTCAACCTCTCTCTGTATAACTGCCTCCTCTCTACTTCCACTGCTTTTAAATAGCCTCCCTTTCCTGTGGTGCTCCTGAGAGAGTTGGGCGTATGCTATTCGGTCAAATCTCTCTTTGATTTGTCTTTTTTCTTTGTTTTTCAAGACAAGGTTTCTCTGTGTAGCCTTGGCTGTCCTGGACTCGCTTTGTAGACCAGACTGGCCTTGAACTGACAGCGATCTACTTGCCTCTGCCTCCCAAGTGCTGGGATTAAAGGCGTGCGTCACCACCACCTGGCAATTTGTCACTTTTTCTGCCACTTAATTAGACTTCACTTTCAAACATCAGTTCTTCCTTCTACAAACTGACTTTGTCTTCACTGTTCAGGATTAAAGACACACCTACCACTATATACCTGGAGCTAAGCCTTTCTTTCTTTCTTTCTTTCTTTCTTCTTTTCCTGAAAGTTGCTCTATACTAGGCTGGCCTTGAACTCAGAAATCTGCTTGTCTCTGTCTTCTGGGTGCTGGGATTAAAGGTGTGCACCCTGTCGTGTCTGCATTCCAGCTGGATCACACAGACCTAGAAAGTCTTTGGATGTCTTGCCAGAGCAGCCATATTCTGAACTAAAATGTCTCTACAATTGTTGACTACAACCATGCCCTTTGTCTCAGAGGCTGCTGATGTAGTCTTATGTCTCAGCAGGTGCCTGGGAAGCCTTCTATTCCCGCTCTGCTGTCAGCATCCTTTGATGTGTTTCAGCTTTGGTCTCAGTGGTCATCCTTCTCACTATTGCTCAGGTCCTTGTGGGCCAGGCAGGAGGTAAACCGGTCTGGGGACCATTTCTATCCGGTGGATGCAGCAAGCACATGTTATAAGCACATCACTCCTCTTTGACACTAAAGACAGAGATAGAAGTAGAGCCCTGGAATATTATGGGAATGATGTGTAAATTCTTTATGACTACTAAGAATCTTATTCTTTCATGAGGAAAAAAGGCAAGATATTAAATGATTTCTAAATAAGGTATATAAACCATACTCATAAAACTCAAAATATATTAAGCATAAGTTTAGTATGTATTAAAATGTTTATAGAGTATTATCATTTTATTTTCACTTTTGATTTTTTGAGATAGTGTTTTTCTCTGTAGCCTTACCTGTCTTGGAACTCACTCTGTAGACCAGGCTGGCCTCAAACTCAGAGATCTGCCTCTCCCTCTCAAGTGCTGGGATTAAAGGCATGTGCCACAACTGCCCAGCCCTTTAAAGTATTTTATATGAGCTAAAAACAAGGAGTTTATGAAACTTATAAAAACATTTCTTACCATTTTATTTTTTCTATTTATTTATTTTTAGTGTGCCTGTGGCAAGTATGGAGTGTATGAGAGAGCATGCAGAGTCTGTTTGGTTTTTTTTTTTCTTCTACCAAGTGCATTCTGGGATTGGAACTCAGGTCCTCAGGTTTAGGGGCAGACACCTTCCTTTACCCACTGAGCCATCTTGCCAGCCCTGTTATTATCCTAATCTTTTGTGGTTTTATTACATTTTGTTTTTATTGGGGTGACAGTTGTGTCATAGCATGCATGTGGATATCAGAGGTCAACCTTTGGGAGTCAGTTCTCTTTCTCTTTCTCTCTCTTTTTTTTTTGTTTTTGTTTTTTGTTTTGTTTTGTTTTTTCTAGACAGGGTTTCTCTGTGTAACAGCCTTGGCTCTCCTGGCTCTTTATGGACCATGCTGGCCTCGAACCCACTAAGATCCTCTGCCTCTTCCTCCCGAGTGCTGGGATTAAAGGCGTGCGCCACCACGCCCAGCTGGGAGTCAGTTCTCATCTTCCGTTGTGTGGGTTCCAGGCACTGAACCCAGAGCATCAGGCTTTGTGGCAAGCACCTTTATTTACTGAGCCAACGCACCAGCCCTAAGATTTTATTTCTTATTATTGTGTGTGTCTATGTATGGTGTGTGCATGCATGCCACAGAGTGCATGCCGAGGCCGGAGGACAAGTCTGAGGAGTTGTTGCCTCCTCCTCCCTTTATCCATGTCCTAGGGGTGGAGCTCGGACTTGATCTTATGAAGCAAGCTCTTCACTGGCTGAGCCACCTTGCCTACCCCAAACTTCAGTTAGTAACAGGTCGATTGGGATGTAGTTTGTCTGACACATAGTTCCGTCTGTTTGAAGAGTGAAATTGAGCAGAGTAAGGTGGTTCCTGCTTGTAATTCCAGCACGGAGGGGGGGGGCGCAGGGGGGAGGGGGCATGCAGGAAGAGTGAGTTCTGGGCTAGTCTAGGATACACAAAAATCCCAGGCCTGCATGGTGTACGTCGTGAGGCCTTGTCTCAGAAGACAAAGCAATCTGTAAAGACACAATTCAGTGATTATTATTATTTTGTATATTCACGGATACATGCAACGTTCATCGAATCAATCTCAGAACTTCTTGCCACCCAACAAACCCTCCTATGCTTGTAGTCATTGCCCCTTCTGTGCGCATCCCTTTTCGCCTAGCCACTGTTTATATTTTCTGCCTACATTTGCATATTCTGAGCATCTCCTCTTATTAGACTCAAAGCATGATCTTCTGAGCCTGGCTGTTTTAATCGAGCATATTTTCCAGATTGGTCCATGCTTCTGCCAGTTATTGCTTCATTCTTGTTTAGTGACGAATAAATGATAATCTATTGTATGATGCATTTGTGTTTTGTTTATCCATCTATCAGCAGACTGGACATAGGGTTTATTTATTTTGTTTTGAGATGAGGTCTTGGTAAGTAGCCCTGGCTGGCTTGAATTTACTATGTAGACTAAGCTGGTCTGAAACTTTTTTTTTTTTTTTTGGCTTTTCAAGACAGTGTTTCTCTGTGTAATCTTGGCTGTCCTGGAGCTCACTATGTAGAACAGGCTGGTCTCGAACTCAAGAGATCCAGCTGCCTCTGCCTCCCAAGTGTTGGGATTAAAGGCGTAAGCCACCACCGCCACCATGGGCTTGGCCTGAAATTTTCTGTTTCTGTTCATAAGTGCTGAGATCACGGGCATGTACTACCATGTTTGGCAGTGAGTTATTTCTATTTTTATTTTATTTTGCGTGTATGTCTATGCATCATGTATGTCTATGCAGTGCCTTCAGAGGCCAGAAGAGGGCATCTGATCCACCTGGCACTGGAGTGGATCTGTTGTAAGCCATCTTGTGGTGCTGGCACTTCAACTCTGGTCCCCTGGAAGAACAGCCAGTGCTCTTGACCACTGAGCATCTCAGGTCTTGCTATGTAGCCCACGGCAGCCTTACACTCACAATCCTCCTGCTCTAGCTTTCTAAGTACTGGTAGTACTTAGTTATCCTGCTAAGTACTATAGGTGTGCACCACTACTCCTGCCTTGTGTTGACTATTGTTTCTACTGTTAAACATTCTTTCAAGTGCTTATTGAACCATTTAAGAACCTGCCAGCCAGCCGGGCGGTGGTGCTACACGCCTTTAATCCCAACTATCAGGAGGCAGAGGCAGGCGGATCGCTATAAGTTCAAGGCCAGCCTGGTCTACAAAGTTAGTCCAGGACAGCCAAGGCTACACAGAGAAACCCTGTCTCAAAAAAACAAAAAAACAAAACAAAACAAAAAAAAGAACCTGCCAGCCTGCTTTACAAAGCAATTGCACCATTTTTCATTTCCACCAACACCGACAGGGTGTGAGGGCTCCAGTTTCTCCACAGCCTCTCCCCCTTTTGTGATGTGGGAGTCTGGCCATCTTAGCGAATGTGAAGCTGCATCCATGAGGGCTTCCTTAGTGTTTCTGTGAGGACGGATGGGCTAAGCATCTTCTCACGTGCTCCCTGCCCGTCGGTACTTTCTGCTTGGAGCCTTTGCTCAGCTTCTAGCTGATTTCTCTTCTTTATTACTTCGCTGTGTGTCTTCTGTCACAATGCCTTCCTTCAGCTTTTCCTCTCTTAGCATTTTTATTTGTTTGACGTGTGTGTGTGTGTGTGTGTGTGTGTGTGTGTGTGTGTGTGTGTATGTGCATGTGTGTGAGTGTGTGCATGCACCACAGCACATGTGTGGTAGTCAGAGAATGACTTTCCCCAGTGGCTTCTACCAGTGCATACTGCAAACCACTTGGCCTGTGAGCTTCTGGTTGATTCTCCTGCCTCCACCTTGCATCTTGCCACAGGGGTATTAGGATTACAGATGCCTACCACTGCATCCAGCTTTTCCCCTGGGTTATCTGACAGATAGAAGGCTGTTAAGTAGCAAGTGTTTCTATCTATTGGGCCATTTCTCCAGCCCCTTTCCTCCCTTACTGAAAAAGCCCTCCCTGGATAAGATATTACTGATTTTTGCATAACAGTGGCCAAAATACCCAACAGAAACAACCAAAGGGGGGAAATAGTTTCCGTTGTGCACAGTTGCAGAGTTTCAGGTTGCCAGGCTTGTACAGCAAGCTCCTTTACTCGCTGAGCCATTTTGATGGCTCCCAAGGTTTGTTTGCCCTGGCCAAAGCCCAACCTCTCTGAGTCAGTTTCCTTTACGTGGCAATTACTAGGGTTAAATGAAGCAACATGTGTTGGGTTCCTAGCTAGGGCTGTCCAAAATAGCAGTGCTGGTGTGAATCCACGCTAGAGGACCTTATGGAAAAGCAATGTTGGGGCAGAAGCTGTTTGACTGTATCAGCGAAAGATGCTAGGGAGAGCGGGTGTTTGGTAAGTGGTTCAGAATGGGGACCGGAGCTTCCAGAAAGGAAGCAAACACCAGAAATAAAGGGGGTAGAGAAGGTTTGAGGGGTGAAGAGAAGCGAGCCTGACTTTATAAGCCTTGTGGCTCCCAATTAAGTAAGGAGAGGCATGAGCAGACCCCTCGGCGTGCTAAGGCATTTTCTGGAGCCACATGGCATTGCCTCTGGGAAGGCCGCATCCTATCAGGCCTGTCTGATTCTCTCTCCCAGTCATCACAGGGTTTCCAGGAGAGCGGCTGATAAGGCTTATATTTATTGGATAAGCCTACACGAGGACCCTTGAGACACCCTCCTCCATTTCCCTACTTTCTGTAGCAAGTATCCTGGGGCTTGAGTGACCACTTGCCCACAGACCCCTCAGGCATGACTTAAGCGCACTGGAGAACGGAAATAGATTGTCCTGCCTCATGGGACCAGCAAGAGAAAAGTCTACTCCCTCACTGCTTGGTGCGCACACAACAATGGTACCTTTGTTCTCCATCAGTAAACTTGTAGTCTCCAGGGATGCTGTGCAGTCAGTCCTGCAGTGGCCCGGCAGAGAACATGCTGTCCTTTGATAATGGCTCTTTATGCCAGTATCTAAATCAAAGTAACAAACATGCTGATGATGACTCCAGCAAAGACAACCGGTGCTTTGAGGTCTGACCCTGAAATGAAGACCAACCTCCAGGGGAGAAGCACGTGCCATCTTGGTGCATTCAGAGAAATAGAAGCTTTGGGTCTAGTGAACAGCTGTACTTGCTTTAGGAGCTCAGACGTGTGTGTGTGTGTGTGTGTGTGTGTGTGTGTGTGTGTGTGTGTGTGTAATTGCTCAGGGAAATCTGGGCTATGCAGAAGGCTTTTCATAACTCCACTAGATGCTGATAAGCACTCCTTCCCTGGCCTGCCTTTCCCTATGCCTTACACAGCTCAATACAACGTCATAAGCCTTTTTTTGCTTTTCTTTATTGGCGTCAAGTTCACATAACATAAAGATAGTCATCCAAATGAACCATTTGGTGGCATTGGCATGGTGGAAAGCTGACTAAAGGGGACTGGGGGGAATATTGTAATCCATGCAGGGGTAAGAGTTTTCAGTGATGCCACTGTTGGGAGGGGTCACCCATGCTCTTGTAAATAACCCCTCTCCTGCACTCCTGTAAACAAACCCAATAAATTCACCAGTTCGCCAGGATAAACTTGGGAGGATTCCTTCTTTGCTCTGTGCTTGATGCCATATCTGGGATGAATAGACATCGGTCCATGTCTCTCCAGGAAACAGTCACACAGTAGGTTCCTCACCTTGGCACAGAATCCTGTACCTCTTAGCTGTCCTTAACCCTCTTCCCTGTCTGCCCTCATAACAGCCAGTCAGCTTTTTGTGGATTTACTTATTCTGGATATTTCCTTTTAATCAAGTTGTGTTATATGAAGCTTTGTCCTAGTTTCACTTGCTTCTTAATATAATGTTGTAAGCCTTATCAAGACTCAATTTCTTAGCCGGGCATGGTGGCACACACCTTAAATCCCAGCACTTGGGAGGCAGAGGCAGGCGGGTCACTGTGAGTTCGAGGCCAGCCTGGTCTACAAAGCGAGTCCAGGACAGGCAAAGCTACACAGAGAGAGACCCTGTCTCGAAAAACCAAAAAAAAAAAAAAAAAAAAAAGAAAAGAAAAAGAAAGAAAGAAACAATGCTGAGCTGGGCGTGGTGGCATATGCCTTTAATCCCAGCACTCAGGAGGCAGAGGCAGGCAGATCACTATGAGTTTGAGGCCAGCCTGGTCTACAAAGTGAGTCTAGGACAGCCAAGGTTACACAGAGAGAGACCCTGTCTCAGGGGAAAAAAAAAAAAGAAACAATCCTGACAATACCTTTGTTGTGTACATGTCCCACATTCCCAGGTGGCCAGGCTTGCGGCTTTCTGTCTCTGGTTTAATTGTTCAAAGTGTAACCTTGGGCAGAGACCTGAAAGAGATTTAAGGATGACAGTGTGTGTGTGTGTGTGTGTGTGTGTGTGTGTGGAAAGCATATGCCTAAGGTGTATATAAGTAAGTAAAATCTTCTATTAGAGGCCAGCCCCTCTTTGGGGATTAGCCAGAGCCATACCTGTGCTGTATTAAAGAGCTGTTTTCCTTTCTTAATTATTAATCGCAAGTGTGCAGAGTGACTTCTCACTGGGAAGGCATATCCATTCTATAACAATATAATCCAAATGACACCAGTGAAAGCCCTGACGAGGTTCCCGTGGAAGGAACTTTGTCCTGGAGGGAGTAGCCTGCTCAGAAGCTGTGGTGACCATGAAGGTGTCACCCCTGAGAGGCTGTCCAATATTTGAAGAGGACAGAGCCCAGGCACCGTTATCTCAGCTGTTGGATTTAGCCACCTATGCACCTGAAGTTCAGAGACCTTTGAACCTCTTCTCCTGTAAAGATGGTTTGAGTAGAATTTCTGCAAAGAAAACACTGACTTGGAGACAGAGTCTTACCATACAGCTGTGGCTGGCCTTGAACTGGCTACGTACGTAGGCTAGCCTTTCACTAGCAATGTTCCTGCCTCTGCCTTCTCCTAAGTGCTCAGATTATAGGATCAGATACCTCTAAGCAAGTATTTTTTAAAATAAATTTTGACAAAAGAGAAAAAGCCCTCACATTTTGATGTCAACAGACCCTTGCGTCCCACCTCTGCCACTTACTGGTGCTCTGGCCTTAGGTGAGGTATGTAACATGCAAGTTTTTTCTTCTGGGAGTGGAGATGAAGTCCACTTCCATGAGGGGAACCACAGCTGGCCAAGCTGCCCATTGAGGCTATTCATGTGATTGCTCTCCTCTCCCCCCTCCCCCTCCTCTTCCTGAAGAACCTGCCTAACTCCGTTTTTGAAGGCAGGAGCCAGTATACTGTATTGTTTTAAATACGTTTCCATTTTGTAGGAACTGAGTCACTCTTTTTAAGTCTGTTTCCTGGATCCTGACCTGCCCTAACCATGACCTTGATTTGTTTTTAAGCCTACTCCTTTTTTTTTTAAAGATTTATTTACTCATTATTATGTATACAGTGCTCTGCCTGCCTGTATGTACATCTGCAGGCCAGAAGAGGACATCAGATCATAGTATAGATGGTTGTGAGCCACCATGTGGTTTCTGGGAATTGAACTCAGGGCCTCTGGAAGAGCAGCCAGTGCTCTTAACGGCTGAGCCATCTCTCCAGCCCCTCCTTTTGTTTTTTTAAGATTGGTTTATTATGTATACAATGTTCTGTCTGTATGTACACCTTCAGGCCAGAAGAGGGCAGCAGATCTCACTGTAGATGGTTGTGAGCCACCATGTGGTTGCTGGGAATTGAACTCAGGACCTCTAGAAGAGCAGCCAGTGCTCTTAACCTCTGAGCCATCTCTGCAGCCCTGAGCCTATTTTTAACCTATCTGACATTAATCATGGCAACTATGTGGGGTTTTTTGTTTGTTTTAAGATGTTTCTGTTTGTTCTTATTGCCCCATTGCCTCTCTTTTGTAAATCTGCTTTGCAATTATTTGTGATTTTACTGCTTAAAAGAGGCCCAAGAAATGTATTTGGGGATGCTCTCTTTAACCCAACTCAGGAGGCAGTGGCCGGCCAGCTCTTGTTTGTGTCCCCAGGAAAACCAAGCTTGCTTCAGATTGGCTCAGATTGTGGTAGCGGTCTTATTCTCACGCAGTGGGATGAACACTCCCTCCTTCCCCTGTCTTTTCCCCTCCCATCTCCTTCTGCCAGGCTCCTCCCTCCCCTCCCCTTCTCTATTTTCCTTTTCCCTCCTCTCCCTTCCCCACTTCTCTTCTGCTCTGTCACACCCTGACTCCTGTTCTGTAGAACAAGGGTCCCGTTTCTGCTCCAGGGAGTAGTGCTCATCTTTAATGCTAGACCTCCATGAGAACAGGAACCACAACTGTACGACTCCCTACTCTGTGCCTGTCCTCGTCACAGCATCCCGTGTGCTGGTGCCCGCCCTCGTCACAGCATCCCGTGTGCTGGTGCCCGCCCTCGTCACAGCATCCCGTGTGCTGGTGCCCGCCCTCGTCACAGCATCCCGTGTGCTGGTGCCCGCCCTCGTCACAGCATCCCGTGTGCTGGTGCCCGCCCTCGTCACAGCATCCCGTGTGCTGGTGCCCGTCCTCGTCACAGCATCCGGTGTGCTGATGCCTGGCAGTGTTTGCTGAGTGACTGACTTTTTCACTGACTGACTGAATGAGTACACCAAAGTGCTTTCTTCTACTTCCATCTAACCCTTTGATGACCCCCATCGGCCTGAAAGGGTGTCTTAGAGTGTCTAAAATGCAGTTGGTCTGTTTTCTTCTGAGTCTTTGCCCCATGAAAATTTACCAGCTACTAGTCCTGGAATAGTCATGATTTCCCCAACTTTTTTTCCTGGAAAAACAAACAAACAAAAAAAGTCAATCTTGGGTTTTTTTGTTTGTTTATTTTTGGTTTTTCAAGACAGAGTCTCTGTGTAGCCTTGGCTGTCCGGGACTTGCTCTGTAGACCAGGCTGGCCTTGAACTCACAGTGATGCACCCACCTCTGCCTCCCCAGTGCTGGGATTAAAGGCGTGCGCCACCACGCCCAGCCAGTCTTGTTTTAGATCTGTATAATTTCTAAGTTTTCTCTTCTTGAGCATCTATTT
The DNA here is from genome assembly GCF_964271855.1 of Acomys minous. NCBI lineage: Eukaryota > Metazoa > Chordata > Mammalia > Rodentia > Muridae > Acomys > Acomys minous. Next base: position 7,545,114 of record NC_140494.1, on the reverse strand, counting down.
GGGGGAGGGCTGGTCCCTGGAGAGGTGTTCAAGGGCTGCTGGCCTGTTGCCACCACCGATGCTAGTTAAGTGTCCCTGATCGTTCTGTCCACAGGTCTGTGTGGCCCTGTCTGGTTTATGTGCTGCGGGGGATAGAGCGCAGGGCTCTATGCACGGTGGGTAAACCGCTTCACCAACTGCACTCTATAGCCTGGGAAGTCCTGTGAGTCCTCCTGCAGCCCCCTTCACCCATTAGTTCCTCGGCCAACGCTTACTGTATGCACCTTGACCCAGTGTGGAACGCATAGATGCTGACCTCAGGGAGCAAGGAGCTTCATGCTTTTTGAGGAATCTGATGTCATCCCCGCAGGAAAGTGGTTCACTGGCTTTCCCAGAGTCTGTAACATAAGGCGCTGGGGCTCATCAGTTTATCCCTGGAGGCCTCAGGCTAGACTCTGGAGAGATGGGCTATCGGGATACAAATGGGAAGAGTGATAAGAAAGGGGTGGCAGGCAGCTCACAGCCTGTATCCCTGCTTCTTGTTAAGTAGTGTTCATCCCTCCTGATTTCAAACAAATAGCCACTAGGGGATATGAACACTGGCTACTCCATGATCCATGAGCCAGGCCAGACTCAAACTAGGCCAATCAGAGCCCTTCTTTGCATAATGGCCTGGACACAGGGACAGAATAAAGTCTGGTTTCTCTGGTGGTAGAGCCCAAGGCCTGCAGCATAAGGCAGCTCAGGGTAGGCACTCTGGCTCAGAGCTCCTGAGGCTGGCTGTGCTGTTGGCCAGTGGCTTGGTGACAGAAGCCAATCGGTCCCTCCCCTAGATAAGAATGGTCGTTGGGGGAAGGGCTGGAGAGATCGCTCAGAGGTTAATAACACTGGCCTGAGTTCAATTCCCAGCAACCACGTGGTGACTCACAACCATCTATAATGAGTTCTGGTCCCTTCTTCTGGTGTACAGGAGTACATGTGGGCAAAACGCTATGTACATAATAAATAAGTCTTTTTTTTTTTTAATAGCCATTGGGTTTAGCAGGTTCGAGAGCTTATACTGGATAGATCTTTGTTGTTGCTGCTGCTGTTTTCCTGGAGACAGGGTTTCTTTGTGTAGCCTTGGCTGCCCTAGAACTAGCTCTTAGACCAGGCTGTCCCTAAACTCATAGAAATGCACCTGTCTTTGCCTCCTGAGTGCTGGGCCTCTGCATGAGCTTTTGCCTCCAGGTTCCCACCTGGTTTGAGTTCCTGTTTTGGCTTCCCTCAGTGGCTGTGATTCAGGCTATATTAGCTAAATAAACCCTCTCCTCCTTCTCCAGATGCTTGTTTTTTTGTCATGGTGTTTTACCACAGCATTAATAACCATAACTAAAACAGAGACCAAGGTTAGCCAAGGTAGCTCCCTGGGAGCTTTAGAAGAGCACCACAGTCCTGAGTAGTGGGGGCAAGGACCCTACTCTGGGCTCTGTGGCTGTCAGTCACCTGACACAGCCCCAGGAAGGCCATGGCCTTGGGCAAATGCCGCTGTTTAGCTGAGTAATTGTAAGCATTTAGGTAAAAAGTTTCTTACTTAACAGATGGAGATTGGGAGGGTACATCCAGCACGCCTCCCTTTTCCTAAGCCTTTGTCTGGTGTAGCGGTGACAGAAGGATCCCAGCCCTTTTCACACCACTGCTTGTACCCAAGTTCAGCCTAGTTCTCCATCTTGAAAAAGCGAATTAATTTCGTCAGCTTGATGGCTCCTTATTAGCTCTTCCTCAGCCCCTCTGTCTGGTGCAGGCTAGGCAAGTACTTCACTCTTGGGGCTCATCCTCAGCTCTTCCGTTCCTGGCTTCTCTCTCTTTCCTTTTTACGTGTGTGTGTGTGTGTGTGTGTGTGTGTGTGTGTGTGTGTGTGTGTGTGTCACACATGCCACAGTGCACCTGTAATGATCAGACAGCTCTGTGGAGTTTAGGACAGCTCTGTGGAGTTTGTTCCCTCCTTCCACCCTTACATCTGTTCTGGGGATTGAATTCAGGCAGCCAGACCTCCGCAAGCAAGCACAGTTCCCTGCGGAGCTGTCTCACCGTGGCTCCTCTTGCTGTCATCCCAATACTCAAGACCTTGGTGTGACTTAACGTTATTTTATTTGGTTTTAGTATGGAGACAGCGTCTTACTATGTAGAGCTGGCTGTTCTAAAATTCACTTTGTAGACCAGGCTGGCCTCAAACTCACAGAGATTCTTCTGCCTCTGCCTCTCAGGTTCTGGGATTAAAGGTGTGAACCTCTGTGTATGATTTTGAAAGTGGCTTCATCCCTGTGTCTATCGTACTTAGTTGTTACTAGTTTTCAAAGTAAACATTTACTCTCCAAGTAATTTCCATTCTCCGTGACAAAGATGTGTTCTCACTAAGTCAGGGCTCATGTTGTCATGACAGAATTTTCATTAAACTCTCTCATCGGCAAGGGCTACACAGCTGAGACTCTGTTAGATAAACAAGAAAAACCCTAAGGGAAACATTTTTTTTTCAAGACATGGCTTCTCTGTGTAGCTTTGGCTGTCCTGGACTCACTTTGTAGACCAGGCTGGCCTCGAACTCATAGAGATCTGCCTGCTTCTGGCTCCCCAGTGCTGGATTAAAGGTGTGCGCCACCACCTCCCAGCTGAGAAACTATTATTTTTGTTGTGATGAATTCTCAGTCCTACTTGTATTACTTTGTGTGTGTGTGTGTGTGTGTGTGTGTGTGTGTGTGTGTGTGTGGTATGTGTGTGTGTGTGTGTGTGTGTGGTGTGTGTGTGTGTGTGTGTGTGTGTGTGTGCGTGTGTGTGAAGGTCTTCACTTTTTTATTTTTTATGTACAAAGGCTAGCATGATCAGTCTCACCGGGTAGACAGTCTTGAATAATCCACTCAAGGTGGCTCAGTCCAACTTAATGAAGCCTAGGTCCTCCGCACACTGACAGAAACACTGACCATGCATGTTGAGCACATGTTTCCAGATCTGACCATGGTGGTTAGATCAAATGCAGCAGGAGTGAGAACCCTGGGCGAGCTTCCGTGGGTGACTCCAGTAGAGCTGCTGGTGACCCGTCTTGCCATTAGACAGCCAACAAGGAAAAGGGGCTTGTGTTACTTTTTCTGTGGCTGTGGCACCTATACATTAGTGTTTTTACATATACACTATAGCCTAAATGCTGTTAATATGTACTATAGCCATGATTGCTGTACAGCTGTTAAAGAATGAGCTCTCGAAGGCTAAGCTTGCAAACAGAAATACATAAAGAGATCTACATATGGATAAATGAAATGATCTGTCAACTATAGTAGGTGAAAAAAAGAATAATGTTATTCTGTCCATTATGTTAACACATATATAATGTACATATGCATATAAAGAGAGATGCACACATATTTCTGAAATGACACAGGAAACTATGAAATTAATAGCAAAGAGAGGGACTAGAGGCCTCACCGTAAGTACAAATACATCCTGCTTCTCTCTGTGTTTGCTACAATTAGATCAGAAAGTGACCCTCTCCAGGTGGGAAGGCTGTGGAACCCTTGAGCCCTGAGGCTTAGCTAGCAGCTGTTGGGCTGGAGTTGTGGCTTGAGTTCTTCCTGAGTGCTCAGGGCAGTCTCACTAAGGCCCTCACATTTCCTCTGCTACAGCCATGAACTGCTCTTGACGTTGTGTCTTCCGACCTGAGGTACCGTATCTCCCGAACTATGAGTCAGAATAAGTCTGTCCTGTCACTTCTGTTCGATGTTTGTCAGGGCAACAAGAAAATTTAACCAACATATCATCCGAAGTATTGTTTGACTTTCAAAATCCTGTGTATAAAAAGGAGGAAGTTGTCATCTAGCTGCCCCGCCCCCTGCACTAAAAACATATGATACTGAGATCTTGGTTGGGTTTTTTTTGTTGTTTGTTTGTTTGTTTGTTTGTTTTAAGACAGGGTTTCTCTGTGTAGCCTTGGCTGTCCTGGACTCACTTTGTAGATCAGGCTGGCCTCGAACTCACAGCGATCTGCCAGCTTCTGCCTCCCAAGTGCTGGGATTAAAGGCATGTACCACCACACCCATCCGATACCGACATCTTAAGGCTAAAGTTAGTGTAAACTGTTTAGGACTATGGAAATGCTGGGGTGTAAGTCAGACGATACCGCTCCTGTCAATCAGGCTAAGCTTCAGAGTTATTCATGGCAGTTTCATCACACACACACACACACACACACACACACACACACACACACACACACGGTGAGAAAGTCCTCCTGCAGGGTGGGATCTCAGGCACTTCCTACTGAACAGCAAACACCAAGTGACCCAAATATGCAGATAGAGCCGGTCAGCCAGCATTCTAATCTTCACTGCAGCGTTCCCAGGTAGCACATGGATACTGAGTTGAAGGAAGGACTGACTTCTGTACAGAGAGGCAAGCCACTCAAAGCACATCTGTATAGAGAGGCAAGCCACTCAAAGCACATCTGTATAGAGAGGCAAGACACTCAAAGCACATCTGTATAGGGGGCAAGACACTCAAAGCACATCTGTATAGAGAGGCAAGACACTCAAAGCACATCTGTATAGAGAGGCAAGCCACTCAAAGCACATCTGTATAGAGAGGCAAGACACTCAAAGCACATCTGTATAGAGAGGCAAGACACTCAAAGCACATCTGTATAGGGGGCAAGACACTCAAAGCACATCTATGTAGGAGGGCAGGACTCAAAGCACATCTGTATAGGGAGGGAGGCAAGACACTCAAAGCACGTCTATATAGGGAGGCAAGCCACTCAAAGCACGTCTATATAGGGAGGCAAGCCACTCAAAGCACATCTATATAGGGAGGCAAGCCACTCAGAGCACATCTGTATAGGGTGGTAAGCCACTCAAAGCACATCTGTATAGGGGGGCAAGCTACTCAAAGCACATCTGTATAGGGAGGCAAGCCACTCAGAGCACATCTGTATAGGGAGGTAAGCCACTCAAAGCACATCTGTATAGGGGGGCAAGCTACTCAAAGCACGTCTGTATAGGGGGCAAGCCACTCAAAGCACGTCTATATAGGGAGGCAAGCCACTCAAAGCACATCTATATAGGGAGGCAAGCCACTCAGAGCACATCTGTATAGGGAGGTAAGCCACTCAAAGCACATCTGTATAGGGGGGCAAGCTACTCAAAGCACATCTGTATAGGGAGGCAAGCCACTCAAAGCACATCTGTATAGAGAGGCAAGCCACTCAAAGCACATCTGGGACTGTTATACTCTGCACACTAGTCAGATCTGTTAGTATCAGAGTGTGCAAAACAATGGAATTAGAGCCATGAGAAACTCCCCACATGATGAACTGGGATGAAACCTAGAATTGTGTCAAATGGAGGGTGGGGCAGCTTATGACATACCAAGCAAGTGGAAGGTTGGCTACATCATCTTTCCAGACAAAAACAGTCTCGTGACAGTGGGTTAGGAAGTACCAAAGACAGCACAGTTGACAGAGTCTATTACAGGAAGACCTAAGAGAAAGAGGGAGGAAAAGGACAAGAAGTGTAGCAAAGAAGTGAAGAGAGTAAGTGGGGTTTCCTTTAGAATCCAGGGAAATCTGCAGGACAGAGAGTACAACTGTAGGTAGCCATGTGCCGTGAACTCAGCCACCTCAAAATAATGGATTGCGCAAGTTTTCTTTCATGTGGATCCTAAATTTTATGCAGACACAAAAACCATGTATGTATATATGAAAGTACAAGTAATGCGATTTAAATTTTTCACAATGTGTTTTTATAATAAAGCTTAAAATGAAATGTTTTTGTTTGTTTGTTTGTTTTTTGTTTTTTTTCGAGACAGGGTTTCTCTTATAGTCCTGGCTGTCTTGAACTCACTTTGGTAGACCTTACTGTCCTCAAACTCACAGCGATCCGCTGCCTCTGCCTTCCAAGTGCTGGGATCACAGGTATGTACCACCACTCCTGGCCAAAACTTACTTTTAAAAATAAAAAGTACAGCACTTGGGAGGCAGAGGTAGGCGGATCGCTGTGAGTTCGAGGCCAGCCTGGTCTACAAAGTGAGTCCAGGACGGCCAAGGCTACACAGAGAGACCCTGTCTCGAAAAACCAAAAAAAAAAATAAAATAAAATAAAAAAATAAAAAGTAAAAGTAAAACTCTCTAGGGAAACAAAGGGGACTAATAGAAGGGGGAAGACGAGAAGTGGGAGAGAGGTGTGTATGAAATGGCCTTACACTACCTGTACCAAGCCTGGTGGCACCAGCCTCCAGCTTCAGCGCTCACCAGGCAGACGCAGGTGGATCTTTGTGAGTCTGAGCCCAGCCTGGTCTAGATAGAGAATTTTAGAATGGCCAGGGCTACATAGAGAGACCCTCTCTCAAAAAATAAATAAATAAATAAACAAATTTAAAACTTTAAAAAAAATTATTGCACCATGTGCAATGACTATATACAAAGAATTTTTTAAAAATATTTTTATTTAATTTTTGTGCATTGGTGTGAGTGTCTGATCTTGGAGTTATCCACAGCTGTGAGCTGCCATGTGGGTGCTAGGAATTGAACCCAGGTCCTTTGGAAGAGCAGGCAGTGCACTTAACCATTGAGCCATCTCTTCAGCCCCTACAAAGAATTTTTAAAAAGAGAACTAAAGCATATGTAATTTCAATCATTTTTTAGTTTTAATATAAAATCAACCAAGACAAATAATGACCCACTGGCCATTTCTCCTTTCAGTTACTGCAACTGTGTGTGCAGTTAGGCCATATGAAATATGGCCTAAAATGAGAGAATTGCTGGGGCTCAGTGTGCAGCCGTGTGACTCTTGCCTAGCACTCTTGAAGTCCTGAGCTTGAGCCCCAATACCACAGCCAGCCAAACAAAAGATAAACTCTCCATACCCTAGGTAGGCCAGGCTGGCTAAACATTCCTAGTAATCCTCCTGCCTAGGCTTCCCTATGCTGGGATTATAGTAATGCACCACCACACCCAGCTCAAAGCTACAATCCTAATGCTCACATTTAACTTCTGGCTTGCCAGCTTTCTTACCAGGCCAATCCATAAGGTTCAGCACAGCAGCCAGTCAAGCCACACCTGTCAGCCTCTCCGCCTCACCCAGAGCACAGCGACAGCATTTCCGTGTGGGTAGTTTCTTTGAAGTGATGGGACTGAAAATTGAAGAATTCTCCTGACCCAAATTGCAGCCTTCAAAATGCAGCCAGCTCACTCTGTCTCTCAGCTGGCCCTAGCAGGAGCTGCTGTATCCTGCCACACCCTTCCCTAAGTGACAAGCTGACACCCCTAGAGAGCTCTCCTGGCCAGTCTTCACGTTGCTTTTGTTTCTTTTTTTGTTTTTCGAGACAGGGTTTCTCTGTGTAGCCTTGGCTGTCCTGGACTCACTTTGTAGACCTGGCCTCGAACTCACAGAGACCCGCCTGCCTCTGCCTCCCAAGTGTTGGCATTAAAGGCGTGTGCCACCACCACCTGGCCTCAAATTGCTTTTTTTTAAAAACAGCTTTAAGGGCTAGAAAGATGGCTCAGCTGTTAAGAGCACTGTCTACTCTTGCAGAGGTCCTGAGTTCAATTCCCAGCAACCACACGGTGGCTCACAACCATCTATGATGAGATCTGTTGTCCTCTTCTGGCCTGCAGGCAGTATACTATATAAATAATAAATAAACATTTTTTTAAAACTGCTTTAAAATTTAGTCAAAAGCAAGCAAGCAAGCAAGCACTGTTCAAGCCCCCCAAAAGTCAGTCATCTTAACTAACGGTGGACTTTCCCTTTAGTCTCATCCTTACAGAGCCACATTCCTTTCCTTGTGTTTTGTGAATCCAATTGACTTCCTGTGCATCCACAGCTACAACAACTGCCCTGGTAGTGATCCAAACTGTCACCTTCCCAGAACACCATTGCCAATGCATGCTTGTCTACAGTTAGACTCCATACTGTACCTAGAGGGCCTTTTAGAAACAGTCTCAGCCAGGCAGTGGTGGCTCCCGCCTTTAATCCTAGCACTTGGGAGGCAGAGGCACGTGGATCTCTGTGGGCTGTAGGCCAGCCTGGTCTGCAGGGTGAGTTCCAGAACATCCAGGGCTGTTACACAGAGAAACCCTGCCTTGAAAAAAAACAAACAAACAAATGAAAAACACTTCAGTCTCTATTTCCACTTAAAATAAATACAAGGACTTAACAAAAGCCTGAAATACAGCTCACGTGCAAGGCCTGAGATATAGCTCAGTTTGTAGAGTGCTTGTCTGACATGCAGAAGGCCCTGGGTTCAATCCTCAGCACACAAAAATGGGACAGGATAGGACGTGGCTGTACTCCCAGTCCTGGGGAGGTAGAGACTGAAATTCAGAATTTCAAGGCGAACCTTGACCACATTGTGAGTTCAGGGCCAACCTGAGCTACATCAGATCCTGTCTCTTAAAAACCATCTCCACCCCACCCCCCGCCCCCACCATCTCACCACCACAACCAAATATCCTAAGTCCCTCTTTTCCCTCCCTGTCTTTCAGAACATGTAAGAGCATTTCTAATAAGCTGTACGTGGGGGCATTTTGAAACACCATCCGAGAGTGGAGTCATGCAAGGAGATTTCTGAGTGCTATGAGAAAACTCCAAGAAAACAAGGCAAGAGTCTTGTGACTACAGTTTCTTCTTGGAATTTCTCTTGGACTGTGCTTTCATGCCCCTCCCAGGCACAGTGGGATAGGAGTGAGTCTACTTCAGAATATTCATCACAAACGGCTGTTGTTTATTTAGATACCTCCATGGAAAAACACGGTTCTGCTGTGATCAGCTTGCCTACTGCGTGCATTGAGATTGTACACATTACTCATGTGACTCCTCTTAAATCTCAGAGTTTAAATCTCCAGATGCTCTGAAAAAAGCTGGCTATCACACGAGACTTTAGTCTGCCTCATTTCTAGGCTCCGTGCTGCCAGGTCCCTCTGCCACGAAGAGCAGTGGCACATGCCCTTTGTGCCAGCACAGCATAGGCCAGGACAGGAAGGTTTCTGTGAGTTTGAGGCTTGCTTGCTCTACATAGTGAGTTCCAAGACTACATAGAGAGACTCTGTCTCCAAAACAGGCAAGCAAACAAACAAAAATAGCATTTCTATGTTAATATGAATTTTAATTTTCTAAGATTCCTCATTACTTTTGGAGTATATTTTAAAAGTTTAAGAAAAGAAAGAAAGAAGGAAAAAAAGAACATAAAGCCAGGATTCCCCAAGCCATACATTTTGACAGGATTTCCACAAAAGAGTAATTTAAATATAATTAGCTGAGAAAAGACAACTAATGGCAGATGTTACTTAAACTTTCTTAGCTGTGGGTTTCCTTTCCCACAAACAAGAAAAGCCTGCAGGATCTGTCTTTTCAGGAACCCAGTGATTCTGGCTCACTAAGGTCCGGCCCAACACCTGGCAAACAGGAGGTACAATCAGAAAATGCAGAAGAAATAAAACTGAAACTCAGATATTTTATATAAAACCATTGTCATAAAGATTTTGCATCTCTTTCTTTTTTTCTTTTTCTTTCTTTCTTTCAGTGTTAGGAATGAAAATCAGCATGCCCCTGTAATCCCAGCACTCAGAAGGCAGAGGCAGGCGGATCACTGTGAGTTCGAGGCCAGCCTGGTTTACAAAGCGAGTTCAGGACAGCCAAGGCTACACAGAGAAACCTTGTCTCAAAAAACTTAAACAAAGAAAGAAAATCAGTATGCCAAGCAAATGCTTTGCCACTTAGCTTCTCCAGCTTCTAATTTTTTTCCCAAAAATTAGATATAAAGATATCTTAAATATATCTCTGGAAATTTCCCCTAAAGTTCCCAAGAGTCAGGAAGTTGGGTTTGATTAAGAAAATGGCTTCAGTGCTGAATTCTACCAGACCTTCAAGGGCGAGTTAATACCGATACTCTTCAAACTACTCCAAAAGATAGAAAGGGATGGAACATTACCAAACTCATTCTATGAGGCCATAGTCTCATTGATACCTAAACCTCACAAAGACTCAACAAAGAAAGAGAATTTCAGACCAATTTCTCTGATGAACATCGATGCAAAAATACTAAATAAAATACTTGCAAAACGAATACAAGAGCACATCAGAGATATCATTCATCATGACCAAGTAGGCTTCATTCCAGGCATGCAGGGATGGTTTAATATACGGAAATCCATCAATGTAATCCACCACATAAACAAACTGAAAACAAAAAACCACATGATCATCTCTTTGGATGCAGAGAAAGCATTTGATAAAATCCAACACCCATTCATGTTTAAAGTTTTAGAGAGATCGGGAATACAAGGCACTTTCCTCAACATAATAAAGGCTATATATAGGAAGCCAATAGCCAAAATCAAAGTAAATGGTGAGATACTCAAGGAAATTCCTCTAAAATCAGGAACAAGGCAAGGCTGCCCACTCTCTCCATATCTCTTCAATATAGTACTCGAAGTTCTAGCCAGAGCAATAAGACAACATAAGGAGATCAAGGGTATTCAAATGGGAAAGGAGGAAGTCAAATTATCCCTATTTGCAGATGATATGATAGTCTACATAAGTGACCCTCAAAATTCCACCAGAGAACTCCTACAGCTGATAAACACCTTCAGCAAATTGGCTGGATACAAAATTAACTCAAAAAAGTCTGTAGCCTTCCTATACACAAATGACAAACTTGCAGAGGAAGAAATTAGGAAAACTACACCCTTCTCATTAGCCACAAGTAATATAAAGTACTTAGGAGTTACTCTTACTAAACAAGTGAAGGACCTGTTTGAAAAAAATTTCAAAACCCTAAGAAAAGAGATTGAAGATGACATGAGAAGATGGAAGGATCTACCTTGCTCATGGATAGGGAGAATTAACATAATAAAAATGGCCATCCTACCAAAGCAATCTACAGATTCAATGCAATCCCTATCAAAATACCTACACAATTTTTTAAAGACATTGAAAGTTCAATTCTGAACTTCATATGGAAAAACAAAAAACCCAGAATAGCTAAAACAATCCTGTACAATAAAAGGTTCTCTGGAGGAATCTCCATACCTGATCTCAAATTGTACTATAAAGCAATAGTAATTAAAACTGCATGGTACTGGCACAGCAACAGGCTGGTTGATCAGTGGAATCGAATCGAAGACCCAGATATGAATCCACACACATATGGTCATTTGATTTTTGACAAAGAAGCCAAATCCATTCGATGGAAAAGGGATAGCATCTTCAACAAATGGTGCTGGTCTAACTGGATGTCTATGTGTAAAAAAATGCAACTGGACCCCTATCTGTCACCTTGTACAAAACTCAAATCCAAGTGGATTAAAGACCTCAACATAAAACCAGAGACACTAAATCACTTAGAAGAAAAAGTGGGGAAGAGCCTGGAACATATTGGCACAGGAGACAACTTCCTGAACAGAACACCAACAGCCCAGGCATTAATGTCAACAATTAATAAATGGGACGTCATGAGGTTGAAAAGCTTCTGTAAGGCAGATGACACCGTAAAGAGTACAAAGCGACAGTCTACAGACTGGGAAAAGATCTTCACCAACCCCACATCTGACAAAGGTCTAATATCCAAAATATATAAAGAACTCAAGAAATTAAATACCACCAAACCAAATAACCCAATCGAGAAATGGGGCATGGAACTAAACAGAGAATTCTCAACAGAGGAATATCAAATGGCTGAGAAACACTTAAAGAAATGCTCAACCTCCTTAATCATCAGGGAAATGCAAATCAAAACAACGCTGAGATTCCATCTTACACCCATCAGAATGGCTAAGATCAAAAATTCAAGCGACACCACATGCTGGCGAAGATGTGGGGAGAGAGGAACACTCTTTCATTGCTGGTGGGAATGCAAACTAGTACAACCACTTTGGAAATCTATCTGGTGCTATCTCAGAAAAATGGGAATAGGGCTTCCTCAGGACCCAGCTATTCCACTCCTTGGAATATACCCAGAAGATGCTCCAGCACACAGCAAGAAAATTTGCTCAACCATGTTCATAGCAGCCCTATTCATAATAGCCAGAACATGGAAACAGCCTAAGTGTCCCTCAGTAGAAGAATGGATAAAGAAACTGTGGTACATATACACTATGGAATACTATTCAGCTATTAAAAACAAGGAATTCCCAAAATTTGTGGATAAATGGATTGAGCTAGAAATGATCATAATGAGTGAGTTAACTCAGAAGCAGAAAGACTCAAATGGTATATATTCACTTATATCTGCATATTAGCCCAACGGGCATGTCCCACGAAAGCCTTCACTTACCAGGAAACAGAGACAGAGGAGAGGACATTCTAGTGGGACTCTAGATGTGAGATTCATGAGAGAAAGGCAAAGTAGAAGGACCCAGAGGGTCCTAGGAGCCTACAAGTAGAACATTATGTTAGGCAGATTTGGGCACAGGGGTCCCACTCAAACTAGGCACCAGACAAGGACAATACAGGCGGTAAACCTTAAACCCCTACCCAGATCTAGACAATGGACAGAACACTCTCCACAGTAAAGTGGAGAGTGGGATATTACGTTCTCACACACTCTGGTGCCTCACCTCTGACCATGTCCCCTGGATGGGGAGACCTGATGGCACTCAGAGGAAGGACAGCAGGTTACCAAGAAGAGACTTGATACCCTATGATCATATAGAGGGGGAGGTAATCCCCCTCAGGAACTGTCATAGGGGAGGGGAATAAGGGGAAAATGGGAGGGAGGGAAGAATGGGAGGATACAAGGGATGGGATAACCATTGAGATGTAACAAGAATAAATTAATAATAATAAAAAAAAAGAAGTAAGTGTAAAAAAAAAATAAAATAAAATAAAATAAAATAAAATATCAAAAAAAAAAAAAGAAAAAAAAAAGAAAATGTAAGTAACCACTAGAATATTGGCCGCCCCTGTCTTCTGGGAACTGGCTGATCCCCCCCCCCCCCAGGTGTGGACGGCCGGCAGCCATATCTCTGCCATGGGATCCTAGCCCCTGGCTACAGTTAGTTGGTTAAAGTTGGCAATCAAATTACTCTCCTGGAAATCTGATAAGGAATTTTGAAAACCTAGATAGTCCAGTTCTCAGCCGAGGTGAGTTTTGCTCCCTGGGAACACTGGCGGTATCTGAAGACATTGTGTTAAAAATCAGTGGGGTGAGAGGGGTGGCTGGTACAGACATTTAGTAGCTGTCAGTCAAGGACACTGCTGCGCACCCACACAGCACACCCCCACAGCGAACAGTGACCTAATGTGTGGGTGGTGGGGATCCCAGGCCCTGGTGACACAGGCAAGAGAAGCAGGCAGAGTCAACCACAGGGAAGACACGTAGAGAGGAGCCGAAGTCGGAGACAGTCCTCTGATCCCGCCTCCTTTCCTCCACCAAGCCCCCAGGAAATACGGGGGATTCAGCAAAGAGCCTCATGCTTATAAGGGGAGCACGCTACTTCTGAGCTGCCCCCTCAGCAAGTTCGCTAACTCCCAATTTCAGGTGTTTGTTTCTTCTTCCTTTCAGTGAAACAAATGACGCAGCGGCTTACTCTTTTTTCGTTTTAAAGGTTTATTTATTTATTCTATGAACATTGGTGTTTTGCTTGTATGTACGTTTGTGTGAGGGTGTTGGATTCCCCTGGAACTGGAATTACAATTGTGAGCTGCAAGGTGGGTGCTGGGAATTGAACCCAGGTCCTCCGGAACAGCAGCCAGTGCTCTTAACTCCTGAGCCATCTCTCCAGCCTCAGAGGTCTACTCTGTATTGTTTCTACAACCTAGATACAATACACAGTAGAGAGCAGCCAGTTAGAAGCCAGAGTGTACTAGTCTGGGCACACTTGTAGTCCTGACATTGCTAGCAGCTTCACTGGCAGTGGCAGTAATGGTGGTGCTAACATTTGGGTTTTTTGTTTGTTTGTCCTGGACTCCCTTTGTACATCAGGCTGGCCTCGAACTCACAGAGATCCGCCTGCCTCTGCGTCCCGAGTGCTGGCATTAAAGGCATGCGCCACCACCGCCTGGCATGGTGGAAACATTTGCATTGCACTCAACAGCACAACAGTCACAGACAGCGTTGTTTGCGGAGGCTGGGTGACATCATTTTCACACTTCCCCAGCCCAGGTTCGTGTAGCTCTAAGTCTCTGGGGAAACATATCTTTTTACTCTTCTAGTTCTTTTTAACATTTCCATTTATCATATTGTCTGTGTTAAAAATACCTTCTGACCCGACCCTAAAATAGCAACTGAGTCAGAAAATAAGATGAGGTGGAGGAGGGCTGTGGTGAGAGATTTGGTTCAATAGGTAATTCAACAGCAGGTGGTCCAAGCTTGTGTGAGAAAATGATCAGGTACTTGGACTTTATCTTAAGAGTAGTGGAGCCCCACAGAAGATATATTAAAGATTGAACATACTAAAGACATATTAAAGCTTGAACACAGGGTCTTCCCCCATGCTTTCTACATGGGTACTGGGCCACTGAACTACCATCAGTGCAAGGTTTTAGGTAGATATATACTTTGTAAATACCTGTCTTCAAGATCCTGTGAAATGGTAATTTTAGAATCTTTTTTAGAAAAAATAAAACAAAACCTGTAGCAGCATTTGCTACTTTGTGGGTTCCTTACTTTTTTTCACCCTTCTCCATCTTTATTCTGCTCTTCCACCCCCCAACACTAGGTGAGAGAAGGATGAAGAGGAAATCAGTGCTGGTGCTGTTATCGTTAGACGACTTCCTGCTAGTTAGGGGCATCAAGTTCCTTGGGGCAAGTTTGATCTTCACTGACAGGATATTCAATTTCTTCATGTCTCTCTGCACAGGAGCACTTGACAAACAACAGCAATTAGCAGCCAACAGCCAACAGCCAGCAACCAGCAGGAGGAATATCAAGGCTCTCAAGAGTTCCCAGAATTCCAAGCGTGATGCATTTGCAGCTGGCAAAATCACACCCCTGCCAGAGCACGAGGTAAATCACAGTCAGCTGCTGTGGACAGTGTGAAGCAGCCCCATATCCAACATCTGTAACCAAAACAACGCATTTCCGTAACATTTCTGTGGTTTTTGTTTTGTTTTGGTCTGGTTTGGCTTTTTGAGATGGGGTTTCTCTCTGTAATAGCCCTGGCCTCAGTTTGTGGATCAGGCTGGCCTCAAACTCACAGAGATCTGCCTGCCTGTCTCCCAGGTGTGCCACCACGCCTGGCCATTTTTGTGTTTTTAAAGAAACCAAAAAATTCTCACAACAAAAAACTTTATTTTTCAAAACATCCAGAAGAGGTGGTACTAAATATTTTTCTTTTCTTTTCTTTTTCTTTTGGCTGGCCTTAAATCCATAGAAATCCACTGTCCTTTGCTTCCTGAGTGTTGGGGTTAGAGGCATGCACCACCATACCTGGCTCCTTTTCCTTTTTTCCTTTCTTCCTTCTTTCCTTCCTTCCTTCCTTCCTTTCTTCCTTCCTTGCTTCCTTCCATACTAGGGATTAACCGCAGGGCCCAGTGAGTGCTAGGGTAGCATTTTGCTACTAAACTACAGCCCTGCCGCCTTGTTCCATTGGACTTAACCCTAACCAATCCTGGCAGCATGCCCAAGTCTCCTGTTCATTCAACAACTCCTTGATCACCTCCCACATGCTCCGGCACTTTTTAGCCTGTTGGAAGCATACTTGGAGGCAAGGCAGATGATATCACTACCTTCGTGGACTCTGACCTTCTAGTTGACAGGCAAAGAACAAGTGAAAAAAAAAAATAATGTGCAGTTTGATAAAGCAGCGAAGAACAAATGAGCTGAACACGATGGAATATTGGTTGAAGGGAAGTGGGAAGAGCAGATGTGTGAAAACGCCCTGGGGGGAAGTGGAAGTTGATAGTTACGGAACCAAAAAGAGTACACAAGTCTTACGTGGTTAAAAGCCAGATTCTACGAAGTGAAAAACTAATGCATTTGGATTGTGCTGGTCAAGAAGCAAAGGCATGGTACCACACAAATGGAAGAGCCTGCAGCGGCTCGTGATGTAGTCCCTGGTGAGCTGTCTTCTGGGCCTTGCACTTTGTCTAAATATACAATATACGCAGAGGCATGGGAACGCTGAGAGTCCTGTTTTGGAAGACAATGGGTAAAATACAGAAGGTAAGACTGTTGGGAACTCCCACTGAGAAGCCGTTGCAGTGGCCCAGGGAAGAGGAGCCTGGCCTGCATTAATTCACACTCATGTGCTTCTTTCCTTAAACTCAAATTCATTCTTTGTAAAATATGAGTGGGGGCCAGAGAGATGGCTCAGCGGTTAAGAGCACTGTCTGCTCTTCCAGAGGCCCTGAGTTCAATTCCCAGCAGCCACATGGTGGCTCTCAACCATCTGTAACGTGATCTGATGCCCTCGTCTGGCCTGTGGGTGTACATGCAGATAGAGCACTCATATACATAAAATAAATAAAGAAATAAATTTTTAAGTGAAGTAAGAATAGAAGGTTGGGGGCGGGGGCGGGGAAACCAGAAACAAAAACCAGACCAGCAAACAGTCATTCCCAAGCACTAAGATGTAAGAAAGACGCCAGTGCGCTGCTGTGTGTCGAGAGCTGAAGTACGGTTAAGGCAGCTGCCCTACTTCCCCTTCCTCAGGTTTCACCCCAGCAGGAACTAAGAACTTCTGTGGCCTCGAAACCCACTGAACCACGTAGCGGCTTCAAAGTTGCTTCACCACGGAGAGTTTTTGTTGCTTACCTGTTTATCAATAGGTAGGGAGGCAAGACCCAAGAACGGCTCCAGGGCTGTGGCTGGGCTCAGGTTGGAAAGGTGAGTTCAGCTCACAGGTGTTTTGCTTCTTTTCCTTCCTGCAGGGCCACCAGACCTGTACTGCCAAGCACATGATGCTTCAGTGTGAAGAGCCCTTGCTAGCCTTAGATTCAGTTCTTGTGTCCCAGTGCCTTTCAATAAACACTGCTCATCCAAAACAGCATGGTATAACTCAGCTGATAGTCTTAAAAGCTTCTTTAATATTCAAAGGCTGGTGCCAAACTATGAATAAAGTTCTAGATTGCTCTTGTTTGCTTTTTTGTTGTTGTTGTTGTTTATTTGTTTGTTTTGTTTTTAGATACATGGTTTCTCTGTGTGGCTTTGGCGATCCTGGACTCCCTTTGTAGACCAGACTGGCCTTGAACTCAAAGAGGTCCACCTGCCTCTGCCTCCCCAGAGTGCTGGGATTACAAGCGTGTGCCACCATGTCCAGCTCTTGCTTGCTTTAAAAATGACTATTTAAAAAAAAAAATGACTATTTCACGTCAGTTCAAAAACGTAAGTGCATGACTCTGATGCCTTAAAAACTGGTAAATTCTTTCTTTCTTTTTTGTTTTTGTTTTTGTTTTCAAGACAGGGTTTCTCTGTGTAATCCTGGATGTCATGGAACTTGCTCTATAGACCAGGCTGGCCTTGAACTTCCAGAGATCTCTTTGCCTCTGCCTCTGGAGTGTTTGGATTAAAGGTGTGCAGTGCCCAGCTCAGAGGTACCTTCTTAAGGCAATAGCTATTTGCCAAGAAAAAGTCAGATATGATGACCATTAGATAATCAGGTTTAGTATCTCACCATTTTGCACTTGATTTTTTTTTTCTTATACAAATTTTATTTGGCCTTGAACACATAGATCAACTTAAGGCTCTGTGTAGCTTTATTTATTTACTTGAACATGCCTTTATGTGTATATGTGTATACATTCACCTTGTATGAGAAATGGTCTTTCACCTCCCTGGAACTTACCAAATATGCTAGACTGCCCATGCCTAGGGATCCCAGGTCTTATCACATGGGCCACTGTGCCTGGCTTCTTCATGTGCGTTCTGGGGAATCAAACTTGGGTCCTTGTGAATGCCTGACAAGTACTTTACCAACTGAACTCTTTCACCAATCCTACTATTGTATATAGCTTTATATAGCTATCTTCTTCCTTCCCAGAGCGGTCTGCTGTCCAATAACATACCTTCTTTAAACCTCTTTGTGGAATGAAGATACGGTTTTTTAAAAAGTCACAATTGTAGCCGGGCGTGGTGGCGCACGCCTTTAATCCCAGCACTCGGGAGGCAGAGGCAGGCGAATTGCTGTGAGTTCGAGGCCAGTCTGGTCTACAAAGTGAATCCGGGACAGCCAAGGCTAACACAGACAGACCCTGTCTTGGAAGAAAAAAAAAAAGTCACAATTGTCACAGTTGTGGGACAGTTACTTGTGCTTGTAATCTAGGCCGAGGCTGGAAGATTTAGAGAATTAGAGGCCAAACTTCATAGCAAGATCCTGACTCAGAAACAAAACAAAGGAAATAATTCTAAAAGGACACATTCTTTAATCTGAATAGTTTAACTGCAAGGAAAGAAACTCTACCAAGATCAGCTTTGAATAGCTGCTGTCCAGCTGTACTCGAGAGTAAAGCTTGAGTGAAATATTAAACCTTTATTAAATCTACTGGGCTTTGCAACTCATATGCAGGAAACACCAGTTCTCCAGCAGCCAATGGCCAGAAGAAAGCCATTTATTTAGGCTACAGCATCTTAAACCATGGCTTGTGGCTCTGTGTGCGAGTGCCTTAACCAAATGCAGAAGTTGTAGAAAATTTCTGAATGCACAAGGTTCAAAAATCAATTTAAAATTAGATACAGTGTGGTGAATGAAGGTGTTTCAGGCAGTGCGTGCTTGTGTTGAGTCATGCAGCTTCAATGCAGCCTGGTTTTTGTTTGTTTGTTTTTTAAACAGGGTCTCTCTCTCTGTAGTCCTGGCTGTCTAGAACTTACTAAGTAGACCAGGCTGGCCTCAAACTCACAGAGATCCTCCTGTCTTGTTTCTGAAGACATAGCATGTTCACACTTCCTGGTGCATGCCTAGTGGGTGCTGCCCCAAACACCTTGGCTCGGGTGGAGCACAATTGTATGTTACAAGTTGCAGTGCCTCAACTGTGCACCCCAAACTATCTGCTGTTGTAGGAATCATGCTTTAATTGTGGGAAACAGAATCTTTCAACATCCTTTACCACCATTCATCATCATTAATTATCAAATGAGTGTATCTTTGGGTTGCATTGTTAGAATGTTTGCTTTTAAAACCTGGCAAGTGAATTGCAGGTTTGAGTTTCATACCAAAACATTGAGTGAATTTTGACTTGAGACTAGGACAGATTTTTCAACAAATTTGAAATGGTTCCAGATATCTACCTGCCATTTGCCAATATTACGTATTTATGGAAGTAGTTCTCTCAGCAATGTTTATAAGATCAAAAACATCAGTCAGCTCTGAAAAACATTGAAGATGCTCTACATACTGTAATATCAACATCTAGCACATTCATGTCACTAGTATGCAGATTTGTTTTAATTTTTTTTTTTTGAGACAGGGTTTCTCTGTGTAATAGCCCTAGCTGTCCTGTACTCGCTTTGTAGAGCAGGCTGGTCTTGAACTCACAGCGATCTGCCTGCCTCTGCCTCCTGGATGCTGGGATTAAATGCATGCACCACCACACTTAGCTTGGAAGACACTAACTTAAGGACTCTGCCAATTTGCTGACAAGCCATTCATGCTATTAGCAGTTCTCTCTGCCAGTTGTCATGTGTTAGACAACTTTATGGACTACAAGCTGCCAGTCCCCTAGAAGAGCTGACTGAGCAGATGCAGATGGTCTCTACCCACACCCAAAGGAGGACATATGTAGTACTGGGTGGAACTGTTTCAGACAATGTCTGGGTGATACAGTTTTCCTTTATCATGTTGCCAGTGAAATTTCTGCTTTCCCTGGGCCCTAAGAAATGCCAGATTAGGTTACTGGAGCGAAGCAATCCAACGCTCTGTGGTTCCAGATTTACGCCTTTGAAGGCTGTGATTGTACAGGATATACTTGGACCCGAAGAGCCACCATTTTGCAGAACTCAGCTGTGCTCACTTATCAAAGATCATCCCATCTGCGTTTGCCCTCATAGAGGGCATCCTCTCATAGAGGGTCGCTGAACCCTCACCTGAGTAATCAGCCACTCCCCATCACCTGTTGTTTGTAACTCTGCCCAAACTGTACATGGTCTCAGGGGAGGGGCTGGAGAGTAAAGGTTGGGGACGAGCAGGAAAGGGCCCTTCATCTGTACAGCTATGAGAAAGCCATCCCTGCTAGGTAACAACTTTCTGGTGTGGCTTCTTGAGGGAAGAGCACTCACACCCCAATAGGTAACCACTCACCTATGCCCAGTAAACTCCTCGGGTCCCCCAAAGTAAACATTGGTGAACTCATGACCCAGTTTGTTATTGGGACTTTGATGGGAGGGTAGATGTTTATGTTTCCCAGACCTTACTGTTGTACACACTGAATGAAAAAACACACTCCGTACCATAATGGTTTTGGTCTTCCTGAGGGACACTGGGAGCAAGTTTGGCATTTCCTGTGGTTGCCGTTGCATCACTTATTGTGGGTAATTGGCACAGTTCCAGGTGCTTAACTACAAAAATGGTTTGTGAGTAGTTTGCCAAACCTATACTCCCCATAGTGGGAAGATAATAAAAACTTTTGGTACACTTGATGGACCCTTTGGACACTTAGAGATGGAGTGGAGTTGTAACCTTAAACAGGCTCCAGTGTGCACTTGTGCATTGTATGTTTTCAGGATGATGGAGTTCTCAGGCAGGAAAGTGATGATATAGTATTAGCTAGAAAATGTATTTGTTTTCTCCTTCTCCTTCTCCTCCTTCTTTTCTTCCTTTTCCTCCTCTTCCTCCTTCTCCTCCCCCTTAAGTGAGGCATTCCTGAAACAATGTCCAGTGATGAAGGAATCAATTTCAGTGAACAAATTAAAAGGCAGTTTAGTCA
The DNA here is from genome assembly GCF_964271855.1 of Acomys minous. Lineage (NCBI taxonomy): Eukaryota > Metazoa > Chordata > Mammalia > Rodentia > Muridae > Acomys > Acomys minous. The sequence continues at coordinate 7,524,316 of NC_140494.1, read as the reverse complement.
AGCACCCATGGAATTGCCTTTTTCCCTGTCACTAGTGTCCTGGACTATTCAAGAAGGTGAATGAGATTTTGAGATTGGAACTTGGCATGGTAGTGTCCTCAGGAGGCTGAGGCAGGAGGATAGCAAGTTTGAGGCCAGCCTTGATACCATAATGGGTTTGGGGCCAAACTCAGCTATATGTAGTGAGACCGTGTTTCTAAATAATAATATTGAAATTGCAGTTGGCAGAATGAATTTATGGTATTGGTATTACTGTTGTTTTGGATGGCAAGCAGATCAGTTCCCACTAAAAACAGTGTGATCTCTGATAATTGGGGGATGTCCATTGTAGTTTTATAAAAATAACTTCAACAGTCTATACCTTCAATAGAGCCTCACGCAGTGCCCACTCTCCCAAATTCTGGTATATAAGCATTATTTAAAACAATTTTTTTTGAAACAGGGATTTTCTGTGTAGCCTTGTCCTGGAACTTTGTATTACAAGCTGGCCTTGAACTGAGAGATCTGTCTGCCTTTGCCTCCCCAGTGCTGGGATCAAAGGTGTGCACCACCATTGTCCGTTACATTATATTGTTTTAATGTATTATACCAGAGTCTATTTTCTTCAGGTCAAAGTATTTGAGAATTCATCAGGTCTTCAGGAAATGACACCAGGGAAAGGGAAGGAACCTGTTCTTTTAAAATACAGGGCCTTGGCTTGCCTGGACCTTGATTTGTAGCAGATGACATTTAACTCCTAATCCTCTTGTTTCCACCTACCAAGTGCTAGGGCTATAGGTGTGACCCACCACCCTCCGCCTGAGGCCTGATTCTAAGTTCTTACGTGTATACGTAGTCATGTATGAGACTGCATATGCAGCACGTGCCTGTGGAAGCCAGAGGCCAACCTCAAGCACTATTCCTCGGGAGCAAACTATCTTTTTCTCCACAACACAGTCTCACTGGGACCTGGGGCTTATGGATTTGTGTAGTCAGGCTAGCCAGCGAGCCCCAGGGACATGCCTGTCCCCACCTCTCCAGTGCTGTAATTATAAGCCCATGCCACCACAGAGGCTTTTTGATGTGGGTTTTGGGGATCGACTCACATTACCGATTGAGCCATCCCTCAGTCCTCATCACAACTCTTACCATTTGAATTGTAGCCAAGTCTCAGAGCCTTAAGCTCTGTGTTCACATGGCAAAAGTGCTCCTCTGGACTCAGAACTACACACCCGCTGAAGACCTTCAGTCAAAGCTAAACCCAATCCTTCGGAAGCAGACAAGATCTAAACTACTGTGGCGTAGGACCATCCTCCAAGCTAAACTGACACCATCTTCAGGAGTTTAACTGGGCCTGATTGCCAGAGATCCTCACAGATGAGCTGGTTGAAGGCATTCGCTTTTGGAGGGAGGTGGTGGGGAGGACCAAAAGACTGTCATCTGTGTATCCAGGCATCCTTCCCAACCCGTCATGTGCAATTCTGCCTCAACTGAAGGCGACCTTGGGGATGGGGGTGAGGGTGGTCCCTCTGAGAAGGGTTGAGGTGTATGGGGATGAGGAGAGGAGACTCCATCCACACAGTTAACATTGTGTGTGTGTGTGTGTGTGTGTGTGTGTGTGTGTGTGTGTGTGTGTAAGGGGCAGGGTCTCCATGAGTGGTGAGTATAGACTTTTCTGTGTTCCCCAAATGCCTCACCCACTGCTCTGTAAATAAGCCTAATAAACTCAATGGTTCGAGACACACACACACAATTTATGGAATTACACTTTGGTTTGTTTTTAGGACTGTAGGAGGGGGTAGAAAGTGTTTAGAGGTCTACAAGGGAAGGAATTTTTGCAATACTTAGTAAAATCTTGAAGGCTTCTTTTAGATTTGGAAATTCTCCCATGATGCCTGCAAGCTCTGCCTCAGAGCACGGACAATATGCACAAAGGCCTGGTTGGTCAGAAGTTTTCTTTCATAAGGCATGCCTGCCTCTTTTTTGACTGTCTGAAAGGGAAAGACGCTATATAAAAGTGTTAGTAGAATCAGAGTATTAGGTACAGCTAAAGGGAATGGTCATGGGTTCGTTAAAGCTGAGGTCCTGAGTGTGCTGCTCAGACTTTTCATCGCCTTCCCAAAGAAAACTTCAAGGAAACAGCCTTTGATTCCCTTTTCAGTTTGTGTTTGTTACTATTTTAAGTATGTGTGTATGAGCCTGTATGTAAGGTATGAGTGCCAGCCCTTATCAATTTGTATTCCTTACTATTGTAAGCATCTGTGATGACCCTGCATGTGTGGGTGTGAGTGGAGGCCAGAGGGTGGCTGTGGAGTTGATTCTTTCCTTCCGCCTTGGTGGGTTCTGGGGAGTGAAATCAGGTTGCTAGGCTTGTGGCAAGCACTTTTACCCACTGAGCCACCTTATCAGCTCACAGCTTCTGACTCTTTTAGAGTCTTCTACATCCTTATTAAAAACATAATTTATTTTTTAGGCAGGGAATTTGAAAAGTTACTTTAAAATTTTTTTATTTTATTTTGTTGGTAGTGCTAGGCATGAAATTATTATTCCAACCAGCCAGGCCACAGCCTTGTGCATCCTAGGCAGTTGCTCTACTGAGCTACATTCTTTCATTTTTCAAGGTTGTTGACCTATTTTTTTTCTTTCCCTTGAAAATAATTCTCTCTAAATCCTTTTCCACCTTACCACTGCTTTTCCAAGCTGTTTGCTTAGATTAACCTGTGTCCTTCCAAATTACACAAAGTTTGTATTCATGGTTGTAACAAATAAACTTCAGCTGCCTTCCCAGAAGTCCTGGACTTCTTGAGCTGGAAAGAGCTTTTATAAAATAATTGCTTCTTTCCAAATAAAGTTTTTAAAAAGTATCTGCTCAAGGCCCTTATGTGGATTCAACCCTTTTAACTGTGCATTCCAGTTTGACTCAAAAAACAGTTCTGATTCTAACTCAGCTAACAAATGAGACCACTTAATCAATCCAATTTAGTAAAAGGTGGAGGTAAAGGGAAAGTTGGCTGATAATAAATATGGTGATTCAAAGCCAGTGGAGCTTGAGGTCCAAAGGACCTGCAAATATTGCTTTAATGGTCCTGAGGGTTACTGAAAGGTCTCCTCTGGATATTGACAACTCTGCTGTCAAAAAAACTGAAATTAATTTAACGAGGTTCTAACAAGGAACAGCATCCAGAACCAGGCAGCATACCAAAAGACGGTTCAGAAAGCCGCCCCTCCCCCACTCCTCAGTGTGGTTAACTGTAGGTAGAGGTGGAAACAGCAAACATACAAAGTTACCTCAATACTGCAATTCAGCATTTGCCTTTTATGGGCATGCTTTGGCAGCCTTCATCCTGGGACTGGCTGCGTCCCAGTTGCTTGGTTACTCTTAAATTTTATAACCTGCTTTACATCTCAAGCTAGAACGCAGATCTTTATTATAGTAAGGCCATTCTGGACCAATTTTTACATAAAGTATGAATACCGGATTAGAACACATTTATTTGTTCGAACAGAACCATACAAGTTTAAAACAGGGCACACGACAATTCTGAGCTCCTCCCAGGCCCGCGGGCAGGGGCAGAAGCCAAGCTGCAGCGGCAACGAGGCTGCCAACCCTCCAAGAGGCTGGGGTTCTCACGACTTGGCCCCGCACGCACCGGGCGGTGCACATCCCACTCAAAGTCCCAAGGGCGGAGTTCGTGTTCCCGGGCCTGAGGACTAGCGAGCTCCTGCTCACACCATGCCGCGGGAGTCAGGCACGTGGTAGCCCAGCCGCAGTTTCCGCCCTGTTCCTCCTATTCAACTCTACGCCAGGGCTTCGCAGTCGCCGCCCCGACCACTGTGGCACAAGACGATGAAATTAAAAAAGGAAAAAAAAAAAAGCAAACCGGAAGCCAAGATGGCAGCGCCCCGCCCTTCTCTCGCGAGAGGGGAGAAGTGGGGGAGGCGGGACGAGCAGGAGATACGCCAATGAGAGGACAGGCGGTTCGTGACTGACGGCTCCGGCGGCCTCTCGCACGCCCCGCCCCGGCTGCGGGAGCTCGCTCTCCTTTCCCCGCGCTCTCCCCGCCTCCCCTCCCTCCCCTCCCGGCTCTTCTCTTCCCGTTGAGGTGGCGGCCGGCCTCGCCTCCTAGTCTGCTCCGTTTTTTCCTCTCCTCGCTTCTTCCCTTTCCCAGCGGGGCCTCAGAGCGGCCGGACTTCTCGCTCCCTTCTCTACGGTGGCCTCCAAGCCCCTGCGTGCGCTCCCTTCCCCGCCATGAATGAGGAATACGACGTGATCGTGCTGGGCACCGGCCTGACGGTGAGAGCTGCGGTGGGCGGCGGGGAGACGGGTAGGTCCGGCCCCAGCCGGACCCGGGGGCGAGGGCGGGTCCCCTCGGTGTACACTGAGCTAGCCCCGCCCGCGCCTGAACAGCCCGTTTCTGCACCCCCTTGGGGACCGTCCCCCTCGTCCGTGTTGGGTCTGGTGAGGGGGATCTTGGCTTGTTGGGATGCACTGATTTGAAGACGTCCGGGTGTGTTAGGAAAAAGCCAGGATGGGGAACTCGGGACGTGTATCTGGGAAGCCTGCCCGTTGGGAAGTTGAGGGCAGAATCGCCGAACAGCCGGAGAGAATCAGAGGAAAGGAAAAAAAACAAAACAACAACAACAAAAAAAACCCCAGCTTGTGCTCCTTCCACTTCCCTTTTGGGTGGATGACCTCTCCCGATTGGAAGCAGGCAAGCCCTGAACGGAGCGGGAGGGAGTCGCTGCTGGCGCTTGGATTTCCTATGTGACGAGCTGTAGCGGCTTGGAAAGCCAGGCAGAAGAATAACCGCTGATTGGTAATTGTCCAGGAGTTTGGCCAATTTAAGTTTCTAGAGAAAATAATGAAACGTCTTTCTTACAAAACATCACCCCCACCCCAATAACCCAAATCCCTACCCCCCCCCTTTTTTTTTTTTTTTTTTTGGTTTTTCGAGACAGGGTTTCTCTGTGTACCCTTGGCTCCCCTGGACTTGCTTTGTAGACCAGGCTGGCCTCGAACTCACAGCGATCTACCTGCCTCTGCCTCCCAAGCGCTGGGATTAAAGGCGTGCGCCACCATTGCCCGGCCTCAAATCCCCTTGATTAATAAGCTTTAATTGCTTTACTGCCCCCTCATCCTTTCAGAATGGGAAATGAATTTTCTCAAAACTTGTCTTCTAAACACCTTCACGCCTGGACCTTGCCACATTTCCCTTCTATTTGGTTTATTGTGTGCCACCACCGTTTCTTGATGTTTTCCCTTAAGAAGTTGATTGAGGAGGGGAGGTTAAACCTTCTGCACTACACTTCAGCCAGGCTAGTGAATGTACTGGTGGTACATGAATGTAAGGCGGCACCTAATGCTACAGTATATTTATTTTCATGGGTATCTGTCTGCTTAGAGATGCCAAGATGATTTGGTAAACATAGATAGGTTTTTGTATCTTGTGCCCCTCCCCACCATTGTTTAAGAAAAAAGCTGATCATTTGCAAAAAAACTGATTGGAGAGAGAACCAACTGTTTTGACTATCAGGTGTGTGTGTGTGTGTGTGTGTGTGTGTGTGTGTGTGTGTGTGTGTGTGTAATTATGACTGAATTACTTCATCAGGAACACTGATGGATGTATCCCATACAGTGTCACTTCATATGTCAGGGTCATTTAATAAAATCCGTGGCTTTCGAATTTGTTGAAATGTGTTCACATCTCAGGAACAAATTAATATCTTTTTAAGATAAACCATCCTGAGATAACTTTTTTAGAGAAAACATTCAAATTTTTATTGATTTTTTTATCCACTTTTTTTTAAGCTTTTAGGAAAAGTTTATATTTTTCCTTTACAGTGATTAATGATGTTTGCTAGACGAGATTATTTTATTCTGACAAGGTCTTAATATGTAGCCCTGATTGACCTGGAACTCAAGAGTTCTGCCTATCCCTGCCTCCTGGGTATTGGGATGAAAGACAAGGCCAAGATGTCCTGCTCGAGGCTTGGTAGACTTGTGTGCCTACTCCAAGAGAAGACTCCCAGGTAGACTCCATTGTGGATCTAGAAAGCCATCTACTTACCTTGAATGACTAAATTTCTCCTTCCTTCCTTCCTTCCTTCTTTCCTTCTTTCCTTGAGGAAAGGTCTTTCTATGTACCTTTGGCTGTCCTGTAATTCCCTGTGTCGATCAGGCTGGCCCTGAACTCTAAAGAGCTCCTTCTCCTTCTGCCGTTCCAGGGCTGGGATTACTAGGCGTGCACCATCGTCACACCCAGTAGCTGCAGCTGTGCCTCAGTGAATCACTCTACCAGGGGAGGCTGCAAGTTCTGACTTTTTTTTTCCTTCTTCTTTCTGGCTTTTTGAGACTGGGTTTCTCTGTGTAATAGCCTTGGCTGTCCTGGAACTCTCTCTGTAGACCAGACTGGCTTCCAACTCACAGCCATCAGCCTGCCTCTGCATGGCCACCACACCCGCTCACGTTCTGACTTTTTAAGTGCCTAATTGGGGTTCCAAGCATAATAAGTAGTTTGTGGTGGATTTTGCCCTGTCAGTGGGTCCTGAGCCTTCCAGCACATTATTGAGAGCCAGTTATTTCCAGTTTGTATTGTCATCGCTAATACTTCTTATTTGGCCATTAATAAGGTCACATAAGTGTAGATACATGAGCTCAGAGTCATTCTGCAAGTTTCTGTATGCCTAGTGTAGAAGCATCAGATTGTATCAAAGATAGCACATTCTGTTTAACAAAATAACACTTTATGTTTAAGTTTTCACTCCAAATTGTGCATTTTTGATGAGTAGTGGAGACATAGCATTTAGAATACTTTCTGCTGTCTTACAGCTGTGTTTCTTGTGTTTCTCAATACACCTTCAGAGATGTATACTGGGAATCAGTGCATGATGGTGACTTTAGGGCTGTCATTGACAGAAGCAATAATAGCAGGATGATACTGACAATAAGAAATGATACTAGTAGGACTTAGGTGAAGTGTGTGTCCGTCCCGTCACCCCCCTCCCCCCACCGCCCCAAGATAGGGTTTCTCTGTAGCCTTGGCTGTCCTAGACTTGCTTTGTAGACCAGGCTGGCCTTGAACTCACAGCAGTTAGCCTGCCTCTGCCTCCCAAATACTGGGATTAAAGGTGCGTGCCAGTGGGCCCAACAGGTGAAATCTTTAATTGGGTTAAATCTTGAAGAGACTTGTTGTCAAAGTTAAAAGCCTCGAATTAGAAGTAATTTCAAATATCTGAGTGGATAAACCATTAAACTTTGGCTTGTAGATGTTTTGCGCTGCAGATTTAAGAACCTAATAAAAGGGTGGAGACCAAACGCTGCATGATATTGGTTTATCAAGGGCTTTGAGTTCAGAGACCGTGTTACTTTCAAAGAAATTGTTGGGTTTTCTATGTTTCTAGCTTGGTGTTGGCATTGTTTTCTATCAGTTAAACTCAAATTAGCCCACAGATATTTGAAAGTACTTTAATAAAGAAGACCTTTAATTTTTTATGAGAAGTGGCAGATTCTGTGTAATTGTCTAACATTGAGAGTTGTTGCTTTAAAGGCCATTGGTCGTGGTGCACACCTTTAATCCCAGCACTTGTCAGGGAGCAGGGCAGAGCCAAGCCAGTCTCTGAGTTTGAGGCCAGCTTGGTCTGCAGAGTCCCAGGACAGCCAGGGCTACACAGAGAAACCTTTCTGGAAAAAGAAAAAAAGTAGTAGCAACCCCCTCTCCCTCCTCCTTCCCCTTCCCTCCCCCCCCCCCCAAGTATAGTTTGTAGACAGGCCTTTCTAATGATGTCAAAGTAAGGAAAATAGTTTTCTTGATAACTAGTTTTTTATAAGGACTAATTTTTGTGCCATGACATAATGAATGCATCAATTCCTAGCAAGCTTCATAGGCACTTCAGCCCCTTTAACTAGTCTCAGGCTGCTTTGCCTTTTGAATTATTCAGTCTTGTTTTTGCCTCCAACCTCTTCTTTGTTGGTTGGCTGGCAACTTGTGCATGTCTATGCTTTGAGTGTGTGTAAGCAGACTTTTACCACATAATTGGCACACAACTCATATGCACTGGGTAATAAATCAATGAGTTGTGCTAGAATTAGTTTATTTGAAAAGAGCCAACTCCACAGCCATTTGTACTTTCAAAGGTTTTTTTTGTTTTCTACACAATAAGCCTACAAATTATGAATAGAAACTTATACTTTGATATTTAAGCAGCTCATTCTCAGCATTATATGTTTAAAATGATTTTATATCTCAGAACACTCTCCCTACCATTTCTCTTTATTAAAACATACTTGCAAAATATTAGGTTTTGTGCTTGGTTTGAAGATTCTTAAAATGTAATTTAAATTTCATATATATATTTTGTCTTGAAAGCCTTAGGTGTGAGAGTTGTGTAGACAAAGGACTTTGTGTTCTCTTCAGTAGTGATCACAGGACCAGTGGTTCCAAAAGCTTAAAAAAAAAAAAAAAAGAGGAGGAGGAAGGAGAGAAAATGGCATCCACAGTACCTACAGCCAAGCCGCAGCCCAGCTGAGCTACAGTGCTTATACCACCTAGCCAGCTCAAGGATATGCACAGACTACCCAGGCATATGGGCCACAAAGCTATGGAGCCTATGGACAGCCTACTGATGTTAGGTACCCAGGGTCAGACCTCTGCCACCTACAGGCAGACTGCATATGCGCCTTCTCAAGGACAGCCTCCCACTGGTCATACCCCTCCAGCTGCCCCAGGCATACAGCAGGCCTGACCAAGGATATGGCACTGGTGCTTCTGACACCACCACTGCTACAGTCACCACAACCTAGGCATCTTAGGCAGCTCAGTTTGTTTATGGCACCCAGCCTGCCTACTCAGCCTATGGCCAGCAGCCACCCCGCCTACAGGAGCACAGGATGGTAACAAGCCCGCTGAGACTAGTCAACCTCAATCTAGCACGGGGTTAGAACCAGCCCAGCCTAGGGTATGGACAGAGTAACTACAGTTACCCCAGGTGCCTGGGAGCTGCCCTATGCAGCCAGTCCCCGCACCTCCATCCTATCCTACCAGCTACTCCACAGCCGACTAGTTAGCATCAGAGCAGTGACTCTCAGCAGAACACCTAACCCTAACCCTTTAATCCCAACGTTTGGGTGGCTGAGGAGGCTGAATCGGACAGTATTTGAGGCCAGCTTGGTCTACTAGAGAGTTCCAGGCCAGCCAAGGCTACACACATAATGAGACTTTGTCTCAAACATTAACATTAAAAACAGTAACCAAACAAACTCTTATGTACGCAAATATTCAAAAATGTGGAGAGAAAAAAAAAGCAGAAACTTGAAACACCTGTTCCCAGGGATCAGGGAGCAGCTTGTAGTAATTAGCCTAGAAGATGTAAACATTGCAAGCAGAACTTTTCAGTTCAGATTTGCTCTTAAGCATACATACAGATAGAGGAAGGTGTTTGTTTTGGATGTCTGATTTTTGTCACATTTCAAGTGGCATCTGATTTAAAAGGCTACTCTGGATTAATATGGTTAATGTTCTAATTCACATGAGTTGCCATTATCTCTCTACTTGATTGAAGACTCAAATTGCAGTTATTTTAACTATCTGTGACTAATGCAGTCTGTTATGAGACGTGAAAGGTAAACTTAGAAGCTTCCTGTTTGTAAGTAAGTAGTGTATTCTCCTGTGGAGGAAAAACTATAATAATAAGAGTATATGCATATATTTTAACGAGTATAACTATATATATAAGAGTAAATGTAGGAGCTGAGGGGTCTAGTCCATCCATATACTCTCAGTACTGAGGGGCTGCAGGCAGAAGGTTGGAGTTTGAAGCCAGCCTGGGCTGCAGAGTGAGACCCTGTCTAAACAACAACAGCAACAATAAAGGAGCATCAGATAGAATCCCCAGAAACTTTATAAAAGGAGGTTAACTGACTTTTAAAAGTATTGGTAAGCTTGGCGTGATGGTATACCCCTTAATCCCAGCACTAGGGAATTCTGAGTTCAAGGCCAGCCTGGTCGACATAGTGAATTTTAGGATAGCCAGGGCTACATAGACCTGTCTCAAAACAAACCAATAAAAGAAGTATTGATAAGCTTTGAGTAACAGAAGGAATACTTTCTGGTTAAAGAGAACAGTGCAAATTGGGCTTTATAAAAGGATGTAGGGGGTCTGGGTTGTGGATGTGGCTGCTGTGCACGCCTTTAATCCCAATGCTTGGAAGGCAGAGGCAGCCTGATCTCTGAGTTCAAGGCCAGCCTGGTCTACAGAGTGAGTTCTAAGACAGCCAAGGCCACATAGAGAAACCCTGTCTTGGGGGGAGTTGGGGAGGAGAAAGAGAAGGGTGTAGGGACTGCTGGAGCAGGTGGCTTCGTGGGTAGTAGAGGTGCTTGCTGCCGGGCCTTACGGACCTGAGTTTGATTGCTGGGATCCACAGGATTTGAGAGTCAGTTCTCTGCTTTCAAGTTTTCCTCTGACTTCCACATTTACCCCATGATATCTATGTGCGTACAAACATTAATGCCAAGAATAAAAACTTGTGCAAGCTAGGGAATATTGTCAGTGTCCTGCTTGTACAAAAACTAGGACATGGGTTCCATCCCCAGAACCCATATTTTAAAAACAAAACAAGGTCTAGAGGTATTTGTTCTAAATGATACCTTTCAAGGCATTATGTGAGCTGTCTGACACATTTTTAAATTATTAGGCCCTTTAGTTTGGTTCTTAGCCTTCATGCTTTGGAGCCATGGCCTAGTGGCTCAGGCTTATTTGTAGAAGTGTGAGGAGTTAAGTTCTAGAGGCTGTACAACAAAGATTGCTGTGATTTTGTTTCAGAAATTGAACCCTGAAGTCTATTAAGTGAGGATGTGACTTTTTTTTTTTTAATGTAAGAACCTGTTATTTTAATTTTCATATACTGGGATGAACAATATATTCTGCTTCTAAAAGAAGCAAGGGAGCTGGGTGTAGTGTTGCTCACCTTCAACACTAGTGCTCAGAGGCAGAGGCAGGCAGATCTCTGAGTTTGAGGCCCTCCTGGTCTGCATAGCGTGTTTCAGCCAGAATGACGTAGTCAGTCCCTGTATGGAAAAAAAGATAAATTGTAAAAGAGTGAGAGAAAGAAACAAGAGCATTGTTTTTTGTTGTTGTTGCTGTTTTGTTTTGTTTTAAAGTTTTTTTAAGACAGAGTTTCTCTGTGTAACAGTCCTGGCTATCCTGGACTCGCTTTTGTAGACCAGGCTGGCCTCGAGCTCATAGAGTTCTCTGCCTTCCCCAGTGCTGGGATTAAAGGTGTGCGCCACCACTCCCAGCCCCTGTATTGTTTTTTTAAAGTAACATTAAGGCTGGTTTTTGTATTTGTAAAATACTTTATCAGTGTGACATTAAGAGAGTATGGAAACTATTTTGCAATACATATAACCTATAAAGGACTTTACATCTCTAAAATATATAAAGACCTTTTATAAAGTGGTACAAAAAAGAGAAATCCCATTTAAGAAAGCGAGTCAGGGCTGGAGAGGTGGCTCCACAGTTAAGAGCACTTGCTACTCTTGCAGAAGGCCAGGGTATGAGTCTCAGCACCCACATTGTGCCTTGCAACCATCTGTGCCCCTTCCAGGAGCGCATATGCATACACATAGGCAAAACACTCATATGATAAAGTAAAAAAAAAAAAAAGTAAAATGTAAAATAAAGTAAAAAGTGTTTAAAAGCCGAGTCAGTGGCACTGGAGTGGTGCCTCAGCTATTAAGAATGCTTGCTGTTCTTGCTGGGGACCAGATTTTGGTTCCTGGCCTCCAGACGGCTTACAGTGACCTGCCTCTTCAGCTACAGAGGGTCTGATGCTCTCTTCTGATCTCTTGAACCTGCATACAGACACACATAATTGTATGTGTAATTATATATGAACTATTTCAAACAAGGGGGGAAAGGCTAAAAATTTGAGTTATTTCTAAGAAGTTCTACCAATCATCAGTCAGTTATAGAGTGTTGCCGGCCTCATTTCATCAGACCCCGAGGAAACCACATCCTAATCAGAGTGACCAACAGGCTTGAAATAGGGATCTTCACATACTTTTGTTTTGTTTTGTTTTTTGAGACAAGGTTTCGCTGTGTGTATCTCTGGCTGTCCTGGACACTTTGTAGACCAGGCTGGCCTTGAACTCACAGGGATCCACCTGCCTCTGCCTCCCGAGTGCTAGGATTAAAGTCAGGCACCACCACGCCCGGCTTCACATACTGTTGAAGCAGTGAGTTTGCAGTCATAATGGAAAGCTGGTGGGCACTGTCTGCCTTCCATGATGCCACAGTAACAAATGGCGCACCTGAAGGGCCATGTGAAAGTGGCCACAGAGCAATACTTAGCTAGTCAAGAACTGGGAGTCAGAGGCCCACCCAGAGAATAGATATGTAAAGTACGCACATTCCCGTGGTGTATTCATTCAGTGGAGTCCTCTGTTGCTTTATCAGAAATGTAGTTCCTTAGACTAGCTGCTTCTGCAGCACCCAAGAACTTACCAGAAACTAAGAAAGTCCCTCAGGCAGATACATGAATCAGAATGACAGGTGACTGTCACTTGAGAAATACCACTTTAGTAATTGCTCCTTGGAAATGAGTCCTTGGCTAGCTTCATCACCATCACCTTGGCACTTGTGAGAAATGCAGATTTTCATCCCCTCCCTTCCCAAGCAGCCCATGAGATGGTCTCAGTTGGTTGTTTTATCAAACCATTGGGAGCTTCCAGAGCAAGCTGGCAGATTATGGCCAATATACCATGAGCTCCTCTGCTTGCAGGATGCAACACTTTTCGGTAGAAAGTGATATTTTAGGCTTTGCAGGCCATGTGGGCTCTGTCACAACTGTTCTGTTACTGGGAAGATAGTCTCAGGCAGTCTGTATACAAACAAGTGTCGTGGTACACCTGTAGTTACGTCTGGCAGCAGACTTGGCCATGTTCGTGATTCTTGTTACAGGCTGTATACACCTTTGACACTAGCACTTGGGAAGCAGGTGGAAGTGGATCTCTTGGGTTCCAAGGACAACCTGGTCTAAATACTGAGTTCAGGCCAGCTAGAGAAACACAGTGAGACACTGTCAAAAGGCACATCATCATCATCATCATCATCATCATCATCATCATCATCATGAGCATATCTTATGTGTGAGGAAGGCAGAGGACAAACAAGCTGCCAATCCTTAAGCACTGTCCTCCTGTTTTGAGATAGGGTTTCTCACTGGCCCAGAACTCACTGAGGCCCAGGGATCTGCCTGATCCCCGCACCAGCACTGAGGTTAATAAAACTGTGTGCCGCTACGACTGACTTTGGTCATGTGGATCTGGGGCTCTAATATGGGTCCTTTTGCTTGGAAGAATTATGGGACAAGTTGTCTCCTCAGTCCATCTTTTAAACACAGTGTGTTAGCGTTCAGAAGAGCTGACAAACAGCACAACATTTTATTTTCAGAGGCTTCAGCCGTAATGGCTGGGAGACTATAACGAAGCAGAGCAGCCCACATGGTGACAGACAGGAAGCAGAGAGAAAGTATGCTTTTACTGGTGGTTTCTCCTTTCCTCCTTCGATGTCATATGCCCGCACCATTCTTCCCTGATGAAGGGCAGGCCTTTTTTCCCCAATGACGCCCTCACAGACACACCTTGAGGTGTTTTTGTTTTTGTTGTGTTTTGTTTTGTTTTTTCAAGACAAGGTTTTTCTGTGTAGCACTGGCTGTCCTGGACTCATTGTGTAGACCAGGCTGGCCTTGAACTCAGAACATCAACAGATTATTTTTTTAAATGTGCTTTAGTGTTTTGCCTGCTTGTGTCTGTGAGGACTGTCAGATTCCCTAAAAATGGGGTTAAAGACAGTTGTTGTGAGCTGCAGTGTGGGTGCTGGGACTTGAACCCAGGTCCTTTGGAAGAGCAGTTACTGCTCTTAACTTCTGAGCCATCTCTCCAGCCCTAGATGATTCTTAATGCAGTCATGTCAACCTTGAAGAGTAACCAGCATAGTGATGCTGAATAAAATATACCAGGTTGAAAATTAAATACAAGCACTTGGGGGAGGCAGAGGCAGGTGGATCTCTGAGTTTGAGGCCAGCCTGGTCTACAAAGAGAAACCCTGTCCCGAAGGAAAAAAGAAAAAAAGAATAAAGAAAATGAAATACAGAATGACTATGTATTTACAAAGCTCACAAACAAAATCGATCTTCTCTGTTAGACTGAGAGTGAGAGGGAAGGTGCTCATGTTGGCACACATTCTAGAACACAGCGCAATCCAATCTTCAGCAAAAGGTTAACTTCATGGCAAGCAGTTTAAGTCATTCAAAAATAATAGTCAATAAATTACAGAGGCAATAGTGAAGCTTGTCTGAACGGAAGAAAAGGAAATATGTTAAACAATGGGGGATTTGATTGTACTGTTGAGCTCATTAGGGCCTTGTAGACAGATTTGATGGATACTAGCAGCTGTTACAGATTTGTGCAATTTCCTTTATCTTAACTGTAAAGCAACCCTAGCATAAGACCTTGAGTGAATGTATTTCTCATCTTTGTTTCTTACTGCATTCTTGATTTTTATTTTATTTATTTATTTATTTATTTATTTATTTATTTATTTATTTAGACATGGCTTCTTCTCTGTGTAGCCTTTGCTGTCCTGGACTTGCTTTGTAGACCAGGTTGGCCTCGAACTCACAGAGCAGAGATCCTCCTGCCTTTCCTTCCAGAGTGCTGGGATTACAGGTGTGCACTGCTGCTCTTGATTCTGTTTCCATCTTGATTTGGTTTACCTAGTTTATTTATTCCTATTTACTGGAGAGTGATCATTTATAACTTATCAGTTTATTGGGGGATTATCTTAGATGCTTCTTCCTTAGGTCTGGTCTTGGGATTTTTTTTTCCTTAAAGCTTTTCTTTCTGTGTAAGTCTCTGTGAGTATATGCCAGAGGAGTGCAGTTAAAAAAAATATTTAATTTTATGTGCATTAGTGTGAAGGTGTCAGATCACTTGGAACTGGAGTTACAGACAGATGTGAGCTGCCATGTGGGTGCTGGGAGTTGAACCGGGTCCTTTGGAATAGCAGGTGGTGCTCTTAACCACTCACTGAGCCATCTCTCCAGCCTGAGGGTGATCTTTAGCATAGGAGCAAGAAGCAGCTGTGCCTTCTCTTATATTGGTGCTAGGAACCAGACTTCTGGAAGAGTAACAATTGTTCCTGACTGCTGAGCCATCTTTCTAGCCCGTGGGATTTTAAAAACTTACCTTTTTGGGGGCTGGAGAGATGGCTCAGTGGTTAAGAGCTCTACCCGCTCTTCCAAAGGTCCTGAGTTCAATTCCCAGCAACCACCACATGGTGGCTCACAACCATCTACAGTGAGATCTGGCGCCCTCTTCTGGTGGGCAGGCATACATGAAGGTGAAACACTGTATACTTAAATAAATAAATCTTTAAAAAAAACCCAAAAAACAAAAAACTACCTTTTCTTTTCTCCTTCATAATGATAGTAGGGATTGACCCCAGTGTATCATGCGTGTTAAGTGAGTGCTCTGCATTGGCAGCCTCAGTTTTAAGTACTGAGGATGCTGGGGCCTGCCGAGATGACTCAATGGGTTGTGAAGCACGAGCACCTAAGTTCCGTCCCCAGCGTCCATGTAAAAAGCTGGGTGGGGGCGGTGAGCTCCGATCATGTGGAAGCCTGGGAAGTGTAGTAGCTGAATCAGGGTGAGACCTTTCTCAAAAAATTAAGGTAGTTAGCAACTGAGAGAGAGAGACGTAATACCAGTCTCTGGCTTCCATACACACAGATGTGCATGCTGTATTCCAGTACGCTCATAAAGCACTCATGTGTAATACACATACCCCTACACCTGAAGACATCAAATATCTGTTGCTTGTGAATGTTATATCACCATTATTCAAAGTCAACTCAAACAAGGCTAGGATAATGCCTGCCTAGTATTCCACCAAGAAAAGAAGTTTTTAAAAAATCAATAGAAATAAAAATATTTGATCATATAATTTTAAAACAAGCACATTACATTTTAACATTAATGACAATTTTATTAAGTAGAATATATACGTATTGTATATAATTTTTGAAAATTAAACTTATAGGGTGAGAAACTTTGTCTTTTTTTTTTTTTTTTGCGAATTTCTTTTATGTCTGCCTTGGAAATCAGATTTCTGTCTGTGTCTGTTCTTGGTGTATTTGTCTGAGCTTAAGTTTGTATGGAAAACCAGGTCCCTCACAAATGTATATTTGGGAAGGGCAGGAATATTTTAATTGCCTTTCAGATTTTTGTGACTATATTGTTAATTTACACAAAAACTTAACGTGACAATTTAAAAAAGACTAATTACAATACGAAACCCAAACTGCATCCATATTTCTTTCTTTCTCCCCTCCCCCCCCCCCCCCCCCCCCCCCGACAGAGTTTCTCTGTGTTTGTTCTCTTTTCCTTGTGCACCAGTATGTACTTGACTGGTGCTCATGGAGCCGGGCGTGGTGGCGCATGCCTTTAACTGCAGCACTTAGGAGGCAGAGGCAGGTGGATCGCTGTGAGTTCGAGGCCAGCCTGGTCTACAAAGTGAGTTCATGACAGTCCAGGCTACATAGAGAAACCCTGTCTCAAAAAACCGGGAAAAAAAAAAAGAGAGAGAGAAAGAAAGAAAAGGACAGTTATGTCTCTTGTAACTAAATGTTACATAATTTTGTGAGCTGCTTTTTGGTTGTTGGGGATATAACCCTGGTTTTCTGGAAGAGCAGCTAGTGTTTGTAACCTGTGATCCACATCCAGCCTCCAGCTGCTGCATCCTTCTAGGGCTCCAGGGATGGGTGTGAGTTGGGAGGTAAGGAATGAAGGAAGGACAGCCAGGGCTGGCCCAGGCTGGAGAAGCCTCAGCATCCTGGAAGCTCAGTGTGTGTATTATGCAGATTTACACAGAGATGGAGTCATTGCATACATCTGAACAAGGAGACTTCGTGGTCACATTCAGATAAACAAGGATGCAGTGTTTATGGTATATTGCCACACCAAGGAGACAGGCTTAGGAAAACTCGGTAGGAGCTGTCTCTGTAGGGGAGCAGTGGATGGCTAAAATCTGTGGTGGACATTTTCTGCACACACTGTCAGCATTCACACTCGGACAAGGCGGGAAGACTTTACCATTTCCCTAAGTCTATCTGACATGAAGTCTGCCATTTTCCTAGGAGCATGTTCAAGTCAAGTGTACACACCCACTCAGGACGTACTCAGAGCTTCTTCCTTTCCCATAGCCAATATGTGTCAATTTTTAAAAGTTCATTTTTGAAAAAAATTTACCAGAGCTGAATAGTCACAGCTTGCCAGTTTTTTCAAGTGAGAATGGTACCTCATGGAACAGAGTTTCTACGTTCAGCCTCTAAATGAGGCACTGAAGATTTTCCTGGAGCTGCATTTCATTACATGCAGCGGTGCATATTACAGATGTGCCTTTTGTTTTGTTTTTGTTTTTTGAGACAGGGTTTCTCTAGCCTCGGCTGCCCTGGACTCACTTTGTAGACCAGGCTGGCCTCGAACTCACAGCAATCCGCCTGCCTCTGCCTCCCAAGTGCTGGGATTAAAGGCGTGCGCCACCACGCCGGCCAGATGTGCCTTTATTAAGTTTAATTTCAATGCCTCGTTAAAGGCCTTAGTGAATGCTTTGAAGAAGAGAATAGAATGACAGGATGCAGTTGGAAGTGTCTCCCTTTGTTCTGGCCGCCCATGGTTTAACATTATTAATATAAGTGACAGCCCAGTAAAAATAGAATGACTGACAGGTCCGTGCTGTTGTTGGGAACCTCATTTTCACTTTGGAGGGCACTGGAGTCCAAGAGAGGCTTTGGTGAATGAGTGTTTTAATTACTAAGAGAATGCTTAGTGAGTTTACTTTGTTGTTGTTTTGTTTTGTTTTTTCCTGAGACATGGACACACAGAGCCCTGATTGGCCTGAACTCTCTTTGTAGGCAAGAGATCTACCTGTCTGCCTCCTCCCAGAGTGCTGGGATTAAGGCCTGTGCCACCATGCCCGGCTGTGAATTCACTTTTTTGTTGTTGTTGTTGTTTTTTCAAGCCAGGGTTTCTCTGTGTAGCCTTCGCTGTTCTGGAATCACTTTGTAGACCAGGCTGTCCTCAAACACACAGGGATCCACCTGCCTCTGCCTCCCGGTGCTGGGATTAAAGACGTGCATCGCCACGCTCTGTTTGTGGGCTCACTTTTTAATAAAGAAGATTTTTAAATGTATATATGTCTTTTCTTTTCAAAATACATGCTTACCTTTAGGAATGTATCCTGTCGGGAATAATGTCAGTGAATGGGAAGAAGGTCCTTCACATGGACCAGAACCCGTACTACGGAGGAGAGAGCGCGTCTATAACGCCGCTGGAAGATGTAAGTCTGTGTCAGCACATCTCTATGTGGTGGGATTACTTGCGAGTCTCCATTTTAGCTATTGAAGATGGTCTTTTTGCCAGGGGCACAGGGGTCCAGTCCTGGCTGTGCTGGAACTCCCTGTATAGACTAGGGTGCTGGCTGTAAGCTCACACAGTGCTCCACCTTGGGGTGCTGGGATTAAAGTCATGGAACACCTTGCCTGGTAGTTTTGGCTTATTAAATATTCTGTTTAATAAGTCTGCAGCTCTGTTATGTTTGGGGGTTGTAGAGTTGTAAGTGTAGATTAGGATGAATGGGAGGGCGCCCAGTTTTCCAGGGTTATGCCATTGCTCACTACCTGGCCTGTTTTTATTGCCTCAGTCTGTTATAGTTTCAGATTACAAAGTTGTACCTGTGGGGTTAAAAATCAGAGCTGTGACCCTAAGCTTAATATTGTTTGCTCTATTCTCCCCCCTCCCCTTTTGATAAGGCATATGGGTCATAAGTGAGTTTTTCTAAATTTGTTTATCTGGAGCTTGAAAATAGTTACATATAAGGGGGTTAGTGTGTGTGTGTGTATAAAATACATGCTTCTTTCATGATTATTAAAATCGCTGCCTTATTAAATTTAATACCTATATCAAAAATTTATTTTTATTTGGGAACATAGAAAAGTTGAGAGAATATTTTATTACCAGTGTCAGAAAACCTTTCGTCTGAATCCAGCAGTTAAAATTTTGGTGCATTTGATTTAATTTGGTTATTTTGTTGGTGTTGTTACTGTGCTTATTTTTAGTAGTTTTGTTGACGCAGTCCTAGCTGACCTTGAGCTCAAGGTCTCCCAGCTTCGGCTTCCAGTGTTCAGGATTACAGGTCTGCCACTAGACCTAGCTTTCTTATAATTTTGAACAATTGAAAGTAATAAAGACACTGTGGCTCTTGACCTAAATGTTTCTGCTACCATCTGTTAAGGATCCCATTGCTTACATCATCGTGCTGTCACTACATTTATGAAAATGAACACTATTTAGACTATATTTATGTTTCCACTAATTCAGAGAGTGATTTTTAGGTCTTCAGTAGATTTGTTTTTGTTTGCTTGTTTGTTTTGTTTTGTTTTGGTTTTGGTTTTTCGAGACAGGGTCTCTCTGTGTAACCTTGGCTGTCCTGGACTCACTTTGTAGACCAGGCTGGCCTCGAACTCACAATGATCCACCTGCCTCTACCTCCCGAGTGCTGGGACTAAAGGTGTGCGCCACCACCCCCGGCTTGTTTTTGTTTTCAAGATGGGCTTTTCTGTGTAACCTTGGTGGTCCTGGAACTCACTTTGTAGACCAGGCTAGCCTCAAACTCACAGAGATCAACCTGCCTCTGTCTCCCAAGTGCTGGGATTACAGACAAAGACTATACCACACACCCAGCTAGATTTCTGTTTTTAAAACCAGAACTAAGGGTTTCCGCATTGTATGTGTTTCTCCTCTGTTCTCTTAGTCTACAAGTGTCACCATCTTTCCTGTCTCCTTTTTAAAAATCTTTGGAGAAGTACAGGCTACTAGTTTGAAAGAAATTGTTGATTACTCATGCTGTATTATGTGGGAGGCACTCCTTGGAGGTGAGTGTATCCTTAGTAGTCTTTGGTGCTGTAATCATTGGTGTGTGCTTACTCTCACAGTCATCAAAGTCTATACGTTTAAGTATTGCAGTTTTTATACATCAGTTGTATTTCAGTAAAGCCTCAACTACAAGTTAACAAGAATTAGTTTTAATTATCTGGTTTTGAAGTCCTTAACATTTATTTTTTCTTTTTAACTTGTGTAGCTAGAGAAGCAAAAATTAGATGGGATGAGTTAAAATGATTCTGCAATAAGTGGGAATTAGACTTCTGCAGCGCTTATCTTTGCATTCGTGAGTTACTGTATTTAATCACAGTCTGTTGAGACCTAAATGCCTTATCTGACTTAAAGTTTATCTGACAGATATTTTATTGACGTAAAATAAAATGCCTTTTATCTAAAAATTCAACCAAAATTATTGGCAATAAATTTTGATGTGTTATGTTTTATTGCATTATTGATGTTTTTGTTCTGTTTTTAGTTATACAAAAGATTTAAGCTACCAGGACAACCACCAGCATCAATGGGGAGAGGAAGAGACTGGAATGTTGACTTAATCCCCAAGTTCCTTATGGCCAATGGTAAAGAATTCTAACCTAATTAGGACTGTGTACAGATCTGGTTTGGAAGTCTGAGGCCCTGGAGTTTGTGTCAACAGTGTATTTAGTAATATGTTCCATTAAAAGCGTACGGAGTCAAGAATGGAGCGAGAGGGTTATAGTAAATAGCTCTGCAAAGAAACAAAATCATGATGTGGCACAGTAGGTACCCAAATTGAAGATGGTAATATGTATACATTTTGTAAGAAATTATAGGCTGGGCGGTGGTGGCACACGCCTTTAATCCCAGCACTTGGGGGCAGAGGCAGGCAGATCGCTGTGAGTTCAAGGCCAGCCTGGTCTACAAAGTGAGTCCAGGACAGCCAAGGCTACACAGAGAAACCCTGTCTCGGGGGAAAAAAAAGAAATTATAGACATTTCACACAGTTAGTGTGTGCAAGTCTGGTGTGCTGCAGTACAACAACACTGTAAATGTTGGTAGCACATTTCCTTCTCAGTGCGTAGGTGCTGACTTAGGTGAAGCTGAGTCTCACATGGTCATTTAAAGGTTCTCTAGTTGGTAAGCTTTCAAGATTACCGTTGTATTACATTTCTCAGTACTTTTGAGGTCTACAATGTCTTATAAAATTTCTGTTGTCTCTGTACTTTTTCTAAGATGGTATTGAAAGATGAGCCAGGTGCAGTGGTGTACACTTGGAAAGCTGAGACAGAAGGATTGCTAATGTGCGAAGCTAGCCTGTGCTACAAGTGAATTTTAAGCCAACCAGCTCTCACAGTGTGAGGCCCTGTCTGGGGGAAAATAAAGCAAACAAAAACTAAATACATATATGTGTATGTGTGTGTGGTTTCAGTTAACACGTAGTTTTCGGCACATGTATTGTAATGTGTATGTGAGGCTGCAATAATGAGGAGGGAGGCAAGGACTGTGTGTACTATTGGGAGACAATTGTGGATCTTTTTCAGAAGGCTTTCTCCTGTTTACTGTGGCATTTGAATTTTGCCTTTCCCAGTACCTTTGATAGTATTCATTTTTGTTTCTGCCATTTTGTCATTGAAAAGTTAATTTTGAGTTTATAACATAAATCTGTATATTAGAGAGTGGGAAGAGCTTTAGCTGTTTACCAGCTTTCCTGTTTATTGGTGAGTTCCCCAGTGTTGTGCTTGGCTTATTGTTTATTAGGTTGTGTTCACCTTGCAGTGAACTCTGTATAGATTATTGCCCCTCTGAAGACACAGGAACAGCCTTTTCAGTCTAGCTTTGCTGCACAACTCTGCTGCGTGTGCTTTCTGTACAAGACGTTCATTGGTCTTTTCCTTTTAGGTTTTGATTATGATGCTTTCTATACTTACTATGCTTCCTATTTTCTTTTTTTTTTTTTAATATATTTTATTTATTCTTATTACATCTCAATGGTTATCCCGTCCCTTGTATCCTCCCTTTCCTCCCTCCCTCCCATTTTCCCCCTTACTCCCCTCCCCTATGACTGTGACTGAGGGGGACCTCCTCACCCTGTATATGCTCATAGGGCATCAAGTCTCTTCTTGGTCCTATTTTCTTTTATTGTGTTTTTTGTTTTGTTTTGTTTTATTCAAGACAAGGTTTCTCAATGTAGCCTTGACTGTCTGGGCTCACTTTGTAGACCAGGCTGGCCTCAAACTCACAAAAGATCCACCTGCCTCTGCCTCCTAAGTATGGGTATTAAAGGTGTGAACCACCATTGCCTGGCTGTTTACTTGTTTTACCACATAAATACATGATGAATCTATTTTATGAAGTTTACCTTTTATCTTGTTTGAAGATTTATCTTTTTAAAGAAGCCTGTCGGTTGGCACTCAGTCCATTTATTTTTTTTCCCCATTTTGATTTTGTGTTTTTATCCTATTGAATTCTTAAAACGTTGCCATGGTTTGAGACATGGTCTTCTGTTTATCCCAGGTGGCATGGGCCACTGGATCTTCTTCCTCAGCCTTCTGAGTTGGATTGGTGTGCCATGTCGAGCTATATTCAATTCTTAATCATGAGTCTTACTATTGGGGCTAGTTGATAGGAGTTTTCAGCATGCCTCAGGCTTTAGTTCCTTTTTTTTTTTCCCCTCCCCCTTCAGACTTTAGCTCTTAATTTATTTTTTATTTTTTTTAGTTCTGCAGTTTGAATACAGGGCCTTATACATGCTAGACTCTTCCACTGAGTTGTGTCCCCAGCTCTAACTTTAAAAAAGATAGAACCACTCTATTGTGTTTATCCTTTCAAATCAGCTTTAAAATGGCTTTCATCTCACAAAAGATGTGCTGTTTTGGCACGTGAGCCTCCTTAGGCTTCCTAATTGCAGTCCTTACTCTACCTGATACTGATATTCTGTAATAAATTTAAGTTGACTTAGAAGTTGAAATATTTGGAATTGTCTATGTCTGTCACAAAACAGAAGTGCAAAGTTGCCTGAATTCACTTGTAGTAAAACAGACTTCTTATCACTGCTAGCAAAATGTCATGGCCTGTGCACAGCCAAGTCAGTAAGCGTCATCAGCTTATGAGTTGTAACATTGAGCATAAACATGTACTTAAGGCGTGTATTCTAGCCGCATCACTGTGGTAACAGTTGCTAAACAATGTTAGGAAGAAGTTGGGAGGCTTTAATAGCGACTCCTGCTTGATTTGATGGTAGAGAAGTGTGTGACAGTTTGTGTTACGCGACTTTTCAGGTCAGTTGGTGAAGATGCTGCTCTACACAGAGGTCACTCGCTATATGGATTTCAAAGTGATTGAAGGGAGCTTTGTGTACAAGGGAGGGAAAATCTACAAGGTTCCTTCCACTGAAGCAGAAGCCCTGGCATCTAGTAAGTAATTCTCACCTTATTTATCAGAATGATGAGATTTTATGGTGAAAAGGGGCCTCAGAAATCCATTTATCTAGTCAATAAATAGTTACCAATTATGTGCCAGGCACTGTTTTACACTGTTTTATATTATATGGATACACACCAGTTAACTTTGGAGTACTGGCGCACACACACACACACACACACACACCATTCTTTTGTTGTTGTATTTTTTGTTTTCTTTTTGTTTTTTGTTTTTTCGAGACAGGCTTTGTCTGTGTAGCCTTGGCTGTCCTGGACTCCCTTTGTAGACCATGCTAGCCTTGAACTCAGTGATCCTCTTGCCTCTGCTTCCTTGAATGCTGGGATTAAAGGTGTGCGTCACCATGCCCAGTCATACTTTTTTTTTTTTAAAGACACAGTTTATAACTCTGACTGCCCTAGAACTAGATCAGGTTGGCTTTGAACTGACAGAGATCCACCTGCTTTTATATATATTCAAGTGCTAAAATTAAAGTTATGGGCCACCCCAGCCATTATATTTATTTTAAAGATATTTTTGTGTGGTCATTTGCCCATATATATGTGTGTGTCCCACATGCATGCCTAGTGCCCAGAGAGGCCAGAAGGAGGCGTTGGATCCCCATAGGACTAGAGTTACGTATGGTTGTGAGCCACCGCGTGGATGCTGGGAACTGAACCTGGATCCTCTGCAAGAGCAGCAAGTACTGCTCACTGCATCTTTCCAGCCCTTTTATAACTTTTTAAAAGTGAAGATTTTATTCAGCATCTAAATTAAGTTGTGGCTAATTCTTCCCTGGGGTCCCCATTAGGTTTAAGAGTGTCAGTGTGTCATAGCATTCAGAAGAGGGAAAGGACAACAGTCATAACTTTAGGAACTGGCTGAGATGTAGATCAGCATTGTTAGGAGAACATTGGTATAGATGCCTCTGCAGCAATTTTTTTCAAAGTTGAATTTATTTTGTGCCTAATAGATACAGAACTCTACTTTTCTATAAATATGTACTAGTTACCTGAAGTTGTGTTGTGAAGTTGAAGACTTTATGAATGACTTGTTTTAAAGTGTTGTGCCCTGGAAACCATGTTGTCTAGATTCCATGGTATATAAATTCTACTTTTTGACATGACATTGATGTTTAAAGTTTCCTTTCATGTTATTTTTTCCTTAGTGTTCTATTGTGAATATGTGCTTTTTGAAAAAATATTTTTCAGGCTTAATGGGGCTGTTTGAGAAACGCCGCTTCAGGAAGTTCCTAGTTTATGTTGCCAACTTTGATGAGAAAGATCCTAGAACTTTTGAGGGTGTTGACCCTAAGAAGACTTCCATGAGAGATGTGTATAAGAAGTTTGATCTGGGGCAGGACGTTATAGACTTCACTGGCCATTCTCTTGCGCTGTACAGAACAGATGAGTAAGTAGGCGAGTGAGGCGCACGGACTTTGCGTGGCAGAGGCTGGGAGATATTTGCCAGCAGTGATAGGAGGTCTGCTTTACTGCAGGTGGGTTTAGGCAGCTGTGCAGCTCCTGTACCGCAGCATAGGCATTTGTTAGTATCAACAGCTGACAGGAAGTGAGGAGTCAGAAACTTTTGGTCTTCAGATTTGTATTTTTCTTGAAACTCATCTGAATCTCCAATTTTATCCAAATGTGAGACGTAGTAGGGCTTGTGTCTAAGGACTTGCTTTCTGGCTCTGAGAAAGAGGTTTTAGTTGCAAATTAGTGTTAGGATATTTTAAGAGAAATTAGAGGGTAATAATTTGAATTACTTCAGAAAGAGTTTAAAATCAACAAGAAAAAGTAGTCCATTTTTCTAATGTTCATTTACTTTTTCCCAGCTACTTAGATCAGCCCTGCTGTGATACCATTAATAGAATTAAACTTTACAGCGAGTCTTTGGCCAGATATGGTAAAAGCCCATACCTTTATCCGCTCTATGGCCTGGGAGAATTGCCACAAGGATTTGCAAGGTGAGCACCTGTTTTATCAATTAGCTATAGCGCCATAAATCTTAGACTCCTGAAGGTAAAAAATGTCTCTGAATAATGAGATGCTATTTGTTTGTTTATGTCTTTGAGATTTGTATTTAATTTTTAATTTTTTATTTTTATTGCACAATGAAACACAGTTAAATGAAGTACTTTGAAAAGTGTATACACTTCATAGACATGAATCATCACAGTTCCAATTACTATAAAAGTGTTTTCCTTTCTCCACAAAGTAACCATAGATCATAATTAGTTCCCCCCCCATACAAAAGTACAGACTGTGCTTATTTGCCTCTGCTTTCGGCTTTTTTTGCTTAATAGTGTTCATGGGCTGAGAGTCAGGATACTACGTGAATTGCATGGGTGTGGTGGTGTCTAGATTTTCAGTTTGGGGCTGATATGAATGAAACTACTATGTGAGTGTTTTGTGTACGTGTGGTATTGCTAACAGATGTTCAAAGTGTGCTTTGAAAAGTAACAAACTGCTACTTTTCTGAGCGCTTACGCCGTTTTTATACACGCAGCAATAAGAGCTTTATTTTTAATATACCTTTTTTCCTAGTAATGGAGATAGAACCTATGTTATAACACCCCAAGTGGGTGGGATATACATATCATTATAATTTTATCTTTTAAAACATTTTAAGACTTACTTGTGTGTGTGCACGTGCATCTTCCCTATGGAGCAGAGGACAGCTTGCTGGAGTCTGTTCTCTCCTTTTGCCATGTGGTTTAAGGTCATCAAGCTTGCCTGCAAATAGTTTTCCCTGCTGAGATAGCTGAGCCATCTCACTGGCCCTTATTATAGCTTGAATTTACATGTCTAGGAAACTAATATTTATCAACTTTTCATGGGGTCTTTGTAATTTTGTGCTGTGATTGTCCGAGATGTTTGCATGGTTTTAAAGATTTGGGTTTTTGTTTTTGATTTGTTGGTCATCTAGATGTAGTTAGACCAAATGTTATTACAAATACTTCCTTTTTATAAGAAGTTTTAAATGTTGCAAAGTCTAATATGTCAACTTGATTTTACCTGCATTTTAATGCATTTTGAGAACTGAAATTTTTCTTAGCCTAAAGGCACAAAGAGAAGCTTATAGTTAACTGTTATAATTCACCTTGAAAGAATGTTGATGCATGAGTGAGGTACAGCAGAAGCTCCTCATCGTCCCTGGTGTCTAGTTGTCCCAGCTGCATTCGTGGACGTGGACATGTGTTCCTTTTCCCAGTGGTTTTGGTGGTTTTATAGTGAAATGAGTTAGCTACGATGTGGTTAGGTCAAGTTTGGAGACTAATTTTTCTTCAAGTTATTTATTTTTCCTATGCCTTTACCACGCTTATTATAATTTTATAGTTATGTCTTAAAAGTCAGGTGATATATCTTTAAATTTTGCCTTGGTTATTGTAGTTCTTTATTGTTTCTTAGACTCAGGTTGTCAAATTCTAGACACACTTGCTAGTTTTTAGTGGCCCTGAGTTGTCCGCAGATCAGTTTGTGGTAAATTTCCATTGTATTGATGCTGAGTCCTGTGATCCACACCAGTGTTTAGATTTTGTCTCCTCAATTCCTTTCTGTGTCACTCTTCAAATTTACAAGTATTTTATCTTGATACTGCTGTTACTCGGTATTTGAAGTTGTTTGCTTCTATGTACATAGTGTACAATTATGCCGGGCGTGGTGGCGCACTTCTTTAATCCCGGTACTTGGGAGGCAGAGGCAGGCAGATCATTGTGAGTTCAAGGCCAGCCTGGTCTACAAAGCAACTCCAGGACAGCCAAGGCTACACAGAGAAACCCTGTCTCAAAAAATAATAATAATTTTTGCATGTTGACTGTGCTTTTATAAGTTTTACAAGTTCAGTTACTCTCATAGACTTAGTAGGATTTTCCATGCACACAGCAATGTCAGGTGTGAATACAGAGATTAGATTTTTCCCTTAAAATTTGTACGTGTTGTATTCCCTTCCCACATTTGCTTTCATTGCAGTGTCTAGGACTAGAAAAATGGCAAGAACAAACATTACTGTCTTGTCCCAGTCTTAGAATTTTAAATATTTTCTGATAATAGTTTCCCCCCCACAATAGTTGTTTGATGGACAGTTTTGTGAGATTCAGTTCTCTTCTCATCATGACTTTCAATTGCGAATGGGTTGACATTGAGTTAATTGCACCAGTTTTCTTTTTTTCGTTTTTTGAGACAGGGCTTCTCTGAGTAACGAACAGCCTTGGCTGTCCTAGAACTCACTCTGTAGAGCAGGCTGGCCTTGAACTGAGAGATCTGCCTGCCTCTGCCTCCTGAGTGCTGGGATTACAGGCATGCGCCACTACCTGGCAGCAGGCTTTCTTTGTACGCTGTTATTATACTGAATTACATAAAATTGAATTCTGGAGCTGGATATGGTGGAACATAGGTAATATTTGAAAATATTTTACCTTCTCTTTGAAGGACTTTGTTATTTTTAGCTTGTTTTCACTTAGCACTTGGAACTAGCATCCCTTGGGTGGTTTTGGCTTGCATGAGAAGGGGTCCCTGATCCCACTGAATTCCTCCTTTGGGTATTGTTTTTCTCTTCTGTTAGCGATCCGGCTTTCAGGATTTTCTTTGGGTTTTGACAGCCTTGCTGTTTGGATATTTAGATTACTTTTAAAAGAGGCAAATTCAGAATTTTTGGTCATTATTTCTTGAGCTATTTGATCACATTTTCCTTCTCTTTTGAGCATCAGTGTCTTGTATGTTAGGTCTTTGGTAGTACACTATTTTCTCAGTTAATGAGATTCTGTTCATCTGCTTTTCTTTTATGATTTTGGGTGATGTATGTTCATTTGTTATAAATTCTACCACGTTTTCTGCTTTCTTTTTCTATGTAATACTAGGAATTGACCTCAGGCAAGATTTAGGCAAGATTTCTACATGTTAGGCAAGATTTCTACCATTGAATCATTCCCTTTTTTGTGTGTGCACATGTGCATGCATGTATGCATGTGTAGTAGTTAAATCCTTTTAATATAAAAAAAAAATGAGGCATTTTACTCTTTTGTTTTCCATTGATTTCTCTTGTTCTTTCCTCACCCTTTCAGTCCTCTTCTTCCACATAGACCCCCTTCTACTTGTATGTCATACATGCTGTGTGTATATGTAGTTATTAATATATTACATTATGTGCTATACATATAATTATTCAAACTTAAGCCATGTATTGAGGGAAAATGTGATGTCTCTATTTTACTTAACACGATTTCCAGATTTATCTTTTTTTAGGTATTTTTTGTTTTTGTTTTGTTTTAATTTTATGTGCATTGGTATAAGGGTGTCAGCTTCCTTGGAACTAGAGTTACAGTTGTACGCTGCCATGTGGGTGCTGGAAGTTGAACCTGAGTGGAAGAGTAGACAGTGCTCTTAAACCACGAAGCCCTCTCTCCAGACCCAATAGTTTCATTTTTGTCTACACTGGGCTATCCTTTTTCTCACCCCTCTCAAACTATTTCTTCCCAACAGTTCTCCCTCAAACTTTAATGTCTTTATTTATTTATGGCCCAGCACCTTTAACTGCCAGGTACTATAATTCACTTAGATTTAAGAAGGGCTATTTTAATAATTCTTTTTTGTTTGTTTGTTTTTTGATTTTTAAAGGAGGTTTCTCCGTGTAGCCTCAGCTGTCCTGGACTCACTTTGGAGACCAGGCTGGCCTCAAACTCACAGCAATATGCCTGTCTCAGCCTCCTGAGTGCTGGGATTAAATGTGTGCACAACCAATTGTGAATTATAACTGATTTTTTTTTTTTAGGTTAAGTGCCATATAT
The DNA here is from genome assembly GCF_964271855.1 of Acomys minous. NCBI lineage: Eukaryota > Metazoa > Chordata > Mammalia > Rodentia > Muridae > Acomys > Acomys minous. The sequence continues at coordinate 7,495,162 of NC_140494.1, read as the reverse complement.
GGAGGTACCTACATGTTGAATAAACCAATTGAAGAAATCATTGTAGAAAATGGAAAAGTGGTTGGCGTAAAATCTGAAGGAGAGGTAAATAACTATCCTCGTGAGAAAATGTGCTGTCTGCTAACTACTTGGTGTGGTGTGGACATAGATTTTACGTCCTGGCTACATGCACATACACACACTCTTCTTTCTCATTGTTTAAAGTTCTTTTTATTATAGGGGTTTTGTTTCTCCCTCCTTCCTTTCTGCTCTTCTTTTTATTTTCATTCAGCTGTGTTATTTCAGGGTTTTGATGGGAAACAGAAGTGGCTGTAATACATTTGTCATGCCTCTAAGCCTTCATATGGCGGCACCATCTGTTGACAGTGTTACACCATATACTGATTATTTACTTCCTATGAGGACACATAGGGCAGGCTAAAAGTAATCTTTTGAAGTAAAAGTAGAGTCAGGATTTGACTGACTTCTGAATACTTGCAAGCGCCCAAGGAAAACATTATATTGATTATTGACAAAGCTAGTTTAAACGGTTACCTGTATTTCAATAGTTAGGAACTTATAAAATAATAGTTGGTGATTTGAAGTTTATTTTGGTGGTGCTTGGGAAAGAATCTAGGACCTTAGACTTTGCAGGCTCAGCACAGCACACTTTTTAAACCAATATAAACACTGAAATTTAAATTACAAATTACTTTTTCCTAGGTTGCATTCTCATAGAGTGAACGTGTCCTGATATCCCCTTCTCTTTGGGTACTAGCCATCCTAATAGGGGCCACTGGTGCTTAGTGATGTGCTCCGTGGCCATTTGTACTCTGGAGGAATGTCTATTCAGATTCTTTGCCTTTTTATTTTTTGTTCCAGACAAGGTTTCTCTTTGTAGCTCTGGCTGTCCTGGAACTTGCTCTGTAGACTGGCCTTGAGATCTGCACCACTGCTGTTGGGCTCTTTGCCCATTTAGTTTAGTTTAGTTTTTGAGACAGGGTCTTTCTACGTAACAGAGCCTTGGCTCTTCTGGGCTCATTTTGTAGACCAGGCTGGCCTTGAACTCAACAGAGACCCGCCTGCTTCTGCCTCTTGCTTGCTGGGCTAAAGGTGTGTGCCACGATGCCTGGCCTCTTTTGCCTTTTTAAAAAAATGTATTATTTATACAGTACTCAACCTGCATATGAGCTAGCAAACCAGAAGAGAGTACTAGATCTCATTACAGATGGTTACGAGACACCATGTGGTTGCTGGGGATTGAACTAAGGACCTTTGGAAGAACAGCCAGTGCTCTTAACCTCTAAGCTATTTCTCCAGTCTGATTTTTGCCCATTTTAAAATCAGCTTTTTTTTTAATTGCTGAATTTTAGCAGTTCTTGATATACTTTGGGTATTAATCCCTTATCATGTATATTATTTGCAAATATTTATTATGATTACTTTTCTTAATTGATTTAAAAGTTTTTTTTTTTTAAGATTTATTATTATGCATAGTGTTCTGCCTGTATGTACACATGCAGGCCAGAAGAGGGCACCAGATCTCATAGATGGTTGTGAGCCACCATGTAGTTGCTAGGAATTGAACTCAGGACCTTTGGAAGAGCAGGTGGCACTCTTAACCACTGAGCCATCTCTCCAGCCCTGATTTAAAAGTTTAATACCTACTAATACAAAATTTACCTTCTCATGAAGTCCAGTTTGTGAGTCTTCAGTGTGTTACAAAAATCACTGCCAAATTATAATAAACGAAGCTTTTTCCTTATGTGTTTTTGTTTTGCTTTTCAAGACAGTTTCTCTGTGTAGTCTTGGCAGTCCTGGGGACAGGCTGGCTTTGAACTTAGATCTGCCTACCTCTGCCTCCTGAGTGATGGGATTGAAGGCCTGCACCACCACTACCTGCCACCACCACCCAGCTTGTCTTTCTTAAGAATTTTTATAATTGTACGTTTTTATGTATGGTTTTGGGTTTACTTTTTTAACATATGGATACAGTTTTACCAGCACAATGGTTTTGTTCTGTGCTTTTGAGTGTCTTATGCACTGACCTAAGTTACAAACAGATTGGCCTCAAACTTTTGATCCTCTCTCTGCATCTAAGTGTGAGATTACAGGTGTGCTTTAGAAGTGTCTATGAATTTCCTTATCCCTTAATTGGTTTGTCCATACTTAAAAGTATGTTCCTTTGACCTCCATATCTGCCTTTGTGCCAGTACCAGGTACCACACCATTTTGACTGCTGTAGTCTGTTTTTCATGATTTTAGTTATTAGCGGATTCAGGCGTTAGGATTCAGGGTACATTTTAGGACAGAGCTTAACCTTCTAATACATAAATTTGAGACATACTGCCACGTTTCCATGTCTTTTATGTTCCTCTCATTTATTCATACCATATCTTCTTTATAATAACCCATTAAATATAGATCGCTCGCTGTAAGCAGCTCATCTGTGATCCAAGCTATGTAAAAGATCGGGTTGAAAAAGTGGGCCAGGTCATCAGAGTCATCTGCATCCTTAGCCACCCTATCAAGAACACCAATGATGCCAACTCCTGCCAGATCATCATTCCACAGAACCAAGTCAACCGGAAGTCAGGTGAGTTTCAACGAACAGCAGAATTTTGTGAACGTTCTTAGTGTTTTCACCCAGAATCCTGCCTTTACTTCGAGCTATAGTAAAGACTTTCATTTTGGAGTTTTCGTTTAAAAAACAGAAAAGAAAAAAACCCCACAGGAATATTATGAGAATGTGCCTTTGATTTAATCCCAGGTGTAGGGGTATGAATGAGGCTGCTTTGGACTGTCTGCAGCAACTGACCATGATTTGCCTCATGTTCTAGCAGAGGCATGGTTTTGCCAGCTGCAGACAGTTTCTGTGATTGTGGGATTCTGGGAACTTTTCAGAGGGTATATAAATACTAGAGCCCCCAGTAGGCAAGGTGGGTGGTTGTTGATTGTTTAGGGAGTTGTGGTTTGCTAATAGACGTGGTCAAAGAAGAAACAAAAGGAAAGAAATTAGATTCAGAGATTTTCTTATTTCTTCTGTTTTTCTCCTATTTAATGTTAGGGGGTGAAACCAGGGAATAAAAGATGGGAAAAAGAAACCACAAAGTAGCAAAAATCAGCTACCAGAAATGAGATGGACAGATTTTCCAAGTTCCTCTCTATCCTGTTTCTCTCCTATCTAGTGTTAAGGGGTAAAACTGGAGGGGTGTGGGTGGATAAAGGGTGACAAAAATAAGAACCCACAAAGTAGCAAAGATCAGTTTGGGAAGCCAGATGTGGTCCTTTAGCAGCAGTGCACTGAAATGATCTGAGCTGTGTATCCTATTACCTGGATCCCTGAGTTCCTTTCTAGAACGAACCGAGTGCATGGATGAGCTCTGGCAGCTTCCACTTGTTCAACTGATGTCACTGTGTTTTAGCTGATTCTGTCATTGTGGAGACAGGGTTTCTGTGTGTAGCCTTGGCTATCCTGAACTCACTTTGTAGACCAGGATGACCTTGAACTCACAGGGACCCACCTGCCTCTGCCTCCCAAGAGCTGGCATTAAAGGCGTGCGCCACCACGCCTAGCAGGACAGTTTTTGAGTGATTCTCACCAGATTCTTAGACCTGTGAAAAATTTCAAAATTTCTACACTTGAAATTATACTTAGAATAGTGGTAAATACATTGAATTTAGTGTCACGAATTATATCAGTTTATTTAAACACAAAATAATTGTAATCTGTAAGTATTAATTTTTCAATAAGTAAAGGAGGAAATCAGATCAGTACTTCCACTGGGCTGTAAGCATCTAATTAATCCCAGCACTCAGGAGGCAGGTGGATCTCTTGAGTTTGAGGCCAGCCTGGTCCTCATATTGAATTCCAGGACAGCCAGGGCTACACAGAGAAACCAAACCAATCAAATAAATAATAAATCCTTTTAGCTGTTCAGAACTTTACCAAATGCAGGCTCTAGTGGCACCTTAAGTTTTTGTTGTTGTTGTGTGTGCTTGTCATTGAACTCACCATGTAGACTACCACACATCCAAGTTAGTTTTCTAGATTTGATCTGAGCAATATCGGAAGCAGTTATTTCCTAGTTTAGCAGTTTACAGTCACATACATCATCAGTCTCTTAAGGTTTTAGTGAGCTTTTCTATGGGAAAACTACCCTAGAGGAGGATAGATTTTTGGCTCATGTTTTCAGTGTGGTCAGTTGACTCAGGGCAGAGTATTGTGACAATGGGAGTATGTGGCAACAATGTCTGCTTACTTCATGGGAACTAGGGTCCCTTCAGGGGTTGAATGCTAACAGTAGCATGCTTAGTTATTTAGTAACAATAAAAATCATCTTATGGTTGGGGGTTACAACAACACGAGGAGGTTGTATTAAAGGGCCATGGCATTGGGAAGGCTGAGAATCGCTGTGCTAGTCCCTATTCCCTAACAGCCCATTCAGTTCTGAACTCATTAATGAGATTGGCACTTTCACCATCCACTCACCTGTCAAGAGCACCACTCCTTCAAAGTATGAGTCTATCTTGGGTGACATTTTATATCTAAACCATAATGTGATTAAGAGAAATTTCAGTTAATTTATAGTGAAGTGAAACCATGTGAGTTTCACTTGTGCCCAAAGTTTACAAATGTCAAGGTATATATTGTTATTTACTTCTAGATATCTATGTTTGCATGATCTCCTTTGCACATAATGTGGCAGCACAGGGCAAGTATATTGCTATTGTGAGCACTACTGTGGAGACCAAGGAACCAGAGAAAGAAATCAGACCAGCTTTGGAGCTCTTGGAGCCAATTGAACAGAAGTGAGTATTGTGCTCATTCATGCCAACTAAAGTTAAAACAGATGTTGGTCTCTGCTGCATGGTCAGGTAATTCTGAGTAAGACAGGCCATGCCATTGGCTGCTGTGACTCCTTAGAATGCCTCACCTTGTCAGTCTTATGCTTTTGGCCTAGAAATTAAGGCAAAACAGTGATACTGATTTGTTTCTCCCCATATATAGATTTGTCAGCATCAGTGACCTCTTTGTACCCAAAGATTTGGGAACAGAAAGCCAGGTGAGTGTGGTGATGTGAAAAGGATGTTACTAGTCTTTATTGGGGAAACGCCCTTACGTAGTCTGAAGTCTGTATAATTCTTACTTCCAGATCTTTATTTCCCGTGCCTATGATGCTACCACTCACTTTGAGACAACCTGTGATGACATTAAAGATATCTATAAGAGGATGACAGGATCTGAGTTTGACTTTGAAGAAATGAAGCGCAAGAAGAATGACATTTATGGGGAAGACTAACAGCAGTACAGATTGTGTAATTAGGACAAACTTAAATAATGTATATTGTATGAAATCAATATTGTAAGCCCTGCTTTTATGATCAAAATGGAGATTGAAGAGTGCTATACCAGTGAATACTCATTCCCTTCACTTTTCTAATATCATGTATTAACTTGTTTTCATGGAATGGCTAGTCAGAATTTGTTGGTTCTGTTCAGTTTAACCAGACTGGATTTCTTCTAGTGAAGGAGCTGTTCTAAACAAATATTGGTATGGACAGAGAACTTGATACAATACTTGTATCTTTTAATCAGTGTAGCCTTTGCGATTGTATGACTCTGCTCAAGAGCTGGAGCCATATACTTTGCCATCGTGATACTGGGAGTCTAAATTGAATATCCTTTGGTTTGGGAAATCACTCAAGGTTTTCTCTATTTTGTTATGTCAAGTATTACAGCAGGGCCCAAAATAGTAGAGCCACGTTTTGTCTATGTGGGTAATAAACTCTTAACCAAACTTAAGACTTAGGAGTTGTTCGGAGGAAGGCAGTATTTTAACCTACTACAATTGCTGAGAAAGGACGAAGAAACCTCACGGTAAAGCAGGTAAAATATAGAAGCACCTTTTATCCCAGGTATGGCTTCTTCAATGGACCAAGCTGCAATGCAGTATTGATTTGACAGAGCCTCGATTTCAATGATGTCTGTCTTAAAATGGCTCCAAATGATTTCTGTACTGCAAAATAAAGCCAAACCCTGGAAACCACTGCTTTTCGTATTGTCTGTTCATGTCCTGCTTGTGAGGACCACAGCACACTAGATTTGGTTGGGAGTAATTCCCTGGCTTCACTATGAGTAGTTACATTTTTTTTTCCTTTTGGTTATTGAGAAAGGGTTTCTCCGTGTAGCCTTGGCAGCTCTGGACTTGCACCACAGACCAGGCTGGCCTCAAACTTACAAGGATCCACCTGCCTCCGCCTCCTGAGTACTGGGATTAAAGGTGTGCGCCGCCACCACCCGGCTACATTTTATTCTTACTATAATTAGCAGGTTCATTGGTGATCTTAATAGTTGTCCTTCCCACTGTCCTCCCTCATTTCTGTGCTGAAACCAGTAGCTTGTGTTCTGGTCCATGGTTTAAGAGTACAGCCTGCAGTAGCAGGTACAGAGGTGGAGTTACACGTTCTAGACCAGTCAGATTGGTGCTGCTGCCACCTTCCTCCTACTTCCTGACCTCAGCTCTGCTGCCCATATTCAGAGAGCCTCTACCACCCAAGTTAATGCTTTCCTTCTGCATCATGCAGCTCAGTGTCCTTGGCTTTAGGAAGCAAAAAGCACGAGTTACTAAAGGGCAAGCCTTAGGTGAAGAAAGTAGAACCCCAAAGATTTTATTAAAGGCATTCTGATGAGTGGCCTAAATCTTGCCGAGGCACTGCACATACACTGAAATCACAGCATGAGCAACTGCATTTTAATTGTCTTTATTTAAAAAAAAAAAAAAAACGCCACACAAAACAAAAAACCCCAAACTAGTATAAAAGTCTTTGTTCCAAATAGATAGTGTACAAATGGTTTTTTCTTGTTTGTATTTTAAAGACTTAAGAAATTTCTAATATCATAAATAAATGATTTCTTCCTCAGACTGATTTTTGTAGTGCATTAAAAAAAACCCGAGTGGAAAAGTGTATAAATTTGTCATTTATGAAAAACCTGTTTCTTTGTAGTGTTTCTTATAGAACAACAAAACCATTACAGATTATACTTTCTATAGTGTGGTAAAACCTTCGAAACATGCACTTCGTAAGCCTCTGACCACACGCAAAAACAGCACGCAAAAAAAAAAAAAAATACTTTGCTTTAGCTAAGTAAACGTGAAGGTCTTAACATTAAGCTCAACTTACAGTTCTGAAGGCGTTATTATGTAGACTGAAAATACTTTACAACAATATTCAACATTGTAACCCAAAGCTAATGGCAACTATGGTCCATGATGAAATGAGACATTAGCGCAAGTATGAAAAACGAAACATGGATTTTTCAAATCAGGATTATTTGTATGTATTTCGAGTTTTTCAGACCCAGGAAAACACTAAATTTATTGTTGGTGTCCTCCATATCTCGTCTTAACTCCAAAGTCACCTGTAGGAATACAAAATTGGTAAGAAAAAATGACCAAAAAATACAACTGGGACAACTGTATCTAGTGGGAAAGTCCTATGCATCATACATTATACTGTCTCCCGTGTCAACCCAAGCTGGATGCAAGGGACATGACTGGACTAATGTAAAGCAGGTTGGTCAGTCTCATTTGTGATAATCACAGGCAAAAGAAAATAACTTTTAAGAGCAGATTTTGAACACTTTCTCTCCATCAGTGGCAGTGGCTACTGCCATTAACTCCAGCTTTCATGGGGAGGGAGGGGAGTTTTACTAACAGTTCTTACCAATAGCTACTCCTAAATGGAGCTGCTATCTTTTGTATATTTTCAGTGAAGTAGTTTACATCTGTAACAAGGATTCCATTATTCTCATAGACTTCTGTGGTCACTGTGGGCTTGCCTGTAACAGATTAAAAAAAAAAAAACTATGTCAAGGTAGCAGAATTCATTAAAATGAGAAGAAAAATTAAGACTAAGGGCAGAGGCATAGGGGGTGGAGGGTAAACCAGGCAGCCCAGATAAGGCTCACAGGAGATGTGGTAAAAGTAGAAAAGTATGTGTATTGCCTGAGAACAGTGATTAGAAGACTTAACTAGAGAAACACATCACTCCTTGGTGGTAATCCTCTGCACATACTGGACTTCTGTGAAAACACATTGCACTTGACCAGCTAGAGGTGCTACTCCCGTTTATCTAAGGCATTCAGTAACTACTCAGGAAGGATATTTCTATAGCGGTCCTGTTTTAGCATTAGCTAAGTAATGATTAGAGCTGAGATTAAATTTACCTGTTAGGAAGACAGCAAACCTAGCACTGATACGTTGAATTTGAAGATTTAGCAAGCATTTCAAACTCTCAGCTTTTGTTGATGATGGAAAGTCACAGTTGTGATAATGAAGCAATTCAATGATATTTACACTCTGATACGATTTCAGAATTAAGTTCTTTTTATGTGCAATTGAATCTACCCTGGAATATAGAAAGAAATGTTAGTAGCTTTTCTTGGTTTCATAGAAACAAAACATTCGTTTAAAATCATGTATCTGTGGGCAAGGTGTGAGTATAGGTGGCCTTAGGAAAGAGGGTGTCTGGTCCCCTGGATCTGGAGTTCCGGCAGTTTGAACCACCCAATGTGGGTGCTGGTCACTTTTTCTAGTGTCTTCTTTCTAGTTCTGCTTCCACTTAAACTAGTTGTGTTAAAACACTTGGCCAGGAGCTGGGTGCACACCTGTAATGGCAGCACTTGTGGAGACAGATTTCTGAGTTCGAGGCCAGCCTGGTCTACCAAGGTTACACAGAGAAACTCTAAGAACACCCCCCCCCCCCAAAGAGCCTGTCCTTTTTTCTTGATGTTCTTTTTCATGGCATAATGGCCAACATGCATGCACGGTCCTGATTTATTACACCACCACCTTTGAAAAATATAGACTTGAGCTGGGCACAGTGGCGCATGCCTGTAATCCCAGCACTCTGGAGGGGGAGGCCAGAACAGCCAAGGCTACAGAGAAACCCTGTGTCAAAAACCAAAGGACTGTAGACATGGCCACAACCTGTGTAGCTGCTGCCATCTCAAGCATGCATGCTCTCAACTGAAGGTTCTTAAAAGTTCTCAGGCAGTCACACAACTGCTTTCTCATTGGTCTTAGTGGACTTCTGCACTAATTATATGTAAACCAACATCTTTCTTACGAGTGGGGGAAGTGTTTTGGCCTTTAGCTTGAGACTTCCCTCTGCTCCTGCCCTTAGCACTGAGATTACATTGTGTGTTGCCATGCTGATAGCAATAGGTCTAACTTACTTAAGTCTGGTCAGATCACTAATCTCAGTGAAACTAATCAGTAGCCAGAATTTTCATTTTTCACCTCCATAAAATCTTTACTTATCCTATTTTTCTTCCTCCTAGAGAAAAGTCTGTCTTTAGTTCTTTAAATTTACTTACCTATACGTTTGTACCTGAGCTTTAATACATGGTTATTACTGATGTTAAGCTTTTCCTCTAAAATGTTGGTTAGCTGGGGATGGAGAGATGACTTAGCTGTTAAGAGCACTGGCTGCTCTTCCCGAGGACCCATGTTTGATCCTCAGCAGCCATATGGTGGCTCATAATTGTTCAAGGCTTCAGCATTCATGTGGTACACATATGCAGTCAAAACAGCCATATACACAATTTTTAAAAAGGATCTGTCACGATCTTCTGTGGGTTTCTGGCCACACCCTCCAGCCTGCTCTGCACTGTTCACTATGCCTACCTTGTTAGTGATCCTGTCTTTCCTAAGTACCATACCAAGGAAGAACCTGAAACTTTATTGTTTTTAAATTTACATGTCTCTATGTCAGTGTTAGTGTAAGCATGTGCACATGGATTTAAAGGTACCCAGAGAGGCCAGAACAGGACACTTGTGGATCCCTTGGGCTAGAGTTACAGGTGGTTGTGAGTCACCCAACATCGATGCTAATTAACATGCAAACTCTTGATGAAGCAAGGAAGTGCTTGCTCTAACTGCTGAGCAGTCTCTCCAGGCCATTCTTTAAGGGTCTGATGCACTCACACAATTCCTGTTTACTTGTTCCTAGTGTCTGAATAAAGCAGTATTCAATAACTTAGTGCTCAAAGTTGGAATGAATGTTTAACTTCAAGAATAGCGAGTACTTTGCTCATGGTCATGTTTGTTCTGGGAATTACTGTGTTCCTCCTTGGTATAAAGTGAGAATGAGACTGTTCAATGTAAAGCGTCTTCTAGTGCCTTTTAAACAATGTCTTGTCCATTTTATCCTTTCTTAATCTACTGAGCTTAAGTTCCTTTCCTACCTTTCTGCTTCCAGAAAATTTGGAGTTAAACTTTGAATGGGCAGAAACGCATAGGCTCCAGGTCTCTTGAGCCAAATAAAGCTAATTTTCTTTAAAAAAAAAAAAAAAAATCAGTGTTGATGCTGGGGACAGTAAGAACCTGCTGGGTAAGCACAAGGTCCTGAGATCCCAGCACCACAGAAAGAGCAGGTGCCATGGCACATGCCTAGTAACTCCAACACTAAGGTTCAAGGCAGGCTCACTGGCCAGCCTGGTTCAGTCAGACATTATCTTAAATAAGGTGGGCAAGGACAGAAGACACCTGATGTAGACTGACAGGCTCCATGCACGTAAGTGCAAAACTACACACACACACACACACACACACACAGTCACTGCTTTAGATTACAATTTGCTTCCTGCTTAAATCCAATACCTGACAACTCAGTCTATGAATTAAATATCCAAAACCACACTAGCATCAAGCTCACAGTTCACTGTATGTCTGCAGCTTATGGAAGCAGAACCTGACTTAACTGTGGATGTTTTTGATCCTGACTCAAATGTTGCTGTAAGAACCAAAGGTAACCCAGCAGACATAAATCTTATGAAGTAATGTGATGCCCACTCTGACCAGGCCTGGGGTATTTGCAGCCTTCTCCACATGTATTTTACCTGAGCTCTTCCTTGAGCTTTTTATTTTCTCTGTAATGAAGTAGCCATTTCCATCTTGCATTTTCATTTAGGTTTTCTAGGATTTTGAGAATTTCCTTCAGTTGAACTGTAGAATAAATTTAGCAAGAGAAATGTGTCTTAGTTTTTGTTGTTCATGCAAAGTTCATTAATTGTCACTGATGAACAACCAGACTCATGACTCTACCTCTCACAGGGTTGGGCAATGTGCAGTCTCATAGAGGTATATCCTGGGACTTCTCAAACCACTTCTATCTAGTGATATACTGTAATGGGAAAAAACCAAGCAGGGGCAAGAGCATGACGGTCACGTACAGCCAAGGTTGACCCAGTCACCTGGCAGAACAGAAGCAGAAGTCCACTGCTTCTGTTAACCTAGTTTCCATGAAGAATTCATGCTGATTCAGAAATGGTATTCAACTCATTCTGATGTGATCAGAAGGCAGGTATGGGTTAGAGCTAAAATCTATTATTAGTGTTCGCAGTATTAACCAGGATGACATTTGTTAGCATTTAAAAAAAAAAAAAAAGACTTCTGCTGATACTAACAAGATAGTAACACCGTACCATCAGAAACAGAGCTAATTCTTAAACACCTTAGAACATTGCTGACTTGCCAAGTGTTAAGAATTACTACATTAGCCGGGTGGTGGCACACGCCTTTAATCACAGCACTCGGGAGGCAAAGGCAGGCGGATCACTGTGAGTTCGAGGCCAGCCTAGTCTACAAAGTGAGTCCAGGACAGCCAAGGCTACACAGAGAAACCCTGTCTCAAAAAAAAAAAAAAAAAAAAAAAAAGAAAGAAAGAAAGAAAAGGGGGAAAAACATTTAGTGGGGCTGGAGATGTCTCAGCAGTTAGCATTGTCTGCTGTTCCATAGGTCCTGAGTTCAATTCCCAGCAACCACACGGTGGCTTCCAACCGTCTATAATGAGATCTCTCTGCCCTCTCCTGGCCCACAGGTGTACATAAAGACAAAGCACTCATAAACATAATAAACACATCTTTTTGTATGTGTGTTTGTGTACATTTAGTGCAGCAACTGGCACAAATTAAGCCCTAAATATGTGGCAAATGATTTCTTTAGAGTTAATTTCTTTTTGATGAAATAGTATTTGTGTCATTGGGTGAGAAGAAATTGACCTAACTAGATTTCAAAGTTAAAGACCAACCTAATGTTAAATTTTCTAATATGTCATCATCTGATACTACAAAGCCGCCAGAGCGAAACAGCTCTTGGTAGGTGTCATTAAGAATGTCTTCAGGGCTGTCCACTCCAGCAAAGACGACACTGGGGAAATGCTTTAATTTCAGGAGAGAAGGAATCTGTAAGACATAAAAAGGATTTCCATGAAGAAAGTTACATGTAGGCACTGGATTTCAAGGACCATGAGCAACTAAAAAATGTGTTCAACCAGGACCACTAACTGACAACTCTGCCACATATAAAGAACAGATCTCAGCCGGACACAGAGGCAGGTGGATCCCTGTGAGTTTGAGGTCAGCCTGGTCTGCAAAGTGAGTCCAGGACAGCCAAGGCTACACAAAGAGACCCTGTCTTGAAAAAAGATAAAATCACTCTTATTAGGAGTGGTCATTAGCTCATCAAAATTAACTGAGGAGGACTCTTGAAACAGTTCATGGAAGAACATGTCTGAAGTCCAGGGGACTTGGTCACATAAACTCATTCTGTTTCCAGCTCACTTGTGGTGCCAACACCACCAGGCTCCTATCACTACCTACTGACAACAGAAGTGCGCTCCTATGCTGTGTCCACAAGTTGCTTCTGGGGACAAGCAATTATTCTTGTTCACTAGCAAGCAAATGAGTCCTAGTAAAGCATGATTTTCTTACACTCAAGATATCAAGTACATCTTTTCATAGTTCTCCCTATACAGCTGATACAGTTTATCAACCTTCCCTATAGAATTTGGGTGATTGATTCTACAGTGTCACAGTGTACCCTGCCCCAGCATCTTCCCTCTAAAGGCCCAATGGAAGTGTCTTTCAGCTATTCTCTACACAGAATAGCAGGGATGTGACAAATATTACACAATTTCAGTGCCTAGAATACATTTTTCTTATTGTGAGATTCCAAACTTACTTGATGCAAATGTGATATTATGTCTTCATTTCTGATGATAACTAAAAGTGTCTCATTCTCTTTGTGAAAGAAATCCTCAAGTTCAATCTCGCTATGGCCTCCTTTCTTTAGAATGCTCTGAAAGATTTAAAAAGGGATGTTACTAAAAAAAGGATACTTGTCCAGAACATTGTTGTTGGTTTTTTGTTTTTTGATTTTTTAGTAACTTCAGCTGCCCTGGAACAAACTATGTAGACCAGTCTGGCCTCAAATTTCCAGAAATGCAGCTGACTCTGCCTCCCAAGTGCTGGGGATGAAAGGTATGTGCCACCATGCCCAGGTACAACTACTCTTACAAAGCCACCAGTTGGGTATGCTGGTGCATACATTCTTGGCACTTAGGAGACTGAGGAAGAATCATGAGTCCAGGTCAGTGTCAGCTACTCAGCAACATTCTCATCTCAATGTGAAGCAAACAAAAGTATTTAACAGTACATCAAAAAACACACACATACACATTATTTTCTAAAGTTTATGTATTTTTTAATGTGTATGTACTTGGCTGGGAGATGGTGGCGCACGCCTTTAATCCCAGCACCTGGGAGGCAAAAGCAGGTGGATCGCTGTGAGTTCAAGGCCAGCCTGGTCTACAAAGTGAGTCCAGACAGCCAAGGCTACACAGAGAAACCCTGTCTTGAAACCTCCCATCCCCGTCCAGGAAAAAAAAAAAAAAGACTGTATTTTGTTTGATTGTTTTGTTTTCGTGAGACAGGATCTCACCCTGTATGCAGGCAGGCTGGCTTCAAACTCAGCCATCAAGTGCTGAGATTTACAGGTGTCAGGCAACAAACAAGCATCATGCTCTTGAAGGCATGCTATTCTCAAATTTATTTTAGTATGTGTTCATTTCCTTACGTAAAAATTGTGCCTTTGTACAAACGTGTTACTTATTATAGTGCCCACATCGTGAAATACTGTCAATATTTTCAATACATTCAATATAAAAACAAGAGGATGCCTATGGACAGTTATGAGCCACTGTGTAGATTCTGGGAACAGACTCCAGGTCTTGTGCCAGAACAGCAAGTACTGTTAACTGCTGGGCTACTTCTCCAATCCCTGCTATTTATCTTTTAAGACATATTATTATAAGGCTGGGTGCAGTGGTACACGCCTGTAATCCCAGCACTCAGGGAAGCAAAGGCAGATGGATCTCTGTGAGTTCGAGGCCAGCCTGGTCTACAAAGTGAGTCCAGAACAGCCAAGACTACACAGAGATGCCGTGTCTCAAAATAAACTAAAAGAACAGAAGAGTCTTTGCCGTGACCTTAGGAATGACGTCTATATATAATATAGCTTAGTGCCTTCCCACGTGACTTTAATGTCTCTAAATTCATTTTTTGAGAGTAAACTGTCTTCCAGTAGTGGTGACCAGCCCTGTCTTTGCTGCTTCACTGTGTCCCATACCTTGTCCTTTGCCATCCCACATGCTTTTCTCTCTATGGCACTAAGCCTTTAGTAGAATGTATCTAAATTGGTACAAAGATTACTTTTCACTTCCTTCATTGCAGAAGTTTTTATTATCTACTTTCCTACAGTGTATACATAAACAAAAAAGGTACTTTGGTGTGTGTTGCACATGGATGAATGGAGAGGTCTCTTCTATTGATCTCCACCATTTTGCCATAGGGTCTCTCACCAAACCTACAACTATTTAGCTGGAATGGTTGGGCAGTAGGTCCCAGGGATCCACCAGCCTCTTTCTTCCCAGTGTTTGGATTACAGGCCATGTGCACAGCTTTTTGTATCATCAATGTGCTTATGCCTTCAAGCTTGTATGGCCAGCATTTTACTGAATGAGCCTGTCATCTTCATAGTCGTGGAATAGAATTTTTCTTAAAAAAATAAAATAAATCAAATGATAAGGTAAGAGTGTGGTCTCTGAGAACTAACGTAACCACGGTGAGAGCCTGACTTGGGAGAGGCAGCAGCATTTGTCCTGATTCACCAGTTAGCCCTTTTCCCTTTTGCCCTGTTGGAATTTCTGTTCCATATGCCATGTAGTATGGAGATAAAAACTGAGATTAAAGCCTAAATACCACAAACCATCCCATTTCTTTTTAAGTCCAAACTTCTAAGTTTATTATTTCTAAAAATAAAATTAGGTGATAATTAGTAGAGTAAGCTGGTACTTTACCTTTGTTTTTAAAAAGAATGATTTATCTTCCGTTTCAACAAGGTAGAACGAGAAAGGGCTCTTACAAGCCTCTCTCATAACTCCTTTTAGTTTCATGTGCAGAGTGGCACACAAGTCTGTGATCACATCTTTGTAGGATACCCACTGTCTTGGCTGGAATGTCTCCTTGGACACAGCGTCTGCCGAAGCTACACTTAACTCTTTATCTTGGGAAGCAATTTGGTCGCTGCTCTTCATTACCTTATTAAATTCAGCATATTCGTGTAGAATAAGTGAAATATCACTTCTTGCTTCTTTAAAAGTAGTGTTGTGTTTCAGTTTATTGAGGTGGAACGGAACAGTCTGACTTCTCTCAGAATTTGTTCTACTTTGACTGCATTTCTCCTTCCAAAAAGAGGAAGAGCTGTCTAGATGGCTGCCTGAGTGGCCTCTTCGGCAATGGCTCTGCGGCCTAGCGACTGTCACCAGAACGGGGCTTCTGCTCTTGGGTGGAAGACGCAGAACTGAGGCCTCAGGTGTTTGGGAAGAAGGGACCGTTTTAACAGAGATTTGGAGGAGTGACTCTTCAGGAAAGATGGTGGAAGGGCTGGATTGCTGAGAACCCCCCTTCTTTATTATTTGCTTTAGTTTATGGTCAAAACGCAAGTACTCTAGGTCTAACGTGTTCTGAGTGATGTCATCTGTTACATGCCAGGTGTTAGTCCAGGAGCTGAGCAGGGCACAGTTTGCACTGAAATCCCGATGCCTCTTCAGGGAATGCAACTTTCTTGTGGTATCTTTGAACTCTTTTGTTATAGTAAAGTTAGCATAAGTCCTGGGGTTACCATGGGAATCTGTGATTTGGATATAACATGGCATACACTTATTTATTGAATTAGGACATGGTTCAGTCTCCTGGTTTCTGGGTGTGATGTGTGACTCCAGTTCTGAAATTTTGCTAGAGTAGGTCCACATGTCACTATCACTGTTGTCTAAGTTTGTGAAAGAGTCACACCTATCTTTTATGCTATCTTTTTGGCATGCATGATTCCCTTTGAAAGTATACAAATTTTCCACATCAGATTTGCTGTTTTTACAATCAAGACCATCATTATCATAGTCTCCAGAAAGTGGCCCATGGGGCATGGGAGCATTTGCACTTATCTCTGTATCCCTGCTCAGTGTTTCAGCTTCGGCCTTGGTTTCATGTCCCATATTAGGGCTTTCACTAATAGTATGTTCTTTGTAGATACCATGGAAAGACTCGACAGATTCTGGGGCAAAGGAAAAAGGCTCTTCACTGCTAATTTTACTGATGTCTGCTATATTTTGGAAAGAATGAACATTCTGGGAAAAAACCCCACCATTCAAAAGCTCTTTCACTTCACATGCTGATGTGTCCTGCAGCACGTGAATGGTGTCTTGTTCACCTTGTGTAGATATGGAGTTAGACTGAAGAAGGCTGATGGCATTGAGATCTCTGCTTTCTTCACGTAATTCAGTTCCAATATTCTTAAGTAAACTGGCCATTTTGACTACTGGTATTTCCTGTGTTTGAAACTCTGGTGCTACACTTACTGGATCTGTGTAATAGGTGCACTGAGCACTGCCAGAGGAGGAAACACATTTTGTGGTCTCTGGATGAATATACGCCTGTATGATGTCAGAGTTCACTGCCCCAGCCTCTATATTATGATCAGCCTCTGCTCTCACATCACTGCCACAGACATTCTTCTTAATGCTTTTAGAACGAGTCTGTTTTAATGACATATTCACTATTTTACTTGCAGTGGTCACAGAAACCAATGTGTCAGTCAAAGACTTATTTTCAACGACTTTTCTAGGACTGTATGAGGGTACATTGGATTCCAAGGCAAGATGTTTTATGTCCATATTTCCGTTCTCCATATAGTTTGCCTGCAATGAATTTCCCGATTCTACAGGTTTTTCAAGAGGATTGAAGTTACCTTCATATTCGGGGGGTGAGGTAGGCTTATTTAACTCTGTACCATAGCTCTGCACCTTCTCTGAGAAAGATGAACTCTCACTGTGCTCACTTGGGCCTTTACCAGGCCCAGATGCTCTGCCTTCTATTCCTGCATTAGTTAGGATCTGTGGCATTTCAGCTGAGAGCTTCACTTGTACTTGAGTTAACTCATCTTGCCCCATTGGCTTCTTAGGAACAACAAAAGAACTTTCTGTTTCTGGTATGGTTAAATCTCCTGACTCACTCTGGGAGAACGTGTTAGTTTTTTCAGGCTGTGTACTATGTAGTTTTAAACAACATGGAGATGATTCTGTGTTTTCAGTTTGTACTATGGGATCAGGACTAGAGGCTGGTGACACTTCTTCTATTAGAGGACCAAACAGAAAGTCAGAGCTAACATTAACATCCTCTGCAACCTCAGGCGTGTAATTTTCTTTATAAAGTACCCATGTTCCTGGTTTTACATAATTACCCTGCCTCTCATTTTTTAATGGTTCTCTGGATTCCACAGGATACACTGACATACAGCTAGCTGGATTTATTTCTCTGTATTTTATGAGGTTCACCTGTTCTTCTGGTTCAACCATTTCTTCAGATGTACTCTGTAGTCTTAAATTTGATACTGGGGCCCTCTGAGATTGTTCAATTTCACCAGCTACCATTTCCTCCCTGGCGCTTATAGGTGGTGATATTGTTAGATTAATATCAGAATCTTCCCCTGACAATTCCATGCTAACCTCCTCCCTATTCAGAGATAGATCAGTTTGTTTGGGAAACACTGAATTTAATGTCTGCAAGACCTTTTCTTGTTTTAGACTACTGTTGTCACTATTCCTTACGTCTGAAGAGCCATCTGATACATTACTTATTCCTGGAGCACAGTTAAGGGACTGCTGGTCCCCCAGGGTAGCAGAAGCTGATAAGGAGCCTACTTTAACTTGTGATGGTTCTAGAACCTCGCCTATGGACATGCTAAAGCCATTCTGAGTCTGCAGAAAGGAAGCTTGTGGGCATTTTGCTTCATTACCAGCTAAGGGATAAGTATAACTTTTAACTAATGACAGTGCCTCTATTCTCGATCCTTCATCAGCTGATGATGTTGGAGGAGGGATCTCTTTCTGTGATGGACACAGGTTTTCAGGACGTGCTTCCTTTTTTACTGAGGAGGCAGGAAGGCACTTACTATCTTTTAATTCTGACACAGCAAGAAAAGGAATGTCCCTGGGGCATTGTGTTTGTGCCTTTTCCAATGCAGACACAGGATACTGAATTCTCAAGGCAGGGGATAGTTGTTTAACCAGCTCGGAATTAAAGCCTATAGACTTGTCAGCTGTATGTACGTCTGTTTGTATTGGCACACAGACATTTTTTTCAAAAGCAGGAGTAACTGGTTCCAGATTAATCATCATATATTCCACATTACCATCCATCCTTTCTACCGAGGACTGACAGTCGTGATTTATGGGGCTGCTGGGCTGGGTAACATCCTGTACAGCACCTGTTTTTATCAGCAGTGATGGGTGAAAAGTATCAACTTTGTTCTCAAGGGTGCTGAACACAGACTTATGACACATCATTGACTCACTGCTGGCCCCATCATAAACTGTGGTCAAGGTGGCTTGTGAGGCAGAGCCACTACAAGAAACCGTCTTTGTGCTCTGACAGGTTTTATCTCCACCTCTGGGTATGCAAGACCCATTACTTTCGGCACTTGCAACAGCAGAAAGTACAACATCAGAAGTCTCTAGTTCATCGGACAATTCTTGTTTGGCTTTCCTTCTAGTTACCTAAAATGACAAAAGGTTAAAAATAAAGTTCAACAGATGAAAAAGATACATACGTGTGTGCGCACGCGCGCATGTGTGTGTGTGTGTGTGTATATATAGATGGAAGGGACTAATTTTGGTTTGTTGAATCTTAATGTGTAAAAAATCATCAGACGGTAGAGATAAACTCATCACATCAGGGATGTGTGGTTTATTTCTTTATATTTTTTTTGCAGTGCAAAATATTAAACTTAGGCCCAAACATACATTAAGTGAGCATTCTACCACTTAACTACATACACACCCTCTTACCCTCAAACTTACATGTGCCATCTGTCAGTTAAGAAATGGAGCACAAGAGAAGAAACAGTACTTAATTTTCTGTTAGTAAAAATAAAAGATAACTTTTAGGGCCAAAAACAAACTTTTCTTCTTAAACAGTAATTTCTAACTACACCATACAAACACTGACATCTGTAACCTTCCTACAAGCCAGTAAATTATTACTATCCCATGTACTCTGAATAACCAATTGTGTAGGTAACGATCTCTCCTCAATCCTTTGCTTAAAGATGGAGACAGTTATTTTTTTACTTTATTGCCTCTTTGTCTACAAAGCAACAGAAAATTCATCAATATGTCTTTTTCATTCATATGAAAAGGACTGAGTTAAACAGTATCAAATAGAATCCAGATTATTATCAGCAGGACATCTCGAGACAACGCTGATGAATTCATTAAAGAGTTGTTAAGTCTCCATGTGATCTTGTCTAGACCATGAAAAACGTAACTGATACAATTTACTGTACAAGGCAATGTTTCAAGCATTATGCTTATAGACTGCCACATAGAAGCATGTTGGACTTCTGTTTTAAATATCATTAAAAACATTTCTGTCTCAACCAAAGAGGTATCAACTTGAATAGTCAGGGTAGAGAACTAAGATGTCAGGTTTTTTGTTTGTTTGTTGTTTTTCTTTTGTTTTGAGACAGGGTTTCTCTGTGAAGCCTTGGCTGACCTGAAATGCACTCTGTAAAGCAGGTTGGCCTTGGTAGCCTTGGCTGTTCTAGACTTCCTTTGTCAAAGATCATATATAGAGAGGTCAGAGGATAACTTCTAGGAGTTGGTTTACTTTCCACAGCAGGTTCCAGATCAAAGTAGGCTGTTAGGCTTACATGGCAAACACTTTTACCTGGTGAGCCATCTTATTAGCCCAAAGTTTAGCCTTCTTAAAACCTTTAAACCCGGCACTCTGAAGGCAAAGGCAGAGGCAGGCGGTCCTCTGTGGAGTTCAAGGCCTGTAAAGAGAGTTCCAGGACAGCCAGGGCTATCACACAAGAGAAACTCTATCTCAAGGGGGAAAAAAAATCATTTCTTAAATTAATACTGGAAAATAACCTCATTAAAACATTTCTGTCAAGATGTGGTGACGAACATCTTTAATCCTACCACTTGGGAGGCAGAGGCAGGAAGATCTTGAGTTCTAGGACAGCCAGGACTATACAGAGTAACCATATCTCAACCATAATGGAAGAACAACATTTCTGTCTTAAAAAAGAGGCACTTCGTAAGAAACTAGTACTGACCTATGTAGTAACTGTTACCTGCCTTACAAATTACCTTTTTATTCTAAACTTATTGCTGCTATTAATCAGATTTTATTTATATCCCTGAAGACAGGACAAAATTTCTGAGCTTTATTTTCATGAAAAATAAATCAGTTATGTAGAAAATATGTGTCTGAATTATATCCAAAGATACTAACACAGAAACAACTAGATTGTTTGGATCTGAGTTGTGGATTTGCAATTTATAATGTGACTTTACACTATTTCCTTAGCCTGTTTTCTCTTCATATCTATCTACCTACCTACCTACCCATCTCTCCCCCCCCACCCCCACCCCCGCCTTGAATTGGCATTAGATATTTGGAGGTAGAATTAAAAGTGGTTGTGAGCCACCTGACATGGGTGCTGGGAACTGACTTGGAAGAACATCAAGTGTTCTTAACTACTGAGCTATCTCTCCTGCCCAAGCTAACAGTTCTTACTTCACTTGCTTCGTTTCACAATCAACTGAGTTATTGTGAGTGAAGAGTTTGGAATACTATTTAGTATACAGAGCTATAACTATGTTAACTTTGCCAATAATAATGATCACTTGAAGATACTTTCCTAGGCTTTTTTGTTTGTTATTTTTGTTTTTCCAGACAGGGTTTCTCTGTGTGGCCTTGATGTCTTAGACTCACTTTGCAGACCAGGCTAGATTTAAACTCACAGAGAACTGCCCCTGCCTCCCGAGTGATGAGACTACTGTGTGAGCCACCACACTGATCCTTGACTCGTTCTTGACAAGTCCCCACTGACCTCATGTATGCAATAGTCTACCTAATGTGAGGACAAGTACCATAGGTCCTGTCCAAGCTCTATTCAAGTTATTCTAGACTAAATTTGGGCCATGAACTTTAAAAAGTTTTTGTAACCACTTTATTACTTATTCTAGATAAAATGTGGGTTACTTGGCCTGGCTTAAAATGAAGGAGTAAAACAAAACACGCTTTCCAAACTTGGTAAATAGTAACCCACAAATGACTTTCCTTTAGAGTTGTGATATTTTCCTACTCAATTGTCATTCAAACTAATGCAAAAATAACTAATTTTACTCAGCTTCGCCAAAGTCTATCAAACCATTGCTAATATTTATTTCTAACATTGATCCTTAATATCCAGGTAAGGCATAATAATCAGTTATTTCTGTTTGTTCCAGTGGGTACATGTGTGTGTAGATCAGAGGTCAACTTTGGTTGCTGTTCTTCTGGTTTCATTCACTTTTTATTTTCTCTCACTTGCTTGGAGCTCTCTTAATATGTTATCGCCAGCAAGTCCCAGGGATTTATCTGTCTCTTTCCCCTTCACATATCCCTAGTTCTGGGGATACAGATGATCACTGCCATGTATGTATGGCTTTTACATGGGTGCTGTAGATTGAACTCAGGTCCATATGCTTGTACAGCAAAGAATTTATCCATTAAACTATCTCCCTAGTTCTTATAGTCACTTCTCTTAAAACAAGTTCAGAGTAAGCACTTTGCTCCAAATTATAATACTAATAAGTGACAATCAAGATGGGTTTCCTTTATCTTGTTCAATTAAGATGGTAGACAAAACCTGTGTACAGGAACACTTTGTAAGAATTAGGTTTGGGGCACTAATCTTCTATTTAGCTAGAAAGTCCATTATTTCTCCCCTGAAATAATATTGTTTTGAATGTTTACATATAAAATAAAAAATTATCAAAAAATTAATACTAGAATGTATAATAGTATCTCACCTTATTATTACAGTAGATGAAATTCTGGTTTCCTACAGAATCCAGGTGATGCTCTCCTGTAAACATCTCTTTCTGTTCATTCTGTACACACAGCTCCAAGTCTCCAGTGGTTGGCGGATTAACGAAAGGAAGCACGCAGTTAGATCCAGGAAAGGTCCTATTGGTGGCATGACCTTCGTATGCTTCCTTAGTCTCCAACAGAGCGTCTATGGAATGTCTCTCCAAAATGGAAAATGCCTCAATTTCACTGTGGTCAAAGGATTCTAGAGGCCTATTTATGCATACATACTTTGCTGGGTTTTTGTGTTCTACTACCTTTCGAGCTGATTCGCTATCTTTGTCCTTTTTGCTGTAGAACAGAGCTACCCACATATGAAGTAAAAGCGTCACATCTTCCGCATTTTCACGCAAATCAGTGTTCCAAGGTCTGAGATGTTAAAGAAAATGCAAAAAATAATCGAAATGTTATATTTAGTTAATTGTCGCAAACAAGCTCCTTTATCAATAATAATCTTTATGTTTATTTTCATTTTAAAATCTACAAATATGGAACACTAAGAGTAATTATGAAGTGTAACCTATTCATTTTTAAGTGAAGAAAACCAAGAATCAGAACATTGACTTATTTCAAAGTACAAAACTTACATGAAAGAACAGTTGGGGGTTGGTCTGGTACTATGTATTCTGATGCTAATTACTAGCCCCCAAGATCTAGTTGCTTCCCAAAGCACATTCCTGTCCTCGTGTAAACCTTATGCTACCTATTTAGAGTTGATTGGTTAATTAAAAATGCTGGGCCCAGATCCGCCCGTCATAATGTTCTTCTTGTAGGTTTCTAGGACCCTCTGGATCCTTCTATTTCCCCATTCTTCCATACTTCTCTCACCTAGAGTCCCAAAAGGATGTCCTCCCCTCTGTCCCACTTTCCTGGTAAGTGAAGACTTTCATGGGACATGCCCCTTGGGTTAGTGACCAGATATACGTGAGTATATACCATTTGACTCTTTCTGCTTCTGGGTTAAGCCACTATAATCATTTCTAGTTCAATCTATCTGTCCACAAATTTCGGGAATCCCTTGTTTTTAATAGCTGAGTCGTATTCCTTAGTGTAAATGTACCACAGTTTTTAAATTCATTCTTCTACTGAGGGACACTTAGGTTGTTTCCAGGTTCTGGCTATTATGAATAAGGCTGCTATGAACATGGTTGAGCAAATGCTCTTGTTGTCTGCCGGCACCAGCCAAGGACAATACGTTCAGTAAATTTCGAACCGCTACCCAGATCTAGTCGACAGGACATTCTCCACAGTTGAGTGAAGAGTGGGGATTGACTTTCACACGAACTCTGGTGCCCCATTTTTGACCACGTCCCCTGAATGGGGAGACCTGGTGGCACTCAGAGGAAGGATAGCAGGCTACCAAGAAGAGCCTGATACCCTATGAGCATATACAGGGGGAGGAGGTCTCCCTCATTCAGTCATAGGGGAGGGGAGTAAGGGGAAAATGGGAGGGAGGAATGGGAGGATACAAGGGATGGGATAACTACTGAGATGTAATATGAATAAATTAATAAAAAAATATTTTTAAAAATGCTGAAGCCTGGGATTTGGCAGAAAAGAGAGGGGCAAAGTTTAAGGTTGGGGTAGGGTAGCCTGGGATCAGGAAAGAGGCAGAGAGAAGAGACAGTTACAGGAGGAGGAAGAAAGAGGTCAAGATGGGCATAGCACCTTGCTGAATCCGCATGGGTGGAGGGGAAGCATCCAAGATAGGAATGATTAAAGCAGACTGGATGGGGGCTGAGAAGTGATAAGGAGAGTTTAGAGGGTAATCTCTGCCCAGTCCCAGGTAATATGAGGTTATTCTAAAATACAACAGGTGTCTGTGTCTTTATTGATTATGATAAAGGGCTACATAACACCGGCAATAATTATAGGGATTTAATAGTAAATATTATCAGCTATTTTTTATATGTACTACAACAATGAACATTTAAGTTTCCTGACCCCTGGCCTAGCATTTGTCTTTCATACCACCCAAACTTATCCTGCAGACCGTCTGTTTATTGTGGGACTATGGTTCTAGCTTACAAGGGCTACTTCACTTAACTTTTCACTTTTTGTCCCTTATAATAGTCACAGAAGAATGACATTAGAATATTCTCTGGGTGTCCTCGTTTCTACCACAGACAGAATTCTGCCTTAAAAGGGGCAAGCTGGGATGCAGGCAGAGTTGATGGCCAAACTCTGCCAAGACAGGGTAAAGCAAGTCCTCAGTAGTTCCTGCCTCACAAATATGTCTGTCTGATATATTGGGCCAGACGGCTGAAGATGATGCTCCAACGTTATAGTTTTGGGTGACTGCTCAGGTAGCAAACTGTCTCGTCATATTTTTCATTTGGGAAGCTGCTAACCTGCACCCTGTGTATACTCAGGTAATTAATTTTATTCCTTCTCAAGTCTCTGATTGGGTTGAAGACGAGATAGTTTAGTTTTACAATTAAGCTTAGTTGTTTAGGGGTTAAAATGTTTTCAGGACTACACAGATGTTTTAAGTTGATAATGACAAGATATGATAGATACTGATTTACATTCAGAATTTTAGACACACCAAGATAGGAAAGATGTTTTCTTCAAGGATGCCTAACAAATAGTCAAAACTCCAAGAATGTAACATTTATATAATTCCTGATTGGGTCATGGTTCTTTTTGCTGTACATAGTTTATTGTATCTATGTGTAATAATATAAATGTCTATGTAAAAATTTTTTATTAAAAAATTCTCTGGCCACCAAGAAGAGACCTGATACCCTATGAGCATATACAGGGGGAAGAGGTCCCCCTCAGTCACAGTCATAGGGGAAGGGAGTAAGGGGGGAAAAAAGGAGGCAGGGAGGTATGGGAGGATACAAGGGATGGGATAATAATTGAGATGTAATATGAATAAATTAATAAAATATTTATTTAAAAATTGTCTGGGTAATGTAGCAAAAACTAAACTATTTTCAGATTATAGTTCTAAATTGTATTCTGAAACCATAGGGAAAGATACAAAATATTTCTGGTTTTATGCAAAAAGACAACACCTAGCTAAGTGGGCTGAAGTGGAGTTAGGGGATCTGCAGAGTTAGGCTACAGTTACACAGGAGTCAGACTAATTAAGAAAATAGCATACCTGTATGTTTGTGAACCTAAGCAGGGAAGACATCTGGCACTGTGAATGCCATTTAGTAGATATAAAATAGTTCACAAATGCAGAATATTATTCCATACTGTTAATTCTTCTTGATAATAATAGCTACCACTTATTATGGTAGACCGGTCACTGTGCAATGACTCTCAGGATGGGTTTCAGTAAACCTATATTTAAAAACCACTTTCCACTATAATCTACCACCAGCATCTTGAAATTTGCTAGAGAAGTCAACCCCAGAATGCACCAAAGTCCGCAGCTCAATGAGATTCCTAAATGAACTGCATATACAGTAGATGGAGAATCCCTGTCTAGAAGCACATACTTATCTCAGGTCACAAGATGCGAACACTAGGAAAGCCATTAGTTTAAGTTCCAGAAACCAGTAGTGCTAATAAGTCTGACACTGCCATGATTGTCTTTTTCTTCTTTTGTTTTTTGTTCTGTTTTGTTTTTGTTTTTTGAGGCAGGGTCTCTCTCTGTGTAGCCTTGGCTGTCCTGGACTTGCTTTGCAGACCAAGCTGGCCTCGAACTCAGTGATCCGTCTGCCTCTGCCTCCCGAGTGCTGGGATTAAAGGTGTGCGCCACCACGCTTGGCCTTTTTTTGTTTTTTGAGACAGGTTTTTTTCTTTGTACCCCTGGCTGTCTTGGAACTAACTATCCACCTGGCTGTCCTTGAACTCACAAAGATCTGCAGGCCTCTGCCTCCTGAGAGATGAGATTAAAGGTGTGCACCACTACCACCTGGCTCCATGAATCCTTTGTAAGGTAAGACCTACAGACCCGCTGGAGAGATGGCTCAGAGGTTAAGCACACTGGCTGCTCTTCCAGAGGTCCTGAGTTCAATTCCCAGCAACCATATGATTGCTCACAACCATCTGCAATGAGATCTGGCGCCCTTTCCTGGTGGGCAGACACACATGCAGGCAAGACATTGTATACATAATAAATAAATAACTCTTAAAAAAAAAAAAGGCTTACAGACCCACTCATTCATTTAGAATGATTCACTCCCGTCAATTTCACGAACAAGCACTGCGAATGAAAATCCATTCACAGGGCTACATTTATCTTTACAAGTTCTCCATGTGATCATCAACAGTACCAAAATCTGTCAACAACTCTCAGTAAACACCAACTTGACATTATTATATTATGGCTTTGTAACATTTTCTCTTTTCTCAAAGTCAGGCATGAGTGAGCTCACCACAGAGATCGCAACAAAAAGCTGTATTCCCTCCTACTTACCCATGTAAACCTCTCACAACAGTTCTCTCCAAAGGGTTGCTGGTGTATCTGCTATCTAAGCTGAATGTATATTCTCCTTCACATTTGAAAGTGATCTTTAGGGAGCCATCACAACTAAGAACAGTATGAGAGCAAAAAAAATCTTTAAGCCTAGAAGATACAAACAGACTTCTGTGCTTAGTCAATGAGTCTTCAGAAAGCTTCTGTAGAGGGGAGGTGTTCTGTAGATGGCGAAATGGCATGACCTTTCCTATAGGAGTCCCAGCTTCCGGGCCTTTTGTCCCATTCTTTGCAAAAGCAGGACTTGGTAACTTTCTCTGATGCAGATGTTTCTTTGACTGCTCAGCAAGGAGCAAGGCATAGGAATGTTCCACAGCAACAGAATTTTGACTTACATCTGAGCAGTCTCGGGGTTCCTCAGAGGGTGCTGACTGGGCAACAGCAAGAGGCTGACAAGGGACCAAGTTTTCTTCTTGGCTAACAGTTAAGTCTGACTTTGAGCTAATCTCATCAGAGGATGGCTTAGGTAGTACCGCTCCTTTTTGACTTTTAAATCCCCTATGATATTCATGGTCAGAGGCACCATGCAGTGAGTTTTCTTTAAAGAGTAAAACATTGCTTTGTGGCAATTCAGAGAAGCAGGGAAGGTTCCTGAGCTCACAAGATGGTATGGAAGCAGCAGCAGAGCTTAGTGCCAGATCAGCTAGCATATTTAGGGCCTGGGAGTCACAGCTGGTAACTGAGTTTTCAGGAAGACCTTTAGGATTCACTGCAACAGTTTCTTGCTGAGGTGTACTTAGGTTAAGTCCATCTTTTTGACCATCGGATGAAATTTTTGAGACAATCTCTTTTTCAGCTTCAGAATAAAAAAACATAAAGACAGGTGTAATATTTGTTTTTCTGAGAATAAGCTGTACATTTCCTGTATCTTAAATGAAAATTGATAGACAATACAACATTTATGAAAAAAACATGGGAAGACAAAACAAAACCAGAGTCTTGCCTTCCGTGTGCTTACAAACTAGTTAAAAATGTAATTTAGAAATTTGAAGCATGTATTTTATAGTTTGCTAGTACACTTTCTCAGAAACCGTTCCCCAAGAAACAACTAAGTTCAAAATAGAGATGTTTAGCTTTATAATGATATGCACAAAACACTTTAAAAATGGTGGGTATTCAATCATCATCAATTAATTTTACGTTTAAAAACTTTATTTTTAGCATGCTGAGAGATTGCTCAGTAGTTAAGAACACTGGCTGCGGCCGGGCGTGGTGGCGCACGCCTTTAATCCCAGCACTCGGGAGGTAGAGGCAGGTGGATCGCTGTGAGTTCGAGGCCAGCCTGGTCTACAAAGTGAGTCCAGGATAGCCAAGGCTACACAGAGAGACCCTGTCTCGAAAAACCAAAAAAAAAAAAAAAAAAAAAAACCCAAAAAAAAAAAAAAAGAACACTGGCTGCTCATCCAGAGGTCCTGAGTTCAATTCCCAGCAAGCACATAGTTGGCTCACAACCACCTGCAATGAAATCTGATGCCCTGTGTAATATGATGTTCTCTTCTGTCATTTTGTCAAACATGCAAATAGAGTGCTTATATACACAAATAATTTTAAAGAACTTCATTTCTGACAATAAAGGCATTGTTACCTGCGAAAGAGGTAATCTACTAACAATTTTCTTTCTGTAATAACAGCACCTAACCATTTGGCCTTATCAGAAAAGTTACATTCTCCAGTGGTTTGCAAGGCATTCTCTGTATTTTAACCTTTCTTAAGTGCTATTATAAAAAATACGGTTCATTACTGTACTATGCAACAATTCCTTCTGCAGGTAAATGAATACAGAAAAAGTCAAATGAACGTGTCTAAAATGAATCAATAACCTTGCCTACAAAAGGCCAATTCATATATTTAATTAATTAATGCATTTGACAAGAGAAAAACTCTAGACTATGACATATCATTTGGAATGAGAAGCACGCTGAAGGAAAAATTAATCAAGTACGGCTTAGTAGTTTAAAATAAAAACTCACAGCTTAGCTAGGCAGAAAAAAAAAGTCCACATCAGAGAATCAAGAATGTATCTAGATATATTGGAAACATTGCATTTACTTTATGACCTGGTGCACTTAACTAACATTGCTTTTGGTCTACTGTTGACATCACAATTTTCAGATACTCATCTGTTTCTTATATAGAATATCAGTTATAAGTTATGGCTATATGATAATGACTACTGATGAAAAGAAAAGTGGTGTTAAATATGTGTAACTTAATTTGAAACAATTACTGACTTGTTACAGATTCTCAACTAAAAATACAACAATGGAGGCAGGAAAGATGGCTCATGGACTAACAGTCTGTTCTTCCTAGAGGACCTGGGTTCAATTCTAATCACCCACGTGGCAGCTTACAACTGTCTGTAACTCCAGTTTCAGAAGATTTGGTGTCCTTTTCTGGTTTCCCTGAGCACCAGGCATGGATGTGGTGGACATACATGCAGACAAAACATTTGTAATATAAAAAAAATTGAAGAATATAATAATCATAATCTGTAAGATACAGATAAAAATACTATTCCTAAGTGAAAATTCAGGGAATTAAAAAAAACTATATCGCAAACTTTTAAAAAGACAGAAAATCAATAGTTTTAAGAAGAAAAAACAAAAACTAACTTCAGCATTGATTTTATTTAAACTAAGTAAAATTAGTCAAAAATTAAAATACTGTAGATCACGAATTTTCAAATGTGACCCAGCCTAGTCATGTTTCACCTGGCTTTTTGGTTTGCTTGGTTGTGGGTTTTGGGACAGAGTTAGTTCGTACAGCCCTGGCTGTCCTTGAACTTGCCCTGCAGACCAGGCTGGCCTGAAACTCAGAGATCACCTGCCTCTGCCTCCACAGTGCTGGGATTAAAAGTGTGCATCACCTTAACAGGCTCACTTGGCTTCTTCTTCCTCTTCTTTTTTTGGTTTTTCGAGATAGGGTTGTCCTGGACTCACTTTGTAGACCAGGCTGGCCTCAAACTCAGAGATCTGCCTGCCTCTGCCTCCCGAGTTCACCTGGCTTCTTAAATACTGATATTTCAAGTGTAAGAAACAAACAGACTGGAACAAGTGATCACAAGATGGAAGAGTAAGAGATTTGTAAAAGCAATAAGTGTGTGTTCTGTTTATCAAGGGTACAAATTAAATTCTGTTACTAAGAACGTAAGAACAAGCGATTAGTGAGGATCAAAACATAAGAAAATGTCTGCAAAGGAGAGGAGGCTGCGGAGGGTGAACATACTTAATTTGAGCTAAGAGGCACAGACTAACCAAACAATAAGAACCCAAAGGAAGGCTGGGCGTGGTGGCGCACGCCTTTAATCCCAGCACTCGGGAGGCAGAGGCAGGTGGATCGCTGTGAGTTCGAGGCCAGCCTGGTCTACAAAGGGAGTCCAGGACAGCCAGGGCTACACAGAGAAACCCTGTCTCAAAAAAACAAAAACAAAAACAAAAACAAAAACAAAAAAACCACCACCAAAAGATAAGACTGTACCAGGAATTTGCTTCATAAAAAAGTAGTAAACTTTGCATTTCTACACACTTTAGAATATAAGATTTTTAATTTTTGGCTTAGGATAACCATGTTTATAAATTTCCAGAAATACTAAAGCTCACCTGTTATTTTGCCACTCCAACAAACATTTTATGCTGGATTTAATCTATAAAATATATTTTAAAAAATGGCTAGCAGTGGGGGGAGGGGGGGGATGCAGCCTACAATCCCAGCACCCAGGGAGGCGGAGGCAGGGGGATCGCTGTGAGCGGGAGGCCGGCCTGGTCTACAAAACAAGTCCAGGACAGCCAGGACTAAACAGAAAAACCTTGTCTTGAAAAACCAAAACCAAACCAAACCAGTTTATTTCTTGAGACTCGTATTTGTTTGTAATGCTTTACAACACAACCTAGAGTAGTGTAAGTCTGTTCTTAACCTTCTATGTTATCTTGACCCCGTCTTTCACTGTTCAGCTGAATCCCTACTTCCTCTTCTATCTCCCCTTCCCCTGGCTGGCAGGAGGTCCAGCCCTGTTCTCTCTTTTGCTCATAGACTGGCTGTAAGCTGCATTATTGACATATCAGGGGACAATTGAGAGTAAAGTTTATACAACTTTACACAGAAAATTCTCAGAGCAAGGCTTGCAACCAGATGTGTGTGTGTGTGTGTGGGGGGGGTGGTTAAGAGAAATCAGCACTTGAATTACACAGTAACATGCCAACCAAAGGACAACAGTGGTGGCACACGTCTTTAATCCTAGCACCCCAGGGGCAGAGACAGGAAGATACCTGAGTTTGAAACTGGCATGGTCTATAGAGCTAGTTCCAAGACAGCCAGGGCTACAGGAAAAAAAATGTGTCTCAACAAAATAAAACAAAGCACACACAAAAGTAGTAACAGACGAGAAACCAGAACCAATGAAATAAGAGAAAATTATATACAATATATAAAGATGAGAGAATAAAGTCTCCTTGTTAAAGAGCAGACATAATAACAGCACTCAGTATCAAAGATGAAGTGTTAGTGACAAGGCTGTGCAGTTGGAGTTGTCACTATGGCTCAGTGGGGGAAAGGTGCTTGCCTGACAATCAGTGTTTAATTCATGAAACCCACACTGCTGAAAGAAATGACTGTGTCACTACCCTGACCTCCACAAGGGTACTGTAGCAGCTGCATACTACCTACATACAAACACACACACACACACACATATAGTGAATGTACACATGTTTTTGTTTTGATCCCAAGTGTCGGATGGGGAACAGACTTGTGAAAGAACAGGTGATGTTTATCTACTCAGAAGTTTAACCACCTCATGCAGGGGGGCTTGGTTTTTGCCAGCTGAGACACACAGACACACACACACAGACAGACAGACAGGCACACACGCGCGCATGCAGCCAAAACAGGAACCTGAGGCTTTTTGGGTCTTGGTATTGTTTGGCTGTTCATCGCTCCACTTCGAGATGCTCTTAGAGAAATAGCTCCAGAGAACACTTCAGGGCTCCAGGGTTCCAGCAGCAACTTGGGTGGAATTGCTGGTCTGCTGAAATCCTGCCAACTACACCAGGGGACTCACTCCCAGAAACTGATTTTAACAAGGTCTACTTCTCCTGTTCCCATTACCCTCTTTTCTCTCCAATCTAGGGTAGGTGGGTTGGAAAGGAGGTATACACATTGAAGAACCTCAAATAAAGTAGGTTTGAGGATGAACAAGAGAAGTTGACCTAAGGGTAGGCTGCTGTATGTTCAGTTGCATCACGGCTAAGGCTGAAATGACAACTGCACTTTCTGAAATAATGTCTAATAGGTGGAAATACAGGACTAATACAGTCAGCTTTTAGCTTATGTATGTAAGTTTTATCAAAAGTAAAATACCTTAAAATTCCAGCATCACCTTTTAAAGTTTTTGTTTTTTTGAGACAGGGTTTCACTTGTAGTCCTGGACTCATTCTGTAGGCCAACTGGCCTCAAACTCAGAGATCTTCCTGCCTCTGCCTTCTGATTGCTGAGATTACAGGTGGGAGCCACCATGCCCAGCACAAATACAGTTTTGACTACTGCTTATACATATTTTTAGACAACCTTCCTGCCTTTTTATAGGACTCTCCTGTGTCTGTATGTAAGCTTCATCTGTCAATAAAAAGCTTACTGCCTCTTGGCAGTAAATACACTTCCTGTTAGCAGGAAGTAAGGAAGTGGGAGTTCCAGCAGGGACAGAAACTCTGGGGGGGAGGAGAGGCGGGGTCCACTCCAGGACACTGGAGAAGACGGACATAGGAAACCGGGCAGAGGTGCCCAGCCACACGGCAGAGCTCAGAATAGAATAAACGGGATATCAGTTATGAGCAAGTCAGGGAAGGTGCCTAGCCATATTGACCTAGGCTTTTGTAAATATATTTAAGCCTCAGAGTTATTTCAGGAGCTGGGGTATGGGATGAAAACATGCTTTTACACCTTTTCTAGTCAATCACGTCTCAGACAAACACAAGCAGACACTACTTGCAAGTATATTTAGTGACAAATGAAGGTGTTTATACCTTAACTTATAAAAAAAGTTATGTTCAGGCTTTAAAATTAAAGTAGAGGCTGTCTGAATCTTATAGTTTTCTAAATTACTTAAAGAGAATTATATGTAGTTTGGTCAAAACTGTCAATAATCTAGAATAATGCATTTGGTTTAAAAGGAAGCAATTCAATTTTAAGTAAGTTTACTTTTTTATCTTTTAAGTAAACAGTGCCAGTGGTTCAGAGCACTTGTTGATCTGGCAGAGGATCTGGTTCAGTTTCTAGTACCCACGTGGTGATGTCACACATATCCCTGACTCCAGCTGTGGGATCAGATCCCTTCTTCTGGCTTCCATGACCACTACATGCCCATAGTGCACAGACATAGCTGCAGGTAGAATACTTGTATACATCCTATAGTTATTGATGTATCTCACTTGCTATTACATATTCTCAGAAGGTCTCTTACCAGGTTGAAGCTGCTTTCTGGTTCTGGTATTCCCACGGCCTCTTCCTACCTTTACCTTCCTTTTTTGTGGAGACTTTTTCACAGGTGGCTTAGGCCGTGAAACAACTCTACCTGGAGATTTCTCTTGTTTCTTTGACCTTTTAGCATTTGTAGGTAGCAGAGGATCTCTAGATACAGAAGCGTCTCGTCTTTTCTTGTCTACTCTGGTTTTCTGTATAAACTGAGCAGTCAGCACTTCTGCACCTTATACAGAAAAGACAAGACTGGTTTTCAAAATCAAAGCAAAAAGCAGGGAAATGACTAGTGGCTAAACCACGGGGTCCAACTTAACATTCAGATCTTGGTAATCAGTATATTCTACATGCTTCAATACTTCCATATTAAAAACAGAAAACAAAAGACTGGCAAACATTTTCTGTAAAGAACAGAAAGTATATACGTTCTGCTTTGAAGGTCATATAATCTCTGCCTTAATTTTCTAACTCTTGTTATATGTTGAGTGACAGAGCTATGAATGTATGAATGGAAACCTTGGGTATGTAGTGCTGACCTCTTTGCTTAGGAGGTCCCGTAAGAAATATTTCCCTAGGTTTGAAGAAAATAAAAACACCACAGTTTGTGATGGTGCCATGTAAGTCCTATAGTGGCCATACTAATCAACGTGTATGTGTCAGTAAGAAGATAAATGTGAGGATGGAGAGTTGACTCTGGTTATGAGAGCATACTGCTTCTCTAGAGACCAATGCTGGATTCTCAGAACCTGGCATCAGGCAGCTCAAAATGGCCTGGAATTCCATCTCGAGGTGAGGGGAGTCGGTGGTGGGTGACGCCCTCTTCTGGTTTCTGTGGGCACTCCCTCTCAATAAAACAAAACAAAACAAAAAATCCTAACTAGATTAACTTTGAAAATTGACTCTCAACCTTAAGGGGCATCACAACCACACATGGAACTCTTTCAGACTCTTTCTAAGCCACAACATATCCCATCTTAGCAGGTCTGTTACAGAGTTCAAATGATCCTCTGAAAAACTGCTAACACACAAGGACTAGAAATTGGGTCCTAGCCCGTATCAAGAATTTTCCTTCCAGCTGGGCGTGGTGGCGCACGCCTTTAACCCCAGCACTCGGGAGGCAGAGGCAGGCAGATCTCTGAGTTCGAGGCCAGCCTGGTCTACAGTTAGTCCAGGATAGCCAAGGCTACAGAGAGAAACCCTGTCTCAAAAAACCAAAAGAGAAAAAGAAAAAAAAATTCCTTCTCTGTAATATATGCTTAGGCTGCTGGTTGCTTATGGCCACTGTTATTGGTATGCATGTTTTTAGAAGATCCCCTTTCTCAGACCACCTGCCGGAGCATAGTGCCAGGATCAGATAGTCATTTTTCCAAGAATGGAACACAAATATGTAAGAACCATCTCTTTACTAGAGAAACAAACCTCTGGTGGGCAGGTTTTAAGATCCTAATTTTTCTAATTTCTTGGTTTCCATCTTTTATTTAGATGACTATTTTTCTAGTTTTCACATACATACAAACCATTCAAGGGGAAAAAAAGGCATTCATAACAAACTTCTAACCCACTGCTAAGCTCTAGTTCACACGAACAGTCAATAGGGTTTGAATGAAGTTGTAATTTAATAATCACATACATTATTCTTACCTCTTTTTCTCTTCTGAGGAAACTGTCCTTGAACTAACTTAAGAGTTGGGTTGCATGATTCACTGTCTGTTCTGGGGGCAGCTCTTTTAGGAATGGGGTGGCCCAGGCTCACCCATGGACTCTGCAGTCTAACAGCTGATGTGCTGGCTCTCCTCTTGGGCTGAACTCTCAGATTGGAATCTGGAGTCAATGGAGTCACAGCTCTCTTTTTCACTCTCAATGTTTTCCCAGATTTTTTTGCTGTTTCAGTTTCTTTTATTTCCATCTCGGAGTCATGACATTCAGGATCTGGAGCCGTAACGAAGGAAAACCCAGCATCACAAGTGCTATCAGACATACAAAGAAACTGAGGCTGTCCTGCTAACAAATCCAAAGCAGCAGACAGATCCAGAGTGTACCCCGTGGGGTCTGAAAAATAGTATTTCAGCTGGTCCAAAGACCCTGCAGGGTATTTTTCAAGTGGGAGAGCCAAGTCGAAATCAGGGGAGAACTTCCCAATGAATGCAGCATTTTTCATACCATCCAGAGGAGGAGCCAACAATGAAAGGCTTTTGTCCACCTTACACAGGTCTTCAAAACTATGCTTTATTAAAACGTTTGGAGGAATTCCTTCTTCAGAAAGTGATTTCTTTGCTTCTTGAAGTGCATAACTAAGGGCAGGTAAAATAGGTATCACTTTCAAAGAGATACCATCTTCAACTTTCAAGTCCTTCACTCCTAAAACATATACACATACATTAAAATTTTCAAATTTAGTACCAAGCTAATATGCTACATTATTGCAGATGAAAACATAAATGGCAATTAGTAAAAGTTTTATGGGGTTTTGCTTTTTGGAGACAGGGTTTCTCTGTGTAGCCTTGGCTGTCCTGGACTAACTTTGTAGACCAGGCTGGCCTTGAACCTAATAGAAGTCTGCCTGCCTCTGCCTCCTTGAGTGCTGGGATTACTGGCGGGCACCACCACATCTGGCTTTTATGGGTTATTTTTAACAAATACACACACACACACACACACACACTGAAATAGAATGACTCCAGCTCCATCTCACCTACAGGGTGTTCAGAGAACACGGTGGGCATTCACAGCAGCAGCACTTCCCTACGGTCAAGCAGATTGTTTCCTATTTCACTTGTATTCTTTGGGGAGGCTACAATGCAAAGTGAACTGGAAAGTGCCAACTGCTTAAGCCTCAAATGTCACTGGAAAAAAAAGTTGTTATTTTGCCTTTTGTATAAAACTGTATTTCACACATATTTTAAAAATTAACTGAGCTGCCTGGTGTGGTGGCGCACACCTTTAATCCCAGCACTTGGGAGGCAGAGGCAGGCGAATCGCTGTGAGTTCGAGGCCAGCCTGGTCTACAAAGCGAGTCCAGGATGGCCAAGGTAACATAGAGAAACCCTATCTCGAGAAACAAAAAAATAAACAAACAAAATTTCTTTCTTCAAAGCTCATCAGAGTACCAAGAGAAAGGAAAGAAAATATAGACAAGACAGTTTCATGATAAAAGAGCATATTTCTTACTAGACTTACTACAAAACCTATGAAGAGTATTAAGTTGGCTAATAAAATTTCAATTTAAAAGAAGTAGCTAAAGCTCTGAATGAGCCTACGTAAAAAAATGTTCCCACCAGAAGGTAGTGGCGCACACTTTTAATCCTAGCACTCAGGAGGCAGAGGCAGGCGGATCTCTGTGAGTTCAAGGCCAGCCTAGTCTATAGAGCAAGTTCCAGGACAGCCAGGGCTACACAGAGAAATCATGTCCCAAAAAATAAACAAAAAACAAAAAAGCTGTCTCAATGAGGAAGGCATGAGAAA
The DNA here is from genome assembly GCF_964271855.1 of Acomys minous. NCBI lineage: Eukaryota > Metazoa > Chordata > Mammalia > Rodentia > Muridae > Acomys > Acomys minous. The sequence goes on along the minus strand of NC_140494.1, from coordinate 7,458,491 downwards.
GTTATCCAACACTGTTTTCTTCATTCCTATGCTTTCCCTGGGTACAAGCAATGGATCTCATCAGACCGGCAGCTTATAATTAAAAGCAGAAATGAAGGCTGGGGATGTAGCTAGCTCTCTAGAACAGGGCTCATGAAGCATGGGTGAGACTCTGGATTCAGTCTCCAGAAGAAAGGAAACAAAGGGAAGTGGGAAGAGATGACGGAAAGTGAAGAATAGAACTATAAATCTTTTTTTAAAATTTTTATTTGTATGTATGATTACACACATATGTGCAAGTGCTGGTGTTGAAATACTAAGTCTAGCATTACCCTTAAATAGGTACAGTATAATTTAAACAACGAAAGTTGCTTTGCTACAAAAAAAAATAAAGACTGACCAGGCATGGTGGTGCACAACACCTTTAATCCCAGCACTTAGGAGGCAGAGGCAGGTGGATGGATGTGAGTTCGAGATCAGCCTCGTCTATGAAGTGAGCCTAGGACAGCCAAGGCTCCACAGAGAGACCTTGTCTCAAGAAAAAATAAAAAAATAAATAAAAATAAAGACTCACAGCCGGGCATGGTGGCGCACGCCTTTAATCCCAGCACTCGTGAGGCAGAGGCAGGCGGATCGCTGTGAGTTCGAAGCCAGCCTGGTCTACAAAGGGAGTCCAGGATAGCCAAGGCTACACAGAGAAACCCTGTCTCAAAAAAGCAAAAAACAAAAAACAAAATAAAATAAAATAAAGACTCACTTTCATTTATTTGTTGAGCAAACACCTATTTTTTCAGATGTCTGCACATATATGCTCTAGGATAGACTGTAACCAAGGTAAACATTATGCTGGAGATGTAGCTCAGTAGTAAACTGCCTGCTCAGAGTCCCAGCATAATGAGCCAAACCCAAAACAAACACAATGGTGTATTTGTAGGGTAGGCACAGCCATCCTGGCAAGTACCTATAATGCCATGTGATGCAGTCCTGGGGATCAAATCCTGAGCTCTATGCCCAAGACTAGTACTATACCAACTGAAGTACATTCCCATGCCAGAAGTATTTTAATTGCAACATGACACACATGTGGTATGTATAACTGTTTAGGTATAAGTATATATGACTTGACTTGTGGTGGCTTGAATAAGAATGTCCTTCATAGGCTCAGATGTTTGAATACTGGTCCCCCCATTTTTTTTTTTTTTAAATGAGACAAGGTTTCACTGTGTAGCCTTCGTTGTCCTGGACTCACGCTGTAGAGCAGGCTGGCCTCGAACTCACGAGTGATTCACCTGCCTTTGCCTCCCGAGTGCTGGGATTAAAGGTGTGAGCTACCATGCCAGGCTCTGGTCCCCAATTGATGGCAGTTGTTTGGGAGATCTGAGGGTGTGGCCTTGCCAAAGGAAGTATGCTACTGTGGGCAAACTAAGATTTCAAAAGCCTCCCGCCGCTGCTAGTGCGTTCTCACAGTTCCACTTCACCGTCACAGGTCCTAACCCTCTGGAAGGGTGAGCTCAAACAGACCCTTTTTCTATATGCTGCCTTAGTCGTGGTGTTTCATCACAGCAACAGAAAAATCACTAATACATCATTAATATTTTTTGTCTCCAAGAGTCAAGTATTTGTCCTTGGGGTCGATACCACGTTGGGAAAGCATGGCCCAATACCTATAGTCTAGACAGGAAGAGTAGCCATGAAAACTCCAAATCATAGCTCTTAGACTATGGGAAAAGTATGTCCTAGCTACTGTTGGAACAACAAACGGATTTAAATTTGGAGATACTGACTTTAAGGAAGTTTAGATATCATGCTAGATCTGTCAGGAGATGGAGACGCACGTCTGAAGCTTAGCGTCTACTGACAAGTCCAGTAAGGTAAGGACTGGAAAGTACTCAACTCAGCACCACTGAAACCTCACCTGCTGCCTGAGGTGAATGGAATAAATGTAAACCGTGGAGACCCATCTGCTCATCTCCATAATCTGTAAGAATCAAAGAAAAAAATGTTAGTTGTTGATCTTATGAAACAAAAATAAATACATTATATGTTTTTCTTTCCAAAAACTTGTACTTACCTGGTTCTGGTATTAAGGCTGATGATGTAAGTAAAATGAAAAAACCCTTATCTTCTAAGCATTTGATGATTGCCTAAAAGAAAAAAGAAAAAAAGAAAAAAAATTCTTCAATCTACTTCTGGGAGAACTAGTGTAGACTGCATAGACTCACAATCACTTTGAAAGGTAGGCTTTCATAAAAGTCTCCACTTATCAGCAACACTCACACCATTTCCAGCTACTGAGAAATGTGCAGATCATACAAAATGTTCTAATGACACTGAAGTGATGGTCAGGAGCTGTCTATTCCCACCCATGTGGAAAGGAAGCATGTAAGCCTGACAGCCATAGGACAAAAATGGGAGAAAAAAAGTGTTCAGAATAGCATTTAAACTCAGTCTTACCACCTAGACTGAAAAGTAAGCCTATTCAATCTCTCATTGACTAAGGGCAGTTTAAATTAATGTTATTTGCAAGTCAGAGTATTTTAACCAACATTATCATTAAGACAGGTCACTGTCCCAACACACATGCGTGCATGTATGGTGTATTTTTTGTTTTCTAATGTCTATTATGGAGACAGACAAGAGCTAACTTGCTTCATTACTGTCAATACTTGCATCATTTCTTTAATAATATTCAGAAATTATTATAAAAGCTGGCTCAACTCTGGGCCAAGCATCTATTTCCATCTTCATATTGAGAAAGCCTGGCTAAAAAGACATAATTCTTTGACCCAGTAGATACTCCCAAGATTTACTTCCTCCATTATGAAACAATTTTTTTTTTTTTGAGACAGGGTTTCTCTGTGTAGCCTTAGCTGTCCTGGACTTGCTTTGTAGACCAGGCTGGCCTCGAACTCACAGCGATCTGCCTGCCTCTGCCTCCCAAGTGCTGGGATTAAAGGCGTGTGCCACCACGCCCAGCCTTATGAAACAATTTTTATAAACCCCTGGATAATGGTAAAGGTGGCTTTCAAAGAAGTATCTCAGAAGTACTACTATGACCAATGCAAATACACTAGGCATCTAATACATCAAAAAACAATAAAGACTTTGAGAAAAACAAAACCCTTGTTCTTTTAGTCAGAAATATAAACTAATGAGACACAAAGGTAAATTGAGATGTACAGACAATGAAAATGTCAGCTACAAGATTATGTCAGTTGGGACGGGCATGGTGGCGCACGCCTTTAATCCCAGCACTTGGGAAGCACAGGCAGGTGGATCGCTGTGAGTTCAAAGACAGCCTGGTCTACAAAAGTGAGTCCAGGACAGCCAAAGCTACACAGAGAGACCCTGTCTCAAGAAAACCTAAAAAAGAAAATGAAAAAGATTAAGTCAGTTAACATTAGCAGTGAAAACCCTACCTATAAGCTAAATAATTCAGCTAATACTTAGGTACCAATTTCCTAGTTTAAGGAAAAAATTAATAATTATACTTAAAATTAGCAATCCTTACCAACTGCTTGTTTTTAATATATTCCATTAGCTTATCTATGTTTTGTCCTTGTTTGTTTGACAGTTCCACTTCATATAAATCAAAGCATAAATCTTGACAACAGACTGTAGTGAGAATCAGAAAAATAGAACATTTAAATTTTAATTTTAAAAAATTATTCTTTTACAATTCCACACATTATCTTGTTTTTGATCACATATATTCTCACTGCCTTCTTTTCAGGGTGTGTGTGTACACGTATGTACATACACAGGGTCTGAAATTTGCTGTATAGACCAGGGTGACCTTGAACTCAGAAAACTGTCTGCCTCTGCCTCCTTAGAGGTGTCTTGCTCAGAACTTTTAATTTCAATGTACTTAAAAAGCTATTTTTGCCGGGCATGGTGACGCATGCCTTTAGTCCCAGCACTTGGGAGGCAGAGGCAGGTGGATCTCTGAGTTTAAGGCCAACCTGCTCTACAAAGCAAGTCCAAGACAGACAGGGCTACACGGAAAAATCCTTGTCTTGGGGGAAAAAAAAAAAACAAAAACACACAAACCAATAGCAGAGGCATGCAGATTGCTGTTAGCGCAAGGCCAGCTTGGTCTACAAAAGGAGTTCCAGGACAGCTAGAGCTACACAGAGAAACCCTGGTTTAAAAAAAAAAAAAGTACTTTAAGCCAGGTGTGGTGACATACATCTGTAGTCCCAGCACTCCAGAGGCAGAGGCAAGGGGATATCTGTGAATTCAAGGCCAGCTTGGTCTACTAAGGACCGTCAATGCTACACAGAGAAATCCTGTCCCAGAAAAAAAAAAAACTTTTTTTCAATTTAATCTCAATACTCAGGAGGCAAAGGATGACAGATCTCTGTGAGCTCAAGGCCAGCCTGGTCTACATAGTGAGTTCCAGGACAGCCAGGATTATATGGGATGACCCTAGTTCAAAACAAAACAACAAAAAAAATGTTCTCTCTCTCTGTTTTGTTTTTTTTCAAGACGGGTTTCTTCTGTAGTCCTGGCTATCCTGGACTGCCTGCCTCTGCCTCTCAAATAAAATACTCTCTCTTATATTGTTACAAGAATAGCAAAATAAATACTAGACAAAAATATCAGTATTTCATAAATTAAATGATGAAAATTTTACTCATATTTATTTTGTTTTGAGAAAGGGTCTCATGATGTTGCCCTGGCTGGCCTGGCACTTACTATGTACACTAGGCCTCATGTGTACTCATGAGGAACCCATCCACTCATGGAAACCCATCCACTGGCCTCTGCCTCCCAAGTGCTGGCCTCATATTTGCTTCAAGCTTAACAATACATAAAGTAAGAACAGTAAAAACTGATGTGACTGAAAGGAATGGGTCTGAGATTCAGCTATTTTTTAACACATTTGCTCAATTCTCTGAGGTCTTTGTCATCTTAGATGAGTCTGTTCCAAGGAGTGGAGAACATTGTAACTCTACAACTTCCTCAAAAGGACATTTTGAGACCCATTTAAGATGAAATTTAGACATGTATGTGGGTGTTTGGAAGACAGAGTGAACAATAACTGAAGTTAGCCCAGGATATGTTGTGTGCCGTTACATTTTGACAGACCTTTCTGCTCCACATAATTCTGTCTTCTAAAGGCAGCTTCTGGTAGGTTCTCCTTCAGAGACGACACTTTCATCACATAATTAAAATCTAGTTCCCGGGGCCTAAAGAACAAAACTCGTCAAATAAGTGCTATATAATTAATACTGATATAACCTTATCACTTTCTAATGCAAATGCAAACCCAGGACAGCCAAGGCTACACAGAGCAACCTTGTCTCAAAAACAAACAAGAAAACAGATTTTCATTCGTCTCACTGCAGAATTTGCCTCCCGCCCCCCATTTGTGATTAAAATCCAAATTGAAAGATATGCAAAGAACCAGATTTTCATCTATTTTTGCCATCTACTTGAGTATTATATGCCATTATTCTTCCTACATTTAGTAACTACATTCTACAGCAAGAAAGAGCCTTTCCTTCTTTTAAAACTACTTTTTCACAACAATTTTTATTTCCTATTTATGAGGCATACTATCCCTGTTCTCTGTTATTACAAATAGTCAACAGAAAACGAATTCTGACAGAAACCAGTTCTCTTATGTCAACTAACTATGTCTATGTTTCAGTGGTATGGGGTATAAAGTGTGAACAGATCAAACAGGAGTTCTAAGATGTCCTTTAGGATTAAATCCTCAGGATTAAAAAAACTAACATAAACACCAAAAAAGTTTTAAAATGTCATTATACTCCAAACCAATTTTACAGCTACTTTTAGTATTTTTTTAATAAAAGAATCATGTGAATATTAGATACTGTAAATCTTATAATTGAATTGAGGGGCTATAATCTGTTGGACTTGCTCTACCAACAAATTTGGTTTGTTGTAGAGGAAAAGCAAGCTTCCAATACAAAAGAATTTAGCCAAGCATGTTAACAGATACACGTAGTCCTAACTATTCAGGAGGCACTTAAGTTCCAGAACAACCTGGGCAATACAGCAAGACCCCATCTCAACTAAAGCAATAGAAATACCATTTTCCGGGGGCTAGTGAGATGGCTCAGTGGTTAAGAGCATTGTCTGCTCTTCCAGAGGTCCGTAGTTCAATTCCCAGCAATGACATGGTGGCTCACAGCCATCTATACTGGAATCTAATGCCCTCTTCTGGTGTGCAGATGCACATGCTGATAGAGCACTCATACACAAAATAAATAAAATCTTAAAACAGAGCAGGGCGTGGTGGCACACGCCTTTAATCCCAGCACTCGGGAGGCAGAGGCAGGCGGATCGCTGTGAGTTCGAGGCCAGCCTGGTCTACAAAGTGAGTCTAGGACAGCCCAGGGTACACAGAGAAACCCTGTCTTGAAAAAACAAAAACAAAAAAACCTTAAGACAGACAAACCGACCGACCGACCATTTTACCATTAAGGATTATAATTGAGGTCAGGTCACCCTGTACTTGTACTCTACACAAGCAAATGTATTGCGGCCTAAAACCAAGTAAAATCACTATATTTCACAGCAATGTTATCCATAAAGACAATGAAATGAGTACCTAGCACTGGAAAAACAAAACATGTGTTAAGGATGACTTCAGATACAATACTTACAGTTGAATTGGAATTACCGTGCCATAAGTAGACCAAAGGGTTATATCACACAGCAAACAACCCTGCATAATTAATTGCCCTTTCCATGGAGAGATGAGAGCTTTAAGAAATGGGGGGGGGGGGGGGGGGGAGAGGGAGGAGAAAGCTGTTTACTTTGTGGAACATTTACTAAAACAACAACAAAAACTACAAGAACTAATTAATTTCTTACCATTTTTATTGGGCTCAAGTCTAGAAAAAAACAAAGAATACTTTTATTAGAAGAAGTAAACAAAACTAAGCAAATAAAGTATGCTTTTATTATTTTATTATTACTCACATGCTTTTACAAGTGGGTGCTGTCATCTTTTACGTTCCCTGTACTAAAAAGTTACAATTATATAGGGACAGGTCTGTCTGGGTCACTTAATAACAGTGTTGCCTGAAAGTTCATAGAGGTAATTCTGAAAGAAAGAGAAAGAAAGAATTATTAGCACTATGGAAATGCATATAAATTAAATTCACCTCAACCTCAACCAAACCTGTAATTCAGGATATTAGATTTAAGAAATATTTTATTTACAGAGACTATACCTGACTTTGTATGAAGGCACGAAAATGACTTTTTCTGTAAGAAACTTTGTCGGTATCTGCAGCTACGTGGCAGTCATAGCCAAAAGACGGCCTAGGGCTGTTACCTGTGTAATTCTCAGACACAAACTTGATTTTTTCCTAGAATGAAAACAGTAAGACTCATTAGATGTCTTCAAATGGCAATCAATAGCTTTAACAGTAGGGGTCATTTTACAAGTAGCTTAATAGGGGTGTCGATGTGGTTTTTTCTCACCAGTAACCAAAACAAAACGTATGCTTTTTAGAAAAATAATATCTTAGGGCCATTTTTTTTTAATGTTCATTGGTATTTTTTTTTAAAGATATATTTATTTATTTACTGTATGAGTGCCCTATCTGCATGTAAATTGAACTCAGGACCCTCTGCAAAAGCAGACAGTGCTCTTAACCTCTGAGCCATCTTTCCAGGCCCATTCACAGATATTTTGACTGCATGGATATCTGTGTGAGGGTGTCAGATCTCCTGGCATAGGAATTACTGTAGTTGTAAGCTGCCATGTGGGTGCTGGGAACTGAACCAGGGTCCTCTGGAAGAGCAGTCAGTGCTCTTAACCCCTGAGCCATCTCTCCAGCTTCCTGTTAATGGTTTTAATCACCCATAAGCGCTTTAAAACTTAAAAAAGGAAAAAAAAAAGCTGTGCTTGGGTTTATTTCTGAAGTTTTTCATCATAATACTAAGGGACTACATGATCAGATCAATTACCTTTAATGAAACTTCACTGAATGGCTATATAGTGATTTAATAGAAAATACGACATGAAATCTAAATTATCAAAAGATGAGTTTCCAAACCAAAGCATTAATTAAATATAAATTATGTCAGTGCCCAGAAAGTCTTCAAGGGGAGAACACATAATAAACTGAATCATAAGTGGGTGCCCTTGACCACTGAGTGATCAGTATTACCCAAGGTAGATTAAACGAAGAATCAAATGTCAAGTTTTCTCCAGCTGGGATATAATTCAGTAGTAGAATGCTTGCCTAATGTGGACACATGTGGGAAAGGCCTTAACTTTGATTCCTAGCAATAGAAAAAAAAAAAAGTCAAGTTTTAACATATGATAAATGTCATAGAATGATTAAGCATGAAGGGGGAGGGGCCACAAACCACTATTAGCTGAGGAGCTAGTGACAGTTGATGTCTTGTGGGGAGGAAGAGTTCTTTTTAAGGGTGTGGCCCTGATATGTTTACCATTCCCAGTGGGTGACCCACACTCATGATTATATATATGGGCAGCACAAATTGGACTTGGTGGGCTAAAAAGTTGAGAAGGGGTAGAAAAGTGGGAGATACATCAGAGAGGGGTTAGGAGGAATACATATCAAAATACATGACATGAATTTCTAAAGGAATAAAAACAACAACGACGACGACGGCTGGCTCAACGATTAAGCACACTGGCGACTCTTCCAGAGGACCTGGGTTTAATTCCCAGCACTCAAATGATGGCTATTAACTGACTGCAACTCTAGTAGTACCAGGGGATCTGAAAACCTCTTCTGGCCTCCTCAGATACCAGGCACACACAGGACACAGATACACGTGTAAGCAAAACACTCATACACAAAAACAAATCTGTATTTACTATGTCCTATTTACATAAATGTCTAGGATAGACAGATCCAAAAAGATGGGAAATAAACTAGTTGCCAGGGTTGGTGACGAAAGGGGCCTAAAATAAGAGTGACGGTTTCACAAATATGAACATATGAGACAACACACACATTAGCCCATACAGGTTATATGGGTTAATACAGTCAGGTGGATTGCTATGAGTTTGAGGCCAGCCTGATCTACAAAGTGAGTCCAGGACAGCCAAGGCTACACAGAGAAACCCTGACTCTGTCTCGAACACAAAACAAAACAAAAAGGGTAAAAACTACTGCAAATACTGCTTTTTAATATTTTAACATATTAATATTAAATAGTTTAAATACTTTAAATTTTAAATATTTTATATTTTAATATAATATTATATTTATTATATTAATATAAAATAATATATTTAATATTATTTTAAATATGAAATACTGAGTTTTTGCTTTCCGGTAGTGATGACCTCCCTATGAGAACATGCCTCTCACAAAGGATCTCCTTCATCCCTCTCAAGAGAAGAAGAAACACAAGAAAAAGCGCCTGGTGCAGAGCCCCAATTCCTATTTTATGGATGTGAAGTGCCCAGGCTGCTATAAAATCACCACAGTCTTTAGCCATGCACAAACGGTAGTCTTGTGCGTTGGCTGCTCACTGTTCTCTGTCAGCCTACAGGAGGAAAAGCAAGGCTCACAGAAGGATGCTCCTTCAGGAGGAAGCAGCACTGAAAGTACCTAATTCAAGATAAGGGGAAACCACCCCAATAAACACATTTTGGATTTAAAAGAAAAAAAAAAAAAAGAAATACTGAGTTTTTAAAAACCAACACTATCAGGGATATAGGCACTATGCATGATGTTCCTTTTCAGTCCTTGCAGTAACATTTTGTTTCACCTGGCACTGCTAACCACTCCCCTTCTGAGTCTCTGCAGCTGTGGGCTGCATATGGCTCCTCCACTTCCCCACTGTCTGTTCCATTAAAGTCTCCAAACACTGTGGCCATGTACTCCTCCTATACACATAACGACGTCTTGGTTTCAACCAATACTCCAACCCTGATTTTGGCAGAGCCCCTCCTAAACTATTTTTATCGCCTGTAAGGCTATGTTTCAGAAACATCAAAGGAGTATTTCTCTAGTTCATAAAAGTACCTGTCCACTTACTGAGAAACTACCAAGTACAAGTTAAGGACTTTAAATGTCAATTTAATCCACACAGTAATTCTACAATTACTATACAATTACAACTACAGTTATCTCTTTTCCAAATGAGAAGACTGAAGCATAGAGTTTTCCTATCAATCATCTTTTAAGCTATGACCTACTTATATCCCTGAATTCATCAGCCCCTGCCAACCTTTTCTTGCTGCCTCCTCTCTACTCGTAGCTCCACTACACTGCGGTGAAAGCCTCGTCTTCTCTCTTAACCAAACATTCCACAGTTGTCATGTTTGCTCAGATCTGCGTGTCCTCCATTCTTACGTCACTACAACAGTGTAATGACCTTTACAAAAGAACCAGACCAGGCTCTGGGGGCTGAAAAACACCTTGTGTTAGACTCAAAACTCAATTACATCTAAACTTCTGAGAAAAGTATGACCTGTTCAACACTAAAACCTGGCTTTTATTACAGCCATCTCAGGGAATTAACTAAAACCTGCTATTTTGTAGAAGAGGAGATTCACTTTTCTCAGACCTGCATCTGCCTGGACTGCTCAGAGTAGTAACAACACTTAACCAACACAATAATGGAGCTATTTTGATCATAAATCTCAAAATGAAATATATACACTTATTGTAAGTCTTAAAATAAAACTTACACAATCTGGTCATTGTGTGTATTTATGGCTCAAAACAAGCTCATGTAGAGCTTGTTTTTGAATTGTTTTTTTTTTTAATGTGTTTGGATTTTTTTTTTTTGCCTATGTGTTAATTGATGATGCAGAAACTTGCATGAAGTGTTACTTTTTTTTTTTTTTGTTTTTGTTTTTGTTTTTCAAGACAGGGTTTCTTGTGTAACCTTGGCTGTACTGGATTCACTTTATAGACCAGGCTGGCCTCGAACTCACGGAGATCCACCTGCCTCTGCCTTCCTGAGAGCTGGGATTACAAGCATGCACCATGGTGCCAGGCTCATTTCTCTTTTCTTATGTCTTGTATAGCTACATCCAATCTTTTGCCATTAACACAGTAGTTGATATCTGTAAAGTTCAAAGTTGAACAATGTAACTGAGTGCCCCCCAATTGCATATTTATGGATTTTGTGTTTGCTGCAATTAACTCTGGCTACACAGAGCCCATGGATTAGACATACTTTTCCACAGCAATATACTAATATGTCCTACAGGGAGTAACACCTTGAAATGCTTTTATTCCAAGTCTTTAACTTCTCTTTTTCTTTTTTCTTTTTGGTTTTTCAAGACAGGGTTTCTCTGTGTAGCCTTGGCTGTCCTGGACTCACTTTGTAGACCAGGCTGGTCCCGAACTCACAGCGATCTGCCTGCCTCTGCCTCCCAAGTGCTGGGATTAAAGGCGTGCGCCACCACGCCCAAAGTCTTTAACTTCTAATGAAAAAAGTTTACACAGAAATTGTGCTTACAGAAATAACTTTTTCTCTGAAAAAAATCTTTTGAAACAAAAAGCAGAGATAACTGCATCTTTACTTTGATAGAAATAATAAAACCAAGTATAATACAATAAAAAATCACTCTCTAACCTTAAATTAGTAATCCATTCATTATGCAAAACGAATAGAGAAACAAACTGATTAGAAAACAAAGACATGTGAAAAAAAATCAGTACTATAAATGTGAAGGAATATATAGACTAAGAAGCATATTATGTTGTATTGACCACACAAAAGATAATCTGAATTCATAAGCAAACTTTAAATTCATAAAGCATTATGTAGATTATGTGCTGTTTAAAAATAGCAAATGCACTTAGCTATTTCAATTTATCAAATGGCAATTAACTTTAACAAAATGGGGGTGGAGACTATATTCACTGAATCTACAAATTATGACTTTTTCATCTGACTGTAAAAGTTAGTTATACTTGAGTTGAACATTCAACTTCAAAATTACATTTGCTGGGCATGGTGGCGCACTCCTTTAATCCCAGCACTCAGGAGACAGAGGCAGGCAGATCGCTGTGAGTTCCAGGCCAGCCTGGTCTGCAAAGTGAGTCTAGGACAGCCAAGGCTACACAGAGAAACCCTGTCTCAAAAAACCAAAATATTACATTTATTTTTACTTTTCATGTGTATATGCATGGGAAAGCATGCTAATATGTGTCAGAGGGCAACCTGACCAAGTAGGTGCGAGGAATCAAACTCAGGCCCTCAGGTTTGGCAGCAGTGAGCTAACCACTGACTATCTTGTCCCTCTCACTCTTTAGGCCCAAGCTGACCTTGACTTTGCAGCAATCTTTCTGTCTCAGGCTCCTACCTGCAATATTTAAAATTTGAAGATGTCTTTAATACTCTCAAAACTTGATCTTCTATAAAGTTTCTGAATCATAAAGCTGAAACCTGTAATTTTTGTTTGTTTTGTTTTTTGAGACAGTGTTTCTCTGTGTAATAGCCCTGGCTATCCTGGACTCACTTTAAAAATGTTTTTTAAATGTACTTTATATATGTATATGAATGCTGTATCTGCAGGGTCACCTGTGCACCAGAAGAGGGCATCAGATCATACTATAGATGGTTGTGAGCCACAAGTGATGGCTGGGAATTGAACTCAGGACCTCAGTAAGAGTAGCCAGTGCTCTTAACCACTAAGCCATCTCCAGCCCCTCCTGAACTCACTTTGTAGAGCAGGCTGGTCTGGAACTCAAGGGGCCCATTTGCCTCTGCCTCCTGAGTGCTGGGATTAAAGGCATGTGCTACCAAGCCCAGCCGAAACTTGTAATTTTTAAAGTATTATTTTTTATTTTGACAGAATGTACAAAAGGTAAATTAATTGTTCAAGATCATATAATTTTGATTAATTTTTAAAATCTGTGGTGTGTGCATTCTTTCTCTTTTGTGATACTGGGGATCCAACATGCTAGATAAGTGCTCTATTATTAAGCCATATCCCCCTACTCCTTTATGGTGTCTTTTAAAGACATCCATATAAACTCAGTGACCAATGTTCTAACTCATCAAATTGTGTTTATGATCTGTGCTTTAGCATTAAACTACTAATTTTCAATGAAACAGTTGAACAAAACTTATTGATATGTTTAGTACCTTCCAAAAAGATATTAAGTGGTTTTTTTCTTAGAAACAAATCTTAAAAATACAAAGAACTTTTTTCAGGCACAACTTACATTTTAAAACCTGTCTTTAATGCCTTCAATCATTATGTCTTACAAAGCAAGTGGCAGAATTAAGATAATCTTAAAAATTGCTTTCATCACTAGATATATTCCATCCCAAATGCCCTGAGCACAAAATAGGGGATTTCCACAGAGGTGAAATAGGTCCCGTAGCCAAATGAACTAGGCCTCAAGAGCTGGGGCCAAATATCTTTTTTCTCCTAAGAAGGGTCAAGTACACATTAAAGGGTGTGTTTTACCAAGCAATGCTGTATTGGCTATCAGCAAGGGAGTTAGTTCTCCAATTAAATGTTGTATTTTATTAAGGGAAAACAGAAAGTATACCCCAGGCACATTTCCTATGACAAAAGCAGTAATTAAAAACAGAAGCCAATTAAAAAAGACCAAAAAAAAAAAAAAAACCCAAAGGACTAGAAGAGAATATTTACTATGCTAATAATGACAGACTTAGCTAATACACTAAGACAGGAGAATTTTTTTAAAAGTAAATTCACATTTCAAGAGGCATTTAATAGCCAATGAGCATTTAAAAAACACTTCCAATTTATAAACTTAAAAAGCCAAAATATTTTCATGCAAGCTAAGGACACATTAAAGTGATATAATAAAATGCTAAAGGCAAAGAGAAAAGTATTAAATGTAGTTAGAGAAAAAGAAACCCAAAGACTAAGAGAGGAAAGCAAAGACAGAAATGAAGCTATCCGAAGACATGTAAGAAGTATTCAAAACCAATGTACTAACAATCATCAATGTAAAATGTTTACATCCAACAAAGCCATTTTCCAAGGACAGTGAGCCAAAAAAGAAGTGTTCATTATTCTCTTCCAAGTTTTTTTCCCAATTTATTATTATGGTATTTTGACTGCATGCCTGTCTGTGAGGGTGTCAGATTGGAACAGGAGTGACGGACAGTTGTGACCTGCCATATGGGTGCTGGGGATTGAACCTGGGTCCTTTGGAAGAGCAGCCAGTACTCTTAACTGCTGAGCTGTCTCTCCACCCCTACCCCCACCAAATTTTAGTAAACAAAGCTATAAAGGAAGTGCTCTAGATGGAAAAGTATAGCAACGAATGGAGAGTAGTCAAAATGTGGCAAATATTAGGTACTGGCTATAAAACCAACAATTCCAAACAGGATTCCAGCTATCTGGAAAAGAGTTCTATTTTTTTTAAAGATTTATTTATTTATTATGCAGTGTTCTGCCTGCATGTGTGCCTATGTGTCAGAAGAAGGAACCAGATCTCATTATAGAAGGTCATGACCCACCATGTGGTTGCTGGGAATTGAACTCAGGACGTTTGGAAGAGCAACCAGTGGTCTTAACCTCTGAGCCATCTCTCCAGCCCTAAGAGTTCTACTGTATGACAAAAATAGCATATAAATCATGAAGATGGTGAACAAAGCTAACAATTCTAAAATAATGTTTGTAAGTTAAATAGATTACAGAACTGGGCGCTATGGCACACACTTGTAATATCAGCACTTGGGGAGGCAGAGGCAGGTGGATTTCTACGAGTTCGAGTCCAGCCTGCTCTACAGAGTGAATCGAGGACAGCTACACAGAGAAGCCTTGTCTCAAAAACTCAAAATAGTAATAACAGCAATAAGAGATTAGGAAATACTAAATCAACAAAAAAAAATGATAAGATTTAGAAACATAGGACAGGGCAAACAAATTACAAAGAACAACTATATTAAACCCAAACAAATTGTAAGGCTCTGCCCCTAAAGATTTTTAAAACTATTTTTTTAAATCCAGGCAGTGGAGAGATGGTCAGTGGTTAAGAGTGCATACTGTTCTTTTGCTTGCTTGTTTGTTTTGTTTTTGTTTTATTCTAGACAGGGTTTCTCTGTGTAGCCCTGGTTGTCCTGGACTCCCTTTGAAGACCAGTCTGGCCTCGAACTCAACAGTGATCCAGCGGCCTCTGCCTCCCGTGTGCTGGGATTAAAGGCGTGCGCCACCAAGCCCGGCAAGCGCATACTATTCTTAAAGAGGTCCCAAGTTCAGTTCTTAGCACCCTTCTTTGCTACAGGTTTAGAACCTCCTGTAGCTGCAGATCCAGGCTCTAGCATCCTCTTCTGGCCTTCACAGGTACCTGCCCCTAAGTACACATACCCTCACATAGACACATGTAACTGAAAATCAAAATGAAATTGTAAAACAAAACAAAACAACCCAGCCAGGCATGGTGGAGCATACCTGTAACCCCAGAACTTGAGAGACCTGGCAGGAAGATCATAGGTACACAGGTAGCCTAAGCGACATGTCGTCTCAAAAAAGAAAAAATATTCTAAGAGATACTCTTTTTTACTTATTAGTGGTGCTGGGAACTGAATCCAGGGTGGCATACATACTTGGCAAGTATAGGGCTGAGGACATGGCTCAGTGGTAGCTTGGCCTTGGTTAAACTTTGGATTCAATTCTTAGTATTACAAGATAAACAAAACAATACACAAGTGCATATACCAACTAGTTGTATCAAAACAGTTTAGTGAGCAGGGCATGGTGGTGCACGCCTTTAATCCCACCACTCAGGAGGCGGAGGCAGAGGCAGGTGCGAGTTTGAGGCCAACCTGGTCTACAAAGTGAGTCCAGGACAGCCAAGGCTGTACAGAGAAACCCTAAACCAAAACCAAAACCACTAACCAAAAAAAAAAGAAAGAAAGAAAGAAAGAAAGAAAAAATGTGTTTTAGTGAAAAACATATTTTTCATTGGTAATAATATAAATGATAAACTACAGATAAGATGAACCAAAACAAGTTGGGCAGTAATACAATAGTATTAAAATGTAAAAAGAAGATGTAAAATAGTAAGACATTTGAATAGAAAAGGGGTACCTGTAATAACTCTGATAACAAATATTAAAACAGGGCTTGAGAAATGGCTCAGAGGCTAAGAGCATGGTCTGCTCTTCGAAAGGTCCTGAGTTCAATTCCCAGCAACCACATGGTGGATCACAACCATCTATAATGAGATCTGGTGCCCTCTTCTGGTCTGCAGGTGTTACATGGAGGCAGAATACTGTATACATAATAATAAATTAATATTTTAAAAAACAAATATTAAAACAAAGTCCTAAAAAAACTTAAGGTAGAGCCCTAAAAGAAAATCTAATTTAACAAACGTGACACCCTGAATTAACTTAAAAAATAAATCTGAGTAGTCCTTACCCACTAAAGACATTAAACCACTAGCCTAACATCTGCTACTAACAAAACTGTAGGCCCAAGTCAATCCAATGACAAATGTTTATTTATGGCAACAGTGATTAGGAGCAGCCCAACAATGGATATATGGTAAGGAACAGAATATATTCTTACAATAAACTGTATCATGAAGGAAACGAATTATAAGCAAAAGGCTCACAAAGTGGTGATGATTATGTTGTGAACACACGGGGGCAGCACGTTAACACTCTCAACCTCTGGAAGACCTATACAATTTAAGGAACCAGTATTTTCCAAACGACTAATACACAAGATGAAAGCCCTTTGAAGGGTAAGGTAAATTAGATTTTAATAAGCTCATTCATAAGGCTTCAACTTTACACTGTAACCAACTTTTTAAAAAAGAGATTTTATTTATTATGTATACAGTATTCTGCCTGCACATGTGCCAGCTAGCCAGAAGAGGGCACCAGATCTCATTATAGATGGTTGTGAGCCATTATATGGTTGAACCCAGAACCTTTGGAAGAGTAGCCAGCCAGTGCTCCTAACATCTGAGCTATCTCTCCAGCCCTGTAGCCAACTTTAAAGAAACTGTTATCAAAATTGATTATCAAAGAAAATACAACTATGTAAAATTATTAAAATGTCCCTCCTTTCCAACTACTTAGCTAGGCAATGCCAGATTATTTTGCCATACTTCAATCTGTACAACAGACTAAATACATAAGTAATACCTGAGCAATTAAAGGTGGCATGAAGTCTATTTGCAAAAACACAGTACAGGGGCTGGAGAGATGGCTCAGCGGTTAGGAGCACTGGCTGCTCTTCTAGAGGTCCTGAGTTCAATTCCCAGCAAACACATGGTGATTCACAGCCATCTATATAATGTGATCTGATGCCCTCTTCTGGGATGCAGGTGTAGATGCATATAGAGCACTCATACACATCAATAAATAATCTTGGAACATAAAATATGAATATAAAGTATGAGTCTCTCTAAGTTCAAAACAGGTGAAGATATGTTTGTTAACGCAATAAAGACCATGGTGACAGTTCAAGGAATACTTTCCTTCTAGAATCAACACACACAAACTGTTTCTAAGGTACCTGTAGTCCTCTATTAAACAAGGTGAAGAAATAGCCTACTTGCCTTTTTTGTTGTTGTTGTTATTTTTCATTATAGTCTTTCTGTGTAGCCTTGGCTGTCCTGGACTCTCTGTGCAGACCAGGTTGGCTTTGAACTCACGAGATCCACCTGCCTCTGCCTCCCGAGTGTTGGGATTAAAGGCGTGTGCCACCACCACCCAGCTGCCGGCTTGCTTTCTTTGTAAACACATTTTCACACATACACAAAAAAGCTATTCTCTTAGAAGGAAAAAAAAATCCCATTTTTTCCTAAATGAATCTATAAATACAATGAATAAGCTATTTAATGCAAACACAAACATCCCAATGAGATTTTCTTAGAAACTGAGATGACATCTGGATAGAGGAAAAATCCAGGGCTTTCCCTGACTCCCCAGAAGAAAATACCAAGGTACATTATGAAGCTACCATAACTAAAACAGTATGGTAACTGCTAAATAGGTCAAAGAGGAGTGTTTAGAACATGTCATAATCAAGGGATAATGGCCTATCCCAAATGTTTGACTTTCTTACTCACTAGGGAAGATTTAAAATTAAATGAAGCTGGGCAGTGGTGCACAGCTGTGACCCCAGCTCTCAGGAAGGCAGAGGCAGGTGGATCTCTGTGAGTTTGAGACCAGCCTGTTCTAGAAAGTGAGTCCAGGACAGCCAAGGATATACAGAGAAACCCTGTCTTGAAAACCCAAAATTAATTAATTAAATTTGATATTTTTCAATTATTAAATGGGTTAAGATGTTTAGAAAACATTGTTGCCGGGCGTGGTGGCACACACCTTTAATCCCAGCACTCGGGAGGCAGAGGTAGGCGGATCACTGTGTGTTCGAGGCCAGCCTGGTCTACAAGGTGAGTCCAGGATGGCCAAGGCTACACAGAGAGACCCTGTCTTGAAAAACAAAACAAAAAAAAAATTGTTACCATACAGTATTTCCTAGCAGAGTAATGAAAACCATACCTTTCACTTCCCCGCCAAACAAGATTTCTCTGTGTAGACCAGATCGGCCTTGAACTCCCAGAGATCCACCTGCCTTTGCCTCGTCCCAAGTGCTAGGATTAAAGGCCTGTGTTACCATGCCCCGCTTCAATTAACTTTTGGGAGGGGGGAGGACAAGGTTTTTCTGTGTAGTCCTGGCTGTCCTTGAACTCAGAGATCTATCGTCCTCTGTCTCCCAGTCGGTATTAGCTGTCCCCACCACCCTGAAAGCCATACCTAAGGTGAATGAAAATTTAACAGACTGCCTAGCATTCTCATAAGAATTGAATCTACAGAAACAGTACCAGCAGCACCCAAAGCCTGTTTATAATAGCTGGAGGGGGGACACACGCCCCCCCCAGCTCTACAGAATTGTTATAAGAAAATCTGAAATGTCTACTGCCTAGACACTAGGGCATGTCCAATATATTTGTGCTAAATATCTTTATCTTTCTTATCTAAAAGAATGTTATAGTCAGGAAATGTATTAGCAACACATTTCAAACATCATCTTCCTTAAAATAATAATGACTGACAAACACTTGGTTATCTTTTA
This sequence comes from Acomys minous, assembly GCF_964271855.1. Taxonomy (NCBI): domain Eukaryota; kingdom Metazoa; phylum Chordata; class Mammalia; order Rodentia; family Muridae; genus Acomys; species Acomys minous. Next base: position 7,439,500 of record NC_140494.1, on the reverse strand, counting down.
TTTTTTCTAACTTGGGCTCTCCTTTACTACAAGACAATTTTCCAGGAGGCGTAGTCTCTTACACCGTCAGGTGTGTGTGCTTTGTACTAAACCTCTTAAGATAGGATTTCCAACAATCCCAGATTTTAAAATACCACATATTCACCCGTTTTCCTTTTGCTTCTTTCTCAGTGGGAACAATGTGAGTCCTCAGGTCATTTGTATTATACAAGTTTAGGTAAGATTTTTATTAACTTTGCCATTCTAATTTTACCTTCAGAGAGAATACAGACGAGAGTAGGTTAAGTTAGGCACCTCCAATTGCTAAGTCACGATCAAGAGAAACTCAAGAAATTTCCAACTATCTGCAATTTCTACCAAGTGCTGGTGGGTACCGCCTTCTGACCAACTTCGTGGCCAATCTACTGCAACACTCCTTCAACGTTACTGCAGCCGACTGCTGTCTTCCATATGGGTAGGACCACTGATACGTAACAAATAAGTAAATAACATCACGTGTTGCCTTGGATGCTACCGAATGCAGCAACTTGACTGGAGGGCTTCCCGAAGAACCCTCGGAGAATGAGCTAGCCCAACCTCCATAAAGGGAAAACTTCAGTGCAGAATTATCACATTCCCTTGGGGGGGGGGAGGGAGAGGGGCTGCCCTGTGACAGGCGACACAAACAAGACGCTCTAGCTTAAGCCTTTTTTTTTTTTTTCTGCCTTAAGGCGCAGAGGCGAACTCGGAAGCCCTCCACGGGCTCGCACTGGCCCTGCCTTCTCCGCGCGCCCTGGGCGACAGAGCCATCTGTCCGGGGGTCCCGAGCGCCGCCCACCTCAGTCACCGCGGGTGCCCCTCACGCGCCGCGGGCGCCGCGCTCTTCCTTCCCGCCCCCTCCCCTGCCACGGGCGTCTGTGGAGGTGCTCGCCCCGACGCCCGTGGGAGCCGTTACCTGTCCCCGGCGCGGCCGCCTTCCCTGAGGAGTCGAGCTCACCGCTCAGTGTCTTTGCCATGCTTTCGCAGCGCGTCCCTTTCTCCTCCTGGCCCGTCGCCCTGCCGCGCCTCCCTCCCGGCCGCGCGCGCGCCTCGGGGTCCGCTGCCCCACTGGCCGCGAGCCGCCTCCTCACAAGCCGGACGCTGGGAAGCTGTCGACTCTCCGGCCGCCTCGGGGCACCAGCCGCCGGAAGTAAAACCTCGTGGCCAAGGAAAGAGGGAGGGGGCTCCAGAGACAGAAAGTGAAAACCCGAGCGCCGCGGCGGCGTAACAGACGGGAGCCAATCACAGGGGAGCACGCCAAGGCGCAGGCGCGACCGCCCGCGGCGTCCACGTTGCTCTCGCTTTTTCTTTCCTGCGCAGGCGCGTGGGGCCAGCGCTCACTCCGGATTGGACGGCAAGCCAGTTTCCCTGGCCGGAAATAGGAGCCGTATACCGGAAACGGAGATCCTCATCCAGGGCATAGTCTAGTGTGTTGTGGGTTACTCAAACCTTCTTTCCGGCTTTCCGTGTACCAGGTGCTGTAAATGTGACAGGGCAAGATAGCGCAGAGACTCCTCCATCTTGTACTCTTGCTGACCTCATTATTTCCCGAATGGAAAACCCTGTGGAAAATTACTCAACTGTATTCTAGGACCCGAGGCCAAGATGTCACAGCTAATTTAGCTTCTGTCAAACTGCTTGGTTGTGGAAAGCTCTTCCCGGCAGCTGCTGGGTCAGATACAGGTTGTAGTTTGGCCTTGATGTAAATGCTCGAGGCTGCACTTAAGTTTGAATACCTGAGTGGAGTCCCAGCTGGCTGGAGTAAAGGCTATCAGCTGACTATAAACTGAGCGGCCATCTTTGGTGACCCTGGTGATGGTCGGTTAGTCCGGCCCAAGTGCGACATTTCAGAAATCTCAAACTTAAGTTCATGGTGGGAGTTCCCCAGACCAACTCGAAGACTGCTATCTATGTGGAGAGTGTTTAGGTGACCATATAATTCAAGTCTATCCTCACTAGAGATAAGAATTGCCTAGAGAAGTGAAACAGTACCAAGCAAGTGACTTGGTGCCATGGGTTGAAATTTAGTCATTCAGGCTGGAGAGATGGCTCAGCAGTTACAAGCACTGGCTGCTCCAGAAGTCCTGAGTTCAATTCCTAGCAACCACATGATGGCTCACAACCATCTAAACTAGGATCTGATGTGTCTTTTGGCCTGCATGCAGGTGTACATGCAGATAAAGTAGTCATACATAAAATAAAATAAATCTTTAAAAAAATTTAGTCATTCAGTGGGATAGTACTTATGTCAAGTGCCATATTAAAAACTGGGATTTTGGCCATTGGCAAGGTTAAAAAAAAAAAGGCTCTACTCATAACAGTTCATTGTAGAGGTGAGTTAAATTATAAGCTACCATAATTATTTCAGGTAATGTGTTGTGAAAATGGATGAAATGCTAATAAGTGGAGTTGGTGGCTAGAGACTGGAACAGGAAAAGCAGAATGATAAAGATTCAATAAAAATGGGATGTTTGAAGTCCAAACGCAAAGATGTAAGTGACCAAACAAACCTTGGAGGTAGAGCTTTATGAGCAGAAAGAAAAACAAGTGTCCCCCACCCCCTACCGCTAAGGTGAAAATAAGTGTTTAATAATTCGATAAGACTGCTGTGAAAGTGAAAAGATAAGAAATACGGTGCCTAAGAGCCGAGTGGGCAGTCAGGAAAATGTCCTCTACACAAGCATGACTTCTATCTGCATGACTCCTGTGGGGTGGGGGTGGCCCAGTTCATACCACCAGCTCCGAGGAAGGGGAAGCAGGCAATTCCTGCCTAGTTTTCTTGTGACTCCAAGGCCAGACAGAGACCCTATGTTAAAAAAAATAATATGGACAGCCAGGTGGTGGGTGGTAGCACACGCCTTTAGTCCCAGCACTTGGGAAGCAGAGGTAGGCAGATCTCTGAGTTCAAGGCCAGCCTGGTGTATAGAGTGAGTTCCAAGACAGCCAAGGCTACACAGAGAAACACGGTGAAACCCTGTCTTGCAAAATCTGATGATGATGATGATGATGATGATGATGATGACAGGTACTAAGGAACAACACCCAAGGTTGACCCCTGATCTCCACACACATCACACACATGCACCCACACACAAACATGCACCTGCACACATCTATATACAGACAGAATAAAAGTAAATCAAACCTGGGCTAAGGATATAGCTCAATTACAGCACTCCTGCCTGCTGCTGGAAACCTAGCCAGTTACCCAGGACTGGTGATGTCATGGATCTTAGAGAACTATAACCACCTCTTCCCTATATGTGTAAGGGAAACTTCTCTTTGCAACTGATGGAAACCATTACAGAAAACCACAGCCAGTCAAAATTCAGAGATGTGAAGGCCAGTCTCAATGGATACAGCTATAATACAACTCCAACACCTAAAATTCAGGGACATGTAAAAGTAACTTGTATTCACCTGATTTGTCATCTCCGAGGCTTACTGCCTCCATCTGCCAACCTAGGCCTAGTCCTAGAAACCTCTAGCCTCCATACAATCTATTCTAGGCCTAGAATGTTTTCAGCCTCTGAGACTTACTGCTGAATAAGCTCACCCTTTCTTGTTCTTTCTGAACTCTGGCTGGCTGGTTCAATTCAGCTGTTCTGGCTCAAACTCCTCTCCAAACGGACTGATTCAAAACTGGCTTCTCAGCTTCTGACTGAATAGCTCTGCTTGGCCTCAAACAATAGCAATCTATTCCAATCTTCTGGCTCCTTCCCTTTCTTTCTCTGACTCCTTCTGCCTTCACCTGTGTCTATCTACTTCTCTCTTCAACCTTTCTCTGTAAACCTTTCCTAGTAAAAACTGCCTCTGAATTCCACAAACTGAACTGCCACCAACTCAACTCCACCGCACTTCCTTTCAACTCATTGACTCAACCAATCTGACTGAACAGAACTGACTAGAACTCAAAGACCTGCAAGCTTCTGTCACCTGGAATTTAAAGACATGTCTGTATTCCAGCTGGATCACACAGACCTACAAGGTTTTTGGATGTGATCTCTTGCCAGAGCAGCCATGTTCTGGATTAAAATCCCTCTACAGGGAACATTGTGGAAGAGTGGGTGGAAAGACTGTAGAGGTAACATGAGAGGAGGAAATACCAGGAGGCTCCAGCCTTACAGAAAGAATTACAGGTAACTAACGAAGACTAAAATCAGGAGGAATTGTTCTTTCCTGGAAAGAGAACACTAGGTGGTTATCCAGTAATAAAAATGGTCATCCCTGAAAACATACAAGCTACGTAGGTTGTATTTCTGTATTTAGGAGAGAGAGAGAGAGAGAGAGAGAGAGAGAGAGAGAGAGAGAGAGATTGTATATAACAATTAATGCAAAAAGGCAATGATTTTGGAGATGGTTTGGAAGGAGGAAAAGGAAGTGGAAAGTTGCATAATCATTAATGTACAAAAAAATTTTTTTTTAAGTTTTAAAAAAGAAAGCCTCCTTCTATTTCAAGCACAACATGGTGAGTTACAACCTTCTGTAACTCCAATCTCAAGGGATCTGATACCCTCTTCTGGCTTCCAAGGACACCAGGCACACAAGTGTGGAATATCCACATGTACAGGTAAATCAATTTTTGTTTGTTTGCTTTTTGTTTTTTTCAAGACAGGGTTTCTTTTGGCTGCCCTGGACACTCTTTGTAGAGCAGGCTGGCTTTGAACTCACAGAGATCTGCCTGTTCTGCATCCCTGAGAGATGGGATCACAGACATGGGTCACCACACCCAGTTTGGCAAATCAATTTTTTAAACAAACTTTTTGGTTTTTTGGTCACGTGACATAATCTCAAGAAGTGCCTACATCAAAATAAAACATATCAACAAAAATTTAGCTCTGTAGCAAAAATATAACTGTTGTGTAATTACTACATTATTGGAAAGTAAGAGAGATGGTAGACAGGTAGAGTCAACCTATTTTTCCTATTAAGTAAAACAGCGTGTGGTGCACACCATAATCCCAGCACTCTGGGAGACAGAGGCAGGTAAATCTCTGTGAGTTAGAGGACAGCCTGGTCTACAAAGTGAGAAGGCTATATAGAGAAACCTTGTCTTGAAAAACCAAAACCAAAAACCAAAAACCAAAAAAAGGGAAAGAAAAACAGCCTAGTATTAACTTAGTCATGAGTTTAGTACTCACTCTTATGCAAATCTGTAATGAAATGGAGCTGGACAAAGAGAAATGTAAAAGTGCAGCTGGAGGAGAAAAGGAGCACAAGGAAATGTTCTGTTGGAGCCAGTCCTGGGATCCAAGGAGACAAAAAGATGAAAGAAAGCCTGATCCTAAATGAAATAAAGGGAGTGGTGACTGCAGGGCAGGACCCCACCCAGCTAAGCTTCCAACTTGTGAAAGGAATTAAAGTGTTGGTTTCGGGGAGGAATCTGAGAAAACTTTACCTCCAGATACAGACGTTCGAAATGAAAGCTTTACTTTCTGAACTCAGGGAGGCGGCCAGTTCAGGACTTGAACCCCGTCCTTGAGGGGAATCTGTTTTGCACATTTAAAGGGTGAAAACCATAGAGCAAAGGGGACGAAGGTGGGCTGTAGCATTGTCTAATCCTATTTTGATATAAGGGCGTTTCCATCAATCAGGATAGGAGTAGGTCCCTGGGCCTGGGAACATGAACTGTTTGACCCTGCCAGCAAGATGGAGTTGTCCTTGAAATGTCTGTATTCAAACAACTGTTTCTTTACTTTTCTTCTGCTCCTTCTCCTCCTTTCTTCTCCTTCTTTCTTCTTCTCCTCCTCCTCCTCCTCTTCCTCCTCCACCTCCTCCTCTTTCTTTTGGTTTTCAGAGAAGGTTTCTCTGTGTAGCATTGGCTGTCCTGGATTTACATTGTAGACCAGGCTGGCCTTGAACTCATAGTGATCCACCTGCCTATGCCTCTGCCTCCCGAGTGCTGGGATTAAAGGCATATGCCACCACGCCCAGCAACAACTGTTTTTTATTTATTTATTTATTTATTTATTTATTTATTTTTACAAAAGAAGCTGTTCAGCTATTGGAAAGCCTCCAGCTCCACTAGGACCTGTGACTTTGAAGTTATTTTCTCCCTATGATTAAATGGAGTCTGAAAAATGAAATGGCAGTACTTTAGAATAAGGTGGTTTTTTTATTTTTTGTTTTTTGTTTTGTTTTGTGTTTTGCTCATTTGTGGAAGGATTGTAGGCTTTATCCCAGGTGAAGGCAGTCTTGGCCGGTCTTGGAAACACCACCAATACCCCGCTGAGATGGATGTCGTTGAAGACTGGGAGGAACCATCCAGGCTATTGTGTTTCTAATCGAACATCAATGGGAGGAGGGATCCAGGAGCAAGACCAGGAGAGAGAGACAGAGAGAGAGACAGACAGAGACAGAGAGACAGACAGAGAGACACAGAGAGACAGAGAGAGACAGAGACAGAGAGACAAAGAGGCAGAGAGGAGAGAAAGCTGCAGGTTCGGAGCACGAGCGCATGTGGATTGGGCAAAGGACCAGCGCACAGGCCAGAGACACCTGGGGATCCGTCCTGTGGAACAGATACTGTTCCACAGTATCTGTTTACTCTTGTTTCCCTTTAACCTTTTTTTCCCTCTAGTATTAGTCACTTGCCCCATCTGCCAGGGAGCTCCTTCTGACATAGCATTTCAGCCTCCTGGGTGGGGCAATGGAGGCTGTAGGCTCCTCTGTAACTACAGTATGATGTCCTTACCAGGGCCCAGGAAGGAGGAAAGGCTAAAGAGTAGGCAATGGGGCATTTATCAGAAGCATCTGATTAATCTGTCCAGCTGAAAGACAGGGGGCAATCACATTGGCTGGACTGGTTAACAGCAGCTTTCAGCAGCTTGCGGTCCCCAGGTGATCCCTGGATGGAGTCTGTCAGCCAAGTGAAAATTTGCTGAGACCAATATAGACTAGGGACAGAATTAACATTGCCTAGTAATAGGGGAAGGTGGAGAATCCCCAGACCAGGGGGAAAGTTCCGTTTTCAGGAACAGGCAGGTGTGCTTATCTGGAGTCCATTGGGCTTGTGGCAGGTGGATCCAATCATTCTGTGAAGTTTCTAAGAATCTTTGTAAGCTTACAAAAGGAGGCAAATTGGCTTGGAAAACAATTTAAAATTTGATTAATGTTAAAGCTCTGAACAGTCCTAATGTAATAGTACCTTAAATAATTTATCATCATTGACATTCTTATATGCTCTCACCTTCATAACTTGCATTTACCAACCTTACAACATCTCCTTAGACCCTCAGACATTTTCTTTTTTCTTTAAAAAAAAGATTTCTTTATATGAATACCTGTCTGTATGTACACCAGAAAGATTAACAGAGAGTATCAGAGCCCATTACAGACGGTTGCTGGGGATTGAACTCAGGGCCTTTGGAAGAGCAGCCAGTGTTCTTAACCGCTGAGCCATCACTCCAGCGCCCTCAGACATTTTCTTAACTCCTCTAACCTTCATAAGTTTTACACTTTTTCTATCTAATTATTCACCACAAGACATAAGTGGTTGATTACTGGGCACAGTCACTATAAAGTGAGTTCCTTTCAGATAAAGGGATAGCAAAAAGTCATTTCTTTCATTAGTCTAGTTTTCAAACCCATCAGAGACCTGAGAAAGATAAATTATAGCAGGAAGTATAATCCAAATGGCCTATGTAAGAATTAAAATGAGCAGGACTACACAGAGAAACCCTGTCTCAAAAAACAAAAAACAAACAAGAATTAAAGTGACAGAGGCTTGCCCAGTACCCAGATGGCCATCCCATTAAGCTCCAGTCATTTGGATGGCTCCATTGGAGACACAAGTCACAGGGCAGCCTCAGTCTTCACTGCCAGGCCTAGAAAATCTGAGAGACTTTTCTGTGGAAGAGGAACTTGGGAGATTGACCTTACTTCGTCTTAAGCAACCAGAGGCATCTCTAGTGTCTTGCTTGTCTATGGTTACGTCAGGGTCCTGGGAGTGGGTGAGGCATTGGGGCAGTCTTGCCCAGTGGTTAGCATTACCATAACTCAGGTGGAAGTGTTGGTGTCCCTATCTTCTTGGAGACTTTAGGGTTACAACTAGGATCTGAGGGTCTCTGTCATAGTAAGCTTTTTCATTAACCATTTAAATGCCATATCCAGCAGATCTCTGAAGTGCCTGGGGACTAGCTATCTATATCTAAGTAGACAAATGTTGTTTGTTTTTAGTTATTTACCTTTGTTTAGCCTTGAAAACATATACAGGAGGCCAAATAAATCCCATCTTGGTAATCAATCATGACCATAAGCACAGTCATCCTATTCCAAAGGTTACAATAATTCATGAGGCCGGGCATGGTGGTGCACACCTTTAATCCTAGCATTTGTGAGGCAGAGGCAGGCAGATCTCTGTGAGTTCGAGGTCAGCCTGGACAGCCAGAGCTATTACACAGAGAAACCCTGTCTCAAAAACAAACAAACAAACAAGTCAAAACCAAAAAACAAACAAACAAACAAAACATGAGTCAACCAAGAATCAAGACAATCAACTGGGGCTGGAGAGATGGCTGAGAGGTTAAGAGCACCATCTGCTCTTTCAGAGGTCCTGAGTTCAATTCCCAGCAACCACATGGTGGCTCACAACCACTTGTGGCGGGAAGGTGCACATGAGGGCAGAACACTGTATAAATAATAAATAAATCTTAAAAAAAAAATACAATCAACTGTATCCACCAACCATCTTCAACAGTCCATAATAAAATGACAATCACTGAACTGAAGCTCCTTCAGCATCAAGATCCCTAAATATAGAGACTAGGAGTTTTCTTCACCCCCGACATGACACATCAGCATAGAACATAACAATTCCCTCTATGAACCAGTTTACCAAAAAAAAGCTTTCCTTAACAATGCCAGTAAAAACAGAGAGGCCAAACACACACGTCCTTAAATCTGTCTCAGCCTGACTAGACGCCATGAACCAGCGATTATCATTTCATTTTCAATGTTGTAACCTTTTAATATATATTAAATTTTTTTCTTTATGGTAACATTAATTATAAAATAAATGCCCTATTTGCAGGCAATCCTAGGATATTTCTGTAAAAAGATTTTTTGACACCTCCCCCATAAAGGGTTGAGAAACTGTTTCAAGTTCCTTGTCAGACTGCCCAAAGTCACGTCTTTCAGAAACAGGTAGGAATTCTTTAGTCTCTGGAGTTTAGGTGGCGGTGTTATAAAGAAAGAAAATCCAAATCATTTGATTTTTACCAATATAACATAAAGATAATTTTTTTCCAGTTAGCTGTTATCATCTTTTCAAAGTCTTGCCCCAAAGGTACACTTTTGAAAATTCACATTTATCAGAAAAAAGCTTAGATGTGCCATGCTGCTTTAGCTTTCTATATCTGTGGCAACACTTAAGAGAACAACTGGAGTGGAGAAATTATTTTGGTCTATTATTTCAGAGGTTTCGACCCACGGCTTGTTGGCTTCATTTCCTTGAGCCCAAGGCAAGGCACAGTGTGGAGGAGGGGGCCCTGTTCACTTTGTAGTAGACAGAAAGCAAAGACACGGGAACCAGAAGCATCCAGGGTAGGATGGATCCCAGGGACAGTTCCCAGTGACTCACTTCTCCAGCTAAGCTCCAGCCCTGGCAGGCAAGTCCAGCCCATGGCCCTTGACTGCATGAAACCAAGCATAGCTATGAATGTGAGCCAACATAAAATAATAAACGTACACCGGACATTATGACTATTTGAGACTTGATTGCACGATTCTGGAGCATGAAGTCTATATGACATTGCTGTGTCACAGTGTGGAGAGGCTGGACATTCCTTTGGGTTTCTGTTGGGGGTTGGTCTGATGTATTTTGATGTTAATTAATAAAAAAGCCGTCACACAAGGGCAGGGCAAATGGGATAGGCGTGGCTAAGGTTCCAAGGCTGGGGACAAAGTGAGACTGGAGAAGAAGGAAGGCCACCATGGTTAGATGGAAGAGAAGCACATGGCTGGCGTGGATGGAGGATTTGGTCCAGATAAAGAACATTAACAAGTATACGAGATTATGGATGGGAGGTAGCTTGATAGAAATTACTAGAAGCAGATGGTATGGAATACCTTCCCCCCCCCCCCAAGTAGTTTAGGGGACTAACATTTGCCCTGCCCCAGGTAAACTAAGGCTATTTAAAAATATAACAGGTGCTGGGTGTGGTGGTGCACACCTTTAATCCCAGCACTTGAGAGGCAGAGGCAGGTGGATCGCTGTGAATTCGAGGCCAGCCTGGTCTACAAAGCGGGTCCAGGACAGCCAAGGCTACACAGAGAAACCCTGTCTTGGAAAACCAACCAACCAAACAAACAAAACAAACAAACAAACAAAAAAGGAAGCAAATGATTGCCTAAGAAACATACAGTAAGCATTTGTATAACATATGTACACATACATGTACATATTCATGTATGTTGTATGTGGCCTATACTCAGTTCTAAAGAATACTTTTCAGGGAAGAAATGTTGAGTTAAAATACAAACATTCAAACATAGCACATTGGCAAGAAGGAATACAGGATTCCATAGCAAATATATGGAAATAAAACCTACTACATCTGCTTAAAAATGCAGAAAGCTTGCAAGAAAACACGCGAGAAAGGGCTGGGAGAGGGCTCAGAGGGTACTGCGTGTGCTGCACCGTCTGTGAAGACCCGAGTTTGGATCCTCAGAACTCAATCTAAGGCTAGGCAGTGCAGCCATCTTGTCACCCACAGTCCCAGCACCCCTGCCCCTAGCTGTGAGGTGGAAGCAGAAGGCTCTCCGAAAGCTCACAGACTTGACATTCGCAGGGGTGAACAGGTGGCCCTGACTCAAACAAGGTGGGAGACAAGCACTGACAAGGAGGGTACCCTCTGACCTGCACACACATCCTGTCACTCACATGAACATGTATACTCAAGATTTGCATTATACAAAGAGAAAACAGAACAAGTAACTACAAGAGCCAAAATTTGATAGACAAATGGCCAAAAGAATGTAGTTACTTTTACTCAATGGCTTAGAATTTTATTTCAAGGCTTCTTCAGGAGTTTGGGTTCCCAAGAGATACCATTCAAGTTCTCCTAAAAAAATACAGTACTTGTGGTCCAACGTGCAGATGAAGTTTAAGGCTATCCAGGCATCCTTACCTCGGAGGAAGACTGCTAGTGATGTTTCCAACGATTCTGGTGTTTTCATGTTCAAGTCAGAATATATTTCTACGCTGAGGCTCTGTACAGGTCAAGGTGAGAGAATCTCCCAAGAGGCTGCAGCTACCTTTGGTAAGATTAAGTCTTCTGAAAGAAAAGAAAGAAGAGAAGAGGAGAAGAGAGGAGAGGAGAGGAGAGAAGAGAGAGAAGAGATGAATAATAAAAGTTCATTTACTGGTTGACTTCAAATCCTCTGGGAAGACTGGTTTCTTATTTCTGCCGGGCTGCACATGGCGCTCCAGCTCCCTTCTACTAAAAATGGTTAGTGAGACACTAGATTAAAATCGTCCACCAAGAAATGCGGTTTTCATGAACTAACGTCAACTGTTTTAACGTTATGATTTATTTTGAAAAATGGAAGAATCAGGCATTTTGATCACCACCTTCGGTGAAAAGCTCTTCTTGAGAGTTTAAGGCGTGACGAGACTGGCTACTTTGCTCACCCGGATCAGTGTAAACTACAGGATGCCAGTTTTGACAGGTAGGCACATTTTGCATGTGGGCACGCGTTATAAGAACTAAACACTTTGCATCTTTCACATACGGACACGTGGTTTAGGCTTTTCTTCTAAACACAGAACTTGTTAATGGGTTCGTATTCACACATGTGCAACGTGTCAACCCGAGCGCACATTTTGCACACTTCTGTTTTGCATGTTACATGTCTCTTTGGCGGAGACAGCGGAATGAGAACGTACAGGTGGCGCGCGGCGGATCAACAGAAACTACAACTCCCAGCGGTGGCGAAGGAAGCAGTCAGGCCCCTCCCAGCGGCCTGCGCTCCTGGGTAAGTCCCGGCTCAGTTCCCGGCTTTGGGTCCCCTCTTAGGTCCGAGTTCAGATCCCAGAGAGTCTGGAGTCACAAGGCCGGTAGGCAGGGGCGCCCAGCCGGCGAGCCGCATGGAGCCGCGCGCCCCAGACGCCTGCTTCCTGGGAGATGTGGGTACGTGTTTCGCGCCGCAGAGGCCAAGGGCACCGCACAGAGGCTAGAGCCAGGATCAGCTCTTTGGGGCAGAGCAAGCTCATGGATGGCCTTTGTCACGGAGATGGGCACCGTGCGCCCTTCCTAGTTGGTGGTCAGAAGAGCTGGGGTGGCACGTAGTGATTCGAGTAGGGTCCCAGTGATCCTGGGCGTCTCAGACCGGCGTTTATTGTCAGTCACTTTGTTTCAGGCGGTTGAGCTGTGGGTCTGGTCATCCCTGTGATGCCTCAGGTATGGGAATCGGCAGCTGGAGTCTACCCGAGCACCGCACACTTTGGGGATCTCGTGAGGTCATTGCCCAGTTCAGCGGCAGAGCCTAGGAACTGTGTGTGTATTGGACACACTGGTTGGCAGCCTCAGCAGGAGGCCACTGCGGTCGCTGCACCACCTCCCGGGCGCCTGGTGCAGTGTATTGTGTGCAGGGCTACAGCATCCTACCCACACAGCCAGCTGTAACCAGGGAGTATGCTCCGGAATGGGGACAGGGGCCAACCCAGCGGCGTGCCTGGCGCTAAAGAAATGCTCTCTGTACCTTTGGGTATTCATAAAATGGACTGGAAGGCAAAGGAGCATTCTTTGGAGAAGTAAAAATTTTCTTCCTACAAATAATTATATGGTAAAGGAAAGGGACAACGAAAGTGTACTTTGAAAGCTTGGGAAGGAAGGAAGGAAAGAAAGAAGGTAGAAAAGGAAGGAAGAAGGTAGGAAGGAAATAAGGAAGGAAGGTAGGAAGGAAGGAAAGAAAGAAGGAAGGAAGGAAGGAAAGTAGGAATAAAGGAAGGGAGGAAGGTAGGAAAGAATACAAACCAAAATGCTCCACCCAGTATTTTACACAAGTGAAAATAGTAAAGTAAAGAAAATCGAATCTTGAGGGTTAATTTAGCTGGCTGGGAAATTTAAGTCATAACAAGGCAGATAGGTATTTTAATTGATTTTTGTAAAACAAACAGAACGATCAAAGACCGTCTAATAAGCATCTGTTTTTCCTGGCACCCTAGGCTGGCACAAGACTTTGACCCTGATAGCATAGCCTGTGTTTGAGTATGCAACGGACGGCTAAACCACAGGAGTCTGTTAAACATACATTTTACTTTGTTCAGGTAGAGGTTAGTATGGCATCAGAGCGAGTCATGGTGGCACTTACCTGTAATCCTAGCCCTTGGAAAGCAGAGACAGTAGGGGCATGAATTCCAGGCCAACCTGGGCTATATGGCAAGACCTTGGCTCTAAATAAACAAATATTTAAAAAACATCGCAGATATATTTTCTGCATAGCTTGTGGAGAAGAAAACCACATTCTCCATTACTGGGTGCATACATGTTAGGGTCCTTGGATATTTTTGACACTGTCATTTAAAATTTGTTAATATGCTTCTCCAAAAATATGTCCTGCTGATATTTGTATTTCCAGCCTGATTGAGTTGGATCCAGAACAGTGTGACTGTTCCAGCAAAGGTAGAGTCCACCACAGGAACTTCAGTCGTGGACATTCAGACCTGTAAGTCTATGTCCGCATTGATTTGTAACCGAGATATTTACACATAACACTTTTTAGGTGCTTTTTGTTTGCTTATGTAGCTATATTTCTCTTCCCTCAATTTAAAGAGGACTTTGGAGAGAAGGGACAGAAAAGGTCTTTCATGTGTCCTTGGGAACCTCCTAGCTTTATCGAGTCTTAGCAAGGACTCAGGATGTTTTTCAAGGGTTAGAATGAAAACCTTATCTTAAAATATGAACTCAAAGAGAAGTGTGAAAAGCATACATGAGGCTAAGAAAGCTTTGAAAGGAAGTAATAGTAAGTAGTAAACACATACTTTTATGAGCAAAACAGCACATCTTTTTTTTTTTTTTTTTTTTTTTTTTTTTTTGGTTTTTCAAGACAGTTTTTCTGTGTAGCCTTGGCTGTCCTGGACTCTCATTGTAGACCAGGCTGGCCTCGAACTCACAGCAATCCATCTGTCTCTGCCTCCCGAGTGCTGGGATTAAACGTGTGCGCCACCACGCCCAGCTCAAAACAGCACATTCTTATCTTCTATGGAAGTTGCCTCCTTCACAGGAAAGCTAAGACTGCTGCTTTCAGATGAGAGCTTTTTCTCAAGTTCTTCAACAGGAGTGAAGAGAAGCGAACTGTGGAGGAAGCATGCACTTGTAATATCAGCTTTTAGGAGGTACAGATGGGAGGGCTGTGAGTTCAAGACCAGCTCAGGCTACTACCAAGAGCCTCTCTCAAAAATATACAAACAAGAGAAGACAGGACCAGCGTGAGGGCTCTGTGAAGCGAAGCCCAGGCTCACTGTGTTTTGTGGTTGGGACTCGGGAGTTAAGGGGGTGGCTAAAGGCAGGGAGGGGCAGAGGCAGACAGCAGATTACTGGGTGAGTGAGGAGGACAGGAAGGAAAGGATGAAGATGCAGTGTTGAAGTAACCCTGCGCATTCAGCAGCCCGCTGTGGAGGAGACTCCTGTGGCTCGGTAGTCGTGCTTCCTGGGTCTTTCACTTCCTAGTCGAGCTGTTTTCACTTTCGCTTACTCTCTTCCACTTTCTTTTCCTTAGTCTTTCCAAGGTGCAACTCCCTTGTCTCTCTACAAAATGCAATTTTTTTTTTTTTACCTCATTGTAAATCTCATTGTGAGATAGTCCTCTCCTTTTTTTACATTTAGTGAATTTAAAAGTCAGGTTTTATTTGCGTTACGATTTTTTTTTCAAAGAATATAGTAGAGACTTATAATTAAAACATTTAAAAAGACATGGTTGAGAAACACTTTAAGAACTAACAAAAGCAGCTCAAATTTAAAAAAATGTATTTCATTAATTTATTCATATTACATCTCAATTGTTATCCCATCCCTTGTGCAGCTCAAAATTTAAAGTAAGGATTTCTATAAAGAAAGAGATCTGATTTTCTCTTGGAAGTCCAAATGCCTGCCAATTTAAGGTCCATTAAATTAAAATTTAAATGCAGACCGCACAGTTAAAGCTTGATGATAATGACCAATAGCACTTATTGGGTGCCTACTTCAGGCCATTCCGGGACACCATACCATGTTTAGTGGTCATAGGATCCAGAGGAACAAGCACTGTTGTCTTTACAGTGGTGGGGCGGGGGCGGGGGGGAGGATAAACCCTCAAGTGTGCAGCAGTAACCCCAGAAGCCAGAGAGGCCGGGCTGTGCCACCCCTTTATCAATGCTTGTATGCCTTCTCCATCACTGTAAGGAGGTTTGCAAAGTAGCTGGGAGGTAAAGGGCTAATCCACTTGGCTCCCCTTGCTCATGTACTAGCTGTGTTTTTTAAAGTCCTCAGCTCCAGAAGCCATTGTTAGGGGCGCAGACCTTAGTTTTCTGAGGCTCCAGGGAATAAGTCACTCAGGACTCTGGATTTTACCCCTGAGAGCGAAAGATAAGTGCTTTGAAGCCTCTGTTGGAGCATCTTGTTCTCACTCAGAGTCATTCGTACTTCTTTCCTGGTGGTTTTCCAGCATGTGTGGCTGGCCTGCCCATCCATCCCTCCATCTGTCTGTCCATCCATCCACCTATCTACCAATCCATTCAGCTAGCTATCTGTCTGTCTGTCTGTCTATCTATCTGCTTGTTTTTCTCTGTGTAGCCCTGGCTGTCCTGGGAATTAACTCTGTAGACCAGGCTGGCCTCAAACTCAGAGATCCGCCTGCCTCTGCCTCCCAAGTGCTGGGATTACAAGTGTGTGTTGGCACCTCCCCCCTTTAAGTATTTTTATTTATTTTTATTTATTACATGGTGTGTGTGTGTGTGTGTGTGTGTGTGTGTGTGTGTGTGTGCCTGTCAGTCTAGCCTGATTGGTAAACTCAGGTTCAAGGGGGAGACGCCATCTCAGGTTCAAGGGGGAGACGCCATCTCGTAAAACACAGTTAAGGAAGGCATGAGGAATTGGCCTCTGGCCTGGCATACGTGTGCACCAGCACCGCGCACAAAGAGAATAGAAGTCAGTGGAGGGCTGTGATCAGGTCCCACATGGCCAGCTTATTATTTGGCTACATGAGGAGGAAGGGAGACTGGAGCGAGCTGGTAATGAGAGACCAATTATATAGCAAAGATTGAAGGCTGGGCTCCAGCCCCAGGTGAAGTTTGCCTAAAGAGTGCAGTGTCTCAGGTTTCAACAGAGCAGTACTCGGGAGAATACAATGCTGCGGTCCAGAAATGGGGCCATTTATCACAGCGGGGTGGGGGTGGGGGCTTGGCGCTGGGTTGGGCCAGCCCAGTGAGGCCTGACCAGTCGGATTTTTAATTGGCTGTATTTCCTTACTCTTATGTGCTTACCCTTCAGGAATATACTTAAGGCTCACACCCCGCATGCTGTGTTTCTCCTTACTTTTTCACTATACTTCCTGGTGCTGTCAACTGGTCTTCATGAAGAGACTGTCTCGTTCTTCCCTGGTTTGTAACCCTAGAGGTCACATCCTGTGGTTAGGCGCGTGAGATGTAGCCTAGATGACTAATGCCCTTCTCTGCTATAACGGCTATCGTTTGCTGACGTCAGCGAGCAGGTGGCAGCTCTCTCTATGCCCGGGTTCTTCTCTGGCTTTTGTTTTGTTTTGTTTGTTTGTTTTTCAAGACAGGATTTCTCTGTGTAGGCCTGGATGTCCTGGACTCAATTTGTAGACCAGACTGGCCTCAAACTCACAGCGGTCCACCTTCCTCTGCCTCCTGAGTGCTGGGATTAACAGTGTGTGCTACCCTCACTCGGCTTCTTCTCTGGCAGTTTGTTACTGTAAGGGCTAATGTTTCTTGTCGGGCTTAGTTGGACTTGCAATAACCTGGAAGGTACACCTCCGGGTGTTTCTGTGAGAGCCCTTCCAGAAAGGTACAAGTAGTGAGGAAAGACCCAAAGGGGTGTGGTGGCTCCAACCCATGGGCTGGCGTCCCAGAAAAAAAGGAGGAAGCAAGTTTAATGCTAGCTAGCGTTCATCTCTCTGTGCTTCCTGCCTGTGAACGCAGTGTGGGAGCTGCCTCCTGCTCCCAAGGCCGTGCGTGCCTTTCCTGCCTCTATGGATCTTATCTCTTTACCCTGAGCCAAATAAACTCTCCTTATGGTGCATTTGTCAGGTGTTTGGTCACAGCAATGAGAAAAGTAACATAGTTACTCTTAAAATTTAAAAACATAGTGGGACACGGCACACGCTTTTAATCTTAGTACTCGGGGAGGCAGAGGCAAGCGGATCTCTGTGAGGTCAAGGCCAGCCTGGTCTACAAAGTAAGTCCAGGACAGCCAAGGCTACACAGAGAAATCCTGTCTCAAAAAAAGTAAATATAAACAAAATTATTTTTGTTTTATGTGTCTGGGTGTTTGGCCTGCATGTATGTTTGTGTATCATGTGTGTTCAGTGCCATCAGAGGCCAGAAGAGGGCATTGAATCCTTCAGGGCTGGAGTTACAAATGGTTTTGAACCATCATGTGGGTGCTAGGAATTGAACCTGGGTCACTTGGGAGAGCAACCAGCACTCTAAACAGCTAATCCATCCCTCTTCTTGAATTGTGGTAAAGAGCATATAGCCAAAGGTTACCACCTTAACTTTTTCAGATGTACAGCTCAGTGGCATCAAACGTTGCCCACTAAACACACCAGTGACCTCCCACAGAACTCTTTATCCTGCAAAACTGGCTCCATAATGCCCATTAGACTGTATCTCTTAATCTTCCGCAGCCCCATCGCGCTGCTTTCTGTCACTGCAGTTGGGTTTACCTTAGGTACCTTGTGTGAGTGGACTCATGTGGCCTTTTGTGACTGATTTATTTCCCTTCACGTGATGTTTTCAAGGTTTAAGTCATGTTGTAGCATGTGTTCATGTTTTCTCCCTAGGTGAAGCTAATGTTCGTATACCACATTTTGCTCGTCCAGTCATCTCTTGATGAGCACTTGTACTGTTTCTATGTTTGTTGGGTTCACTTACAGGAGTATCAATGAAGGGTTTCTTACGGGATTAGGCATAGCTCAAAGACAGCTGCGTCCCTAAGCGTCCACCCCTGCATGAGTGACATCAGCGTGTGTGACCGGAGCTCATGGCACAATTCATATGCAGCTCCACACTGGAGAGTGTCCTTTACAGGCAGCTCAGTTGGTTGGAGACTCTTCTAGGCTTGGCTTTTTGAGAGTGTCTCTCATCAGTCCTTACTATTTATTTATTTATTTTAAAGATTTATTTATGTATTATTTTGTATACAGAGCTCTGCCTGCATGTGCACTTGCAGGCCAGAGGAGGGCATCAGATCATTATAGATGGTTGTGAGCCACCCTGTGGGTGCTGGGAATTGAACTCAGGACCTCTGGAAGAGCAGCCAGTGCTCTTAACCGCTGAGCCATCTCTCCAGCCCCAGTCCTTACTATTTATTGAGTTAGTTTGGTACAGGGTTTCTCTGTGTAGTCTTGGCTGTCCGAGAACTCAACAATGTAGACCAGGCTGGCCTGGAACTCAGATTGATCCACCTGCTTCTGCCTCCTGACTGCTGGGATTAAAGGCACATGCCAACACTGCCCAGCTCAGTCCTTACTATTTATGTCTGGAGAGTGAGAGACCTTTTGAATTTGGTCAGTTTCAGGAACTTCTTGATGTTATTGAATTGTTTGCTTCCTGGTTTTAAGACACTTCCTTGGAGAATGGGATGTTTTACCATCTCTTAGAACATCCAAAGCATGCAGAGTCTTAATGAGCTTCCTTCCAGAATTGAGTGTTTTATCTTAGAGAAAACTGCTATACAACAAATGAATATGAAGTAGCATTTTATTATAATTTGAGTTTGCATTTCTTTCATGATTATTGATGGTGACAGTCTTTTCATAAATGTCTGTTAAAACCCTCTGCCCATTTTAAATGTAGATTATTTATTTTTATGTTGTTGAATTGTACAAGTTTTTAAAAAATATATGCTTGGCATTAATCTCTTATCAGATATATATTTTGGAAATATTTTCATCCATTTTATGAATTATCTTTTAACTCATTTGACTGTGCCCCTTGATGGGCTGAAATTTCTCCCCTTTCCTCCTCCTCCTCTGCTTCCTCCTCTGCTTCCTCTTCTGCTTCCTCCTCTGCTTCCTCTTCTGCTTCCTCCTCTGCTTCCTCTTCTGCTTCCTCCTCTGCTTCCTCCTCTGCTTCCTCTTCTGCTTCCTCCTCTGCTTCTTCCTCTGCTTCCTCCTCTGCTTCCTCTTCTGCTTCCTCCTCTGCTTCCTCCTCTGCTTCCTCTTCTGCTTCCTCCTCTGCTTTCTCTTCTGCCTTGTCGCTTCCACGTCTGGTTATCACATTTGCTTCTTTTGATTTCTGCCTTTAATTGTCACTGCTAAGACTATTGTAGCTGATATATGTTTACTGGAAAACGTGGTTACCAGGAACTGCATTTATTCTAAAGACAGGTCATATAAAGAAATGAGGTTAGATTGTCTTTTTCAAATTGTGTATTTTATTCAAGTATAATTGATTTAACCGACTCATCCAATCATTTGGCGTACAGGTGAACACAAGCAGCTTCATTCAGTCATAGACCGTGCGTACTAGGTGCTAGGAACACAGCACTGAATAAGCAAGGTTTAACTTGCACGGGCACAGCTTGCCTCCTCTGTGATTTTTCCATGCACTTGCCTGGGGGGCTACTTGGGGGATTTTGCTTCTAAATTCCCATCGCTGGAAATGCTCCTCCATTGTCACAGGTGTGGTGTTTTGAGTTGTCTTTGCCTTTGCCTTGCCCCTGACTAAGAGCTGCCTGTCATCCCATCTATGTATGTTTGTGCATGGAAGAGGAGAGCGCTGATGCCATGTATACTCTGCTGAGTGAATATACGTCAGGAACTGCACATGACACGCTAGCTCTACCTCAGGGCCTGCTCTGCCCCTAGTGGCCTCCGTCTCTCCCTCCTCCTCTCCCCTCCCCTCCCTTCCCTCCTTCCATGCCTCTGCTCTCCTTTCTTTCTCTTCCATCTCCTCCTTCTCTTTTTCTCCTCTCACCACCCCAACATAAACCTAAGACTTTACCTTGTCACCTTCCCTTGTCATCCTCCTCTTTTTAAGGTTTCATAAAACTTCTCTTATGTGGGCTTTTCTCCTCCCACGTTGACTTTAAACTGTTAATTAGCCACTTTTCATGATCCCTCAAAGTGTACATTGCTACTTATGGGGCACATCCCTCTTGGTAAGGTACCATATGCAGAGGAACATGTATGGAAATGCTGGGTGCAGCAGTGAGCTATAGCTTTATCTGTGTGGGGCCAAGGGTGGGAGATGGGGTCACAGTGCGAGCCAGATTCATAGCACAGACACCCTTATATGCTTTGGCGATATAGAGCTTTACCCTCTAGTTGGTGGGGATTGCTTATGGATTTTAATAGTAGCATTGGGACCAATTATATGGTCCCATATGCTGCCTTGGCTGCAATGGGCCCTGGAGCCCCCCCTCCCCCCATGTATTCCTTTGTCTTGATGAAAGTAGGTGGGTCTTAGTAAGGATTGTGTTTTCTCTTCAGGTTTCTGGGTGGAGCGCACCCCTGTGCATGAGGCAGCTCAGCGGGGTGAGAGCCTCCAGCTTCAGCAGCTCATTGAGAGTGGAGCATGTGTTAACCAGGTCACGGTGGACTCCATCACACCCCTCCATGCAGCAAGTCTACAGGGCCAGGCCCAGTGTGTGCAGCTGTTGCTGGCAGCTGGCGCCCAGGTGGGTGACCGTTTGGGATGGACAGCCACCTAGTTGCAGCTGTGGAACTTGGTGGGACAGGCTCAGGAGAACACTAGAGAGAAGGAAAGACTGCAAGGTGTGCAACGTGGATAGACAAGCTGCCTCAGTGAAACTGCTTAGGGCTCTGGGGCCATGGAGGAGGGCGGACGGTTGCTGTGGACCACAGCAGGAAAGTGTTTATGGATTGGGGCAGTTTTAGCAATGTGGTTTAGCACAGCTCTGCTCTGAGATGGCAGAGCTAGATAGCCACAGACCAGGTAGACTTGGGCAGCAGGTGGGCCTGGGCTGAACAGTTGCTGTGTATTTTTAAAGATTTATTTATGCATACAGTGTTTTGCCAGCATGTACACCTGCATGCCAGAAGAGGGCACCAGATCTCATTATAGATGGTTTTGATCCACCATGTGGGTGCTGGGAATTGAACTCAGGACCTTTGAAAGAACAGCCAACACTCTTAATCTCTGAGCCATATCTCCAGCCACCAACAGACAGATTCTTAAATGCCAGGATATCCAAATGAGGTGCTGGCGAAACAAGTGGGGTGAGGTGGAGAAAGAAAGGAAGGAAGTGAACTTTGGACCTGGTTGTCCTGGGTACGATGCATATTCACGGCACAGTTAGTTTCAGCGGCCAGTGGTTCCCATTTTGCGGGCTACTGCCTGCTTAGCAGAGCCGGCAGGAGCTGAACCGGGCCCTGATGCTGGCGCTTAGGAAGAATATGTGACTGTGGTCTCGGAGCTCACAGGTAAGTGCAGTGAAGTCAATGCAAAGCTTAGACTGGAGCAGGTGTCACAGTTTTCAGTGTGTACCCACGTAGAAGCCAAACCTCCTGGATAAATTCCAAGCGTGTTTTCCCAGGCTAGGGTGTTGCCTTCTTCCTGGCCTGTGGTTTTCACATGGATGAGACACGCTAACCAGTCTGGAGCATTTCTTTTTTTTTTTTTTTAGCCAGAGCTTAAGTTAAAACCCATCCTGCACCTGTTTCTCCAGCTTCCAGCCTCAGTCTCCCCATTCCTGCATTATTATTATTATTATTATTATTATTATTATTATTATTATTATTATTATTATTATTTTCTTGGGGTGGAAGTGAGGGTGAAGTTGTGTTGTATCCTGCACTGGAAGGGAGGACAGATCCTCCAATGAGGGCTTTCTATACTTAGGAGACTCCTGTGCATTCCTGGCCCCCAATCCATGCATCTTTTTCTTTGAACTCCCCTTGCGTGGCTTGGTGCATACCAGCAAACTGGTGATTTTAAGACGTTATCTTTGCAAAGACGAATCTGTACAAACATTACAAAGGACCATCACATTCATTTACCTAACCCTCTGACATTCGTTTCTTCTATCCTCTGAGGTGGATGCACGCAACATTGATGGCAGCACCCCTCTTTGTGATGCCTGTGCCTCAGGCAGCATCGAGTGTGTAAGGCTCTTGCTGTCCTATGGGGCGAAGGTCAACCCTCCTTTGTACACAGCATCCCCACTACATGAGGCCTGCATGAGCGGTGAGTCCATGTGTTAGGGACCATTGAAGTCACTTAGAACCCCAAAGGATGGTGGCCTGTGTGGATAGGGGAGGGGCCAGGAGCATCTCTTGGTTCTTGTGGTCTTGAAGAAAAGAATACAGACAAGAGACATAGTTTAAGCACAAGTTTGTTTATTAAAGCTAAACAAAACAAATGCTCCACAGAGAGATTGGAATGGACCTTCCCAAGGTATGGGCAGCCCAGAGAATTCTGAGTTGTGAATTTTTTATTTTTATCTTTTGGTTTTTGGAGACAGGGTTCTCTGTGTAGCCTTGGCTATCCTGGATTGACTTTGTAGACCAGGCTGGCCTCGAACTCACAGAGATCCACCTACCTCTGCCTCCCAAGTGCTGGGATTACAGGCGTGTGCCACCATGCTCCTCTCTGAGTTGTGGATCTTAAAGAAGTTTTAATGAATATGTGTAAGGTAGGTAGCATATTCTCCTCCTAAATTACAGTGGACCAGACTTTTTATTTTAGAATATTTCTCCTTATGGTCTTTTAAGAAAACAAAACCCACAAAAGAAGAGGTGTGTATCAAAAGCCTCAATGCCAGCAATATTATAATGATGCCAGGTGGTTTGGGGATGTGGACCCTTCGTTAGCATGTACGTGTGGGGAAATGCCCTGGTGCCTTAGTATCAGATACAGTGGAAACAACCGAACAGAAGCTTCAACGATGTCTATCCATGAAGGGACGTTTGACCAAGATGTAGCTACAGTGTCCCTTGGTTACCTCACATCTAATGCGTTGTCCATCAGTAAAACTTGATCCGAGGGAAGAGGGGCAGAAATAAAAATGTGGCTCAGGCTAAGCTGGGAGCAATGGCACTAACTGAAAAGACTTTATCTAGGAGCAGGGACCTCTGGGAAAAGGAGAGGTCTGTGTGGTGACTGTGATGTTAAGAGGAGCTTGGCCAGCAGTGGCCGTGGGGCTGGGTTTCAGAGATGGGGATGGTTGTTGCGTAGCTGTCAACTCCAAGGAGACACTTCAACGATATGAGAAGATGGAATCTGCGACCACATCTTCCTGAGAAGAAGAGAGGTGGCCAGAGCCTTGATCCAGAGCTGCCCTGAGCACAGAAGGAGCAGCAGGAAAGAGGCAGAGGAGGTGCTGGAAGGCGGCAACCTGTGTAGGGAGGAAGCCAGAGACAGGGAGGAAGCCTTCATCCAGGAGACTGGCTGGGATGCCAGCAGCCACGTGTGCTTTCTAGAGCCTGCATGCTCCACAGACACGGTGTCCAAGTGGTTTCCCACATCTTCTGTCCTCAGCGGGAGATAGGCTGTCACCTTTCGTTTCACATCCAAGTATGCTAAGAATTCCCAAGGGGACAGGAGAGAGGCCTTCAGATTCTCTTATGGCTATGCAGAGTTACCAACCGCCTTGTATATTGGGATATAGGCTGTTTCCCCTCCTGTCACTGCAGGGTCACCCTTCTGGCTGCTGTTTGTCACCACGACCATTTCCAGTGTGTGTATTCATGAGCGTCCCCATCTTTTCCCCGTTTACTTTAAGGGAGTTCCGAATGTGTGAGGCTTCTTATTGACGTCGGGGCCAACCTGGAAGCACACGACTGCCATTTCGGGACCCCTCTACATGTCGCCTGTGCTCGAGAGCATTTGGACTGTGTCAAGGTGTTGCTCAATGCAGGTGTGCTGCTGTTTACCTGTGCCAGGCTAACGGAGGGCTGGGTAGCAGAAGCAGACAGACAGGTTCTCCCACTACTCAGGAGACCTGATGCCTTGGCCTTTGTATCTATAAAACCAGTAAAATAAGACCTATTTTTCCCCACGCATTGGGAATACATCCTCAGTAATGTTTCCATAAGGCCTGGCATACAGTCAACGCTCAGTAAAGGCATCTGATTACTTTATTATTTACTTAGTGCATGCGCACATGTGCATGCATGTGTGGTTCATGCACCAGAGTGGGATACCAAGTACCCTGCTCTATCACTCTCTGCCTTTTTCCCTTTAGAGAGGGTCTCTCTCTGAAGTTCGAGCTAGATGAGCCCCAAGGATCATCCCGTCTCTCCCCCTCACACAACACGGTTACAGGCCACAGGGCCGTGCCCAGACTTTTATATAGTCCCAGAAATGTGCACCCAGGCCCTCGGGCTCGCACATCAAGTACTCCTACCTGACGGGCCATCTCCTCAGGCCCATGAATGGTTGTTTTTAGAGAACACAGGCAGCTGTAAATAATGTCTGCGTGGTAAGGTTTACTATCGGAGTCTGAGAGCCAGAGGCATCACGGGAAACGGGATTGGCTGAATATAGGAGAACGGAGCATGCGTAATCTGGCTTGTGGCAGGTATTTATAATAGGCTCCCTGCAGAGAGAGTCCCACCATCAACGGAAGGTCTTCACATGTCTGGGAAAGATGAAATCCTTTTTGTTTTTTCTGAATATTTAAATCTTTGGCTGAGTACAGAACCCAACAGTACCCAGATGGATGTTGGGACAAGAAAGCCACTTACAACTGGGTAAACATTAAAGGTCATTTCTTGGTTTATATTCTCAGAACACAAGAAGTATAACAAAGTATAGTCATTTTGAGCTCATAGGGTTTTTTTGTTTGTTTGTTTTTGTCTGTGTGTGTGGTTTTTTTTTTTTTGTTTTTGTTTTTGTTTTGGTTTTTCAAGACAGGGTCTCTCTGTGTAGCCTTGGCTGTCCCGGACTCACTTTGTAGACCAGGCTGGCCTCGAACTCACAGAGATCTACCTGCCTCTGCCTCCCGAGTTCTGGGATTAAAGGCGTGCGCCACCACGCCCAGCTTGAGCTCACTATAACTTTGAATTTTGAAACCTGCTTTTCTTAGTGTTAGCTCTCTGCTATGATAGTGAACTTATGGATGCAGCAGATACAAGCTCTCTCTCTCTCTCTCTCTCTCTCTCTCTCTCTCTCTCTCTCGCTCTCGCTCTCTCTTTCTGTCTCTCTCTCTCTCTCTCTCTGTGTGTGTGTGTGTGTGTGTATGACACATGCAGAGGCCAAGAGGGTATCAGATCCCTGGAGCTGGAGTTACAGGCGGTTGTGAGAACAGCATCTCTCTGCCCTTCCACACTTTGCATTTTAAGGCTCTCTTGTAGCTTTTTCCGAAGAGTGAAGCGTCTCCTTTCCAGCTGTCACTAGTGTCCTTTTGCTAATGTCCCATTGGCTTACACTAGCCCTTGTGCATGTAGTCCAGCTTTGACAAATTTTGATTGGGTGACTTAAAACAATTGCCATGGTAAAGGGGAAGGGACTGTACTGCCCGAGCCCGCCCTGGAGCTGAGGGTGGATCTGTCTGCTCACTCCACCCTCGCTTCTAAAGAGAGACTTCCATATATTCAGCAAATTGAGGATTAGTAGAATTGGGGGGTGGTCTCCTTTCTCTATAAGGCAACTAAGCATTGAGAAAAGATGGAGTCTGGGGCAGAATGTACCAGAAAAGGAGAAAAGAGGGTTTTGAGCCTTAATCCAAACTGGAGCTGAAGCCAGGAGGAGTCATGAAGACATAGACCAGATGCCACTTTAATTTCTAATGGGTCCAATCTAAGGATTGAACTACTTTCTCACTGTGAGCTATTTCCAACCTATACAGAAGCAGCAAGAAGCCGCGTAGCCCTAGGCATCACGGATGGAGTTTCACAAAAGCAATGAGAGCCTATGCTACTGAAGCTAAATCATAGGCCTGTTGCAGAACCTAAGGAAAGGCACGTCCCGCATCCCAGGAAAACACGCAGCAGGTGCTTCTGCAGTGACGTCAAAGGTCCTGGCTCTGTGGGCGGATCTGAGCCATACCTGGGGCGGCCGTCCTGCACTCCACAGGCCAGCAGAGAGGGGGTAGCTCCTTTCGTTTTTGCAGGCAGAGAGGCTGCATTAAGGAACTAGACTATGTTTGCAGAGGAAGAAAGCTGGTGAGGTGCAAAGTCCAGTTATTACGGTTAAGTAATTTTTCACCCGGTCACTTAAAGTAAATATTTAACTCTTCTGGAAGCGTCCAGGAGTGGGTAGCTGAGGACTATTTACACTTCCATCTCCTTGGCACAGGCCCTGTTACTGGGTACTGAGTCATTTGTGCCGATGTCCCGGGACTGTGCATCGGTGTGTTAGGGCAGCCCTCACCTCACTGCCTTCTGTTTTACTCCAAACCACATTAACCCTATTTTGTTTTGAAGTGGGGATTTTGCTAATAAGCCAGCTCTGACCCCAACCCTTCCTCCGTGCCATGGCACTGACAGTTCTTAATGCCCAGAAGGAGTTGGTAGCTTTATCACCTCCCTGCTTGGCCAAGGCATAAAACTTCTTTGTGCCACGAAGTCACTTCCTCCAGACGTTCTTCCTCCCTCTCCTGCTACTGCTCCAGGTTTCTAATACAAATGTGTCTGTGTTGGCCTCCTCTCGGGGTGTCTGCCTGCGTTCGGCACTGACGTGAGCCTATGCATATTGCTGTGTTCACGCTTGGTCTCATGTTCCAGTCAGCACCTTTCCTCATTTGCCCCCGTTTCTTCCACCCAGTCAAGTAACGCTGAGCACACATTATGGAAAATTTTATTGTTTACTTTGGGAAGGCCACTTTGAGAGAGTCACTCTTGGTCCAACGCCTTATCGGAGGAGCCGTGGGAGCAAGCAGCAAGGGAGGAGGGGTGGACAGGAGGAGGGGTGGACCTTCCAGATCTTTCCAGCTTCCTCTTTCTCTCTGACCTTGAAGGAGCTTTGCTTCCTTGTGTCTCTTTCTCCACTGTTAAGGTTGAAATAATGACCTTTCTTCCTGGACGCTAAGGATATTGCAAGAATCAATAAGAAAAAGCCAGTTGGACTCTACGTTCTTTGAGCTTCACAATTTAGTTTTTCTTACAAATTTTCTACCTAGCTTTAAAGATTTTTATTTTTGCACGATGATTATAGCGGTTTAAAAATATTTATTCCTGTAAGCAGGCATTGAGAGAAAACCATGTGACGTAACCGAATGACTGGATTTGTGGGGCAGGCTTTTCTTTACTGCTTTCTCATACCAGTCTGCACTTCTCTATCCGGAGGCCTCTGTCTGCTGCTAGGAGGAAGGGAAAGGGCGCTCTCAGGATGGCGCCGAGGCCGTTGTGGAACACGGCTCTTAGTTACTTTAGAGGACGAAACAGATTCTGAAGCAGAGAGCAGGCCTTTCCAACTATGTTTTGAGCAGTGGGCCCAGCACCTACTAACATGACCACTAAGCAGTGGCATGCTGCTGGCATAGCTTTGAAACTGTGATTTCTGGAATTTATTGATGCAAAGATATTTGCTTGGTATTTAAAAACATACTTTAATCTTTTTCCTATCAGTTGTTAGCTGTTAATTCTTCACTGGTTCAGGAGGAGACTTAAAAGATGTTAACATCTTCCAAACAAATTCTAAGGTCTTGGGAAACCCATTATGTAAACCAGTGGTTGCTGTGTGTCAAGAAGGACATTTCATATAGACCATTTAAAAAAAAAATAAAAATCTTTAATTTTTAAACATTTACCTTACATTTTTATTTATTATTATTGTGTCCATATGGGTTCAGGCATGCATGCAGCTTTTGTGGGGTTTGTTCTTTCCCTCCCTCTCTTTGTGGGTTCTGGGGACCCAGCTCAGTTCACCAAGCTTGTGCTGAGTCATCTTGCCAACCTCAAAGTCTTTTTTTTTTTTTTTAGTGTATTTTAAAATGCTGTGTTTATCCACACCACCCTGAATGTGCCCGCTCTTGTCGGCTCTCAGAAGCTAAGCCAGATCAGATCTGGTCAGTACTTGGATGGGAGATTTAGGATTACCGGTGCCGTAGGCTTAAAATGCTGAATTTAGCTGCTAATTCTTTGATTCTTTCTGTATGTCCCCAGAAAGATGAGGAGAGTGGAGCTGAGTTCACAGCTAACCTTTCAAGCCCACTCTGTTTCCCCTTTATCTCTCT
Source organism: Acomys minous (assembly GCF_964271855.1). Lineage (NCBI taxonomy): Eukaryota > Metazoa > Chordata > Mammalia > Rodentia > Muridae > Acomys > Acomys minous. Next base: position 7,411,178 of record NC_140494.1, on the reverse strand, counting down.
CAGTGTATAAAAGAATATATTTAAGGAATATTCGTTCTTTCATCCAACCAGTTATTTTTTTTGAGCCCACCATACCTGTGGTAGAGCATCTGTGTCACTTGGTGTTTCTGTATCCAGTCCAAGTACAGGCTGTAGCATTTGGATGACTCGGGGAGAGCCTCTGGAAGTCTAAGGAACTTAGGAGGACAGACTACAGGGCACAGACTCAGAATAGACGTTTGACCCATAAGAAGCCTTTTACTTGGCTTTGTGTGTGTGTGTGTGTGTGTGTGTGTGTGTGTGTGTGTGTGTATCTTTTGCGTTTTGGGGATAAGGAATTTATGAGGACAGACTACAGGACACAGACTAAGAATAGACATTTGACCCATAAGAAGCCTTTTACTTGGCTTTATTTGGTGTGTGTACATATATTTTTTGCTTTTGGTATATATATATATATATTTTCCCCCCTTCCTCACTTTCGAAAGGAAAAAAAAATATTGCTCTTGGTTTTTGAAAGGGTACATAGTGTCTTGATTTCGTTTTCTGGGTGGGATTGCTTTTGTGGTCTGCCTAAGGGTGATGTGCTGGGCAGTCTTCCTCTTGGTCCCACGTTCTCCCCTTGGTGACAGATGTTCTCTCTCTGGCTCTCCAGGGGCCAATGTGAATGCAGCAAAACTTCACGAGACCGCCCTTCACCACGCGGCCAAGGTAAAGAACGTCGACCTCATCGAGATGCTCGTAGCGTTTGGAGGCAACATCTACGCCCGCGACAACCGGGGCAAGAAGCCCTCGGACTACACGCGGGGCAGCAGCGCCCCGGCCAAGTGCTTTGAGTACTATGAAAGTGAGCCAGGCTCTTTTTGTGCAAACACTCTCATATCCCAGGCTGCCAGGAACCCACTCTCATTCATCCTGGGCCCCCAGTTTGCTAGTTCTCTCTGAAATTTATGCTGGTTGTTTTGAGTTGAGTCCCGGAGCTCCTGTCTTCGGTCCTTGGATGTATTGGGAATACTACTTCTGTCTATGCGGACTGTTTTGTGCTGAGGCATCAGCTCTGGCCTTATTCCTGTAGCCGGTGGCTCCACTGGGGATCGAGGCCTGTACTCGCATGGGCCGGCTGCTAGCCCTTTCCTGGCATAAAACCATCACCCACGCCTCACTTGGCTGGATGTGTGACAAACGAGTCTCTTGGCCACAAATTAGTTCTTTGCTGAGTCTGTTTGCTAAATAGTGTCAAAAACGAACCAACGGCCCCACCAACAAAACATAATGCCCCGGTGTCTAAAGACGCAACCCCACGAGGTGAATCTCTGTGGGTATCACAGGAACCCCGCCGCCTGGCTTCATTACCCCCACCCCTGGCTGTCTGACCTTTCAGAGGGGACGCGTGATCCGTCCTAATTCTTGGCCTCTTCCAGTTCTGTCTTCACATTCATTAGGTTGCAGGGTGTGTTTTTTTTTTCCCCAGAAACTATCCTCATGTGTTTCCTTGATCCTTTTTTTCTTTTTTTTTCTTCCAGAGACACCTCTTACCCTCTCACAGCTCTGCAGGGTGAGCCTGAGGAAGGCCACTGGCGTTCGAGGGCTAGAGAAAGTCGCCAAGTTAAACATCCCTCCGCGGCTCATCGACTACCTTTCCTACAACTGAGCTGCAGGCAGGGACTAGAACGGCTGTGACCTTGCTGCGCCGAGCCCTGGGCCCTAGTGAGTTCTGCCTGCTTCTCGGCAACGCCATCATTGCTATAGATAGATTGATTCTCTCTGTGTTCTTTTTGGCTGTCCGTTTTGAGGTCTTCTTCTGAACTCTGGAGAAGATTTCCGAAGCACCAGGAGGCCAGTGTCTGGCGTCACTGCTGTGGATGTAACCCTCGCTAGTCTTCTGGAACTTATGCCGTTGCACTGGGATGGGCTCAGCTCTCCTGGTTTTCTCTTGTCACCGACCTCCCTCAAAGGCACGCAAGACAAGACAGTGCAAGTTGCACAGGGAGTACTGGGGACTCAGGAAACCGATGTTGCTTATCTCGTGTCTGTATGCCATGCCACAGAGACATCAGGTCCAAGCACGTGACCCTGTGGACTGAGATGAGCGTTCTGCTGGCATCTTGCCACTTGGACAGTCTTTCTGGGGCAGCAGCGGGCACTTCCCAAGCTCCACCTACGCCCAGGTATATCGCTCAGGGGCTTTACAGATCAGAGTGGGGAAGGTTCAGGATTTGTACCCCACATCTAGCAGTGTTTCTTGGGATGATTGTCTCCAATATTAGGATTCAAGTCTGTTAAAATGTTTATGTTGGGGCCCGGAGAGATAGCTCAGGACCAGAGTTCAGTTCCCCGCACCCACATCAGGCAGCTCACAACGGCCTATTACTTCAGCTCCTGGGGATCCGACAACCTCTTCTGGCTTCCTTAAGTACTCACATATATATGTGTACAGAGGTATAACTAAAGTAAAATCTTTTAAAAAGTTTATGTTGGAGAAACTTTAATATATATGTATATGTCTCTATATATATTCATATATACATATATATGTGCTGAACACAAGATTTGTAATGAGCCTGCAAACAGTAAACAATAGATAATGTGGAAGTGCAAGACTTGAACCAGATGGGGATGAGATTCATTAGCCAAGGCAGGAAGAGTGGTCATAATTTCTTCCTATAGTAATAAAAATAAGTCCTTTTATATTGTGGGTGAAACATTAAGTCTTGCATTCAGACTGAATTTTCCTGATTAACAGTCTATATTTTAACAATACCGATAATACCACATACAATATGGAGAACTAGAGAATTTCCCACTAGTCATTCTGTACCGAGAATGTACCAAGACTGTGACAGTCTTGGGTACAAGTTCTGAATAAGTCCATGTTTCTGCATGTAATAGTAATAACAATCGTTTTGAAAAGGCACTGGGTTCTGCCTCTTTCATCTTGGTAACAGAATCTTGCCTCTAGCAATAAAACCCAATAACAGCTCCATCCAGTATGCCTTTCGGTATAGAACAAGGTTATTGTCCAATAAAAGCAGTTGGGTGAAGTTTGTCTCTGGGTCTTATCTTCAGGGTCAGGGACAGATACCCCAGGACGGCTTCATTCTGTGTGAGATGAGTGGGGTCACTCCTTGTTCTAGGAACGTGATGACTGGCATCTTGGGTCCTCACCCCTTCTTTCTTTTCTCTTTTTGAGACAGGGTCTCAGTATGTAGCCTCAGCTGTCCTGGAATTCACCCTAGAAAATATATATACTGTATGTTTGAAATAGGCCTACTTTTATATAAATATATCCCAGTGACATGCTTACACACGTAAGGAAATGCGTGGAGGATGTGATGTTTGCTGAAGCTGTTTATAAAGGACTACTCTTTTAATACTTATATGCCATAAAAGTTAAGTTGAGTTAGGCTTATCACAGATCTCCAAAAATGACAACGGGAGATTCAAAAGTTGCCGAATCTTGCCTAAAAATTGTATTCATCTGCTCATGTACATTTACTAAGTAAATAAATACTAAGCCTAAGTACTTAAAGACATGAGGTAACAGGAACTAAAGGCCAGCACCCTTCCTCTGGTCACCTCTGGAGGTGCGTAGAGACATGTGACTTCAGGATGGGAGCGAAGGGCAGTCTCAATTCTGGTGTTTCCTGTGTGGACAGGCAATACGAGTCAAACACACGTAATGCTATTACTAGTTAATATTGGGAGGCAAATAGAAACTTGATTGTTAAAGCTGCCCGTTGTGGTGGTTCATGCCACTCACTCCAGCATTCAGGAGGCTGAGGCAGGAGATTCTTCTCAAATTGGAAGCCCGTGTCAGCTGTGTAGCAAGACCCTGTGTGGGATTTGGCTGGTTAAGGTTGAAGTGCGATGTTTCCAGATAGCCACAGAGCTCGGTCTGTAATGGCGGACTCCATTTCTCAGTGGAGTTCTCTTTTCCCCTGATCTGGGGACCCCAGGTCCCCTAAAAGGAGGGTTGCATAGCCCTCAGGGAAGATTACAGGTCTGACCCTTTCCTGATAGAAGCTGTTCAGCAAGCACCTGAGAATTCCTGGAAATAAGGAGATTATAGCCTTTAGCAAATGACCTGTAATCATACCTGGTAGTTCTAGCCCCACCCACAGGATGACTAAATACTGAGTTCTTGCGATAGGACACCCTGCTACTGCATGTGAATGAGGCACTGGACCACTGCATGCAATCCAGTGTCCTGGCACCCCTAGCCCCAGCGAATCAGACGCACTCACCCCCAAACCCCTTCCTACTGCCCGAGGTTTATAAATCCCCGATTCATGAAAATAAAGATTGCTTGCCTTGCCCTCTCATGCCATTCCTCCACCATGGCTATCTGAGACTCAGTTTATTCTAGGGGAAAAATCACCACTGGATGCCTGGGGCAGTCAAGGCAGCAATGGCGAAGCTGCTTTGGTGGCCACTGAAGCCCACTCCAGTGTGGTGCTGGTTGCCGGTGAAGCACCCATCAGGCCTGCCTTCTGGCTGGTTTCTGGTTAGCATGGCAGATTAATGAAGAGCTGTAACACTTTTGGTATCATCACAGGATTGAGGAGCTCCCGAGTCTCCACTGCTGTCTGATACCAGCAATTTCATTCTTAAAGAGCTAAACTGTAACAGTCCTTGGAAAATTCTTTTTACACCCTGGCCTAGCAGCACCTGGGCTGGCCTGTTGGGCTCAGAAGCCAGGTTCCCTGCTGGATGCTGGACAACAACCCTGGCTGAGAAAAAATGAGGCTGGGAGAGCAAGAGGGAGAAAGGACACTCACAGTCAGAGAGAGAGCGAGAGATAGAGACAGACAGACAGACAGACAGACAGAGAAACAGAGAGAGACAGAGACAAAGAGACACAGAGAGAGACAGAGACAGAGAGACACAGAGATTACCAATGAGTTTCAGTGTTTTTCTTTATTATTTAGTCTTAGTTTTTTATCTTTTATTTATGTGTATGAGTGCTTTGCCTGTCTATATGTCTGTGCACCACATGTGTGCCTAGCACCAGGGGAGGCCAGAAGAGGGTGTAGATCTTCTGGGACCAGGGTTCCAGACAGTTGTGAGCCACCATGTGGATGTTAGGAACTGAACTTAGGTCCTGTGGAAGAGCATCCAGTGTTCTTAACCACTGAGCCCAATCTCCAGCAGTTCTTCAAGGAGAGAGAGAGAGAGAGAGAGAGAGAGAGAGAGAGAGAGAGAGAGGGCTTATTTTATTCACCAAAGAGAGTATAAAGATGGGTCTGAGAACAACACCCTCCAGCTCGCTGCTATCACGAGCAGCTGGTCACAGGCTAAAGCTGCATCACAAAGGTAGTGGCAAGCTAGGGACTGTGCCTGCCCTTCAGGCAACCTCATGCTTCCTGGAAGGGCCTGGAAATTATTCCCAGTGCCTGAAGTCTTTGCCTCCTCTCTTTCCCCCACACGGACTTGACATCTGGGCTTCAGTTATGCCCTCCAGGGGGGAAGTCTTAGGTTATTCTGGCAATTTGAATGAAAACATTATTTTCCGTTGGTCCAGTCTAAACAGCGTCTCCGAGAAGCCTAAAGTCTGCAAACTCTGAGCAAACGGAGAGATTCATAGTCACTCTTGCTCTCACCTATTTGTTTGAGTAAGACTTTACCTCCCTGCAGCTGGCCTCCAGGTGTAAGTTTCTTGTGATCACAGCCTTTGAAGCTGGGCAGGATTTGCTCCTGAGCTTCAAGCCAGAACATTCCCCTTGTTTATGGGCCTGCATGCCAAGGGCTCAGCAAAGGCAACTCCCACTGCTCCGTGGTATTAACGTGAGTCCTGAGGCTCATTCTGCTCTGCGAGGGACACAACAGTGAGGCAAGACAGGAAAGAACATTCACTCATTGCTTGGCCGCCTTTTCCACCCATCCTTCCTTAGCTTTCCTTTTTTCCACCTTTACTGATGTTTTGTTTCATGTTCTCCAGTGAGCACAAATGACATGGGAAAAAAAAAAAAAAACCATAGGAGCAGGTCTCATCCTAGTTTTCACTGCCGGGCCCCGCCCCAGGGAAGAAAGACAGGAGTGAATCCTGTTTTTTTTTTTTTTTTTTGGTTTTTCGAGACAGGGTCTCTCTGTGTTAGTGTTGGCCGTCCTGGACTCACTTTGTAGACCAGGCTGTGAATCCTGTTTGCAATGTGTTTAGTTTCACAGGATGGAATCTTCTCTCCCAATGGGATAGTATTACGAATAAGGCTGGAGGGTGAAGCCTTTATGACCAGTGCCTTATTAATGACTTTTTTTTTCTTTTTCTAAAAATTTGTTTATTTATTATTATGTATACAGTGCTCTGTCTGCATGTACACCTGCATGCTAGAAGTGGGCATCAGGTCACATTATAGATGGTTGTGAGCCACCATGTGGTTGCTGGGAACTGAACTCAGGACCTCTGGAGGAGCAAGTCAGTGCTCTTAACCTCTGAACCATCTCTCCAGCCCCTGTGATTTTCTTCCTTGATGACAAAAGCACCTGACAGAAGCAGCTCAAGGGAGAAGGGGCTTACTTGGGCTCACAGTTAGAGGGGTACAGTCCATCACGGTTGGGAGGCTGGCGTTCCGAAGCTTGTGATATGGCTTCGCATCTGGGGCCAGCAGAAAGTAGGAAGAGCTCAGGCCAGAGGCTGGACCGGGTTGTGACTTTCAAGGCCAGAACTTAGTGATGCGTTTCCCCCAGTAAAGGCCTGTTTCTTAAAGCTTCACAACCTCCCAAAACAATGCCACCAGCTGGGAACCGTGTATACAAATACATGCCCCTGTCTGGGATGGGGTGTTTATATCCAGCCTATAGTAGTGCTCTTATAAAAGAGTCACTAGAGAGTTGTCTTGTCCTTTCCACTGCGTGAGAACGCAATGAGAAGTGCCACGCGTGGACCAGAACGCAGTTCTTTACAGATGCAAATATTTTAAGTAACTTTTGTCTCCCCAGCCCATAACAATGCATATTTTTTGCACTCAATTAACAATTAATCGATATAATTTGCTGACCATGACAGAGCTTAGGTTTGGCCACATCTTGTCCAGGTAATAAGCCACCAAAGGTCCTGGTCTGATCGGGGCTGTGGGGGAGACATCATTGGGATCTGTCTCATTGCCACAGGGGCTTATAATGCACCTGAAAGACAAAGAACAAACAAGCATAATTAAAGTTACTGAGACTGGACAAGGCACAGTTTAAAATACAGGCTTTTACCTCGTGCCGAACTTGGGAAAAGTGAGGAGAAAGCTCGATCCAAATGCTGAAGCGTTTGAGATGTGATGGGCTGTGGGCGTTTGCCTAACATTGATTGTGTCTTGAATGTCTTCACAATATTTTGAATTTTCTCAAAACAAAGAGGCTCCTTATGTTAAGGGGTTAGCTTGGTTGATAAAATGCCGGCAAACCCAACGGCCTGAGTTTAATCTCCAGAATCCTCTTAAAAAAAAAAAAGTTAAGTGTGGCGGTGTGTGCTTGTAATCCCAGTGATGGGTAGGTAGAGGCAGGTGGTTCCCTGGGTTCCTACGCCTCCTATGAGCCCGTTGAGAAGACAGTCCCTACGCTAGATAGCTACGTTCCTCAGTGTATTCACCGGGGAACATGCCCCGGGCCTGCAGACGTTCTGATTTCCCTGAAGGACCAGAGGTTCCAGTTCTGCAGAAGAATTTCCTGAGAAATTACCATGCAGCCAACAACTACTCCGGAGTGTTTTCATGAGGAAAGAAACTGTCCCCACTCTGTCACCTGCCTGGAAGCAGTGGCTTCTCGACACACAGAGCCATTACATCATGGGTTTAGCAGTGACGCATGAGGTTCTGTCCGCAGGTGAACATCTCATGGGTAGGATGTGTGCTTTGAGTTGGAGTTTCCATGTGGAAAATAGAGGTAACATCCTGCTCACGAGGTTGCTCGTAGGGAAAACTTGATCCACTCGGAAAGATACAGCACACACACACACACACATACACACACACACACACACACACACACACACACACACACACAAATATATTTCAAGGCTGTTTGATTTTATTCCTACACACGGTAGAGATTTGGTGAACATTTTTGGGTCTCTTCTGCTCATCAATCATTTACTACAGTGTTTGGACACATGAGGAAGAAAATAATGAGTCACACCTGGTCTGAGGTAACATCTGTTGTCCAAGGCACTGAGTACAAACAGTTACTGGGTACAGTGATGTAATCTCAAATGCTTGCCTGAACCTGGAAGTCTAATAAAGGGCAGCAGATGGCAAAGAGAAACCCAGATTTAAGATCTGCAAAGCGCATTTCCTGGTTAGGGGATATTTTTTTCAGGAAGCAGTGACCAGAGCCCAGGGTGGAAAAGCAACCTCAGGTGTGACCTAGTAGTAGAACTCCATAAGATTTGAGCAGCAGGCCTGGGGGTGGTGGCGCACACCTTTAATCCCAGCACTCGGGAGGCAGAGGCAGGCAAATTGCTGTGAGTTCGAGGCCAGCCTGGTCTACAAGGTGAGTCCAGGACAGCCAAGGCTACATATGCAGAGAAACCCTGTCTTGAAAAATCAAAAAAAAAAAAAAAAAAAACAAAAGAAAGAAAGAAAGAAACAAACAAACAAAAAGCCAAACCAAGATTTGAGCAGCAGTCTCTCTAAAACACTAGACTGCATGGCCACCAGTTAAACAGGCTGGTGAGAGGGGACTGTGTGGAGGAGAAGGCAGCGGATCAGAACACTGGTCCTTGAAGGATTCACATCCTATACACATCGCACCAGCACCTCCAGAAACCTTGCAGAACGGTAACTCCTGGGACCATCTGAGACTTCCTCGACATTCAAATGGCGAGCCTGGGAATCTGCATTTTAACAAGGCCTTCCAGCTACTCTGATGAATACTACAAGTTTAAGAATTCCTGACTAGAATGCACAAAATCCTGCACTCAGCCCCCAGCAAGGCATAAACCAGGTGTGACAGCACTCATCTGTAATCCCAGCATCCAGGAGGCAAAGGCAGGAGGACAAGAAGTTCCAAGTCATCCTATTGAGTTCCATATCAGTTTGAACTAAATAACCCCTTGTTGATGAAGAAGAAGAAGAAGAAGAAGAAGAGGAGGAGGAGGAGGAGGAGGAGGGAGGGGGAGGGGGGAGGAGGGGGAGGAGGAGGAAGGGAAGGAGGAAGAGGAGGAGGAGATTAGAAGTAAGAATGAGAGGAGAAAAAGAAAGGGAGAGAGGGAGGAAAGAAAGAAGGAAGAACTGTTGAGAACAGAGCCTTTGGGGTTATGTAGGGCTATGCCCAGTGTGTTGGCCATGATCCTTGGCCTATGTGTTTTTCTCATTTTCTTCTGCTCCCATAGCTGTGTAAACTCCAAAGAATAAATATTATACTAATCTGACTAAGAGTAATGCATGAGAATCACAAGGAATCTCTTGCCTTAAACCAAACAAAAAAAATTTTTTTTTCCAGAACAGGTCTCTGGGTGTTAGGCTGTGCTGCCCATAGTTTATTACCCAGGCTGGCATTTTCTTCCTCTGCCTAGGTTCCAACAGCAAATATTTTTTAGTAGTCCACATGATCTCTCTCTGTAACAACCCTGTCATTTTTGACAAAATCAGCCTTAGATAAGTGAGCATGAGGCTATGTTTCAATAAAACTTTATTTACAAAGACAAGTAGTGAATCCAGATTTGGTCCATGAGCCATTGTTGGTCAACCCTTGGCATATAATATATCACTGGAAAACATTTTAATTATGTTCTTAACCTTTCTTTCATAGCTTCTAATGTCGGCCATGGTACCAGTCAACATTACCCATGGTCTAGACAGGAAAAAAAAAAAGTAGGAATAAAGGAGTGTCTGCTTGCTCAGGAGACATTGCCTGGTCAGGAGACATTGCTTACAGCATTGTTTTGTTGCTGTTTGCTTTGCTACATTGACATTCATAGAATGTAAGGCTCTCTTAGTGAGAAGACTAGCAAGTAAGCCCATCACAGCCCCAGGTGCTGCTCCCTCCCCTTCCTTTACATTTTCCAATTCTTAGAAAAGTGCTGCGGGAAGCACAGTGCAGGAAGTCAGTCTATAAAGACTCCTTAGTTTCTCCTTTCTGGTCTCACCTTACTTCCCTCCACTATTCAGTTCTTAGAGAAGGCAACATCCCAGGCTAATGTACAAAAAGATGACTTAAAATTTCCAGCCCTAGTTTAAAAAAATACAAACCACACCAACCACTTGAACAACCCCTTTCATGTTACTTGGAGTTCCAGGTGGAGAACAAAAGAAAGGAAGAGGCGGGCAAGGCAGGAAAGAGAACATTAAGTCCTTGTTGCTCACGGGGCGGTAATAGTTAGCAGCTTTAGGAGAGTGCGGTGGTGAGCGCCAAGTGGCTACATGATTGATGGTGTGTGGTGGGTACCAGGAGTTACCTGCTCTGCTCACTCAAAGGCTTGGAGGAGCAGTTTCCATGATGCCTCTTGATCATAGATTTCAGTGCTATGCAAGAGCATTTTATGCAAAGACAAGGCTTCTACACAAAATCCAGGCGTTGCTACATTTTCCACCGTCCTGTCAGGACAGAGGAGATGAGACCTCCCTGCCCCCCCCCTTTCCCCAATGCTGGTGATTGAACCCAGGGCCTTGCTCCGTGCTAAGCAAGTACTTCACACTGAGCTACACTCCCCAGTCCTTTTGAGCCACCTGGTGTCGCAGAAAGCCCCTCAATTTTCAGACCCAGGGACAGCCACATTGCTCAGGGACCTCCAACACAACGCTTTCTATCTTGGTTCTTCCTCATCACTCCCTCCCAATTTCCCAGAATGCTTCTTTTAGTGAAAAGAGGATAGGGTGAGGGGGAAAATGCCTAAGTCAGCACCAAATCAAGTACAGCTGGCAGAGAAGGGGAACAGGACGTGTTTGCTCCTGAAGCTTTCCCTGTGACACAGGAGCCGCCCTAGATGGTGTTGCCCCAGTCATTACACAAACCCAGGAAGTCTCTCTGACACCCACATTGGCCACTACCTCTTCTTTTTTGATTCTCTACTGGCTTTGTCTCTTTGCTGCTCCCTGCACATGTTCTCCACAGAGCAAAGGGCCCCAGCATCTCAGCAGCCCTTTTCTCTCATGCTCCAGATAGGCCTAGCTTTGCTATTGGGTGGCAGGTGGGGCCCTGTGGAGATGCCAAGGGGTCCAAAGGCTGGTACTTGGAGAGAGTGTTTCTGGGGTCAGTGGGTAAAGGTTTCAGCAGTATTTGAAATCTGGAATCTAGATTTTAGCCACAATATGGAGTTGAGGAGTAAATAAGTAACCGTTTTGCGTTGGTTGAAACCCAGGGCAGTGAGGATGTCTGGCAGAGAGCCCCTGGCCCTTATGAGCCCAGCATGCCTGCAGAACAGGGTCAAAGAGGCTACAGTTCCCTGTCTCAACCCAGAGTCAGCAAAGCTAGAAACAGAGCGTCCAGAACAGAAGCTGGCCACCTCGGTCCCTTGTGTCTTCTGCAGATCTTCACCCGCCATCTTGCTGCCCGTGTAAGTTTCCTCCCACGGCTGTTCATGGCTCAGTGTCTAACCAAGAAATGATAAGAAAAAAAAAAAGAAAGAAAGAAAGAAAAAAAAGAAAGAAAAAAGAAATAAGAAAAACAAAGGGTTCATAATTGCTGTTCTTAACAACTGAAGGGTCTGCACAAAAGAATAGGCCCTTGAACAGCCAGAGGTGAGAAGAGGAGCCCAGAGGGCACCACTCCTCGGTGCTGCACTTTTCCTAATGATAGATCCAGGGAGCTGGGAATTATTGCCGGGACCTAAAGTGATCCTGCCATGTTCCAGTGGATGGTCCCAATCTTTTTATTAATTACTTAATCAATTAATTAATTAACTTATTTATTCACTTTACATCTCATGTCCCCCCTCCTGATCTCACCATCCCTCCCTCTTTCTCCCTCCTCCATCTCCCCTCCCCTACTAACTGCCCCCTGCCCCCACCCCCCTGCACCCTGCACCCCTGCCCCCAGCCCCCTCCACCCCCTGCCCCCCCAGCTTATCAAGCATCAGGCTGAGTATTTCTCTTCCCCCATAGCCTGGCAAGGTCATCCTGCCAGTGGGGGAAGTGATCAAGAAGGCCACTACTGAGTCCATGCCAGAGGCAGGCCTTGCTCCCCTTACTAGGGGACCCACATGAAGCCTAAGCTGCCTGCCCATGGGCTACATCTGTGTAGGAGGCTCGGAGCGGTCCATGCAAGCCTTGCTTGGTGCTTCAGTCTCCGCAGGCTCCTCTGGGCCCTGGTTAGTTGGCTAAGTCAGTCTTCTTGTGAAGCTCCTGTCCCCTCCAAGTCCTTCTGTCCTTCCCTCACTTTCCTACAAAACCCCCTACCTCACCCAGTGTTTGGCTATGAATCTCCACATCTGTTTGGATCCACTGTTGGGTGTAGCCTCTCACAGGACAGCTATGCTAGGTTCCTGTCTGCGTATGACCACAAGATGGTTAAACTGAACAGGTCGCAAAACAAAACCAGTCATGAATCTAGGAAGGAGACGGATTGGGGGTTGTATGAGTGAGTCAAGGAATCACCCTAAAATATTGTCAGTCATCAGTTGAGCACACATTTATGGCTTTGAGTTGTCAATATGCACACACACACACACATACACACACATACATCACACAAACACACACACACCACACACATACACCACATAAGCACACCACACACACACACCACACACATACACAAACACACACACCACACACACACACCACACAAACACACACCACACACATCACACAAACACACACACCACACAAACACACACACCACACAAACACATACCACAAACACACCACACACACACATCACACAAACACACACATACACACACATACACTGCACAAACACACACAGCCCCCCAACACAAACATCACACATACACACCACAAACACACCACACACACACACACACACCACACAAACACATACACCACAAACACAACACAACACACACACACACATACACACACACACACACATTGAAATGACCTTGGCCAGGTTCTGAAGCGCAAGCTGCCCAAGCTTAATTTATAGCCAGTCTGCTGTTCAGACATCTGGCCACATGGAGGCACCAAAGCGCCAGCCTGGTGTCCTCAAGAGGTTCTCTCTGATCAAGAAGGGCAACCTGGGCTTCTGCATGCGGCAGAGGCTTAGGCCTGACAGCGCTGCGGAGAAGACCCTCCCTGCTCTCCAGCCTTACAGTCCTGTGATTCTGGGGCCACCGGATGCACGTTAGTCCTAGGAGTTGGAGGTGGGCTGAGATCTCACCTGTCACACCAAGCTAGTGGCCCTTAGACTGTTGACTTGAAATACTATGGGTCTGGACAAGACTCATTCATAAGCGCACTTTCTGTTTTCTCCTCTTTTTTTCCCCTTAATCTAAAATGTAAAATACAAGTTCTCTCCCCAGCTTTTGAGAGCTATAATCAACAACACTGTGTACATTTAAGGGGTACAGTGTGATAATTGTGATATGTGTCTGCTGGGAAGTGATCACCACAGCCAAAGTCGTTAGTGTGTCTGGTGTGATTTCTGTGTGTGGTGGGGCAGGAGCCCTTTAGGAAGACTCAGCACACTGCAAGGGCACAACACTGGGCTGTTCACTGCAGTCACCAGGCTGTGCTGTAGGCCACGGATGACTCGTGCATCCTGTGTAATGGGACTCCTTCATGCTTTGGCTAATTCAGTGTGCATGTTGCATGTGCGCACGCACATGTGTGTGTGCACCTGTGCGTGTGCAATATGTTCTCTTAACCGACCAGCCACCTCTCCAGCCTTCCTACAGACTTCAGTTCTGTAGGGAATATGCCAGGGCTGAGTGTCTGTTTCAAAGCACCTCTGGGCTCTGACACGGGTTTGGCCTTTCCCTAGCCTGTGTGATGGTACGCAAGTCACTTGCCACCTCACTTTCTACCTTTGTCTATTGCTAGCCCTTTCCTGTCAGTGTGCAACTGGCCTGTCTGAGAGAATATAGGAGGGACGTCTGCTCCAAGTCTGTGAGCTGAGAAAGGCTTTCCATTGGAGTCTGTTTTGAGGGACAGTGGTTGGAGATGAGATCATCCAGAGTCCAGAAATTTCCAGAGGTTTTGATCCAGAGGTCAAATTGAAGATGTTGGGGATAGGGCTGTGTGTGTGTGTGTGTGTGTGTGTGTGTGTGTGTGTGTGTGTGTGGCGGTGGGGGGGAGGCAGGGCTGAATTTTAGTAGGGGAAAATATTTAGAACATAGCAGAGCTCCAAACCCAAATTCAATCATTCCTTGCAACAGAGTAACAGGCCAACAGTACAACAGTAACTCTAGGTTGTCTGTTCAGGAACCTCCAACTCTTCCCCTGCTGATGAGGAAGCAACCTTGCCACTTAGACCAACAGCTTTCATTTAAAGCACTTTCACACAGGCTAGAGTGGCATCTCGGTGGTTACAGCCCTGGCTGCTCTTGCAAAAGAACTGGGCTCAATTCCAGCACCCACATAGTCGCTAACAAGCGTCTGTAACTCCACCCCCAGGCTTTTGACGCCCTCTTCTGGCTTCCGGGGGTCACTACATGCACATGGTGCGCAGACATCTACGCAGGTAAAAACATCATATACGCAAAATAGTAAAATAAAATTTAAAGTGCCCTTTGTAACTCTGCTGATGGCCTTGCATTTAAGCATCTGAATGTCTCTCTGGGTTTCTGCCTTTGAGTAGTGGTGCAGAGAATCATGGGGATTTTGGACTGGAGACACACAGTCCCAGGTCACCCCTCCTATTAGAATGGTTCTGTCAGTCAAGGATGGCGGTGCTAGAATCTGCATTCTTTTAAGGCCATACCCCCCACCCCCAGGTGAAAGAACGGCGTGCCCACAGGAGGAAGGGATGAATCCTTCTCACTCATAGGCATCTTCCTTGCCTTCTGCTTCCCTTTGCCTACTTTTTCTGATTTGAATTCAAATCTTGGAATACTGTAATTCTGGAAAAGGGAATGTAAAAATAGCAATTCTTTGGAAGCAGTGTTTCTCTGTCTTCTGTTTAGTCTGGGGTGGTGTGCTGGCTAGTCCAGGGCTGCGGAGGAATGCTGCTGGTGACATGTCCCCTAGCTCTGCAGAGCCATCCCTGTCCACACAACCTGCCTGCTCTTGCTGTCACTCCTCAGTGCAGGGCTGGTGGGGTGCCCCCAAATGTAGGGTTGGTCCAGGACACCATTTCTTTGGTCCTGGTGGGCTCCCGTAGACTGGAACTGGAATTCTGCCCTTGGGTTAGTCTAAGCAAGTGAGAAACAAAGGACCCCTAGTGTGTGACATGCAGTCTGAGGTTGGCATAGCCCAAAATGCAAAGTGTCTCAGATGGCCCCTCACGCATGGACAGACTTGCCAGTCAACGCGAACCATGAAGCTCTTTCTAGGTGATTCTTCCCACGTCTCTGTCACTGCCCCTCAGACTATATGCTCCCTTATGCCTGCCCACTCTCTTTATCCAAGTCTTCTTGTGATGGTTAACACAGTCAGCCTGACAGGGTCAGCTAGGGACAAACGTCTGAGCCTGTCTGTGAGAGAGGGTTAATTGAGATGGGATGATATAAAACCATGCCCCTGGCAGACTGGGCTCCCTGACTGAATAACACACGGAGACAGGAAATTGAGCATCAACATTCATCTCTCTCTGCTTCTGGCCTGTGGATATAATGTGACCAGCCATGTCACGTTCCTGCTGCCATGCCTCCCCGCACCCCCTATTAGGCACTGAACCCCTGGACCAGGAACCAAACAGCCTTTCTCTTCCGTAAGTTGCTTTTGCGGAGTTTCTGTCATGGCCATGAGAAAAGTGCCTCATACATTTTCCTTCAGGCTGAGTCCTCCTCAGGGGAACACTGGCCACTTTCCGCAAGCTTGTGAATTTCTCTGTTTTCTTCATACGGTCTCCAGAACCAGCCATAACAAGTTTGTGGAAAAAAGAAAGGGCAGAGTAAGTAAAACCATGGTTTTGGCCTCAAAACCAACCCAGGAACAGATTCATTTCTAAACCACTTCAAGATACGATGTGACAAGGCTCAGATGCACAGCCTCTGAGTTCTGCTTGGGTGGGGGGATTATCCCCAGCCTTGGGGATGTTGAGACTGCATGAAGATGGGGGTGCATCAAGAGAGGGGATGGGGGCCTGGAGACATGGCTCAGAGGTTAAGCGTGCTGGCTGCTCTTCCAAAGGTCCTGAGTTCAATTCCCAGCAACCACATGATGGCTCACAACCATCTATAATAAGATCTAGTGCCCTCTTCTGGTGTACATGCAGGCAAAACACTGTGTACATATGATAAATAAATAAATATTAAAAAAAAAAAAAGAGAGAGGGGATGACCTTTAGACCAGGGATGATAGCTTAGTGTTCAGACAGGCCTTCCCACTTTGAGGGAGCCAAGAAAGGAGAGAAAATGGCCACCTGGGAGGCCAGGGCAGAGGGCCTCCCCACTGCTCTCTGGCTGTAAGACAGCCTTCTCAGGCCTACTGTTTCCCTTCTCCTTTTCCTTGGTTTTCAGGCAACCACAGTCTCTCTTGAGATGAGGCGGCTTTTCCTGTTGACTCTTCGCAGAAGCTCTCCTGGCCTATTTAGTTAGTTAGTTTGGCCCTTTCTGCATAGGCCCCAGGGAGAGTGGGGCAAGACTCAGGGACACCCGTCCTGGCTTATCCCTTCTGCATAGAACTTCTGTTTCTTTCCACTTGCCTCTTTATCCTGTCCTGCCACAGCCAGGGTCCTGGCACTGAGCTTGGAGACTTTGGTTCCCTCTTGGGTTGTCTGCTCAAGTGCACAGCCAGTGGCTATGCAGTGGAAAGGTGGTCAGGAACCCTTTCTGCAGGAGAGATGATCTGGTGGAGGCTCAGAGGACTGTCTGCTCCTCTGACCTGTGAGACTTGGACATGAAACTTATCAACTTCCTCTCCGCATAGTGCTGGCAAACCCACAAGGTTGAGGAATAGCTCCCCCAAGACTGTATTTCAGGAAGAAAGAGGAGAAGGATTCATTCATTCACAGATGCACAAATCCGTCCTTTGGGTGTCGAATGGGGACCTATGTTATTCTAGTCTCTCTCGGCAGATTGACAGGTGGGCGGATCCAAACAGCTGCCTCAAGATAGAATGGGGCTATGTGCTTGGGGCTCCGGTGGCAGCTCTGAGCTCCCGATCTGCAAAACCACAGGCAAAAAGCACAGGCTGGAGCCTTGACCCTTGGCCAGCAGAGGCTGCAGCTGTTACTGATTACCATGCCTGCCCCAGCCCTGGAGGGCTGGCTGCCCTTTCTCCAGAGAGGAAATGCTGATGCCTCCCACAAATTATAGAGAAAAAGTACAAGCTTGTGGTTTCAGGGGACCAGCCATAGCTCTGCCTCCACAGCCCAGGCCTTGTGAGATAGCTCCTTATACCCCCTGCTCAAGGGCATGTCCTGGGAGAGACCTGTGAAGAACTCAAGCCTGACTGTGGCTTCCCGATCGCCTGTCTTTATTGAGCATGGGCTGCTTTGGAAGCGTCAATGTTGGTCTCTTCCTTGCCTTACTTGCAGTGCGAAATGAGCCACCACAGCTTTTCAGAACAGGGAGATCCTGGCCAACTTATTTAACCCTCTGAGCTCCCATTTTCTCACCAAGAACTTGGGGAATAGTTGTACTTATTGCCTTGTGTGTGTGTGTGTGTGTGTGTGTGTGTGTGTGTGTGTGTGCCTGTCTTCATGTGCATGCACACACATGTGGGTGTGGAGGCCAGAGGAGCTGCCCACCTTCTTCTTCACCTCTTCCCCCTCCTCCTCTTCTTTTCTGAGCCCTTAGGCTCTCACCTGCAACTTGGGGTCCATGGCTCCGACCCGGCTGACTGGCCAACAACCCCCAAGGATCCTCCTGTGTCCACATGCCCAGGGTTGGATTGCAAGTTTCTTGCCACCACTCCTGGCTTTTTATGTGGTTTCTGGGGATCAAGCTTGGGCCCTCATGGTTGTGTGGCCAGCATTTTACTGATGGAGTGATGTCTCCAGCTCAAACCTCCAAAACCTTTTTGATGCTATTATTAATTATTTGATTGAAAGAAAAACAATCAAGCCTGTCATGGTGGCACATGCTTTTAATCCCAGCACTTGGGAGGCAGAGGCAGGTGGATTGCTGTGAGTTCAAGGCCAGCCTGGTCTACAAAGTGAGTCTAGGATAACAAAGGCTACACAGAGAACCCTGCCTTGGGGAAAAATGAAAGAAAGAAAGAAAGAAAGAAAGAAAGAAAGAAAGAAAGAAAGATCAGCATCCTAACTAATTTTAGTGTAGAACTGTAATGTGCAAAGTGTGGCTCCATGTCTTTTACGTGGATTAGCATGTTAAATTCTAAGGATATCTCTAGATGTTTCTGTGACCTCGAGATCTAAGGGAAGGGAGTCCCAGAAAAGCCAAGAAATGCACACTGGCGACACATTGGTTAGGATTCGCACAAGGGCATCAGACACCAGAAACCACCCTTTAATCACGGCCCTATCCTGTCTCCCAGGGAGGGAGCCAAGCAGCCAAGGCCACTGCCAAATCCTGCCTGTCCTGCTGCTGCTGCTGCTGCTGCTGCAGTGTGCCTAGCAAGCAGCAGTGGAAGAACAGTCACAGATGGGCTGTCTGGGTGCAGGGCAGCACCTTTGCTCTTAAGTGGCCTCAAGGTACATTTAAAACACTTTAAAACGTACGGTTTTGATTTATTTCTTGAGAGCTTCATGCAGGCAGCAATGCATTTTGATCACATCCACCTCATTCCTGCCTCCCGTTCCTCCCATTTCATCTCCCACACCCCTCTCCGATCCATTTTTAAAATAACCCATTGAGTCTAATTAATGTTTGTGGGTTTTGAGTTCATCCACTGGTGCCTGGTTAACCTACCAAGGGCCATAGCTCTAAAGAAAATGGACTCCTCCTTCCTTAGTACCCACAGCTGTCAATAGCTGCCCAGCTCAGGGGGGTAGGGGCCGGTGAACCTGTTCCCTTCTGTGCTGGAATGCGGACTGGCTGGATCTCGTGCTGGACTTGTACAGGCTGTTGTGAATTCACGAGTGCAACAGTTCTGTCAAGTCTATAAGTCATTTTTTTTTTTTTAACCTTAGTCCTCTCCAATTTCTGGGTCTTACAATCTGCCCCTCCCTCTTCCTTAATGGTCCCATACAGATGTTCCAAAGCACCCCACAGTCACTTATTTTCTGCACTTTGATTGAGCCACTTGCTTGACTGACTGTCTTGAGTGTCTCCTGCTTACATAACGTCTCCAAAACGCCATTCGCTGGATGAATCCCCCCTTTTTTTTTTTTTTTTGCCTGTTTTTGTTTCGAGACAGGATTTCACTATGTAGTCCTGGCTGACCTGGAACTCACCACGCAGACCACGTTAGCCTTGAACTCACAGAGATTCACTTACCTCTGCTCCAAAGTGCTGGGATTAAAGGTGTGTAACCACCATGCCTGGCTGAGTCTTTCTGCCGTTTTTGGTTTTGCCAAGGGTCCATTAACCTCTTGCTCAGACCTCTCGGTCCTGAGTGGAAATGGCAAAACTTTTGTGCAGTACTGAAGACCCCGTGTATCTGCTCCTATTTCCTTGCCTGTCTGCATCGTTCTTGGTCCTTCTGCTGCTGCCTGTTTTGACTTACTTCCTGAGAATTTCACACAGGTTAGCAATGCATTTTCATCATATTCACCTCCCGATCTTGCTTCCAGCTCCTACCATTTCACTCCCCACATCCCTCTCCAATTTAGTTTTGTCAATAACCTACTGAGCCTAATTAATGCTTCTCATACAGGCATGGGAAAGCCAGTGTTCCTGGGCCCAGGAGCTGTCGTTCCCATTTTGCTGCGACGTAGATAACTCCTTGTTCTCCTCCCACTTACACATCCATTCTCATCCCCCTGCCCCAGGGGCTCCTGAGGCTTGTGAACCTCCTGAAGCATCTTCCCATGGGGATGGCCACCTCCCACACGAGAGCGTAGAAACCTAGAGTTGAAAAGGGATTTATCTTCTATCATCAAGAAAAATCAACATGAGAGGTGGAATTAGAGCCCAGTCCCATGGTGTCTGGGGTGGAGTTGTTTAGGGAGCCCCAGGGGTTCCCCATCTACAGCCACCCGAGTGCAACGAGAAACCATTAAATGGAAACCACACGTAGCTAACGGCCAACAAAGGCTTCTGAAGGCCTGAGTTACTATACTCCCCAATAGCACGCTTCCTACAAAGGAACCCACTGTCTCTCCTTCCTCAGATCCCTACATCCAGACAGATGGAGGAGGGAACGCATAAAGACAGAAAAGCAAACCTACACGTGCACCTTCGGTTCCCCAGACACCCTTTAGTACAGTTATCTGAAGGAGTAAATGGTTGGTTGGGGACCACACATTTAAAAACCCTGCTCACGTGCTCAGACCTGCATCTGGTCCTGAGGGGAGAAACCTAACAACAGCATGAGAAGGACCGGAGGCCAAGTAAATGGAAATTTGGCAGGATACCGCAGGCTGCTGTTGGTGGCTGCAGCCAGACAGGAAAACTGAGACGGTGTGAGCAGAAATGGCTGGAGGGCTAAGACTTTTCTAAAAGGCGACGCAAGGATCCTTTTCCAGGGAGCTGAGGTGGGGGTGGGGGTGGGGGTAGGCTCTGCAGACATGATCTCATTACTCTCCCCCTGGTCCCCCTGCCACTGAGAGCCAGGGGTCTGGGCCAGTCTCGAGCTCCAACTTAGCTCATTTTCCTAACAAGGCCTCTCTCTGACAGTAGAGGGACCAGAAAGTCTCGCAGCTCCTACCCATGACAGCTCACCATGGCAATCTCCTCAAACTATAAAACACTCGAGTTCCTGTGCACAAAAACGGCTGTGGAAGGAGTGGGGAGGGACAGCAGTTTGATTCTATATTGAAGGCTTGTCTCTCTCACCTTGCTTTGGCAAAAGGAGATGCCAGCCACTCAGTGAGGCAGGCAGGCATTGGCAGACACAAATTCTTACATTAATGCACCTTCAAGGTGCTCTTCCATCCCTCCACCCCCTCTTGTCAGTTAAAATTCTGGGGAAAGCTGTGCACCCAGGGGCATTCCTGTTCTCTGTGATACAAGCTGACTGCCCCCCAGAGACACACCTGTCCTCCATTTTAACCTTTCAGGCACATGGTCTGCCCCAAGTGACGCATGCTCAGGAAGGCATCCGTCGTCTTTTTGTAAACTCACCATCCTCAGAAAGGTACCCTCTCCTAAGAATTCTTTTTCTTTCTCTTTCTTTCTTTCTTTCTTTCTTTCTTTCTTTCTTTCTTTCTCTCTTTCTTTCTTTCTTTTTCAACAGGCTTTCTCTATGTTATCTTAGCCATCCTGGACTTGCTTTGTAGACCAGGCTGGCCTTGAACTCACAGCGATCCGCTTGCCTCTGCTTCCCAAGTGCTGGGATTAAAGGTGTGCACCACCACACCTGGCTAAGAATTTTTTCTTATATGAGTACATAGGGCCTCCTAAATAAAATCCCCACAGGGTTTTGGTTTGAGGAGGACATTACTTTGGAAATGATACCCATGTTCCTCTTTCCCGTTCCACTCCTACCTGTTGGTCATGCTTGGTTTGCATTTGTATTCATGGAGACGCTAGGGCATTGTGGTCAGTCATGTGGGGCAAAGAGCGGGACCCTGTGGAGTGGAGAAGGGATTGAGAGTACCCAGTGTTGTGAGTAGAGACTAGCCAAGATCGACTGGACAGTGCTGTTGCTTTTTTAATCTTTTGTGTGACACAACACTGTTGTAGACACTAGTAAGTACAAGCTATCTTATTGGGGTTTTATTCATGACAGGCACTAAGTGAGAATCACAGAGTTTGAACAGAAGACCGAGAAGATTTCACGGGCTGTGGTTATAAGCTAGTGCCCATCCACGGCATGCTTGAGAATGTGCCAGGCACCTAAAGACTTCTTCTTATGTGATCTACATCAGCACCCAGATGCCTGTTGTGTATTACTGCCCATTCACCACCTTGTTGTGTCAAACACAGGCCATTGATATTCTTGAGGGAGGAGTGGTGTGGATGGAGGTGCCCAGCACAAGTTGGAAATCACGTAAATTCTACTTGAGAAACTAGTTTGCTTTCATGGATTGAGCCTAGGGTTTCATGCACGCTAACCACGAGGTCTATCATTGAACCATACCTCCAGCCAGAAGATGCACATGTGTGTGTGGTGTGTGTGTGTGTGTGTGTGTGTGTGTGTGTGTGTGTGTGTGTGTGTGTGCATGGTGTGTGTTGTGTGTGTGTGCATGGTGTGTATGCATCATGTGTGTGTGTGCGCGTGATGTGTGTGTGGTGTGTATGTGTGTGTGCGCAATGTTATGCGCGGTCTGTGTGTGGTGTGTGTGTCTGTGTGCACGGTGTGTGTGTATGGTGTGTGTGTGTTCATAGATACATGTAAATGTCAGAGGGCACTCTCAGATGTTTTTCCTGAAGAGCTGTCCACGTTTTAAAATTTTGAAACAAGTTCCTTTACCAGCCTGGAACTCACTAACCAGACAAGGCTAGCTGGCTGGTGAGCCCTCAGGATTATCTCTGACTCCCCAGGGCTGAGATTACAAGGATGCCTCACCATATATGGCTTGGCTTCTAGGCATCAAATCAACATCCTTGGTCTTACGAGACAATCACTCTGTTGCGCTCTTTCCACACTGTCGAAGCAAACACATCTGATTGAGGAAATCAGAGTACATGCTTGACCCTGGCAGGGTTACCCATGTCCTGTTTGGAGTCTCTGTTACCCTGCTTCAGAGCCGAGGGGCTCACATTTGAGATGCCGGGGCAAATGGAAGGACCGATCTCCTTGTGCCTGTGGGTCTGGCGCTCTGTGATCTCAGATAGATGAAAGGACGTGCTGTCTTCCAGCACTGCAATGGCTCCCTTTGCTGCCAATCTAAAGAAACTTGAGAATCTTCACAGTTAGGAGCCGGGGGAGATGCCCGCAGTCCAGCTGGGGCGTGCAGCTAACATGAAAGTGGAGATAGGATGAGGACTGTAGAGGAAAAGGCACGGGGCAGCCCCGCCCTTGGAAAAGGCCTGATCCATTCCAATTTTCAATATTTGTTTTGGCCCCAAGCAGTGTATCCCTTTGGGGAAAGAGGAGCCTGCTGGGACAGGGGCAGGGAGGAGGCATTTTAAAACCACAGGGTTAGTGACCAGGTGGTACAAAACACACCTAAGCAAAATACTGAGTTTAGGGTGGGTCAGGTATGTGGAGTTCTGGACTGTTCCATGACCATCCATGCCAATGTGGCTAAACACACCCAGATTCCTGGTTCCTGGCAGATCTACATTTCCTGAAAAACCTCCTACAAAGTGGTCCCAGGACCCCAAAACCCATCCTGAGCCTCCTCGTACCTCGTGCTGTATCACGGAAACAGTTACACTCAGGCTGATGGATTTGCACATCATAACCAAGGTTTCTAAAAGAAAGACCAGTAAAAGCTATTTATTTATTTATTTATTTATTTATTTATTTATTTATTTATTTATAGATAGGGTTTCCTGTGCCCCAGGTTGACCATGAACTCACTATGTAGCCAAGGATAACCTTAAAATCTTGCTTCTCCTGCTTCTACCTCTTGGATTGCCTGGTTTACAGGAAGGCCTGGTTTATGTGGTACTAGGGATGGAACCCAGGGCTTTGTGCTCCTCAGGTAAACACTCCACCAACCGAGCTACATTCTTTGTCCTTATTGGTCTTTTGGAGCTGAGTTGTTCATTTCCACAGCCCAGACTGGGTCTATAGATTTTTTTTTCTTCTTCTTCCAGAAACCAGGCCTATCTACCTAAGCTCTCAGATGAGCTATGCAGCATACGCCCCACCTCCAGCCTCCAGCTCCCGAAGCTTTACAGAGATGGAGTTCACATGGTGTAGGACAAGGGATGAGGAAGCCCCATGGTCCTCTCCAACTGGGGACTCACCCAGCCTTGTGAATATGAACCATTTGCTTTATTCATCGCTTGTATATTCATTGAAGGGGAGTGGAGGACCGGAGGGACATCAGAGCCAGTCTCCAGTGGTGGCCAGTGCCGAAAAGATAACGTTGGTGTGGGAGTATGGTGAACAACAAGGGACAGTCCTTATAGCGTCTCTCTGTGCTGCAGCTTTCTCTCTCCAGTTTGGGGTGAGCTGGGCGACCTCAACATGTTAGCTTGTTTGTACAGACTGCAGCTCTCTGACGTGGCCACACGACTCTTGAGGAAGCTACGGACTCCCCGACCTCAGTCGTCCAGGGCTTCATGATGGTGGAGAGGCACATGTCAAGAAGCCAAAGCTGCCTTGGCTTATCTCTAGTTCCTTTTAATAGTCATTACTGCCGACCTCTGCATCTTCCCTTGAATCCTCATGGCTACTAGATAGCTCTGGGACTCCACAGCAAAGCCCAGCCAGCTCTGGCCTCCAGGGACCCTTTTAAGAATGTTGTTAAGATGATCCACAAGTCTTGTAGAATAAATTGTATTGATTTATGGTTTCTTTTGTTTTGTGACTGTGCAACTTCAGGTAACGTGCAACATTGCCATTTCAGAGTAACTTGAGTGCACGACCCTGAGCTGTGGCTCTGAATAAACTATTTTCTTTTAAAACTGAGTTGTCATTTTATGTCAAAATTCATTAGGAAAGCCTTGTAAGGAGTCTACTTGCTTCTCAGCGTGCTAGAGGTAGCACTTGCTGTCTCATTGCTGGGATCAAGTATCTGGGGAGAAGCAACTTAAGGGAGGGAGGGTTGATTCTGGCTCACAACGTGAAGGTGCAGTCTAATCGTAAGGAAGACACGGTGCTGAGTTTCACAGCTGCACAGCTTTAGGGACTGGCCTAAAAGCAGCAATGAGGGGATGAAGAAAGGATTGGCACATTGATACATGTACAGTAAAACTGGAGACAGACGGGCCATGCACTCTGTGGGAGATGCACCAATGGCATCCTGGAAATTCAGCACGTTTATTACATACCATTGAGCAAGGAGGTAGGTTTATTGTATGCAGCTGACTGATGAGACACGTTTATTGTGAGCAGCGGAGAGAGGAGACAAGTTTATTGCGCACAGCTGAACGGGTAGGAAGCGAGTTAGCTAATCCGGGTAGGAGGTCTCTGTAGGACGGTGCTACTCAACCTGTGAGTTGAGACCTCCCCTACCCAGGGGTCACATATCAGATATTCACATTACAATTCATGATGGTAGCAAAACTACAGTTATGAAGTAGCGATGGAGTAACTTTATGGTTGGAGCTCACCACAACAGGAGGAGCTGTGTTGAAGGGTGGCAGCACGGGGACGGCTGAGAACCACCGCTGTAGGGGAGCAGTTGTATCTAGGAAGTTTCTGCAGACACTATATATTTTAGCTAAAAGTCAACCATTTGCAACATCAGTCCTTGGACCGGAAGAAGGCTCCGAGGCACTGGTGTCTTTGACTCCGTGTAGCTGTGCTCGTGTCATTAATGCACACTCACCCGGGATTTTATTCATCCTCCACAGGAACATTAGGCGGCTGGCCACACTTCCTTTCCAGTCAGCAAACAGAGTGGTAGATGCTGTGCTCAGTTTACGTTCTCATTTTTATTTAGTCTGGGACGCCCCGTCCCCCTGCCCCCTCCCCCCCAGTCCACAGAATGATAGCATTCCTTCAGTGCACTCGGTGCAGAACACCCTCACACATATAGCCAAAGGTGTGTCTTCTAGCTAATTCTAGGTTCTGTCAAGTGGACAGGCAGGATTAGCTGTTCCAGAAGGGTTCTTAGAAAGCATCCAGGCAGCATTTCTTTAGGACACGACAATAGCTTGGCGACTATATTGTGAAGTAAGTTTAATGAGTTCGGGTGGTACAGCTCGGACGTGCACACCCAGGTGCTGCAGGCTGTTCTCAGTGGCGATCAGCACCCAGTACACTTGTCCCTCAAGGCCTAAGGAGGGAGATGGAGTCAAGAAAAGCCTCACTGCCTTCTGAGGTGGACAGTGGGTAAGAACCCAGATGCGGAGGCTGGACCCTACACTTAGCTCACTGATGAACTCCTGGTTTTCTTCTGCGTCTTGGCCCTTTCTCTTTGAAAAGGCATTATCAATCTTACCATATGCCATCCTTTCCCAAGTCCAAAAGTGTATGATAGCAGTATACCCAGATTCCCGGAAATGAGAAAGAGGCGGAGATATGACTCAGTTTCCTCCAATCCGTGAGTCACTCATAGCGGCAAACATCATCTGTGCCGGAAAGCTCTCTTGGACTTTGCTCATGTTGTGAGTGCCCGTTGGCTTTAGTTACTGAACTGCAAAGCTAGGACTTTCCTGGCGGTTTATGACCCTATACTCACTCACCATGACGGAGAGCACTCTGGGATGGTTCCAGGAGTGAGCATGTAGGCACTCACCACGACAAAGGGTACTATGGAAGAGCTGCTGGGCTATGGCCTTTGAATTCCATCTTGCAAGGGCTCAATGAATAGACAATCGCATGCTGATAATAACAAGAAAAGAAGCCCGTCCCATTAACCTTACATGGCCTTGTGAGTACTTCCATGACCAAACAGCACAACAGGGGACTTTTCCAGGTGTATAAACAAGCACGCCGAGAGAGGCAATCCCAAGACCCAGATGTGAGGGGTGAGGTAGGGGCCCAGGAGACTGGTGGATCACACAGGGGAGAGCAGTTCTGACAGGCTGCCAGTAGGTACTGCATCCTACCAGAGGACGAAGGACTCTTCCTGGCCCCAGCTGAGCCCCTGAAGTAGTTAATGGAAAACTTTGAGATTGGGGCTGACAAGATTGCTCAGCACTCAAGAGTGCTTGAGTTCAGATCTCAGCACCCGTGTACCAAGCTAGGTGCTCTGCACGTGGATGTAAACCCAGCTCTGAGAAGTTTGGGAGCTTGCTGGCTTCTATCCTAGCTGAGAAAGCATGGGCCTTGGGTTCAGGGAGAGACCTGGTCTTGAAGCCATAGGTGCAGCAGGATAGAGGAAGGCACTAAATGGCCTCCTTGGCTTTGCATGCTCACAGGCGCATGTTTCTGCATACATGTGCATATATACTCTCCCACACACAGATATACAGATGTTAAGGTATGAAGGCACAGAAATAAAAACAAATAAAAAAGAAGAGAAAACTCCAAGTTTGAAGTCTGAGTTGTTCTTCACTATAATCCTTATTCTTCCTCCACGGGTCGTAGAGCTGGCTGCTGAAGGAGCCTAGTGGCTCTGCTGGCCTCACTCCTCTAGTCTCTTTCTCCAGGAAGGAAGCTGAAGTTAGGGCAACTAAGCTAATTTATTGCTCAAAGGCTCCTTTCGGAATGTGATGGAGACATTGAGGCAGCAACAAGGCTTCTTTGGCTGCAGGTGGAGATATCAATTAGGGTCCTTTCTGGGCTGCAGTTTCCTCGTCTGTCAAATGTTAATATTTTATTGGATTTATTCACCTATTGTCTTAGTTACCTTTTTTTCTATTGCTGTGATAAAATGCCACAAGCAAGGCAACTTATAAAGAAGGTGTTTAATTGGCCTGTGGTTTTAGATGGCTCGAGTCCATGATGGCAAAATGAAGGAACAGCTGAGAGCTCACATATTGATCCACAACCATGAAGGAGAGAGAGAGAGAGAGAGAGAGAGAGGGAGGGAGAGAGAGAGAGAGAGAGAGAGCGCTAACTGGGAGTGAAATGGGCTTTTGAAACATTCAAATTTATGAATCTGGGGGTGGGGTGGGGTCATTCCTGTTCAAACCACCACACTTAATGATTGTTAGCTACTTTATAGTAAGCAATATGTCTCAGAAAGACTCTGTTTCATTGATATTTTAAAGTCTGGAAGGCAAGATCTTCTTGCTTGTTAACCTTTGATAGAATCAAGCCATGCTGCCAATGTGTCGGCGCCAGTGGTATCTGGTACACACTGGGGCTTTAACAGGGGATGTGAGGAGTTTGTTTCTCTTCAGCCCCATCCCTGCTGCCACAGAGGAGGGCTGCGTTCTCATGGTCCTGTTCCCGTAAGTCATCCTCCACTTGCTGCTTTGACGATGTATCACACTTAGCCAAACCAAACAGAACCAAAGAAAAACAAACTGTAAATGGTCTTGAAACCAAGAGAATTCTTTCTCAATTTCAACCATGCAAACATTGTTGTTCACTTAACTGGATTGCCAATTTGGTCCTCCCATCACACACAATCTTCCGGTGTGACTCTTTTATTTTAATTTAACTAACATAAAGAAGTACCAAGTCTCAGGGGATTGGAGAGATGGCTCAGAGCACTGACTGTTCTGAGGTTCTTCCAAAGGTCCTGAGTTCAATTCTCAGCAACCACATGGTGGCTCACAACCATCTATAATGAGATTTAATGCCCTCTTCTGGCCTTCAAGCGCTGTATACACAATAAATAAATAAATCTTAAAAAAATAGTACCAAGTCTCTTTATGGCTTTTTCATGCATACCTAGTTTTTAACGGTTAGTTCCCTTGCACGCACTCCTCTTTCTTATCTCCCTGCTCCCCCTGCCCTCCATTTGCTTCCCTTTTTGTTCACACCACATCACTTTTTTCTTGTGAAAGGCTTCCCTGTGTGTGAGATCAGACTCAAAGCTAGCCCCTCCGCTCTTCAGCCTAACACCATCGGAGCCTTTTCTTCTATTCTTCGCCTCTCTCTAGGTTGTCCTTTTTTGGGGGCGGGGCTAATCATAGTTCCCGCCTCCCAGCTGCGTTTCCTACTTACTCTTTGCTTCTCAGTACCTTCTGCCAGATGACCGTCCAGAAATGTCCCCTTCATGGCATTACACATCCCCTCAGGACTCTGTAGAGTGCACACACTGTTCTCAGGATGCTGCAGGCACACATGGGGTCCTTATGACGAGAACTCAGGGAGTTTCCAGGCGGTGGCCCCAGAATATCTGTACAGGAGTGATGAGGGGACGGGGGGGGGGGGGGGGGGGAGGGGCGGGGCGGGGGGACTGACGGGTAAGTGCACTTTTACACTCTACATCATAAGTACATTTGCGCTTCATGCTGTAGAAAGGAATCTGCGCAGACGTGCCACCAATAGCACCTAAACACCTCTAAGGGTCTGTTCTGAGTTGACCTCACAGGCCAGGTGCTCCTGGAGGAGTGTGGGGTTGGTAGCAGCCCGCAGGAACCAGACTCCGCATTGCAAGAGGAGAGAGGAGAAAGGAGGACACGAGCTAAATCTCAGAGATGCGGCTGACCGTCTCATGAGGGGGCTAAGACTGAGCTCTGGAAGACCTAAGTCTGTCTGCGTCCCTCCCCTACCCCATAAGGCCTGCTGGCTGGAGATGATATGTAAGGCTTTTTTTTTTCCCCTCTCCTGGGACTGGCTTTACTCCACTGTCTTTCCAGATCACTGGCTCCCTGAATAAAGCACAGTTTAAAGGTTCAGCTCTGGGCTCTGTTCACCAGTGTTTTTGGTGAGAGGCCTCCTGAGCACCGGGATCTGGTTAGAAGAGTTTCTGTGACAACCTGGCTGGTGGGTGGGTGGGGCGGGGGGCGGGGCGCTGGGTAATAGGCTATCCCTCCAGTGTTTTTTTTTCCCCTGCAGATGCTCTACTGGGTCCACGCTCAACGGCTGGCAGGATTTTTGTTTTTGACAGCAGGAACCCACTCTTTCCATTTCCCTGGCTGGGTAGGCTGCCGCTAGGTTTTCTTTTCTAGGTGCCAATATGGATTGCTCATTAGGCTTCCTGTGGATTAGCACCGGGTTCGCTGATGCTGCTCTTCTCATCTGAGTGTTGGGCATCACGTTGCCTTGGGATTGTTCCTTTCCAGGTCTTTCTCAGTAGAATCGTGAGATGAAGCCAGCTGCCGAGAGGCAGATGGGGAGGGTCCTGGCAGGGAGCCTGTACTTCTCTTACTTTCTCTTTTCCAAGTCTGCAAAGAAATCTTCTCCCAGGGGCCTGTGTTGCTAATTACAGGGGATGATGCATCACCTGTCTGCTCCATGGGGTTGCAGAGTCAAAGGCTCACCGTACGTAGAGCACTGGATTATAAAGAAACAAGAGAAGCCAGGAGGATTTATTTATTCCTACTTAGGTCAAGACAGAACTTGTGGGATTTGAGAAATAAAATGCTATACTCATATGGGAGGCCGAGAAGGGAAATGTGCTGAGAGGAAGAAGAGCGAAGGCCAGACTGCGGGAGCCCTCGACGTTTGAAGAGCATTTTGCTCGGGCTGGTGTCTCCTCTCGATCCTAACTACCTCGGCTGCACTCAGGGAAATTCACATGGCGAAGTGTTCTGCTGGTTAACATATAACTAGACAGTGCTGGTGAAACCACACATGACCTATATCCCAGAAGCCCCTTGGTTCTCACTTGCTTCCTGCCAACCAGGGGAGCCGCACTTCTCACTTACAGTAGCATGAACTACCTGCTCTGAGCCTTGAAGTAAATGGAAGAGTGCACACGGAGCCTTTTAGTCAGTGAATTTTGTCACAACTCTGGAAACACATCCAGAACCAAAGTGATGTTTCCACAGGGTTCACCCCAGCAGGCAGTTCCCCATATGACTGCGTGGAAAGGAAGCAGGGAACATTTTCAGAGGAGGCTTTAGTTTAAGGCCAGAGAAGCCAGTACTGCTTACAGCTGGTTTCCCAGATGTGGTCAAGAGCTTTGACAAGCTGTTCTAAGCCTCAGTGTTAACTGTGACCATAGGGAACAACGCTGCCCGTGTCACCGTGAAAGAGATCACATGGCAATGCTGCTTCAGGGGCCCTATCTGTTATATGACACACACCTTCCCCCTGGTGCTGTGGCTGAATGCTGTTGAGGCCCTCATCCCAAAAGGGACTATGTGAGGAGGTGAGGGCTCTGTGGGGGCGAGGAGATCCTATGAATGGAGCTTTTGAGGGCAGGTCCTCTTCCCCTAAGAGGACATCCAAAGCGTTCTCACTCTCTCTCTCCACCATGTGAGGAGCCAATGAGAAATCAGAAGTTTGCAACCTTAGGAAAGTAGACCCTGCCAGAATCTGACCAAGATGCCTCCCACGCCTGGGACTTAGGACTCTACAACAATGAGAAAGAAACCATTGTTGTCTGTAAACTATGGGTTTATGGCACCGAAAGTAAGACCTGTATTGGTTATTATTTCTCCTCGGCTATGACAAGACATCCAGAGGAGAAGGTCTGTCTTGGCTCCTGGCTTCAGAAGGCCTTCAGTCCACCATAGTGAGGAAAACACAGGCGTATGAAGGACCACAGCCAGAACAGTCAAAGTTCCATGCCTCGTGCCTGGATCTTCCTCCTAAAGGTTTCATCGCAGGCAAAATAGTGCCACGAGCTGGGGACTGAACATTCAAACCACAAGCCAGTGGGAGGCATGGCAGACTGAGAGTAACACACTAATATAAATGCAGTAACAGAGCCCTGGAGGCATTGCTGTTATTGCTCTTGCTCCAATCTGAATTTCTTTTTTTTTGGGGGGGGTGTTTTCGAGACAAGATTTCTCTGTGTAGCCTTGGCCATCCTGGACTCACTTTGTAGACCAGGCTGGCCTCGAACTCACAGCGATCCACCTGCCTCTGCCTCCCGATTGCTGGGCCAATCTGAAGTTCTGACCCAATAATTTAGAAAGGAAAAAAAAAACCCATGTCTTCAGGAGGATAATTCAATAGACTACAGAAATCTTGGAGTTGGCTGCTTGCTTGGCTGAGAAAAGCTATGTGCTTTATAGAAAATGTCTAAAACCACATATGTATCACAAATTCAGGACAGAGACAGAGACAGAGAGAGGGAGAACACTTCGGAGGACACTTCAAGGAGAAAGAGGAAGGCTGCTGCAGCATTTGATGGTTTGCTCGATGACGGAGATTGATATTTTCCCAAAGAACCCAAGGACCCGAGGCAGCCAGAACTAAGTCTAAAGAGACCTATGTCCCTGTCCTTTCTAACCCTCTTTCTCTCCTACCTACAGTTGGGGATTTGAAAGAGAAGTAGAGGCATTTAGAAACCACAATAAAATAGTTTACAAGGCACTGATATTAAACAGTAAGTTTTTTTGTTTTGCTTTGTTTTTTTGAGACAGGGTTTCTCTGTTGTAGCCTTGGCTGTCCAAGACTCAGTTTGTAGACCAGGCTGGCCTCAAACTCACATTGACTTGCCTGCTTCTACCTCCTGGGTGCTGGGATTAAAGGCGTGTGCCACCACACCTGGCTAAACAGTGTTTTAAATATATACCTATACTTTTTAATGTGTGTTTAGTCTGCATTTATGTAGATGCACTCTCTGGAGACTAGAGAAAGGTGTTAGGTCTCCTAGAACTGGAATTATAGGTGGTTGTGAAATACCATTTGGTTGTGGGAAAATGAATACAGATCCTCTGCATATGTAGCAAGTGCTGCTGACCACCGAGCAATCTCTCCAGCTCCCGAGTGGTTTTCAATATATAAGGCAGAGCTATGTTAGTAAGTTCTAGATGGATGTCGTTTCTCTTACCCAAACTCTTTGTGTTTAGGATGAAGAGAAAGTGTTTATGTTGCCATAGATTTTCTCTACGTAGCTTGTTGAGGCCCAGAGCTAGGATGTGGGAGAAGATTCCCGAATAAAGATCAGAGCTTACGATTCACCTGGGACAGTCGGTTCAAGTTTGCTCCCTAACCACAAACTATGCCCTAAATTCTAGTAATCAGATGAGAGACTATGTGACAGTTTTAAGTATCTGTTGTCACTAATAGATGAATGTCTCAATGTCCATGCTAGTGTTAGCCAAGGGCCCACACTTGTGACATTGACAAATGGAAGAACAGTCTTTTTGACATTAGGATATTATATGATTTGCTTGAGGCCAGAGAAGACCGAGTAAATGATCTCTTTGTGTGTGCATTGGTGTGTGTGTGTGTGTGTGTGTGTGTGTGTGTGTGTGTGTGTGTGTGTGTGTGTGTCTAGGCCATGTCTTCTTAGGTTTTCCACCACAGTTGTTAAGACAGGATCTCTCTGAACCTGGAGCTTTCTGATTAGCTTAGACTGGCTATCCAGCACGGCTCACACGGCTAGACCTGACTTCTTACTCAGGTGCTGGGAATGACAGTCAGGTCCTCGTGCTTGTCCAACAAGCATTTTACTGACAGAGCCACCTCTCCAGTCCTGTTGTCTTTTCTGAGATAATCTCTCTGAGTACTCCAAACTCTTAAAGTTCTGGCTTCAAACTCTCAAGGGAAGGCATGACAGGTGTATGCCACCAGGCCCAGCTACTGTTGTGCTACCAAGAGTCAATGATTTATTTTTGACATTCAAATTTGCCATAGTTTATAATTCACTAAAAACTTCATTCTGTTAGACCCAACAAGCCAAACTTTCTTGTAAAAAAGTTTCTTGAAAAAAATTTATTATTATGTATAGTCTTTTTACCTGCCTATTCCCCTGCATGCCAGAAGAGGGCACCAGATCTCACTATAGATGGTTGTGAGCCACCATTATGGTTTCTGGGAATTGAACTCAGGACCTTTGGAAGGGCAGGCAGTGCTCTTAACCTTTGAGCCATCTCTCTAGCCCTGCCAAACTTTCTTAAAGTCCCATCTTGAGTTAGCTTTCTGGGGTAGTACAGTCAAGGGTTCTGTTAGTTATAAGAGCAGTTCTGGAGAAAGGCTCTTAGTGAACTATGAAATACTTTCTCTCTTCATTGAGTCTATTAGTTCCCAGAATGCTTAAGATTTTATGACTACATGCTATGTGCTCTCTGGAAGGTGAGTGGATTTCCTGACATCTGGGAGACACCTCATTGGGCAGGGAAACCTACAGGTGTTTGGTCTGTCTGTGCTGGGGATAAAGCAAGACAGATGTGCTCGGAGCTTTAAAAGCAGAGTACTAATCCACATTCTTCCAGAGGCGAAGGGCAGTGCTGCATGCCGAGGTGCCTAGAGTTAGATTAGCAATCGTGAATGAAGAAACAGGTCCAGTGAGACCCTGTGCAGGGAGCTGAGTCCAGGAAGGCTGAGGTCAAATCTGCAAAGTGCCAGATGGCAACTTCAGCTTGGGACGGGGGGGATTGCTCCAAGTTGGCTGAAGATGGGATTTGAAAAGAGCAGGTTAGGAATAAATGCCATCCTCAAACTTCTTTGAGAGTTTCAAGGCCAATTTCTTGGCTAGACGGTGCAGGGTCTGGCTAGTGTTAGGGTTGATTGGTCCTTATCCTGGCCTTGGAGGCCCTGGCCAGGAGGAATTTCAGCTATGTCAGGCTTGTTCCCCGAAGAGATACCCAGGACATGATTCTGTCTCCCTAGTCTTTCCTAGGAGGAGGGACAATGCTGCCAGTACCAGCTCACTCACCCAGCCTAGAAAACAACCTCCTGGCAATGACTCAGTCATCTGCTGAGCTTGCTGAGTCTTAAGTGCATGCGGGGAGTGAGGACATGTCTGTGGGTGAGAACACTGGCCAGGGCTTTTGGGAGAATTTATCAGGTCTTTTGACTTTGTAATATCACGACAAACAGAACCATGACTGATGACTTGGGGATTCTTGTGAGGCAAGTTATGAGTCTAGACCGTTCTTCCTCATTCCAAACTCCTTTTCTGGTGCCTCAAGTTAGCCCTGGTCTTCATTTTGGCTTTTTGTTTTATCTTAGTTACCTGTATTTCCAACTGATGTTTGTCTGTCTTAGGATCTGGAAACTTAGAACAGTCTACCATCTTGGATCTTTCTAGTTTGTACTTAGAGGGTCAAGGGAATATCAACCCTAGACTTCTTGTTTTTAATGATGTCATCATAAGCATCAGAGTCCAATAACAGAATCTTCCTTCTCTCTCTTTTAAAAAAATTATTTCTTAATTTTATGTACATTGGCGTTTTGCCTGCATGTATGTCTTTGTGAAGGTGTCTCGTCCCCTGGACCAGGAGTTACAGACAGGTATAAGCTGCCATGCAGGTGCTGGGAATTGAACCTGGGTCCTCTGGAAGAGCAGCCAGTGCTCTTAACCACTGAGCCATCTCCCCAACCTCTTTCTTCTCTCTCTTAATTGTCCTTTATCCTCATTCTTTCTGTGTCTCTTTGCTTTCTCTCACCTCCTTCCTCAATATGAGAGGAAAAGAATGGAAACAGAAAACTAAAATTAGACATACCTGACCAATGATTCTGCTTTGGGCAATGGAAATATAAGCCACACTGACATTTCTGTTTTTCCCAGGATCTGAAGCACAACTTTGGCACTTTGGGCAGTTGGCTATTCTGGGGTACATTTCAGAAATAACTCATGTTTATTTATCGTTGGATATTTATAACAGTGTTTCAGGGCCGGTTTCCAGTAACCCCACGCAGGATCATGGGTTCCTGCAATAGTGGAGGCTGCAGAAGGGACCTGAGCAAGGGTGGGGGGGTAGGGCACTGGCCCCGCCCTCCCTTTAGTGTTTTACCAGCTAAGGTGGCAGAGCTGAGAAGTGTGGACTGAAAAACAAGACTCAAGCTTTGTTTTTCTGTGAGCCCTCCCGGAAAGGATGTCAGAGCCTAAATCGGATTACTTTTCCAATTTGATGGAGTGTGGAGGCAAGTGTATATGTTTGTGGGTGCTCCTGCACATGCACTCAAGGGCATACACACAAGCACATGCACACACACACACACACACACACACACACGCACACACACACACACACACACACACAAGCACACACACATACACACACACAAGCACACACACACACACACACAAGCACACACACATACACACACACACATGCATGCACGCACGCGTGAATACTTGTACACAGGCACTCTGAGCTCAGACATACACAGTGTTGACCTTTCTGGAGGCACAAAAGGATCACACATTCCTGAGCATTCACCCACAGACCTGAGCTGCACAGGAATGCTGACTGTTCCAGGCGCTGACATCATTCCTTTCCTAGCCCCAGAGGAACCCTCTGACCCCCGGTTCCTCGGGCAGTTATTTTTAGCCCACAAACCCTCCTGCCCGGCATTCCCTTGGTGTGCTCAGGGAGCCAGGTTTCAGGAAGGGCCTTCATCTTCACTGAGCTCCCAGTTTATATCTCTGCCTCAGAAAGAACCAGGAATGAGGCGTGGTAAGAGACGAAGGGGATTTAGAGCACATCTGGGTCAGCATCGTCATTGGGTAGAGGGCACCAGAGAGGTTGAGTGATTTACTTAAGGCCAAACAGCCAACTACAGATTGACCCTCCTCGCCCTCCCTACAAATTGTTGTTTGTTTTACTTAGCAGTTCTCAAAGAAGTTGCCCTCAGGAATCCTTTGCACTCTAGAAAATTGTTTCTGTGTGTGTATGTGTATACAGGTGGTATATGTTTATGTATGTGTTTCTGTGTGTGTGTGTGTGTGTGTGTGTGTGGGCGTGTGCACACAGAGGCTAGATAGGTGTTGTATATCTTCTGTTATTGTTCTCCACATCCCTGCTTTTTATTTTAATTTTTTGAGTATTTTGTACATGAACACTGTACCTACATTTCTCCCACTACCTGCTCAAGTTGCTCCAGTGTTCCCCCTCCAAAGCGCAGGTCTCCTCTTATTTATTTTTGTTGTGTGTATGTATGTATGTATGTATGTATGTATGTATGTATGTATGTATATTCAACCTACTAAGTCCATTTAATGTTGCCTGTGTGCATTTGTGTCTAGGGCTGACCACTTGGGATTGAGGATTATTCATGCTATGTGGTAGTTCTTCCCTGGAGGAAATTAATTCTCTCTCAGGAGCATTAACCAGTTATAGCTCTTGATCTAGGGGCGGGACCACGTGAACTTTCCCCTGTCTATGTCGACATGTCAACTGGTACTGTCATTATACTCTTCTTTCCACCTTAGCTCTGGAAGACAGTGTCTCTTACAGAACTCAGAGGCCACAGATTTGGTGAGACTAGCTGGCCAGTGTGCTGGAGGGAGCCTTCTGTTTCTGCGTCGTAAGTGCATGCCACCATGCTTGGCTTTTGTCGTAGATGCTGGGGATCCATCTCTTTATGCTTGACCTGGAAGTACTTCACCTACTGCGAAAAACCCCCAGACCTTGGAAAAGTGTTGATGACCCCAAAGAAGTTGTCCAACTTAGTGTTAGCTGTCAACTTCACACAACCCAGACTCAACTGAAGAAAGTGACTTGGTTGAATAACTATCTAAATCATATTGATTATATTCAGGATGTGTGTGTGTGTGTGTGTGTGTGTGTGTGTGTGTGTGTGTGTGTGTGTAAATGAGAGGAATATGAGCATGAATGAGTCAGCAAATGAGCCAGCAACAAGTGTTCCTCCACGGTTTCTGCTGCAGGTCCCTGCTTGATCCTTGTCATGACTTCCCTCAAAGACAGGCTGTGGTCTGGAAACGTAAGCTAAATGTCTTCTTTTTCTGAATTGCTTTTTGTCCAAGTATTTTATCATGGCAATGGAAAGTAAGCTAGCACAAGACCTTGTCTGTATGGTTTGTGTCTGCCAGGATACAGCCAGCACTCACGTTAGAAGCTGGGCAAGGTAGCACATGCCTACTATCCCAGTGCCAGGAAAGCAGAAATGGGAGGAAGCCCAGGGCTCGCTGAGCAGCCACTCCAGCTGAATTGGTGAGTTTCAGGTTTAACGAGAGACTATACTTCAAAAAATATAGTTGAGAATG
This sequence comes from Acomys minous, assembly GCF_964271855.1. Classification (NCBI taxonomy): domain Eukaryota; kingdom Metazoa; phylum Chordata; class Mammalia; order Rodentia; family Muridae; genus Acomys; species Acomys minous. The sequence goes on along the minus strand of NC_140494.1, from coordinate 7,373,666 downwards.
ACATAAGTATGAAGATGTTTACCTATGGCCTCCACATTCACATATACAGGGGCATGTGGACATGTGCACACATACAACAAGTGTACATACACACACAAGTGTACACACACACACACACACACACACATACACAAAACTGAGAAGTTAGACAGGTATATTGTAAGTTTGAAGCTATTCTGGTGACATGGCAAAACCCATTTTAAAATAAGGAAGTTAATAAATATAGCTAAGAACCATAAAAGTAAATTTATTAATAACAGGAAAATTTTATTATAATATAACTTATGACAATTGTGTTCTTTTTAAAAAAAGATTTATTTATTATGTATACAGATCTAATTATAGATGGTTCTGAGCCAGCACGTGGTTGCTGGGATTTGAACTCATGACCTTTGGAAGAGCAGTCAGTGCTCCTAACCTCTAAGCCATCTCTCCAGCCTGACAATTGTGTTCTTTAAATACAAAAATATTCAGTGAAAAATGTGGCTTTGTTATATGTATTTTTTAACTGAAAATAAATATTCTTCATACAGTGTATTCTGATCATGGCTTCCCCTCTCATCTTCCCCGGGTCCTCCCCTCCCACTCCACGCCTTCTTTCTCCTTCTCTTTAGAAAACAGGCAAATTAATCCCAGCACTCAGGAGTCAGAGTCAAGTGGATTTCTATAAGTTTGAGGCTAGCCTGATCTGCAAAGTGAGTCCAGGACAGCAAGGGCTCTGTTACACAGAGAAACCCTGTCTCAAAAAGCCAAAAAAGAAAGGAAGGACGAAAAGGAAACAGGCAAAAAAAAAAAAAAAAAAAAAAGAATTAATACAAAATTGCAAGCCATAATATATAAGTAAAAGACCAATATGGTAAAAAAAAAAAAAGGCCAAAACAAAGCAATATGGGACATATAAGTCTCCAAAAACACCACTAAGTTTGTTTTGTGTTGGCCATCTACTGTTGGATATGGGACCTGCCTTTAAGTGTGGTTTGTACCTACTGAGATTTTATTGGAGAAAATTAAATTTTACTTTGCAAACCGCTGTCAATTGGAGACATGTTGGTTAGGAATGGGAGCTCATGTGCACTTACCCCTCTCAGCGCTGGGACCTCATCTGCCTTGGACCAGTGCAGGCCCTATGCATGCGGCCACAGCCTCTGTGAGCTCACATGTGCTCCTATGTCCACTGAGTCTTGACGACACCATTTCATCTGTCCCCTCTGGCTCTTATAATCTTTGTTCTTCCTACTCTGCATAGCCCCTTAAGCCATGAGGGCTGGGTTCGACGAAGGCATCGCATTTACGACTGAGTTTTCCAAGGTCTCTAATTTTCTGCACGCTGTCTAGTTGTGCATTGTGTATTTGTTCCCGTCTCCCGTAGGAGGAAGCTTCTCTAGTGATGGTTGCGGGGGGGGGGGGGGGTGGGGGGCACTGCTCTGTGCACACAGCAGAATGTTGTGAGTCATTTTATTGCTATGTTCCTTTAGCAGAACAGCAGTGTTTGGTTTTCCCTTTGGACCATGGCCTGACTAGTTCCACCTGTGCAGTGTCAGGCATGGGTTCCAGCTCATGAAGTGGGCCTTAAATCCAATCAGACGGTGCTTGGTTACTCCCATAACGTCTGTGTCACTATCACACCGGCGAACCATGCAGGCAGGCCACCATTGCAGATTGTAGGTGGGTTGCATTTCGTGGTTGGTGGTTGTGTGAATTCTACCTTCCAGTACCATAAACATAAGCAATGAAAAGAATGGGATTATTTTATTTTTGAGAAATATTCTCAACATCTGGGCTAATGAAGGGTGGCAGGGATTTCATATCTCCTTTCTCATTCAACCAGTTACAAAATCTTCATGCCACATAGTTTTTGGAAACCCTACTATGGGAGGACAAGAACAAAATGCATTTTAATGTTATAGGATTATTATAAACACATCTCTGTACCCTAGGGTTCTGTGTACTCTCCTTCAACATCTGTACATCAGCTTGTCACTTTAGTTTTTCTATTTGTTTGCTTTTAAGGTATGGTATGTTGCCAGGATTTTTCAGATAAGCTGGTAGCTAAACAAGCCCCACTGAGCCTCCTGTCTCCACCCTCCTCAGGACACGGGATCGTGCCCAGCCTGTGCCAGCTTGTTGTGTGGGCGCCGGGGTCTGAACTCTCATTCTTATGCTTGAGCAGCAAGCGTGCTTAACTGCGGGGGCGTCTCTCCAGCTCCCACACTCTTGTTCTTCCTCTTTCTCCCTTCCTTCCGTTGTGTAGGCCAGCCACACTGGAATGTTTTGGGGGACATGACCTTCTCCCCTCAAGCTTGTTCATGTTGCTCGCACTCTCTCTCTTACTCTACCTCTCCATTTCTCTCGAGGGCTTTAGATATCAAACGCTGGGAACACGTGGAGGCTACTGCTGCTTCTCACCCCGCTCCTGCCTCCCACCTCCCTTTATAATGAATGTCTGTGACAAACACTTAAGTTCCTGTAAAGGCTACTGGCCATAGTCTGGCTGCTCCTAGTCAAGGATACTGAGGCACAGCATTTGAGGGGAAATAGAACAGTCTCCAGAGCTCACATTCCCTCATTTCTCATGTTTTTGTTTATTTGTTTGTTTTGTTTTGTTTTTGTTTTGTTTTTCGAGACAGGGTTTTCTCTGTGTAGCCTTGGCTGTCCTGGACTCACTTTGTAGACCAGGCTGGCCTTGAACTCACGGCGATCCGCCTGCCTCCCAAGTGCTGGGATTAAAGGCGTGCACCACTGTGCCCGGCCATTTCTCATGAAAATGGCAGCAGGCCCCCTTTCAGTGACTGAGTGTCAGCACTGGGGAAGAAACAGAAGCATCATGAGCTTGTGCCTCCTTCCTAGCAGCTCTGAGGCTGCGTAGTAAGTTGGTGGTGTATTCCTTGGGTGGGTGGGGGGTTGTCTCAGCATTTGAAGGTCTTTGGGAGGGAAGCCCCCAAACTCCTGTCTTGGCTGTTGTAAGTTTTCCAGCCTCTGCTCAGACTCCCTTTCCCCTGGGATGGGCCCATAGGCTCCCACCCACCCACCCCTACCCCACATCCCCCATAGCCACTTAGCTCCCCTGAGTTCTCCTCCAGTGACTCACCCCTGCTCCAAGAGTTTTCAATGGTGTTTCCTATTATATGTCCTTGCTTATGTACAGCTTAGTTCTCTTTGGGGGTGGGGGTGGGGGTGGGGGAGCTCTGGGTCATTGATGTGGGATACACAGACCATGACAGGCACACCGTGTGGACTTTCAGAAGTGGAATGATATGTGTGAAGTTGAGCAGCTTGCAGGCAGTGTATGGTTGTGTGTGTGTGTATGTGTGTGTGTGTGTGTGTGTGTGCCCGTGGCCCTCTGTAAAAATGCATTCTATAGACAGAAAGGCACAGTGTGGAAGAATCTTCTTTCTCTCCTTTAAGGCTGTAAGGCCTCTGAGGGGTAAGTCTAGAAGACACATGGTATCTGTACAATTAAGAGTTTTTTTTTTTTTTAATGGAAAACATACTCTGTGCCGTTCTCTGTGTCCTTCTTTAAGGTGTGATGTTTATGGCTGACTGTGTGGTCTGGATAAAGTTGCTATCCCACTCTGCACCATGCTGATGTTTTCTTGTGTGGGGATCAGAAGTGTGATCAGCTTCCGTTGGGCGCTACAGCCAGACACTGAGCTCAGACCAGTCTGGGTAGCATAATCCTCCAGTTGCCTTGGCGCAGACATGGGAACTGAACGGGATTTGCTGCAGAGAATAGGATTAGGATGCAGCCCCAGCCTGGGCTTCCTGTACAAGCCACACTGCTTGTGAGTCAAGACGCCGTGGTATAGTACAACTCAGAAAGACTGAACCAAAGCAAACCCTGGTTGTCTGTTCAGGAGAAGACTCATGGGAGGTGAATTAGAGGTGAGTCAAAGGAGGAAATGACTTATCAGGCTGCACTTCCTGGCAAGTGAATTCATAAATCATTCGCAGAAAATGGAAGAGTAAGAAAGGGCTTTGCAAAGTCCCAGTGGCAAATTCCCCCTTTTCTCCAGGCTCCATGGAACTGTCATGGCCTGTGAGCTACCTCCAGGAGGCTCAAGTGACCTTGTACGGTGTCAAGCCATTCTGTAAGTCTGAGGGATTCCCTGTAGCACCAGAGTCTGTGTCTCACATGCTGTTAGGATGCCCTGCTCTGTGGTATCACCAGTTAACTCTCTTCTCCCGGAGGAGTCTGTCACAGGGACTGATGTTACAGTGGAGGTGCTGGAGTGCTTACAGCACCGTTAAATAGCTCCCCAAATGCCTTTACAGTGTGGTTCAGAAACCAAATTTAGTCCTTCTCCCAAGGATGCTTGTGATCCCATCTATGGTTTCCATTGAGCTTAAACTATAGGGAGACCCAGGCCTTTCTAAGTAGAGTCTCATGCTCATACAGCATCCTCTACTTTGGCAAAATGATTTCCTCTAGTCACACATCATAACCCGTTCCTCTTCCTCTTTGGGTAGAAGGTCTCATGTGGCCCTACAGCCTGGACTCCAAGTCACTATGCGGCTGAGAATAGCCTTGAAATTCTGCGTGTCATGCTTGCATTTCCCAAGCTGGTTCAGGTGGTGTTGGGGACAGAACCAAATCTCCAGCTCTGTAATTTTATGTTCTGATGATACTATTTCAACCCTTCATAAAAGTGCCAAGAATACCCCAGAGTTAGAGACTGGTGGAAATTCAGATTATCCTTGACCTGGCAGGAGGAGAAACTGAGGCTCAGTATGGAATCAACATCCAGGAGCACAGAACAAATCCAGGAGGAATCAGGACAAACCCCACTGGGATGGCCCAATGCGTTGTGTACATGTCTCTGTGACTAGCTGCTGGGATGGCCCAATGCACTGTGTACATGTCTCTGTGTCTAGCTGCTGGGATGGCCCAATGCACTGTGTACATGTCTTTGTGACTAGCTGCTTGGATGGCCCAATGTGCTGTGTACATGTCTCTGTGACTAGTTGCTTGGATGGCCCAATGTACTATGTAAATGTCTCTGTGACTAGCTAAGACAATATGCCTCCTCCAGCAACCAATAACCCTCTTGCAATAGGCCCAGAGAAATGAAATTTGGCTGAAGTACAAGACTTCAAAACAATAATTGAATAGCATGTTCAAAGACCTTAAAGAGGATATGAATAAATGCCCTAATGAAAACTGAAAACAGAATTAAATGAAATAATGAAACATTTCAAGACATGAAAATAGAAATAGAATCTCTCTCACACACACACACACACACACACACACACACACACACACACACACACACCTCAAACTGAAACTAAGCTAGAAATAACACACTTGGGATGTCAAACAAAAACTTCAGGAATAAGCTCCATGAATTAAAGCTGATTACCAGTGACATCAGAAGCAACATAAAGTATACAAACTCATAGAAACCAAACAACTCACTGCTGAGTAAAAAGTGGGTCCAGAAAGAAATTTAAAAATGCCTTAGGATTGAAGGAAAATGAATCCACAACAGATCAAAACCTATGGAACACAATGAAGGCAGTTTTAAGAGGCAAGTTCATAGCATAAAGTGCCTCCATAAAAACCCTGGAGAAATAGATGGCAAGAGATAATCAAATTCAGGGTCGAAATAAATGAAATAGAAACAAATACAAAAAGCCAATGAAACAAAGAGTTGATTATTTGAGAAAAATCAACATGATTAACAAACCCGTAGCCAAATTAACTAAAAGATGGAGAGAAATGATAGAAAGGCAACATTACAACAGACACAGAGGAAATTCAAGGAATCATAAGGACCTACTCTAGAGTTTTGTATTTCACTGAACTGAAAAATCCAAAGGAAATGGATGAATTTCTTGATATGTACAACACAGCCCACAAAGCTGAATCAAGATCTAATGAGCAGACTCATAGCCCCTAGGAAAAGAGAGGTGGTATTTTTTTTAATCTAACCCCCTTTTCCAAAAGCCCAGAGTCATGGATTTAATGATGAATTCTAACTGACCTTCAAATTAAAATTAATGTCAACATTTTTCACATTATTCTGCAAAATAGAAACAGGAGGAACAGTTCTAGCTCTTTTTATGACGTCACTATTACCCTGATATCACACCATACGAAGACTCAACCAAAAATATAAAATTATAGACCAATAGCCCTTATAAACAGAGACGCAAAATTTCTCAATAAAGCATTTGGAAACCAAATCCAAGAGTAAATAAAAAACATTATCTACAATGATCAGGTTGGCTTCATTCCAAAGATGCAGAGATGACTCAACATACATAGATCATTAAGTGAAATCCACCACATGAGCAGACTGAAAGTCAAAAGTCACATGATCATTGCACTACATACAGAAAAGGCCTTTGACAAAAGCCAACAAGGGAAGTCCTAGAGAGACTAGGAACACAAGGGACGCACCCCAACACAATAAAGGAAATGTACAGCAAGCCCATAGTTAACCTCAACTTGAACCGAAAGAGACCCCAAAGCACTTCCACTAAGATGAGCAGCGAGACATGGGTGCCCACTTTCTACATAACTGCTTGATACAGGACTTGAAATCTTAGCTAGAGCAGTAAGAAACCGATGGAGATCAAGGGGAAACAAACAGGAAAGGAAGAAATAAAAGTATCTTTATTTGCAGATGATCTGGTTTTCTACATAAAAAAACTCCTACAGACCACAGCAGGGAACTTCTCCAGCCAACAACAACAACAACAACAACAACAACAACAACAACAAAACCCAAACCAAAACAAAAACAAACATTTGCAGCAAAGAAACAAAGTTTACACACAAGAATAAGTAGTCTTCCTATACACAAATAACAAATGGACTGAGGAAAAAAATCAGTGAAACAGTACCTTTCATAAAAGCCTCAAAAAATATCTTGGGATAACTCTAACTAAGCAAGTGAAAGATTTGTATAGTAAAAACTTTAAATAAAGAAATTGAAGAAGATGGAAAGATCTCCTAGGTTCATGGATTGGTAGGAGTAATACTCTGAAACTGGCCATCTTACCAAAGCCAATATACAGATTCAATATAATCTCCATCAAATTTCACACAATTCTTCACAGAAATTGGAAAAAAAAGTCTTCAACTTCATATGGAAACACACACACACACACACACACACACACACACACACACACACACACACTCCCACCTCAAAAAATAGCTAAAGCAATTCTGAATAGTAAAAAAAACTGCTGGAGATATCTCCATTTCTGAATTCAAGTTTTATTACACAGTGACAGTAACAAAAACAGCATGATATTGTCATAAAACAGACACATTAATCAAAGAAATTGAGTTGGAGACCTAGACATAAGCCCACACAAGTGTGGACACATTATTTTTGAGTAAGAAGCCAAAAAATACAGCCTTGAGAAAAGACAGCATCTTCACCAAATGGTGCCAGTCAAATTGGATGGCTGCAGGTAGAAGAATGAAAACAGACCCACACCTATGACCCTTGCCCAAACTGAACTCCAAATAGACCAAGGATCTCATCCTAAGACCAGATACTCTGAATCTGGCAGAAGAAAAAATGCAGAATGGTCTTGAACTCATTGGTACAGGAAAAGAGTTTCTGAACAGGACACTGATAGAAAAAGGTCCTGAAAACAACAATTAAAAATAGGACATCATGACGCCAAAAAGCTTCTGTGTGGCAAAGACACCATCGTTCAGGCAGAGTGGCATGCTACGGATCCTATAGAATGGCAGGAAAGGTCTTTACCAAGTATACATGTGACAGAGGGTTAGGAACTAGAATATTTAAAGAACTAAAAAGCAAACAAACAAACCCCTAAACCATGAACATCAAAAAAGCAAACATCCCAGTTAAAATTGGAGTATAGTACTAAGCAGAGATTTCACAAAAAGATGAAACACAAATGGCTGAGAGACACTTAAAGAAGTGCTCAACATCCTTAGTCATCAGGAAATGCAAATCAAAACTACTTTGAGATTTTATCTTACACCAATCAGAATGATCAAGATGAGAGAGAGAGAGAGAGGAGGGGGGGAGAAACCCAATTACAACACCTGCTGGTGAGGACACAGGGAAAGGAGAACACTTATTCATTCCTGGTGGGTGTGCAAACTTGCACAGCCACTATGAAAATCAGCATGGTGGTTTCTCAGGAAGCTGGGAAGAGATTTATCTCAAGCTTCAGGTTTGCTAGTCTTGGGCACACACCCACAGGACTCTCCATCCTGCTGCAGATACACTTGCTCATCTAAGAGATACTTTGTTCATTGCTGCTCTATTCATAACAGCCAGAAATTGGAAACAACCCAGATGTCCATCAATTGACAAATGTATGAGAAAAATGTGGTATATTATTGAGCTGTTAAGAAAATTTGAAATTATAAAGTTTGCTGGTAAATGGATGAAACTAGAAAAATTATCCTGAGTGAAATAAAATGACAATTATTATATTCTCTCTCTCTCTCTTTCTCTCTCCCTCTACCTCTCCTCTTCTTCTCCCGTTCTCCTTCTCTCTATTTTGGTTTTTGGAGGTAGGATTTCTCCATGTAGCCTTGGCTATCCTGGAACCCACTCTGTAGTTCAGGCTGGCCTTGAACTCAGTGTTCCATCTGCATGCCTCTTCCTTCTGAGTGCTGGGATTAAAGACATGTGCAACCACTGCCCAGCTCCTGAGTTTTATTTTATATATGAATGCTATGTTTGAGCTTTAGATAGGTGTGCTACAACCTGACTAGCCATGGAGGCTAGGTACCCACCCGGTGAGGGACTAAGGGTGGGAGTGAGGTGGGGAGATGGTTCTCAAGGGAGGTGTGAATAGGACATAGCGCTACGGAGAGACAAAGGAGAAACTTTGTTTAAGGAGATTAAACAGGGAAAGAGATGGGACAGGAAAGTAAAGCAGGGAGAATGGGGAGAGTCAACTAATAGGAAAGGCCACTCGAAAACCTACATGGAAACCTACAACGGTAGAAGCTTCCTAAAATATATATGTATATGAAAGGAATCTAAATAGATTCATTAAACAACAGAGCAAACAACGCCCCACGAGACATCTTTACAGCATCAGCTAAAGCCTTCAGTGTCAGGAACGAGTTACATCTTGGGCTGTTGACTAAACGGACCCCATGGAAACCTCCACATATCAAAGGCGATCACCAAGGCTATTGACTACTCTCTAAAGCCCGATGGGAAGGCCTTATTTCTGACGGCAACACATGCCATCAAACACAGAGTTCTGAGGTGATGCCTAACTAGAAGTTTCATCCCACCTGACCAGCATTCATGGTACTGGAAGAGAAAGGCAACCATCAGCATCACCTACCTACAAACCCTGCGAACTGCAACCGTGACCTTCCTGCAAGATACACTAATGTTATGGGAGGAACCAACCACTTCCTAATTGGGTTGAAGGCCCACTCCGTGAAATGGAACTCATCCATGCTACTCTGCTAAAGGGGCCAAGAGCCAAAGACTAGCTAGGCCATGGGCCCAGGGGAAAACCTTATTCGTTGCCCTGCTAAGGGAATGCAGCGATAAAATGACTTAGCAATGTACTGCCATGCCCTCGATCAGTGCCTTGTTCAAACCACATCAAAGAAGCTTCTGACTGCAGCAGATGAGGATCTATACAGAGACCCACAACCAGACCATGTGCAGAGAGAGACTTTGGAACACTCCGTCCTACACAGAAATTAAAAAAAAAAAAATCATACCCTTCTTCTCAAGCCTCTGGGGTCTTATGTGAGAGAGGGGAAAGAAAGATGCTGAGAGTCAGGTGTAAGGAGGGACTCCAAGAGAACAGCGTCTTTCAGAAACAAGACGGGTTCACATGTGAACGTAGAGACTGCAGCCGCAAGAGTTACCTGAACAAGCTCAAGCCAAGGGGTGCTCCCTGCTCTGAGAGGGGAAGTGGACCTGCGCTTCCACTGCAGCCAAGAATCTAACTGCACTTGATATATGCTGGTAAAGGAAAAGGCAGTTTTCTCCAGCAGAGTCTCACTGGGTTTATCAATGACACTTCAGGGCAGGCCCCATGCAAAACAAACTGACGTTTTTTTGTAGAGTTTTTGGTTCGTTTTTCTTAGTTTGGGCATTCATTTTTGTTCTGTTTCTTTCTTTCTTTTTGGTTTTTAGAGACAGGGTTTCCTTGTGTAGCCCTGGCTGCCCTGGAATTAGCCTTGAACTCACCTGCTAGGATTAAAATCAGGCACCACCACCACCTGGCTAGCTTGCTGTTTTTTCCTTTGGCCTTTTGCTTGTTTGTTTTAATTCTCATTTTTGTGGGGGAATCTTTCATGCTTCTTGTTTTGTGTTTGTTTATTTGTTTGTTTTATAGGTGGGCAGGAAAGATCTGGGGGTAACCGGGGTAAGAGAAAAACATTATCTACATATGTTTCGTGAAAAAACCTTTTCCTAGTCTCTGAGATATTAACTAATAGCCACTCAATATTTCACGTGCTATTTCTATTCCTAACAATGCTATTGTATTCACTTCTGTAGCCATGGGGATTATTGTTTAGGTTTGAATTCAAGGACTCACTTGCCCCAAAGTATACAAAGTTAGGTTTGAATTCAGCCGAAAGTCTCCATTCAATTCCACGATTTACTGATTTTGTCTGGGTATTTGTGTTTTGAGGGAGTTGAGTTGTCTCTCTAGCCTCAAGTCCATAGTTAGCAGTTTTTCATCCTTGAGTTGCACAATGAACACAGCGTTCCATCTCCATTCAATCCATGAATCGCTTTACAGAAACAAGACTGTCATCAACTCACCTCACACTCACCCAGCGGTAACACGAGGGGCTGTAATTGATGTGGTTGAGAGCCCGACATCCAAGCAATAAAAATGAATTCCTTAGGATGGTCTGCAGCAATGCAAATGGGGCCAGAGCCTGGGCTTAATGGGAGTTGGGAAATTGATCCCAGATGACTGTAGGGTTCACAGAGACTGGCTCTGGCTTTGCCGCTGAAACCATTCCTGCTGGCAGTTAGGCTCCACCATGTGTTGTCCAGACCCTGGTTATTTACGGGTTGCGCGGAGAGCAGCCAGGCTCCAGGTAGAACAGCAGGGCCTGCGTGCGTGAAGGCTGAGGTCATGGAGTTATTCATTTCGGGCTGTAAAGGCATTTGGTTTAAAGAGCCCAAGAGACTCCACCGGGATTGGTTTTCAGAGAAGAAAAACAGCCCTCACTCCTTTTCCTGTTCAGGCAGCGGTGGGTTCATTGTGACGTCACCAGCCCCCCTCTTAACTCTTTGGGGCTGGTAAAGTTTCTAAGTGCTGTCACTTTCTCCTGGTGATTTTTTTTTTAACGTTCGAAGGAAAATAGTGGGAGCACAGTGATTTACTATTGGGCTTAGCTCAGTTGGTAGAGTGCTTGCCTCGCACGCAGGAAGTTCTGTGCTCCGCTCCCAGAACTGCATGAAACCGAGTGTGGTGGTGCGTGCCTGTAATCCCAGCACTCGGGGGAGGAGCAGGCCGTTCTTGGCCACAGGTTTGAGGCCAGCCTGGGCTGCGTGAAACACTACCTCCATCCAGGCATGGCGGTGTGCACCTTTACTCCCAGCACTGTGGATGCCAAACCGGCTGATCTCCGTGTGTTCCAGGCTAGCGTGCTCTACCCAGTGAGTTCCAGGAGAGCCAGGCTACATAGAGAAGAGTGTCTGTTTCACCCTTTTCAACACCCTCCCCCCAAAGACAGTCTCTTGTAATAAAGTGATTTAATTTAACCAAATGACAACTTCCAGGTATGTGTCCAAATCAGAAGATAAACAGATCGCTAAGAAATCCCTCCAGAGCAAATGTGAGGGGCTCTGAAAGAGGCCTTTTGCCCAGACTAAGTCTGAAGACAGTTCCCCATCTATAAGGTGTAGGCTGTCTTGGCGGGGGGGGGGGGGGGGGGGGGGGGAGGCGTCTACTTGCCTTTACGTTACCCTCCAGTTCTGTAAAAGCCCGTGAATACATCTGCGGATATGTTATATAATTGTTCCTAGTGTGTGGATGCCCACGAGCAACTGTTTCTTATGTCACGGACTGGAAACAAAACAAAACAAAACAAAATAAAGAACCCCGAAACAACAATAACAACAGAAGTTCGCAGAAGTTCTGTTAGGGAGGATGATTATGTTGGAGGCTGCGAGACGAGCAGTACGGGCCTCAGCTTTCTTTGTACAAAGACGTCTGGGTGAGTTACAAATCTCAGAGGTGGTGTGACTCATCGTGATTCCTGTAGGGTGGCTCTTCGCAGGGTGCCATTCTCACTGAGCCATCAGGGAACACACACAGCCAATGCAGAGTCTGACCTAAACACGCCTCAAACCGATGCTGTCATTCTCCAAGCTGCACGCTAACAGCAAGCAGCTTACGCACAGCAGAACAGGTGGAGGAATGAGTGTCACCGAGGGAGACGCGACACATGTTTCTTCCTTTTTCGCTTATTCATGCTTTCCAAGTTCCCTACCATGGACAGTGAGGAACTATTTAGACAAGAGAAGACATGCTGACCACATTTAACAAGTAGATTAGGAAGACTGGGAATGGGGGCCGTTGCCCTCCCAGGTCAGATCCTAGTCAGGCCCAGGAAACCGATCTGATGGCCTGGGCATGGGGGATGGGAAAGTCCTCTTTTCCTTCTTTTTTTTCCTCTTACCTGAGCAATTTTATACAGTCTTCCCCCACAAACAAGCTGATTCTTGGCTTCTGGTACTGGTGTCGGTCCTCCATATGAAGTCCCGTTAGTCTGTGCTTTTGAACATTCAGAATTGTCTGGCTTGGGCCCCTGCCACCCTCTTTCTCCAGAAAGTTATGTGAAATTGGCATCATCTTTCCTTAAAAAAAAAAAAAATCCTGGGAGGCTGGAGAGATGGCTCAGAGGTTAAGAGCACTGATTTGCTCCTCCAGAGGTCCTGAGCCTAATTCCCAGCAGCCACATGGTGGCCTCACAACCATCTATAGTGTGATTCTGATGCCCTCTTCTGGCCTGCAGGTGTATATGCAAGCAGAGCACTGTATACATAATAATAAATAAATAAATCTTTTTTAAAAAAATCCTGATTATAGCTTCCTTCTCCTTCCACTTAAATTCTCTTCCTTCCTTCTTTCTGTCACCCCCCCCCCATGTTGTTGTTGTGTACTCTACCCAGCCCTGAACTTGCTATGTAGCTCAAACTGGCTCGAATTTACATATCCTGCTGCCTCAGCCTCTTGACTTCTGGGAGTACAGGCATGTACCATTACACGTGGTACCAGATTATTTATTTTTATTTTTGTTTTTCCTTTTAGTGAAAGTAGATTTTTTTCTCATATAATATATCCTGATTGGCAGCTTCCCCTCCTCTACTCTTTCTACTTTCTTCTTCCCCCTCCTCCCATCTGGATCTACTCCTTTGTGCCTCATTAGAAAACAAACAAGCTTCTAGGGGATGATAATAAAATAAAAAAGTGAAATAAGACAGAGCAAAAACTAACACATCTGAATAGGGAATTCTCTCAAAAACAAAAAAACAAAAACAACAACAACAACAACAACAACAAAACAAAACAACAAAAAAAAACAAACCACCAAAAACCAAACCTAAAATCGTAGAAAGAAAAGAGCTCAGGAAAAGGCACAAGAAACAGATATAGGGCGTAGTGGCACATGTCTTTAATCCCAGCACTCAGGAGGCAGAGGCAAGTGGATCTCCATGAGTTCAAGGACAGCCTGGTCTACAAAGTTAAGTTCAGGACAGCCAGGGCTATTACACAGAGAAGTCCTGTTTTGAAAAACCAAAAGAAAGAAAGAAAGAAAGAAAGAAAGAAAGAAAGAAAAAGAAAGAAAAAGAAACAGATATAGATGCAAAGACACTCACTTGCGTACTCAGGCATCATATACAAACACTAACCTGAAAGTTATAATATATATGCAAAAGACCTATAGGGTAAAAAGAGAACGAAAAAAATTAGTTAAAATTAAAAACAGCCCTGATTTGGCATTATGAGACACAGAACCCTCAATGTTGGCATTTGAGTTCTTTTTCTGCCCAAATCATTTCTAATTGCCTAATTTTGTGTTTTGTGACATTTAGTGTTGAGAAATAGATATAAAATTCCATTAAACCACACAGACAGCAACATGCTCAAATGCTGTGACTCTTCAAGGGTCCCAAAGTGAATGGAGGATAATCTGCCAAATGTGATGTACAAAGTGAGATTTCTGAACGCCAGGGGTATAACTGCTTTGAGCAGGCAAATATGAGGAGGAACAGCACAAAATCATGGCTGTCATGGGTCACCTGGTCTTGGGCTGTCTGTCTGTGTTAGCCTGGGTGGCTGGGGACCCGTTGTTGCAGAAGTGGCTCTCAGAATTGGTGTTGTTGTCAGCTTAGCTGCCTCCTCTGTACAAACTAGGTCCCTTTATCCTTTGAGATGCAAAGAGAGAAGACAGAACAAGATCGTTCATAAAGTATGTCCAGTGAGCATATGGCCCAAGATCCTGTGACCACCCTGCCAAGTTTCCCTCACATAACTTCCTAGTAGGGGTGACACTGGGGTTGGGAGGAGGGCTGAACCCCTGTACTCAGTCAAGACCGAGTCTTTGTGTGTGTGTGTGTGTGTGTGTGTGTGTGTGTGTGTGTGTGTTTTCACATGTGTGCATGTGCTCATGAGCACAGAGGCCACACAGAGGGGTTGAGGGTTGAGCTTGGGGCTGGAGCTAGCCTCTCCTTAGCTGCTGGCCCCATGGGGGCTCATTTATCTTCTACAGCTGTTGGGGGGGGCAGATGAGGGGGGACACAGGGAACAACAGGTGAAAGAAGACCCAGCTCATTGTTCCCAGGAAGCCTTTAGCTATGCCACCCAGCCCCCCACCTCCCCAACCCCCATCTGCTGGCAGAGCAGACCTCCCAGCTTAGAGCAAATCACAGTGGGAGGCCAGCTCTCAGAGTAAGTGAGCTGGGAAAGCCATTTTCCTGCACCCAGCCCTTGGATTGGTCCCTGAGCCTGTGCCTGAAAGCTGACTTTAGATCTCTGCAAGGGCTCCTTGATATACAGGGACAGGTGTTACAGTCCTCTCCCCCCACCCGGAAGATTAACATGGGGTCCAGATAGCTGCAGCGTCAGAAAAGTGTACTTCCTCACTGGGCACGAGCCCCCTTGTCACCCAATGGGACAACTTTTGAGCACTGAGTGTTTCAGGTCCCATGTGTCCACCACAACTCCCAGATCTTTTAGCCAGCCCTTGAGGGTGGTGGTGACCATGTTCTTTTCCTTCCAAATTCTTTCTGATGTCCAAGGCTGGTGCTTCACGGATATTAAAATATGAAAAATAAATGTAAAGTTTACTTGTATTTAAACTGCACGGGGGTAGCATCAAGGCTAGATTCTGAGAGTCTGAAGACAATCATGTGTGTGAGCGTCCCCTGAAATAATAGAGAAAGAGAAAAGGTTAGACACTGAGGAATAGCCACGATGCGCAGGCGCATAAATAGGCAGGGAGGAATAAACAGGGTGGGGAGATAAATTGAACATGCCCATCCCCCACCCTTGGGTGTGCGCATTTTTTTTTTTAAGATTTATTTATTTATCATTATGTACACAGTGTTCTGTGTGCATGCACACCTGCAGGCCAGAAGAGGGCACCAGATCACAGTGTAGATGGTTGTGAGCCACCATGCGGTTGCTGGGAATTGAACTCAGGACCTCTGGAAGAGCAGTCAGTGCTCTTAACCTCTGAGCCATCTCTCACTTCTAATGCACATGGAGGCCTGTGATTAGTGTTGGATGTCGTCTCCTCCTGCTCCCTACCTTAGCTTATGAGTCAGGCTCTCTACCTGGCCTGGAGCTCCCCAGTTCATCTAGACTGGCTGTCCAGCAAGCCAAAGGGAACTTCTTGTCTCTTCCACCCAGTGCTGGAGCTACAGGGCCATCGATTAGGGCTTACAATAAATAGAAACAAGAGAACTGATATGGAGAGATTTACTGTAGAAGGAAAAGGGGAGAAAGGCAAGAGGGAGGGACATCCTGGGTGGGTGTGGGGTGGGAAAGAGAGAGAGAGAGAGAGAGAGAGAGAGAGAGAAAGGTGGCAGGTTTGTCCTTTTATATCATGGGCCCCTGGGTAGCGGGTGGCCTCTGATGATGTCAGAGGTTGCTAAGCAACCTAGAGGCAGGGCACTAGCATGGTCCTATGGCTGGCTTTTCACATGCATGCCAGAGACTGAACTCAGGTTCTCATGCATGTACTGCGAGAAACTTTACTAATGGAGCCGTCCCTTCAGCTCTAGACAGATACTCCTCGAAGGCCCCAGTGAGGAGTCTAGCTTTCTTCTCTGCCTAAGGCTTGGGCCATCAAGTTGACGAATGTCTTAAATGTTCCTTCCAGCAGCTTAAGAGACCTAGTCTGGCTCTCTGTGTGGCTTTTATCTCTCGTTCTCAGGGTGCCGACATCCTCCCCCATTTCTTTGTTACTTCATTACTTTTTGGATCAGAGAAGGAAGAGGGGTAGTGTGGGAGCAAGAAGAGTTACAAATCAGCAGGTAGGCAGCCTGGCACAGCCAGGGCCTGGCACACATCTCAGAGAAGTGGCACAGTTATGGGGGGATTTTGACTCCAGATCTTGAGAAAGGAGGGATTCTAGGAAGCTGGGGACCCGGTGGGGTCGGGAGATTCATTTAAGTATGGTATGAGAGTTTAAGTAAAACTTGTCACTCTTACCTAATAATGGCCTAGGGCAGGCTGTAACAGAGGGGTGGCGGGCTTTGCCTCTGTGTGATGTGACAATCCAGGACACAGCCAGGCTCTCCAAAGGCAGGACACTGGGGCGTCTCATGCAGGTGGACACTGGGGGTCTGGGTTCTGCTCCTGAGGAGCGGAGGGTTTTGCTCCCATTCCCTGTGCAGATGGCAGTTCGGCAGCTCTGCTGCAGGTTGAGAAGGGGGTAGACAGGGCGCTGCGCCCCTGGCTTCTGCTTTGTCAGTGTCTGAATTCCTGGTTTCAGTTTCACTCTTCATGAACGTCTTAAGAAGAGGCCAGTTCACCAGGTTGCTCAGGACATGGAGCCAGTTATTAGCCAGTTTTAGTGTTCATATTTTCTTGGCAGTGCTCTGGAGATGACTTCTTCAAATTAAGTCTTTCCTCCCTGGTCTACCTTACGCCAACCTCAGCCCTATCCCTAAGCCTCAGACAGCCCTCACCACCCCACAGGATACAGCTTGAATCCTTACCAGAACTTTCCAGTGGTCTCCAATTTATCCCCCACCTTGTGATTGCTTTAACATCCACCTTAGAGTCATCCCGTTGTGTGGTCTTCCTTACTTTTCATGCCCTGTCTGCTTCCGCCCTCAGATTTCTGCCCCCGACTCTTTAACACATGATAAAGTGATGCTCCCTCGGCGAGTGCTGCAGATCCTGCACGAAGCCTTGTTGGAGCAAGCTTGGCAGCTGTGATATTCCTCTTGGAATCCTTGTAGCTGCTGCGCCTGTAGCAAAGCTCATTGCTTCTCGCTTGCTCCATTCTCTAGCCTCTTGCCCACAGATTATTCTAGATTTACGACAGGCTCATGCACAAACAAACTCACTGTAAGCTGAAAATTTCATTAAGTTGAGATTGCATTTGTGCGTGTGTGGTATGTGTGTGTGTGTGTGTGTGTGTGTGTCGGGGGGGGGGGGTCATGTGCCTGTGTGTGCCCATGTAAAAACCAGAGCAAGATGATGGGTGTCGACCTCTATCACGCCCAACCTTACTGCCTTGAAACAGGGCTTCTCACAGAACCAGAAGGTCCTCATTTCAGCTGGGCTGGCCCATCAGTGAGCTCCTAGGATCTGTGTATCTTTACTCAACCTCTCTGATCCCTCCCCCCCCCCCCCCCCCCCCCCGCTCCCTCCAGTGCTGGAGTTCCAGGCATGCTCAGCCATTCCTAGTTTTCATATAGATGATGGGGATTTGAACTCAGGTTCTCATGCTTGCAAAGCAAGAGCTCTTATAAGTTAAACCATCTCCAGGCTCTAAAACTTACATTTAAAAATTGTTTTTAATGTGCATTTGTGTGTATGTAGGTGTGCAGACGCACATGTGGACATGGTGCATGTAGAAGCCAGATGTCAACATCAGGTGATGGTGTTCCTAGGAGATATCTAAGCTTCTATTTTAATTCATTTAATTTTGTTTTTTGTTTTTTCAAGACAGGGTTTCTCTGTGTAGCCTTGGCTGTCCTGGACTCGCTTGCTAGACCAGGTTAGCCTTGAACTCACAGAGATCCACCTGCCTCTGCCTCCCGAGTGCTGGGATTAAAGGCGTGCGCCACCACGCCCAGCCATTTAATTTTTTTTTTTTAAGATTAAAAAAAACTCAACATAAATGATATTAGATATCATTATACATTTTTGAGCAAAGTGTACTTTAGTGAATTCCTTTCTCCTCATTTTCCTCACCTCGATACCCCCTGATCCTTTCTTATGGATTCCTGGTGCCCTAGTTTCTGTCCATCTTTCATGTTTCATCTGTCTGTTTGCCTTTTTAATAATTTGTTTGGCCTTCTTTTGGCTTTCTAGGTTTTCGGTTTTACTGCTAGTCACCCTCCTATATATATCCACATGGATACTTTACAGGGTAGGACCTACTTTGAGGGGAAACATGATGCTTTTGACTCTCTGAGATTGCCTCGACTCACTTAATATTATGCTTTTCATGATAAACTGGCTGAGAAAGAAATTAGGGAAACAATACTCTTCACAATAACCACAAATAATATAAAATATCTTGGTGTAACTCTAGCTAAGCAGGTGAAATGTTGGGGGATGGTCTGATGTATTTTGATGCTAATTACTGCTTAGCACCTTTTGCTTAATAAAAAGCCATCCCACCTGGGCAGGGCAAAGGAGATAGTTGGGGCTAGGAGAGGGGAATTCTGGGAAGAAGAAAGATCGCCTGGAGGAAGAAAGAGAGACCCCGAGGAGAGGAGAGGAAGGCCGCCATGGGTTAGATGAAGGAGAAACACATGGCCAGCGTGGATGGAGAATCTAGCCCAGATGAAGAACATTAGCAAGTATTTGGGATTATGGATGGGACGTAGCTTGATAGAAATTATTAGAAACAGATGGCATGAGATTGAGGCAGGGATCCTATGCCTGCCCTACTACGGGAAGTAGTTTAGAGGATTAATGTCTGCCCTGCCCCAGGTTAACTAAGGCTATTTTAAAATATAGCAAGTGCCCGTGTCTTAATTGATTGCTAGCCAGGCATACTGATCATACTGGTAATACAGATAATTTAAAAACAATAGTGAAAGACCTGTATGACAAGAACTTTTAGTCTCTGAAGAAAGACATTGCAGAAGATATCAGAAGATGGAAAGATCTCCCGTGCTCTAAGACCGGTAGGATTAACATTGTAAAAATGGCCATTTTACCAAACACAATCTACAGATTCAATGCAATTCCTACCAAAATATCAACACAATTTTGTACAGACCTTGAAAGAACAATTCTCAACTTCATTAAAAAAAAAAAACCCAGGTAGTTAAAATAATCCTATACAATAAAAGAACTTCTGGAGGTATTTCCATCTCTGATTTCAAGCTGTACTACAGAGAAATAGTAATGAAAACTGCATGATACTGGTATAGAAACAGGCATGTTGATCAACAGAATAGAATGGAAGACCCAAAAATAAACCTACACACCTATGAACACTTGATTTTTTTTTTTTTACAAAGAAGCCAAAATCACACAATGGAAAAAGAAAGCTCCCTCAACAAATGGTGTTGGTCCAACCATTGTACATGTCTACATGTCTGCATGGAGAAGAATGTAAATAATCCATATTTATCACCATGCATAAAACTCCAGTTCAAGTGGATCAAAGACCTCAATATAAAACTGGATACACTAAGTCTAATAGAAGAGAAAGTGGGGAACTCACTGGCATAGGTGATAACTTCCTGAACAGAACACCAACAGCTCAGGAACTAAGATCAACAATTAATAAATGGGACCTCATGAAACTGAAAAGCTTCTGTGAGGCAAAGGACACCATTAATAGGACAAAATGGCAGTCTATAGAATGGTCCTACATCTGACCGAGGCCTGTTATCCAAATATATAAAGAACTCAAGAAATTAAACACCACCAAACCAAATAATACAATTAAAAAGTAGGGTATAGAGCTAAACAAAGAATTCTCAACAGAGGAACCTCAAATGGCTGAGAAGCACTTAAAGGAATGCTCAACATCCTAAGTTGTCAGAGAAATGCAAATCAAAACGACTCTGAGACTCTACTTTACACCCATCAGAGTGGTTAAGATAAAAAACTTAAGCAACAGCACATGCTGGCGAGGATGTGGAGAAAGGGGGACACTCCTCCATTGCTGGTGGGAACATAAACTTGTACAATCACTTTGGAAATCAATCTGATGCTTTCTCAGAAAACTGGGAATATTCCTACCTCAAGACAGAGCTATACCACTCCCGGGCATATACCCAAAAGATTTTCCATCATACCACAAGGACACTTGTTCAACTATGTTCATAGCAGCTTTATTTGTAATAAGCCAGACACGGGAAGCAACCTAGATGTCCCTCAACTGAAGAATGGATAAACAAACTGTGGTACATTTACACAGCGGAATACTACTCAGCTATTAAAAACAGGGAAATCTTGTAATTTTCAGGTAAATGGTTGGAACTAGAATATATCATCCTAAGTGAGGTAATACAAACCCAAAAAACATGCATGGCATGTACTCACTTATAAGTGGATATTCGACATAAAGTACAGGATAATCATGTTACAATCTACAGTCCCAAAGAAGCTAAGTAACAAGGAGGGCCCAAGGGAGGATGCTTGAATCTCACCCAGAAGGGGAAATAAAACAGGCGTTAGAGGAGGATGGAGAGGGGGAGCTGGGTAGGAGAAGGGGTCAGGAGTGGGGATTAGGAGGCGGGGAGACGGGTGAGAGGATGGAAATCGGAGGTGGGGGACACCTGTGGGACATGCCAGAGACTGGGACTGGGGAGGCCCCAGGAAGTCTATGGGGGTCACCCTAGCTGAGACTCCTAGCAGCAGGGGACACGGAGCCTGAGGTGGCCACCAGCTGTGGCCAGGCAGGAGGACTTCCAGTGGCTGAATAAGAACAGTAACCCACCTACAAAACCTTCAGTCTAAAATGCGCCCTGCTTACAGGATGTGCAGGGACAAAGATGGAGCAAAGTTTGAGGGAATGGCCAAGCAAAGACTGGCCCTACTTGATTCCGTTCCCATGGGAGAGAACCAGTCCCTGACACTATTGATGCTACTCTGCTAAGCTTGTAGACAACAGCCCAGCATAACTCCTCTGAGAAGTTTCACCCAGCAGCTGATGGAAACAGATGCGGAGACCCACAGCCAAACATTAGACAGAGTTCAAAGAGTCCTATGGAAGAGTTGGGGGGATGACTGAGGGAGCTGGAGGGGCCAAAGACTCCACAAGAAGGACCTGCAGAGTCAACTAACCTGGGCCCATGGGGCGTCACAGGGACTGAACCACCAACCGAAGACCATGCATGGACTGCTCCTAGACCCCCTGCACAGATGTAGAAGATGTGAGGCGTGGTGTTCATGTGGGTCCCCCAACAACTGGAGCAGGGTCCCTCTCTGACACTGATGCCTGGCTTTGGATCCTGCTCCCTTAACTGCACTGCCTTGGCTGCCCTCAGCAGGAGAGGATGTGTCTAGTCCTATAATGACTTAAGTGCCAAATGAGGTGGTACCCATGGGCTACCTT
The DNA here is from genome assembly GCF_964271855.1 of Acomys minous. Lineage (NCBI taxonomy): Eukaryota > Metazoa > Chordata > Mammalia > Rodentia > Muridae > Acomys > Acomys minous. Next base: position 7,351,951 of record NC_140494.1, on the reverse strand, counting down.
ACCCTTCCCTGAGGAGAAGGAGAGGGGAGAATGGGGGAGGGGATGTAAGGGGGACACTGGGAGGAGAGAAGAGGGGCCTCTGATCAGGGTGTAAAGTGAATAAATAAATTAATGGAGAAAATACGCTTTTCAGATAACCATTTTTTCTGCACATTTCATAATTTCACCTTTCTTTATACATGAATAAAATTCTTTTGTATATATATATATATACAAAACATTTTCATTATCCATCAGTCTGTTGGTGGACTTTTAGGTTGGTTCCACTTCCTTGCTACCGTGAGTAGAATAGCAATCAACGTGGATGTGCGAGCACTCCTGTGGTGTGCTATGGAGTCCTTAGGTACATGCCCAGGAGTGGCATAGCTGGGTCATGTGATAGGTCTATTTTGAAGCTTTTTTTTTTTTTTTTTAGTTTGAAATGCATGGAAATTGCATTTGGTAAATCTAACCCATTGACCATCACAGCTTAGCAACATAGTTCAATGTAGAATCTGAGTGACATACCACTTGACTGTGGGGTTGACTGCCAACTGTGGTTTGCTGGAGAATATCATACCACATTGAGCAGGCTTAGGAAATGATTAAAATTCAAGCACAGAAGTATAATTTCCATTGAATAGGACCTCTACACCATTAAAAAATTGATAAGCCATAAGCTAAAAAAAATGACTGTCACTCAACACTGATCTTTAAGCATTCTAGTTCACAAACTAGCTGTGTATAATTTCAAACTCCGTGTCAAGTTCACAGAACAAAACACAAGAACCAGAAGAGTTCCTCATTTATCCAAGCACTCATATATTTTAGAGATGTACTTTTAAAGATTCTGTATCAGAATACTTTTATTTTAACTGCCTGCCACAAGGGTAATGTATTTATTAATAACAAAACCTTGCTTGGGCACTGGAGGTATGGCTCAGTGTTTAAGAGCACATGCTGCTCTTGCAGGGCATCTGAGTTTCGTTCCCAGAACTCACATCTGGAAATGCACAATTTCATGTTACTCCAGCTTTAGGGGACCCTAAACACCCACCACACACACACACAGATAAGTACACACACAAATGAAAATTTTAGAAAACTATAAAAAAGTTTAAAAATCTTTTTAGTTAGATTTAATCATTACTAGTATTATCTTTTACAAAGAAAGGGTCCACATCCTTTCATTTAAAAAATAAAAGAGAAGGAAGAATTGTAAGTCAGATACCATAGGCTAATGATCCAACAAGATCATCCATTTTGGTTCGTGATGATGTCATACACGTGTTGCTTCAGATGTGCACATAGTAGTTTCTCAACAGATGTAAGCTGAGTCTGGATCACTTCTACAAAGAGTTACTCAAGGGTTGGGACACAGGCCACTGAAGTCTTGGTGTGTATTTCCTATTTGGCTATAGGAGGTTCTGTGGGCATAGGACAACAGGAAGGCATTTGAATTTAGTGATGAAAGAGGGCTCAGACAGTAGCATCCTGTTTCAGGGTGTGGAGTTGTGCCCAGTGAATTGGGGACAATCAGGAGTCTTGGCCACTGACTCACCTGGAGCTACAGATAGGATCTCTGGGCATGGGGTTTGGGCAGCAGGAACTACTGCAGATGGCAGATTACAGAAGATAGAACCTTTGAACCTTGGTGGTTTCCATGGAACGCTAGGACAAGGAACCTTGGGAAATCCCCAGCCTGGCTGGGTAGTTGCCATCGGTCCCCGAGTCAGCCCACGGGAAGATGCCACACACCAGCACTATGCACGTGAGTGGACAACCAGTGCCTGGCTCCTCATGTTCCCCTCAGACACATCTTAGTCCCACCTGGATGGTAGAAACCGTCTATCTGGACACTAGGATTGGCTGCTTCCTGCAAGTCAGTCCTTGGCTGGCTCTCCCTAGCCAAACTTCAAGTTACTGGAGTATGCCCAGGTACCTTAGAGCTAAGAAAACGCCCAGACACAGGCCTTCTGCTCCGGCTAAAGGCTTCTCATGAAATTCCACCTGTTCAGCCATCTGCTTGGCTGTGCTGCTCCCAGACCTTGTATTCTTACCTCCAGCTACGTCATTTTTGTCCTGGGTCTACTGCCTTTCTTCATCAGCTCCCTGGGCAAAGTGCCTCTGATGGTCACCAAGAAAGCATGCGGGGGGATCTTTGTGGCTGCCCAATAAACTGGCTTCAAAATAGCTTTCCTTAACCCCCCTGGGGACACTCAGTCTCTCTGGCTCCTGTTTCCCCCAGGGCTTTGCTGCGCTGACCCAGCTGTTCCCCCGGGGATGAGGTTGTCACTCAGTGGCTTGAAGCACATGCTTATTTTTAGGCTGCCCCTCGTCCAGGGTAGCCGCCTCCCCGAGTGCCCCAGTTCACCTCCTAGGCTGCAGGAGAGTCCTGTCCTTTGTGCTTCCTTCCTTCCTCTCCACCCCCTTTTCTTCTGGATTTCTGGGATAGAGTCACTCTACATACCCTAGGCTAGTTTTAAATTAGGAATCCTCCTGCCTCAGCTTCCTAAATGCTGGTATTAAAGGTGTGGGCTATTTCTAGAAGCCTGCCCTTCTACCTTCTCCCTTTCAGCAGCCCCCTTCCTTCCTTCCTTCCTTCCTGGACAGAGATCAGACTTAGGACCTTGTGCATGCTTGCTGTTGAGTTCCAAATTCTGAGAGCTTCTCATCCCTAGAGTTAGTTCCTGATAACTTTCCTGATTTTCCGTCACCCATCATGGCTGACCACAGTTGATAGGAGTGTGTGAAAGGGAGGAAAAGGTACCCATGGGTGCTGTACAGTTAATCACTTCTCTGGCTCTCAGTTTTTGTGTCTGTAAAATGGGCAGAAGCCTCCACCCTGTACTGGTTACTTCTCTCAGTGCAATGACAGAATACATGACGAAGGCAAGTCAAGGAGGGAGGTTTTATCCCAGCCCGAGCTTCAAGGGACACAGTTGATCTTGGCGGGGAAGGCGTGGGGGCTGCTTGAGCTTAGACTGCGACATCAGGAGATGAAGAAGTAGTGGGCTTAGGCCGGAAGTAGAAGTGGAAATCCTCAAGGCCAACTGCTAGTGAGGCCACAGTCCTGTGACCTGCCAAAACAGTACTCTCTGCTGGGGACCAAGGGTCCCCATGAATGGGCCGTGGGGGGGGGGATTTGCACAGCCAAATCATTACACGATAATAATGGAGCATTTCTCAAACAATGTGGGGGGCATCTTCTTAACCTTGCAAGTTTCTAGTTTCTAGGAAAAGATTTAGATGGAGACAGGCCAACCAGAAGGAAGCAGCCTGCTAGGCCAGCTCATTAGCGCCTTATTTTCCTGGGGTAGACAGACCTCAACCTCACCTGCCCAGCCTTGGAGGGGGACCCAAGGCATTTCTAGTTACATGGTTTCCAGCTGTTGTAATCTTCAGAGAGGACCTGTTCTAGGTCACACAGAGAACATCTCAAAGCGAAACCTGATCCACCAATGGGAGTGAGGAGAGAACCGACAGCAGCCAGGGCCAGAGCGTTGATCCCTCTTGTCATCCTGCGTGGCATGTACAAGGCTTCTGCTGGAATCAAGCTCGTGACAGATAGCAGGACAGCGGCTGGAGCCTCTTGGAGGTACTCCTGGCCACCTTCATCTCTCTCCAGCATGGGTGGAGGCAAGGGTCTGAGCAAGCTTCTGAGATAGCAACTTGGAGCCCGTCAGCCTCAGTGCAGCCAGCGTTTGTTTGCTCTCTTCCAGCTTAGCCTCTCAGGTCAGGACACTGACAACAAGAGACAGGGCCACTCCCTAAGTGGCAAGCCCTGGCAGGGATCTCAGGGGCGACCCGGAGGGCCTTGCAGACAGCAGTCCGCCTTTCATGTGCAGAGCTGGGGCTGGAAGTAACGAGGTCTGTGCTTGCTGCCAAGTTTCCTCAGAGAACAATGAGGGAGAAGATGGTATTTTGCAGTCTGGGAAACTGAAAAGGGTGTGGCGCACAGGTCAGGGGAAGGTCATGCACACTGTTGCAGAGAAGCTACCCCTCACCCCCACCCAGAGGACAGGCATTCTGAGACTGTGCAGGCTCCTGTCAGGGTGCTGGACTAGCCACTGTTGTTCACAAAGCATTTGGGTGGATGGTAGGGCACAGGCACTCAAGGAGAAAAGGACTCCTCCTTTTCAGTTAGTGACTTAAGGTAAATGAGAGTTTGAGCACTGATACTATGAACAGCCAGCAACACCATAATGCGTTTGCTGGTTACCTTCAGTATCTATCATAAAATGTTCCACAAAGAAGTAATCTTTACTTTCTAAAAGGTTCTATTCTGTTTGGAACATACCAATGAGCACTACAGAGTAAAAGGTGGCACAGTGGGTTATTACCGTCTCCATCCAGATGTGGCCACTTGCTGGATATGCATTCTTACCTCAGTTTCCCCTTTTGAAAATGCAAAGATCATTATATTATGTATTTGTGGAGCTATTATGAAGCTTAAACAAGGCATCATTTGCAAAAGCCACTAGGACAGCATCTAGTGTCCTACACTACAGTGTTTGCAAGACGGCAAGATGAACATAGCCTTTCAGTAGAACCAAAGATGTCAGGGCAAATGGGAAGAGAAAACATTCGGGTTTTAGGATCTGTTCTGGCAGTTTTCTGATGCGAGTTTTGACTTTGTGTGTGTGTGTGTGTGTGGTGTGTGTTGGCTGCTCCAAATTTGTTTTGAGTTTGTGAGAAAAGCAAGTGGGAAAGGATGTGATTCTGAAGTTTAGAAAGCACTATAAAGTTGTATGTGAGTGCGTGCGTGTGTGTGTGTGTGTGTGAGTGTGTATGCAAGTGCATGGTGTGTGTGTATGGGTGTGTGTGTGAGTGCGTGCATGGGTGTGTGAGTGCGTGTGTGTGTGTGTGTGTGTGTGTGTGCGTGTGTGTGTGTGTTGTTGCAGATACACATGTGTATACCGGTGTGTTTCTTCACATCTGTGTTCCTGTTTGTGGAGGTTGGAGGACAACCCTGGCTGTTGCTCTTCAAGTCCTTCCACCTTTTGTTTGAGACAGAGTCTTTGGCCTGGAATTTACCAAACAGACTAGACTGATTGGCCAGTGAGCTTCCAGGGATTTGCTTGTCTTCACTTCCCATCTCACTGACCCTGAGCTCACAGGCACACACTACTGTGCCTTCCTTTTCCTGTTCTAGGCTTTTGAGGACTGGGTTGAAGTTCTTTAGTAAAGCTTGGCTTGTCAGAGCTTTACTAAAGAACAATCTCCCCGTCCCTTTTCAGAGTCTTTAAAAGACTCCAGCATCTCCTGTCAGGGAGCTCATTCCCTAGACAGTGACTTTGATCTTACAAGAAACGAGACTGTTCTCACCCTAGAGGGGGTGGATGGCACAGACTCTTGGCTTTCCTGGCATCAAAACCGCTGTGCACACGAGAAGATGTGACCTTGCCTGAGATCTGAGCACGATGATGTACTGGGCTACAAGCAAACTGAGGGTTTGAACCAAAGCAAGTTTTTTTATTTTCTTCTTCTTCTTCCGGAAAAAGACATGTATAGAATGTTCCATCCTCACAGGGTTTCTGCTGTTTCCCAAACCCACTGGGAAGGAAAAGAACGTGAAATTCTCATGGCTCCAATATACTGTAGGTGTGGAGCCTGTGGTGGAAGGCATGGTTTCCTAGCGGCCACAGGTCCTTAGAAGACAGCCTTTGACCAGCCAGGGACAGACACTCATTAGGTCCCTCCAGGCCACAGAAGCACATAAGCACCTGTAGTCCAGGCTATCTCGGGGGAGGGGGGCATTGGCTCCCCACTCCACTCTCAGGCGTGGACCAGGACAATTTGACAACAGGGATCGCTGTAGCCATATTGGAAAGCAAAACAAAGAGGGTCCAATGACCTTTAAGTCTATCTTTGGGATACTTAAGTGAGGTGTGGGTTTAAAGAGATAACAAGAGGCGTGCACAGCCAGGCAGTCCCGGCCGCTGGAGCTTCATTGTTTCAGATTCAGTCTCTCCTACAAGATGATCTGGTAAGTTGTAAAAACAAAGTGAAATTCTCCTTCCGGGAGAAAAAGCTCGCCATAAGGTTGGCACCAGGTTTCAGCCCTTTCCTTCTTCCAGCAAGAAACGCTGGTGAAATTCCAATTCTCTGGAGCCCATTGTTTTAAGAGTCTCATAGCCAAAGGGAAGGACGCAAATTTCTCTTTAGAGGATCTTTATTCTGGCCAGGATGATTACTATACCAGCCCTCAGGTAGGAGGATGGAGACTTCACGCCAGCTTAAGTGATATGAGTTCCTGGCTCGCCTGGACTAGAATCTAACTCACAATTGAGACCAGAGTGTACTGAGGTTGATCAGAACTTTCCAGGCAAAATGTCTCTCCATCTTTGGAAAGAACACAAGCAAATACTAAACCAGAGAAACATCACCCAGCATTTCCCTCCTCGTCTAAGGCTTGAGCAAGTTAACCAACTCAGTTCGAACCAGAACTCTAGGAGGGAGGGAGCCTTACAGGCTCCATGGCATAGGTGAGACAGCTGACGCCCACAGACAGGTTAAGCAACTTCCTCAAATGCATGTAATCACTAGAGCTAGGCTCCAAACCCAAATTTGATTTTAGAATTCATCTTGATGGCATCGATGAGGTTCTGAGAAACGTCTATATGTGTTTTCTTTCTTTCTTTCTTTCTTTCTTTCTTTCTTTCTTTCTTTCTTTCTTTCTTTATGTGTGTTTTAAATATAATATGAGAATGTAATTCAAATTGCACAGGCCGAATAGGCTTTTTAAGCCATGTACACGTGAGAGGTTCCCAGCCCCTAGGCAAACATGAAGGACGCAGATAATAACTAAGCAAGAATGCAAGCTCATTCCAGTTGTATCTGCTTCCCAAGCTGTGAGGTCCCTGCCAACTTATATTCACTTAAGACTATTTCCACTCAGACAGCTTCCCTTATTTTTTTTTTTTTAAATGATGACTGTCAGTCCATTTTCCTAACTAGATAAGGTGGGTTTTTCCTTGTTGTTTTGTTTCTTAAATATCAGTTGGGTTATCTGAAATAGACGGTCTTTCCCTTTAGGCTTTGGGTCATCTACAGATCTGATTAGTGTGTTTTCACTCAAGATACTGTTTAAAGGGCTGGAGTGATGGCTCAGAGGTTAAGAGCACTGCCTGCTCTTCCAAGAGTCCTGAGTTCAATTCCCAGCAACTGCATGATGGCTCACAACCATCTATAATGAGATCGGGTGCCCTCTTCTGGCATGCAGGTGTACAGTCAGGCAGAACACTGTTTATGTAATAAATAAATAAATGTTTAAAAAAAAAAAGAAGAAGAAGAAGAAGCTGTTTAAAAGCAGTGGAAGAATGCAGTGACTAAATGTGTGAGCACTGGGCCTGGCAATGTGGCTCAGTGAAGCGTTGGCCATGCAAACATGGGTTCAGATCACCAATATTCACAGAAAAAGCTAGAAGTGGCACATGTACCTGCAATCCCAGCATCAGGGAGGCAGAGACAAGAGTTTCCCCGGGGTTTGTTAGCCAACCAGCCTTGCTGACTCAGTGAATTCCATGTTCGGTGAGAGACACTGTCTCAAAAAATAAGATGGAAAGCAATTGAGGAAGACACGGACATTGACCTCTGTTCACATGTGTACACACACACACACACACACACACACACACACACACACACACATGAGTCTTTGTTATGTAATGCCACACAGACACAGCACCATGCAGCTATCATCAGCCTTTTCCAGAGAGGTGGCGATGGGGAGTTTCCACCCTGAGTCACGTGTGCTTCAGGCTCTGTGTCCCCCCCCCCTCGCCTCTCCTCCCAGATCCTTTGCTGAGGTGTGGGGAGTGTCTTTGGGACGGGTCCTGAAACCAGAACTGTTTGGCTAGCATTCCACCCATTGTCCTCAGAACTGGTGGAGCGAAACAAACCTGCCTGAGATTCTCATTACAGTGCTTGCTTTGGGAGGCCAAGAGCCAGCTGCGCTGGTTTCCAGGGCAACCAACATTGCAGAAAAAGGTCACAGAAAAAAAGCCTAGAGGCTCTTGACCCAGGTCTTTAAGAGTCAAGGAGTTGAGGGGAGGGCCAGAGATTGTTGTGAGCAAAGGTGGCTATTCAGGAGTGATTGTTCCAAATGTCAGCTCTGAATCCAACCTGCCACCCTCTGGGCCTGGCTGCTCCCCAGAATAGTGCCCCTGCTGTGGACCACCAGCCTTCGGTGAGGGCCCCATCTCCAGGGGGTGCAATTGGCCCTTTCTGCTTTCGTGTGTTCTGTGCTAACACTTGGCTGTATTTCAGTCGCTCCCCCTTTCTCCCATCCTCGGCTGGAATTTCTTTTCCTTATCCTTTCCCACACGTGAGAACATCAGTGTCAAAAGGCGAAATAAAGCGCAGTATAATGAAAATAAGCTCTGAGGTGGTTCTGATGCCAGACCCATCATCCGAAAGGCATCTCTCCTCATCAGTGTAGTGACTCATTGGGTAGCTTTTGCTGCTACTGTAACTTCCCTGGCAGGAGTAAAGATAGTCTAAAAACACACATGTGCCTCTCTTTTTTGACTGGTGGAGTTTTGAAACAGCAACCCCCAAGGGAACTGGAATTTGCCTTGGGATCTCAGGCTAAGAGAAGAAAAGGTTGAAGGCTGGTTTCAGCCAGAAGGGGAGCTTGTCTCTCAGAAGCAGATTTGACTCAGTTCTAACAACCTGTCAGGCGATCTTGAGGGAAAGACTGGAGCCAGGTCAGGGCTGGGCGAGACCGCCATGGGCCAGGACCACTAATCTTCTATGTAAACCCAAACCTAATATGAGGATCCCAAAGAGGGTCTTGAGGGTATACAACATTGGGTCTTCTCTGTGTTCATCTGTTTAGTTTGCCTATTGGAGATAGGTGGACAATCTAACTTGTTTGGGCTGCTAAGGCCCACGATCTATCTGACTTTAGCAATTCTGGGGAATCAGAGCAGGGGAGGCTTTTCTTTCAAAGATGTTGAAGTTCGTGCCCAAGTCTTTTCTCCATGTTCCTTCACTCGGGCTCCATGCAATATCTTAAGAAGCCAGCATAGTGCCCGCCTGACCTTTGCTACTGCTCTCCAAGAGGAAGATCTTTTTGCCTTTTAAGATACTCCAGTGACTTACTTGCCTGAGCTTAAAGCACATTTTCTTCTAAGCGATCTGCCTTGTCCCTACCCCTCTGAAAGCTTGTTCTAATGTCTTGTTCCTACCCAATCTGTAAGCTTGTTTTTGTTTTGTTTTTAAAGATTTATTTATTTATTATGTTTACAATGTTTTGCCTGCATGTGTGTCTTCCCACCAGAAGAGGGCGCAGAGCTCATTATAGATGATTACGAACCACCATGTGGTTGCTGGGAATTGAACTCAGGACCTTTGAAAGAAAGTCTTACCCTCTGAGTCATTTCCCCAGCCCTGTAAACGTGTTTCCTACCCAGTCTGTAAGCTTGTTTCTAATCTTGGTCTTGTTCCTACCCAATCTGTAAACTTGTTTCTAATCTTGGTTTTGTTCCTACCCAATCTGTAAACTTGTTTCTAATCTGTTAAAGTAGGAATACTCTCTTCCAACCCTATATTTCCCCAAATGTCCTACTTAGGAGATTGCTTAGAAACATGTCTTTAGAATATAGAATTCAGAGCTCCAGTTTAGAGACACTGGATAAAATTGAGCAGATTAGGATCTGATTTGGAAAACTGCCCTAATCAGTGAGCATGTGCGGGCAAACTTGGGGCAGCTGGTACAAGGGGTACCTTCTTACCTTGGGTTTAATTGTTATTATTCTCTCTGGCCTCAGGAGGAACACCCTTCACCTGTGGTGTAAACTGGTTCTCAGAGCCCCACCAACCTGCTCATGAACTTCCCTAGCCAGGGCGGCCTTGGGGATCCCAGGACTAGACCCATGCTGACCCCGTGAGTTCTGCTTTGTCTCTTCTCCAATACCCTGAGACCTGGGTACCCTTCCACAGCCCGCCATGCTCAGGGCTAACTGCATTTGATCCTCAGAATGAGTAGGCGAGGAAGCTTCTGTCCCTGGGCTACTTACCAGACACCTCCTATCTCCTGACTGCTAGGTTGGGCAAGAGGCCACACCTTAGTCCAGGGTGTCCTTTCTCCATCTGGCCGCTCTGTGAGTTCTCATCACTTGACTCTCTGATGCAGAAGAAGCACAGTGAACTGGGAAGAGCCTGTGCGGTTAGAGCTCAAGGGTTCTGAGTGGAATCTGGCTGCCACTTGCTACATATGGTGGTGTTGCATAATTCCTTGTCTGCAGAGTATGCACTTATGAATGACTTCACAACATGCTGTGGAAGTTAAGTATGGAAAATGTTCAGTTGAGAGCTGCGCAGGGAGCACGTGCCACCCATGTCAGCTCTGGTGCTGTTCATTCCTGACTTTGCTACTCAGACACAGGCTGACTCACCAAACCCACGCTCTCGCAGCTCACTCTTTCTGGTCCGTTAAAGCACTTCTCAATGAAGGTCTAGACGCAGCAGCCACTGCAGTTTAATACAGTAACAACAATCAATTAGAAATTGGCATCTTAAAAACCAATTCTATGGGTAAAGAAAATGCTGCATATATACATGATGGATTATTTTCAACTACAAACAACAAAGTTATAGCATTTGCAGGAAAATTGCAACTAGAGGCAGAGGTAGTCATATCAAGCAAATTACTCTCTTAAAGACAAATATACATTTTCTCCCATCTGTAGCTCCTAGCTCCTACATAGATACATAGAATTGTGTGTGTGTGTGCGCGCGCGCGTGTGTATGTGTGTGTGTGTGTGTGTGTGTGTGTGATGAAAATAGAAGTAAAACTCTTTAGAGACAAAGTGAACTAATGGGAGGGAAGACCAAGCAAAGGCTGGGTAGCTGGCGCAGGGGATATGCCCAACATGTAATATATACTTGTGAAAAAACAAAATATTTAAACATAAAAGAAGGAGAAAAGCAGAAAAAATTAAACTAAAACCCCACTCTATTATAACATTGCCAATATATAAAATACTTTGAAATGCATTTAATGAGTGATAGAACAAATATTTTTTCAAATACTGAAAACAATACCCAAAACATTGCTGAGAAACATTATAGTTTAAAAATGCAGATATACTATGCTTGTGAATCAGAAGGCCCAGCAGTAAGCTGTCAAGTCTTCCCAAATCAATATATGTTTTCAACACAACCAAAATAATAATTTCAACAATTTCAGCTTTAAAAATGGAGGCACAATGGACTTTAAAGTTAGGAGAAGGACTAAAACAATTTATAGAAAAGACTAAAGGTCAAAGGGTTGATGATTTACTGATGACAAGCTACAGATAGACCAGGGAAACAGAGTAGAGGACCCACATTACTATGGACAATTAATTATTCACAAGATCATCAAAGTGATTTGGTGAACAAAAAGATAAGTCTTTTGTTTGTTTGAGACAGAGTCTTACTCCATAGTCCACAGCAGCTTCCAGCTCACTATGTAGACCAGGTGGGCCTTAAACTTCATAATCTTCCCTTGTCATCTCTTGAGTGTTGGGATTATAAGAATGAGCCACAATGTCTCTCTAAAAATAGCCTTTCTAACAAATGGTGCTGGGAGACAACTGCATACATCGATTAGAAAAAAAACAACTGTTGCCTATTGCTTCTCCATCCAAAATATTATCATAAAAACAAATATGAAAGCAAAAGTTATAAAATGTCTAGAATAAAATGAGCTAATATTCCTTCACCTAGGAGAGAAAGATCTATTTGTTAGGTTACAGAAAATGATACATGAAACAAACAAACAAATGATGAATTAGGTAGTGCACAAGCTAAAAACTTCTTATCAAGGAGGGCCCAGAATATTCTGGGAAATATGTTTTCACAGTGTCTGTCTGATGAAGGTCTTGTAGTAAAAATATATACAGAACTACTTATATCTGAAGAAATAGAGAAACTAATTTTAAAATGGGGAAAACATGTAGATGACTCCAAAAGAATATGACAAGTTGGCCAATAAATACATTTTAAAAATGCTCAAGCCATGGCCCATTAGGACAATGAACTGAATTTCAAACCATAGTGCAGTACTGCTACATCTACGAGGCTAAAATGAAAACAAGAAGATCATGTGGGCAAGGATGCGAGGTACCTTGAGTCCTCTCAGTGGCTTGTTGGAGGGCAGATGGTCCAGTCACTATGGAAAAAAGTTAGCGATGGTTACAAAGTTAACAGATACCTTCCCCGTGACCCAGCTATGAGTAAATACCCAAGGAAACAAGTTAAAAGGAAGGAAGGCTAATTTGGGGGATGCTGCTTCAAAGTTTGCTTAGCCTGTACCTTTGGGTCTGTGAGCCTCTTGGTGGAGAGTCCAGTCTGGTGGAGAGTCCACCTCTGGTGGCCAGGCAGCAAAGACAACACAGGGAAGAGATCAGGACTCTCCACACATCCTACAAGGGTGCACGAGCACTTGCCTTCTTCTCCTCCTCCTACTCCTCCTCCTCCTTTTCTTCTTCTTCTTCTTCTTCTTCTTCTTCTTCTTCTTCTTCTTCTTCTTCTTCTTCTTCTTCTTCTTCTTCTTCTTCTTGTGAGGCTTCACTTCCTAATGGCTCTGCCGTCTTCTTGTAGTTATATAAGATATGGACCAAGGCTTTTGTGAACAGCTGAGACCAACTATAATACCAATCATGAACCCACTCTCAGACATCTATCAAGAGGACATGATCACATAAGAATATGCATACAGTAATTTCATAACAGACTTATTCATGATACTGGAAAAATGGAAGCAACAGATATTCATTCAAAAGAGAATAAAAGGTCTATAAGATGGCTCAGCAAGTTAAGGTACTTGCCACCAATCCTCATGACCCGAGTTCAATCCCTGGGATCCACATAGTGGAAGGCAAGGAATGATTTCTGTAAGTTGTCTTCTGACCTCCACATATGTCCCATAAACGTGTGTGTGTGTGTGTGTTTGTTTATGTGTGTATACATAAAATTCATTCACCCACACAAATAAGTAAATAAACAAAGTGATGTAATAAAAATGAAAAACAGAAATAGGATAGATTTTGCTGTACTTATAAATGGAAAAGTACTACAATAAAAGCAGTTAAATTACTGATGTGTGAAATAACATGGAAAGTTTTTATACGCATCACTCAAGAGCTAAAGAGTCCAAACACAAAGTGTGTGTGTGTGTGTGTGTGTGTGTGTGTGTGTGTGTATGTGTGTGTGTGTGTGTGTGTGTGTGTGTGTGTGTGTGTGTATATGAGAGAGAGAGAGAGAGAGAGAGAGAGAGAGAGAGAGAGAGAGAGAGAGAGAGAGAGAGAGAAAGAGAGAGATTCATTTACATGAAGCCCCAGTTTAGACAGATCTAATCCACAGTTAAGCGAATGCATCTATGGTTGCCTTTGGGTGAGGGTTTGAGGAGTACAAAGGAACCTGAGTGACAGAAACATTCTATTTTGGAATAAATGAAAGTTTTGTTAGAGAAATACTTTTTAAAATCAAAATTTTCTCAGCTATATGATCAAGACTTGTCCATTAATTTTAAAAGCTCTATAATGGTATGGAACCTTGTAAATATATTTTCTTATCTTGGTGCAAGTCTACAAACATTTTCTGTCTATCTGGGTCCAAGAAAATGATGCCAGGGGCCAGTTTTCTCTCTGTTGGAAGTATGTGGAGAGAAGCAGGAGCAGCTCTGTGATATCGGATCTGTATGCCAGGAGGTAGTGTGAACTGTGCTTCTTTGTTTTTAAGTGGACACAGGGGTGGGCGTTCTTACAGACAGGAAGAAATACCCACGCAGGTGTGCACACTCCTATCTCCGACCACTGAGAGAACCCGGAAGACCCTGTAGAGTGACCATTCTCTGTCTCTGTCTCTGCCTCTGCCTCTGCCTCCCTCCCCCTCCCCCCTCATAGTTTAGCTATTAAAATAAAAAGTTTGGCATTGTCAGTACTCTGCTGTCTAATCTACAGTCTATGCCCAGACTTCTTTAACTTATTTTAGCTTGGTCCAGGACTCAACCTAACTTTATACACTGCATAGAGTATTCATGAATCCTGACTCATTTGTCACAATGAACCATGGCCCCAAGTTTCTTCCTGCTTCTCCAGTTGTATATCTTTAACTTTATGGAAATGCTAAAGCACAAAACTACAAGTGATCGTGTCTGTATGTGTGTGTGAGCATGTGAATGTGTCTGCATGTGTTGCATGTCAGTACATGTTGATATGTATGTGTAAATATGTCTGAATACTGGCCCATGTGTGAGTGTGTTTCTCACTTGGATGTGTATCTGAGCATCTGAGTATATTGGCACATGCCCATAAGTGTGTGCATGTGTGCTTATGTGCACAATTAAAGGCATTTCTAAGCATGTAAGCCTATCAGTGCATCTATATATATGTGTGACTGTGTGTGAGTGTTTTGCATGTATTAGTACATGCCTGTGAGTGTGTATGAATGTTTACACTAGTGGATGTGTGTCTGGGTATTGTGAGTGTCTGTGTATGACTGTTGGCACACACATTCAGGTGTGTGTCTGAGTGTGTGTGCACATTTACTTGGGGTCTTGCATGAGGGATGCAGAGGACACTGGTTAGGTTTCTGTATTCATGAGTTAAAAGTCCTGACAGGCTGGCTCGGAGCCCAGGCTCTGAGAAAATGGGAGAGCAGCTCTTGGCAAAGGTCCAAGGAACTCCCACCAGGAGTGTTCACGTTTCAAGTGTGCACGTTCAAACCCTGAGTCCCCCCTTTCCCCTTATCCCTCTGATTGCTCCTCCTTGTCCTCATTGAGGGGAAGTGGAAACAAATGTCTGGCAGGAGGCCAGGAGCAGAGCAAGGGGTGTGTGTGTGTGTGCGTGTGTGTGTGTGTGTGTGTGTGGGGGGGCTGTGGTGGTCTTTTTAGAGGGGAAAGAGAGGGAGGGGTCAAAGTGATGGATGAGAGAGAGAGAGAACAGGCAAGGAAAGACAACACGTGGAGAAAGATAAAGAGATAGAAATTTGATAGAGCCCGAGAGGAGTGAGGTGCGGACAGAGTGTGAGACAGGAGCGGAAGGGAGGTTTAAGGGCAGAGGGCTGTGGGGTCAGAGGCAGAGGAAAACCACAGCAGGCAGCAGGGCCAGGATAGGGAGTGGCTGGGTTCTGCTGGGAGCTGCTGCTATGCTCACTGCCAAGACAGAACAGTCCATCCGTGTTGGACCCAACCTCTGGTGAGGCTGAGGAACCACTGGGCACACAGGCCTTGGTCTGGAGGCAGGTGACAGGGAGTGTTGCTCTTTTAACCAGCCTGGCACCTGAGCAGGCGGGTAAACCCTCCTCTCCTCAGGGATCCAAAGATCTATTGCAGGTGGTGAACTGCTGGTGGAGCCTCAAGGGGCTCCAGCATAGTTCCTGTGGAGGCCTCCCAGGGAATGCAATTCTTTACCTCAGTCTGCTCTGGATGGTTTCTGTTAAATCCACAGCACAGTTAGATTAACAGAAAAACCAAGGTGGCTTCCCCTTTAAGGGATCATGTACAGAACCAGTGCATGAATCCTCTGCCCCACGTGGCTGTGAGGGAACTGAGTAAAAGCAATCTTCTAAGGATAAACTCGCTCCAGAAGAAATTGAAGAGTCGCTTTTCTTCTGCTGTGGTGTGCAGTGCACGCTCTGTCTAGCTTTCTGAGTGAGACTGACCTGTGAAGTCGTAGTTGAGAAGAAATGTGTTTTATTTTGGACTATTTAGGTTTCCCCCCCTCAGTAGGAATAATCAAGTGTAATCTTTCTACCCTGCACCTACTTACTCTGTGCTGGGTGCTGGCAAGACAGATGACCTGGCTCTGCCCTCTTGGTGTCCAGACCAAGGCAGGGACCACCCAGAACAGAACAGTGGCAGTCACACTAGACTGCTGTCTGCTTTACCCACACTCATTTTCTACGCACATAGGACTTCATAAATGGGGAAACCGAGGCACAGAGCACTGAAGCACCTCACCTACTGTTGCACGGCTGGTAAACTAGATGAGGTGAGACAAGGCACATTTCCACCAGGGCCCAGGGTGTCTTTGTGGGTCAGAGGAGGCTCTTTAAGTAGGAGTGACACAAGCAAAGGCCAAAGGAGGAGCTCTCTGGAGAAGTGGGCACGGAGGAGGCATCGTTGGCCCGTGAGCAGAGTTTGGAAGCCAGGCTCCCACCTGGCTAGAGAAGCTTGGGTATTGGGGGGTAGGGGGTGGGGAGGTGGCCATTTGGGTTGTTTGTGTGTCTGTGGATTTGCCTTTTGGAGTTCAGCACTCTGTGTCCTTTGTGGCTGCAGCTCGTTTACGACTGTTCATAAAATAGCAGGTGTCCGGCGAGCCAGTGGTTGGGTACATGTCCCTCTGCCCTTTGGGATTGTGTGGGATGTGCTCAATCATTAACTAGGTATTGGGAAGATAGAATATTTCCAGGAGCATGCCAGAGCAGAGGCACTGTGAGACTAAGGGCCAACTAGATGATGTCATCCTGGGAAGGTCACCCTCTCTGTGACTCCAGTGTATTATCAGCCTCCATTAAATATGACAAAAGACCTGAGATAATCAATACGTTATAAGAAGAAAAGGTTCATTTTGGCTCACGGCTTCAGTCCGTGATTGCTGTGGGCCTGTGTGGTAGCGGGGGACATCGTGGTATATGACAGTGAGTATGTGGGGGGCGGGTGCTCTTCTACGCATGTGCACATGGGGCAGAGATACTTATGGTAGCTGGGAGAGACGGGGGGGGGGGGGGGAGGCACAGAGAGACAGAGGGACAGACAGAAAGACAGAGATGGACAGGAAGATGGAGAGACAGAAAGAGGAGGGGTTGGGTTCTAATGCTTTGTTCAGAAGAATTTCCCCAATGGCTTAATGTCCTCTCTTCAGTCCCCATCTCCCAAGGATTTCACTCTTCCCTAATAGCCCGGGAGGCTGGTGACCAAACCTTCAAGACTTGGTCTCCGGAGATATTCACGAGTCACACCATCGCATTAGTTTCTCATTTGTGACATGAGGTCACACAAGCGGCTGTGAGGACGGAATGTGCTAATAGCCACGCAGTACTTGCTGCGCATGCTCTGCGTGGTGTTGCTGTTATGACAAGGGTCAGAGGTAGCTGGATTCTGACTCTCATCTAGCTGGGTGTTCCCTTTAATGACTTCTCAGCACTCCACTCTTTCCTTGTGTCTTCGCTGAGCCTTTATGTGGAGACTGATTGGTGCAGATGTTACACCTTCTGGTTCTGGAGTGAGCTTTCAAGTGTGTGGCTGTGGGAAGTGCTAAGGAACATGGAGTCAGGGTGCTGCTCTTAAGTGCGGTGACACTTGCAGAGTGAGCGTCTGAGATGGTGATCGGAGTCGGAGGCGTGATGGAGGAAAGATGTGCAGCGGTGAGGAACGTAATCAGCGCTGACGCATGAGTTGCTGGAGGAACCAAGGCACCCCAACATCAGCGTCCACGCATTTGAGCTCTCGTAAAGACTGTATGAGATTCTATGCAGGGCTCTGAACTCAGATCTCAACACATGGCAGTTCTCAATATTCAGTTGTGTGTGTGTCTGTGTGCCTGAGTGTTCACATGTGTGCATGTGCAGAGCCGCACATGTGGGCGTCAGAGAGTTGTCACCCATAGGCATTCCTTCCGTCCTTTCTTCTTTTTCTTTTTCTCTTTCTTCTTTCTTCCTTCCTTCCTTTCTCCTTTTTCTCTTTCTTCTTCCTTCCTTCCTTTCTTTCCTTGTTTTTTCTTTGTTGATTTGTTTCTTTCCTCCTTCCTTTTCTTCTTCTTTCTTTCTTTCCTTGTTTTTTCTTTGTTGTTTCTTTCCTTGCTTCCTTTCTTTCCTTTTGAGACAGGCTTTCTCACTGCCTTGAACTCACCAAGTAGGCTAGGCTGACTGGCCTTTGGCTCTTCCTGTCCGCACTTCCCCAGCACTGGAATTACAAGTGTGTGCCTCTACACCCAGCTTTTTAAAAGGATGGGCTCTGGTGAATCTAACTTGGGTCCTTATGCTTATAAAACAAGCATGTCCCTGACGGAGCCCTTTTGTTGTCACACATCAGTTCCTCCACGGATGAGCTGTCAAACATCTTAATTTCCCCATCTTTTTATCCAGGAGGGGTTGTCCTCACTGGTGGATATTTCTACCTGTCCACTGGCCTACATGTCTCTCTTTCCCTGCTGGCTAAGTTGTTACCCTCATTCTAGAAAACCCCAACCAAACAGCACAAACGGCTCAAATGGAGACTATTCCTACTTATAACGAAGACTTGGCTCTGAGTTATGTGTCTCCATATTTCTTAGCTATACTTTTCCAGGCATGTTGCATGGTTTCTCTTGTGTTTAATTTCTGTCAGGATTTTGGTACTATGTGGTTTAAATAACTTTTATGGGGCAGACTGAATGACTCAGTGGCCTGTCATTGTGTTTGTCCTCGGCGATGCATTTAATCTCTCTGAACTTTAGATTCCTTATGCTGTAACGTAGGCGGCGCAGCAACAGTAATCAGCTCCAGACGCTGCGGGCATCCAAAGCCACGTGTGTAAACGCTCCCTGAGCCCGCGCCAAGAAGAGACATAAGGAAGCATTTTGGGGCTTGTCCTTAAAGGGGATGAATGGAATTAGGGAAAATGTGTCCTAGCTCAGAGGCGTCAATCAACGAAAAAAGCAAAGCACGCTTTCTGACATCAGGGCTGTGAGGAACCGAGCCTTTGAATCTGGAGGTAGGCTAACCTGCAGAACTGTTTGCACACACGCTGGGGCTTGGGAAGAGAACTGGCAATGACACAAGCAGACAAGAGTTTGCTAATAGAGCTCTGAGGAGAACACACATCCCCTCAAATCTGTTACGTGTTAGGGCTGGAGCAACCCCAAATGCCTGGTGAGATCTTTGTCACTGGAAACCTTAATTGTGTCATACTAAGAAAATCCTTGCTGTCAGGTTTTCCTCCCTGATTCAGCTCATGGAGTCTGCAGGGCTGGACGGAGGTGGAGAAACCCCATTCCATTGTTAAAGTCACCTTTCAGGAAGTGTAAGGGTGGCTCAGGGGGAAGGAGGTTGGAACCTTTGCTCCCAATCAGGAATAAAGCCATCTAAACCCTTAAGTGGGTAAAAAGATTGTGTTTATCATATTGCTCTGTTTCCTGGTTGGCCCCCCTCAAGTCTGCCACCTATAGCAGGGAGAAAGGCCTACGGTAGAACCCCTCAAGATCCCAATTCATCTCCTCCCTGTCCCCTCCTGAATTGGCCGTTCAGGCTGCAACTTTCCAACTGTAAGACGCTGTTGTTAATGTTCGAGACAGGATCTTACTACATAGCTCAGGTGAGTCTAGAACTTGCTATGTAGCCCAAGCTGGTCTTAAGCCTATACTTTTCCCACCTCAGCCTCTCAAACGCTGAGGTTTCAGGCCTGCACCACCATGCCTGGCTCATCTGTAATGCCCCCCCCCCATAAAGCATTTTGCACATAGGTGTCTTAAAGTATGGAATCAATTGTGGCAGGCATGTTGTAGATGTCTGGGAACAGTTCTTAGTTCATATGTAGACTCTATGGGCCTTTAAGAGCTGGCATCCCAGCCATGGCCAGTATAAGGCCATTGCAAACCTCAAGCTGAGTTGATATTAAATACTAATTTAAATACAGCCCCGGTTCCAGGGGATCTGACATCCTCTTCTGGCCTCCACATATAGGTATACATGCAAGCAAAACAGCAGCATACGTACATGCGGGAAAGCGGATGCGTTTGTAGCATGTACAGGCTGTTGCCTGTTGAAGCCAGAAGCGATCTTCTAGAGCTGGGCTTGCAGTTGTGGCATCACTATGTGGGATGCTGAGTCCTCCCTCCGCAAGTGTTCTTAACCCTTGAGCCATCTCTCCAGCCCCGTGCCCAGCTTTTTATATGGACACCGGCGATCTGAACTTGGGTCCTCATGTTTAGAAGGCAAGCATTTTACCAACTGAGCCGCTCTTCTGGTTTCTGGGTGCAGGCTATTGAAGAGACTTTAGTGTCTCTTTGACCTGAATCCTCAGCTGATGGCTGTGCAGTGATGGAGATGGATGGACCTTGAGGTTGCTTGAAAAGGAAGATTCAGCTCGCATGAATACATCCTACACGCTTCCTGTGATCCAGACTTGATGCTGTGCATGGGGCCCTCTACAGAGTCGGAACACAGGCTGGGTGGTTCTAGTGCTGCTGCAGGCTTGTCATTTTAGCAACTGAAGAGGCTAACAGAGGAGAATCCCAAGTTTAAGGCTAGCCAGGACTACATAGTGAGACACTGTCTTATAAATTAAATAAATAAGTAAACAAGCAAATAAAAAGAGACCTGGGGATACAGAGCAGTGAAAGAGTGTCTGTCTAACACACTCAAGATCTCTAGGGTTCCATCTTCAGCACAGGAAAAATTAAAAATAAAAAGGTAAGTCAGGGACCTGTCTCTGAGTGGTCAATAAAAAGTGAGGGGGTTCCAGCAAGGCCAGGCATAATGGGTCAGTGCTCAAAGCCCTGGGTGTGTTGATGTGCTTCTAACACGGCTCTCCAGGTCTCCTTGTGATAAGTGAGCGGGTCCTAGACTGCCTCAAAAGGGTCTGGGCTCCTTCCGGTCTGTGCCCCTGGCTCTGTTGTGTATGATGCACGAATGGGGGTGAGCCTGGCTCGGTGGCCTGTCCAGGGCACTCAGCAGTGGTGGGAGGAAGTGTGCCCCAATGGTTTCAAAGAGAGGACCCACCCTTTCCTCCGAGGCCAGCCAGCTATGTGGTGCTATCAGGTGACCTGGCTGTGGGCACACCAGGTCTGAGCTTGCTGTCGGAACAGGGTGGTCTCTCTTCCCTTGGCCCCCTGTGTTCACTGCAGGGAATGACCTCTTCCAATGCACATAGTGGCCTTATCCTGGAAAGCGCAGCCTCCTACGTGCCATGCCATGCCCCTCCTTGGAGCCTTCCTTCTTACGTGGCTCCCAGACAGCGCTCTATTCTCCATAAGGCCTTTTGCTCTCCAGCCTCCAGCCAACTCCACCCACGGACCTGGGGGTGGGGGTGTGGGTGTGGGTGTGGGGAAGGATGCTGTTGGCTGAGATCCCACGCTTGTCTCATCTTCAGATTTGTATGTAGGCCTCTTAAAAACACCTGCCTCAGCTCACATTTTAATGAAGGTTCAGGATGAGGCCTGGAAGTCTGTTTTATGTAAAGTTTCTCAGGAGATTCCTGCAACAACCCAGCCTTGAACCCAGTGCTGTACAATACGACCCTATCCTGGGATTTCTGACATATATCTGTTTTGTAGGACTGTACTTCTCTGGTGAAAAAAATTTTTTTTCCTAAAGACCAGGTGTCCAGGGTGGCCTGGAGTTCTCTATGTAGCTAAGGATGACCTTGAGTTTCTGGTCATCCTGTCTTGACCACCTGAGGGCTAGGATTACATGACTGTGCCACCATACCCAGTTTGTGTACTCTCGGGGATCAAAACACAGGCCCCAGGCTTCCCACATGCTAGGCAGACACTACCAACTGCACTACATACTAAGTCTTAATCTGTATTTGAATGCAAGTGTGAGTGCATGTGTGTGTGTGTGTGTGTGTGTGTGTGTGTGTGTGTGTGTGTGTATGTGTGTATAAAACCATTAACCTCCACATGTTTCCTTACTCAAGATTGTTGCCAGGGTTAAACAACATAATAAATATAAAATGTTCAGAAAAGGACTTGTGTGTACTCAAGGCTCAAGAAATATGAGCCACTGTTATGATTTAGATTGCTGTCTCAAGACTGTGGACGGACAAGGACTTGGGACCGTTTCTACTGGTGGAGCTGTGGAGCTCAGAACACAGGGCTCTGTGGAGACAAACACAGTTGCTGTTGAGGTCACAAGCCAGGGATTGAGGCCACAAGCCTGGGACCCAGGCCAGGCTCTGGCAGCAGCCGTTCACTGGCTGAGTGACCTGAGCAAATCCTTTGACCCCTCAGGGCTCCCGTTTCCTCCTCTGCACAACCAAGATTACTTTCTTTCTTGTTTACTTCACACTTGGCTGCAAGAATAGAAGGAAGAGGGTAAGGGTTCTCCTTATCTGGCCTTTGCTGCAACCCAAGGTGGCCAGGACAGCCGGCCCAGGCCACAGTGAGCAGGGGCCTGCTTCCTGAGAGAGCTCTTGCCGGGAAGTAGAGAAGAACTCAAGGGAAGTTGAGATTGACAAGAGTTGGGGAAAGTACCACCACCACTGGGGGTATTCATCCTTCATCCTTTCTTCAGCTCCTTCCTTTCTGACATTTTGCTCTATTACAATTCCTCCTCCTCTCTCTTTTTACCTAGGATGATGTGTAGCTCAGAATGGCCTCAAACTTGTTATGCAGCTGAGAATAGACTTCAACTCCTGGTCTTTCTCTGTGGCGCCCGCGCCACCGTGGTACTGAGTCAAGGGTGAGGGACTGTGGATTTAACTCATGCACACACACACACACACACACACACACACACACACACACACACACACTAACACAGCAGGTCCTTCGTGCTAAGAGAGCAGCAGCCACAGCAGCAGCCACGGCAGCACTTTATTATTCTTGTCCCTCTCCGAGTGCCAAAGAGCCTTCTTATAGGCAGCAAAGCAGGAATCCTCCTCCCAGGTGAAATCCCTCAAGAGGTGATTGCACACAGGAGGACAAGTCTCGAGGAAGGGAGCAGTAAACATGACTAGCTAACCAAGATAAACACAGACATGGAAGTTGCTAGAAACAGTACATGAAACAGCAAGACAGACAGGCAGCCCCGTCGGGCCTGGTTCCTACACTTCTCCACCCCACCAGCCCCCACAAGTGTTAAGATACTAGTATGTGCCACCATTCTGGGTTTAGACGGTGATGGCAAGCAAACACTCTACCAAGTGAATGACACTCCTAGCCCAGAACTACTCATTTTTCGCACCTTGCTGCCCTTTTCGTTTAAACTTGGCTAGAGTTCATCTTAACATATCACTACAAATCCTCTGAGAGCCTCAGCAGTGGTGGGATGGGCCACCTTTTGCAGGGGTTGAGGAGAGAGGAAGGCCAAACAAGAAAATGTGGGCTCTGTTTTTCTACATTCCCACTTGAATCCGAAGATGGCTAAGTATATCAACCCTACTGTATAAACTGATGACAGGACCATGCCATGGTATGGTTAAGGGGAAAATTTTCACTGTAGATGTGATGGAGACAACAGCCAGAAGCATCTGGAAGAGCCCAGTGCAGCGGTAGAAAGAAGCAGAGCGACCAGGGCCAGCAGACTGGGGCATGGCCAGGGCTAACTGCAAGAGATGGGAGAGTAGCTGGGGTGGGGTGAGGGTGGGGTGGGGAGGTGGGGGGGTCGGGAGGTAGGGGGGTGGGGAGGTGGGGAGATAGGGGATGGGGGCTGGGGGAAGAGGGGGGAAGGGGGAGATAGAGAACACGGGGAGAAGCAGGAGCATATTACACCACAGGGAAGCCTGTGAGCTAGGGGGAGTTTACAGGTAGTTGAAGAGGTGAGAGAGCCAAAGGGCTCCGATATTAGCGTGGACTTTGAAATATGTAACAGGTACTTGTGATACTGGGGAGCGTGGAGGCCAGCGTGATATGCTAATAGGCACTATAGGTAGCCATGTGCCACTTCTGCCAGAGGTCAGGGAAATGACTCCTTTTAGTAGATGGGAACCCGTTTCACAGGTTCCTGAGGAATGGTGGCTTTTATCTAACTTCTACAAATCCTCCTGTAGCTCAGGTTGAGCTCACTGGGCCATGCTTTAGAGTTGTATTTGGACTTGACAGACACCTCGCTGGACTCAAACTCTAGGCCACCTTGGGAGCTCTGCTCTTCCACTAGGCTTCAGGGCAATGTGCAAGTCTGTCTTCTTGCTACTCCAGGTAGAAACTTTACACTTCTTGACTTTCCTACCCTTTCCCTTCAGAATGCACTCCTGTTTGCACCTCCGTCATCACCATCCATGTGTGAGCCACAGTCAGAGCCACCCGACGGACCGCTCTGCCATCACCATCCACATGTGAGCCACGGTCAGAGTCACCCGATGGACCGCTCCACCATCACCTTCCACGTGTGAGCCACAGCCAGAGCCACCCGACGGACTGCTCCGCCATCACCTTCCACGTGAGAGCCACAGTCAGAGCCACCCGACGGACTCTCCTTCCACTTTTGTTCCTTCTCTTCATGGAAGCCCAGGTGATTGTCTTAAGACCTAAGTTACGGGCTGGGGAGATGGTTCAGTGGGTGAGGTGCTTGTGATTTGAGCATAACAACCTGAGTTTGGGGCACAGCACCCATGTAAAAGCTAGGTGTGACAAAGCATGCCTGTCACACCAGTGCTATGGAAACAGGAAGATCTTGGGGGATGTTGGCTAGCCAGTTTAGCGTAAATGGTAAGCTCTAGGTTCAGTGAGAGAGCTGTTTAAAAATGCTAATAAATAATAATAATTATTATTGTTGTTATTGTTATTGAAAAATTGAGGAAGACACTGGGCATCAACCTCTGGTCTCCACACGCACTTGTATGCGTGAGCTCACCCACACCCATATACTCACATTTACAATTCTCTCTTTCTTCTTCCCTCCCTCCTTCCTTCCCCTCCCCCCTCTCTCTAAAAACAAAAGCAAAACAAAACAAAAAATAGTAGGCCAGAACATACTCTTCCTGCTCAGAGTCCACTGGTGGCACTTTACTCATCCCACTCAGGCTAAAGTCCACAGTGTAGTGGCAGCCTCTGACAGGCCACCGTTGTTCTTCTCTCCTAGTCTCACTTCACAGCGTCTTCCACACGGAGTAGGACTCACCCATTTCCAATGGCTTCTAAAGGAAGCAGCTTCCATGTCATTCTGTGAGAGAAACCAGCCACCAGGGCACTCAAGTACCACGAACACACCTGTCTTTGGATGTTTACCATTATATTCCTCGTGCCTAGAAATTCATGAATTTTTACTTAATGTGAAAGATTTACACTTAGTCCATGATGTGTTTTTATACAAAAGATATAACAAAATAAACATACTAAACCAAAACAACAACAACAAAAAGCAAGCGCTGAGAATACAGCCTGCTGGTAGAGCCATTCCCCTATCACATGCAAGGCCAGGGTTTGATCCTCAGTAACACACACACAGACACACACACACACAGACATACACATACACACACACATACACACACACACACACATATACACATATACAGACACACACACATTCACACACACACAGATACACAGACACACACATATACACACACACACAGATATATACACACACAGGCGCACACATACATACACACATACACACACACACACACACACACACACACACACACACACACACACACACACACATTCCCCCAATAGTTTTATCTATGTTAATACCAGCACATGGCAATTGCTTCTCTTGGAGGGTGGGTTGAGCTTAGCCCCTTGACTTCTGACTAACAGAATCTAGCAACAGGGACAGGAAGATTATGAATTGGAAGCAGATCATCCACCCCAAATCAAACCCACAGAGACTGTAATGAAGACATTGGTACAGTCAGCAATGGAGCTTATGCGGCCGGAGATTGTGGGCTGGGGGAGGGGTGAAAAGGAGATGATAGAAGAAAAGGCCATTCCAGAAGTAATTACAATAAAAGAACAGATTATATGCGGTCATAAGGACACAGCTCATGGGCATCTGCTCTTGTTTTCTCAACTCGTCACACTGACAAAAGCCAATTGCCCTCCTGTAGGCTGCCCCAAAAGTGTCCCACATGGCAAAGAACCGAGAGGAGCTTCCAGACCACAGGAATTGAGAAGCTGAGGTTCTGGGTTCCACAATCAACAAGGAACCGCACCACTGTCAGTACCGTAGTAAACAGAGCTTAGACTCAGGTCCCCATGGCAGTGTCTCCAACTGGGACTATCGTCTTTTTTTTTTTTTTTTTCAAGACAAGGTCTCTCTGTGTTAGCCTTGGCTGTCCTGGACTCACTTTGTAGACCAGGCTGGCCTCGAACTCACAGCGATTTGCCCGCCTCTGCCTCCCAAGTGCTGGGATTAAAGGCGTGCACCACCACGCCCCGCTGGGACTATCGTCTTATCTCTCACAGAGCTTGCTTCTCCTGACTGTCAGCTTGACAGGACCCACAATCCCCCAGAACACGCCTTGTAAGGGTTTGTCTAGATTAGGCTAGCGTCTGGCCTTGCCTGTGAGAGAGTGTCTTGATTTGATGAACTGAGGTAGGAAATCCCATCCTAAAAGTGAGGGCACCATTCAATGGACTTGGGTTCTAGACTAAATAAAAAGGAGGAAGTGAGTTGAGCCCACCATTCACATCTCTCTCCCTCCCTCCCTCCCTCCCTCCCTCCTTCGCTCTCTCCCTCCCTCCCTCCCTTCATGACTGTGGATGTCATGTGACCAGCACATTCTTGCCACGATGGATTCCCCCAAGGATGGCCTGTACTTCCCATTGTGAACTAATGCGACCCCTTCCCTCTTTATGTCTGATTCTTGTCAGGCATTTTTTTTCCCACAGCAAAATGATAAGTTAGTAATGCAGTCACCTGGATTTTTTTTTTTTTTTAACTTTGCCACAGATACTGAGCTAGAAGACCTCGCTAAGCCATACCCGAATTGCTAAATCATAGAATCCTGTGGCAATCAGTGTTGCTGCAGAGGATTCATAGCTACACACATCTGGGGACTCAGACAATCCTGTGTGGTTTTCTCTTTCCAACCAATGCCGTGGACAGCATCCTAACCCTCAGGATGGACTGCATTCATTCACCACTGGCTTTCAACATGGCGGATTGGGAACTTTAAACAACAACAACAACAACAACAACAACAACAACAACAACAACAACAACGGCAGCATTGCAGAGACGCCTGACTTCTACTCTAGAGATTCCTGCTTTTATTACTCTTGGCTGAAGTGTGTGCCATGAAGGTTTATCCAGTTCTCCAGAAGACTCTGTGTGGTGACATTTGGTAACCATTAACATAGACAACAACTCCTTCTCTGGCTTTCCCCTTTTACGAGTGCTCTAAGCTGAAAAATTAAAAATACAGCAAATTCTCTGTATTCACGGACTCTAGGTTTGCCATGTCACCTGCTTGCTACGTTTATTTGCAAGCACAAAATCAGTGCCCGCAATACTTCCAAACTCACTTATAGAAGAGGGCACAGTGGCATGAACTTTGAGTACCTGGACATGCGTGTGCCCAGCTGAGGTTGAGCATGGCAGCACTCTGCCTTCTGGTTTCGACCCCCACACTGTAAACAATGTTCTTTATCGTGCTCTATTCAGTGTCACATAAAAACAATTTTTGTTGTTGTTGATCTCACTGTTTAAAACTGGATCCCTAGGCATCAGGCTAAAGAGTTCTGAACCCGGAGGTTATGATGTGTGGTGTAGGAACACCCACTGCTCCCCCCCTTGCCCCTGCCACAAGTTACATAATCTTAGTTCAGTTATGAGTTATGGTACATGGGATTCAATGTCAACAAATCAAAAATAAGTTTATTAAATGAGCACTGTATAAACAAGGCTATATATTAACTGGATGGCAAAAATGTGCCCAGAGGATCACAAGAACCTTAGCTTATATTTTCCCTGGGAGTAATGCTTCGTACTTGCTAATTCAGTGTTCTTGGCAACTTTAAAGACCATAACACGAATCAACTGTACCTTACTTAACACCAAGTGGCAATAAAAGGGGGATAAGCATAGAGGGTTCAAGAAGTACAAGATTAATTTGCACAACCAGAGATAGATAAATAACATCTTTTACTAGTTTGTGGGTCTTAGTCCTTAAATGGGTGGTGAAAGTTCACAGATGCAGCGCCTGAGCCTCGGTCTCCTCCTGCGCGCCACAGCTTGGGAGGTGTTTTGATGCATCTGTGGCCAAAACCAAGAGAAACTGAGATCCTCTCTGATGCTTACTCCAGTAATAGTATCCTATTTTTCCAGATAGATATATATCATAATATAGTAGCCTGTAACAATCCATAGAGTCTGATGAATCTTTATGTATGTATTCACCCACAGAATCAGCACCTGCGCCAAGGATTAGAGGATCTCCCAGTCATTTCAGGGTTGAGACACACCTTGTTACACCTGGTGAGTGATCAATGACTTCACCCTAAGGAGAGCTGTCGCCTCCTCCACCCATAGCTCTGGTATGGCTTTCCTCCTCCTCCTCCTCCTCCTCCTCCTCCTCCTCTTCCTCTTCTTCCTCTTCTATGTTGAAAATAGAGCCCATGACAGTACACCTTGAATCTACCTCTGAGCTACACCGTCACATCTCAGAACGCAGTTTTTCTTTCTGTTTATTCGCATTAATATGGCCATATCATTGAGCTGGGAGTGGCAGCTCGATCCTGTAATCCTAGCCTTTGGAAGGCCCATGGAGAAGGCTTACTGTGAATCTGAAATCAGATTGAGTTCCTGGTTTAGGTTAGGTTACCGAAGGAGACCCTATTTCAAAAAACCAATAACAAACTAACAAAACCATAGCCATAAGGGAATAAATATACACAATGGCATTCAATTTTAAAAACATGTCCATATTAAAAAACCCCAAGATTATTCCTGTCTACCATGGTGAAAAAAATCTTAATATTCCCAAAGTAGTTGGTCATTTGAAACTCATTAGTATGAAATACAAGTTTTGAACAAGGCTCTGTTCTTGTTTATCATTGGACCAATATATTTATGGACAGTCACTCGAAAAAACTTCAAGTCAATGTCTTCTGAATACGGTTTTGGCTTGGCAACAGTATAATATCCCTAGGAATGAAATGTGCCTAGTGCATAAGACACAGCCAGGTTTGCAGGATGATTTTCATCTAGGCTTGACTTCTTCAGCAAGTTTTCAGCTAGCACTACTTTCCAGAAAAAGTCACCTGTCAAAGCAATTTGTAATCATGAGTGTGAGAAAAACTTTTAGAGTAGGCATTTGCCTTAAACGTCTTGAAAATAAGCTGTTTTGTTTATTTTCATTATTATAAAATCACTCTATTGTAATGAACTCACAAATAAAACCTCATCCAGTCTGTCCTTCTACCATGTGGGCCACAGGGATCAAGCGAAGGTTGTCAGGCTTGGCGCACATGCCTTTAGCTGATGAACCCTCTCACTGCCCCTGATCCTTTTATTTATTTGCGTGTGTGTCTTAGTGTTTTGCCTTTATGTACTTGCATGCAGTACCTATGGGGCCAGAAGAGGGCGCTGGAGCTCTCAGAACTAGAATTACAGCTTGTTGTGAGGCTTCATGTGGGTGCTGGAATCTGAACCCACAAGAGCAGCAAGTGCTCTCAACCACCGAACAATCTCTTCAGGACCCTTGTTTTGTTTTGTTTTGATACAGGTTTACTATGTAGCCCAGGCTGGCATTGCACTTGCAAGCCTTTTGCTGTAGACTCTTTTTTAAAAAATTTAAGCAATGTATTCAGATTACATCCCGATTGTTATCCGCTCACTTATATCTTCCTGTTCCACCCTCCCTCCCTCTTTCACCCTATTCCCCTCCCCTAGGCCTGTGACAGAGGGGAACCTCCTCCCCCACCATCTGATCACAGCCTGTCAGGTCTCATCTAGATAGCCTGTGTCCCCTTCCTCTGAGTGCCACCAGGCCTCCCCACCAAGGGAAAGTGGTCAAATAGGGGGCACCAGAGTTCATGTCAGAGTCTGTCCCCGCTCTCCACACAACTGTGGAGAATGTGCTGTAGACTCTTAAGAGTGCTAGGATTACAAGTGTGTATAAGCACACTCTGTGGCGATGTGTGTATGTGTGTGTGTTATAGACAGTATATAAAGTTAACAAAAAGATAGTTTTGATCTTGCATCCTGGACCGTTGGCTATAAAAGAACCTTGAGCAGCTCCCCTGTGTTAGCCATTGGCAAAAAACAAACAAACAAAAACCCCTATTTCTAAATACAGGTAACTCATTTCCTCCTCTTAGGGAAGGGCTCTCCCTCTACCCTGTGGTCACCAAGTTGCCATAGCTACAAAGCAACAAATCAGGATAGCCTGGAGGGGAGGGTACACACCTTTGACTAACAGGGGATCAGGACGAGCCCTTGCATGTGGGGCCATTGCTAAGAGAACATTTGGGACGTGGATGGTTGTCATGGTGATGAAGGAGGAAAAAAAATAAATTCAGTTAAAAACAAATATTAAAACGAGAGAGGACTGATAAAAGAAAAGAAACCCATGTATGTATTTGAGAGCCTGGAGATCAGGTTTTAGAAATTTAGCCTTTAAAATGACTTGTCAGCCAGAAATGACAGCCTGTTGCTGGGACTTTCAAGGTGCCTAAAGTGAAATGGTCCCCTAAGCTGGATAAGATTGTCATGTCCTCCATATATGCATTAGGAACCTCAACAAACTTTGTTGGACTGGGTTTCAGTGTGTGTGTGTGTGTGTGTGTGTGTGTGTGTGTGTGTGTGTGTGTGTGTGTGTATCTATTCTCCTTCTTCCTAGATCCTCATGAGTGGAGAGTTTGGCTGGGCCTCCGTGTCTTCAAGTCTTGAGAGACAAGTAAGACAGTCATGGTCACTCTCATGCCAAAGACAATCTCCTGGCCTGGTTTGGCTTCCTCTTCTGTTCCTCTCAGAGGAGCTGAGGAGTGAGAGCAGACAAGAGAAGCATGCAGGCAAGCTGTCAGAAAGCCAATGGATGCAGGCCACTGGGCAGTCTAGGGAGCAGGGAGGCAGAGCATTGTGTCTCATAAGCATGGAGTTGGGGCAAGAGGTTGGCTGCTTGGAGGGCCAGGTGGCATGCAGCCACTGGTTTCTGGTGTCACCTTAACAAGAGAATATTGGGGCTGAAAAAATAGCCAAGCCAGGAGCCTAGGTTCTTACAGAAGGCTCCATCATCACTGAGGCACACTAAATTCCAAGACATGGCAAGGCTGTGGTTTCCTCTTGGTGCCCTTCGTCTGTAAGCAAATGCTGTACTTGGTTCTGGAGCCTGAGTATGAGTCCATCATCTGTCTTCGTTCTCACAATCCTCTCGGGCATGTGGAAGTATGCCCAGGCTTCGTGCCTGTTCCCTCCCAGGTGTCTCAGCTCACCTGCCTCAGAAAGCCTGTCTGAACAGCTGACTTCCTCCTGAATCATATCTCCTCAGAGAAACAGGAAGTCATTCCACAGTTACAGAAAGACTCTTAAAAACAGGAAATTCAAAAGTCCAGTCATCCCAAATCTGTCTTTTTCCAGACAAGGTGGGATGTATGCCTGTGGACTGGTAGCTGTGATGGTGCCATTTGCGGGACACTTTTGTCTTCACACCTAGCAAATGTTTTGGCTAACCAAGGTAACTTCTTGGAATTCCTTGGAATTCTTGGTGTCTGGCAACCTACAGAACAAGAGGAGAGAGCTTCTTCAGAGACACAGAGTCCTGTCTGGAGCAGCAATGGAAGCGGAAGCTTTTAAAGGCAACCGAGCAGGGCTGAACTTGTGGTTCTGAAGGAATTATTGTTACCAAGAACAAGGCTGTTCAGATGGGCAGTTTCTAGACAGTTGTCTTTGCAGACTATGCTTTGTATAAAGTAGCTATGGCCTTTGCTAGGATTTGACGTGTGTGTGTGTGTGTGTGTGTGTGTGTGTGTGTGTGTGAGAGTTTGTCATTGGTGTGTTCCTCATTACTCTTTCTCTTACATTTTTGAGACAGAGTCACTCACAGAACATGGTATTCACTGATTCCTATAGACTGGCTAACCAGTGAGCTCCAGTGAGCCTCTTGTCTCTATCTCCTTATTGCTAGGATTCAGGATGCTGCCATGCATGACTTCTTATGTGGATGCTGGGGATTAGAACTCAGATCCTAACACTTGTGAGTCAGAGAATTTAGCAGCTAAGCCATTTCCTCAACATCTCCATTTTTTATTTTGTTTCTGACTACTTTTATATGCCTCAACACTTTGATAAGCAGGTGCTTAAGAAAAGATGGACAAACCAGGTTCCGTGGTGCATGCCTGTAACAGGTAGATCTCTATGAGTTCAAGGTCAGCCTGGTCTACAAAGCAAGTCCAGGACAGCCGAGGCTACACAGAGAAACCCTGTTTCAAATAAACAAACAAACATGAACAAAGAATAGACATGCCAAAGTGGACAGGGAAAAGCCCATTGGGTCTCAGTCCTACTCAAAGAACTACAGGCAACTAAGAAATGCTAAGAGTGGGACACACAGCCTTTCCTAGGGAAGACCATACCAATCAATTGTACAATACCAAATGGTCATCCCTGAAAACATACATACAAGGAACATACAGACTGAGCAGGATATGCATATGCATAGGTATATGTATATATACATACATGTATGTATGTGTGTGTGTGTGTGTGTGTGTGTGTGTGTGTATGCATGAAATAGCAATTCATGAATAAAGAGGCCATGAATTTGAAAGATAATGAGAGGGCATATGGGATGGTTGGAGGGAGTAAATGAAAATGTTGTAATTGTATTATAATCTTAAAAAATACCTGAGGATCACTTATGTAGAGAGATGTTTCTAGAAACTTCCAGTCATGATGATCACCAAAGACAAAGACAAGAAGGAAACTGTTCCTCTTTTGGAATCCATATTGAGCCATGACCTTGTTGTGATTTCCACCAACACCAGCAGTTTTTGGGCAGATGTGGTAGAAGGAACACCTCATGTTTTTCAGAACAGTTGTGTTTCCTACACTTCCCACTTTCTTCTCCAGTGGAGGGCACCAGAGGTGGGCTGGAGAACACACGAAGCTCCCGTTCTTCACTGAGCAATCCTCCACACCCTCTCACTTCATCTGTTGGCTGCTGTAGGAACATGGGATGCCTGGGGAAACGCGAAATTGTGGGGCTCAATGGAACCATGGCTGGTTGAAGTGTGCATGGTGAGAAGAGGAGACGCACACCCAAGAGAACTGTGCAGAAGTAAAGGCTTGGCTACATCAAGTTTGGTTGTTCTAGCAGTGAGGGTGGTGTGCACTAGGTATAGCCATTCTGAATATGGCCAAAATGAACAAACAAACAAACACAAAGAGGTAAAGAGAGTGCTTAAGCTAAAACCTCCCACATTTCAAAGTTCATATAGAAATGTAGAAACTCTTAAGTTTGGATATTCTCTCATTGATATTTACTTTATATCCAATGGGGGAACCTGCCACACATACTGGATTTTGTCTAGATTCGACATTCTAGGATCCAGTGTTTGTCTATGGGTTTAACCAATGCTAGTCTGGGGCCATGAAGGTGCCTGTCCTAATTTCATTTCTGTTGTTGTAATAACATACTCTGACAAAAAAGCTACAGAGGGGCAAAAAAGGCTTTATTTGATTTATAATCTGGGTTACAGTCATCCATCATTGTGGGGAATTAAAGACAGCTAGCCACATCACATTGGGGCGTAGACAGAATACATGCATACATACTTAATGCTCACCTTGCTCATTCCTACACAGTTCAGGACCCCTTCACTAGGGAATGGTGCCACCCATGGTAGGCTAGGTTCTCTCCCATCATTAACTTAATGACCAATCCCCTCCAGGCATGCCCATGGGACAACCCAGTGTAGACAGTCTCTCAGAGACTCTGTTCTCGGATGACTCTAGATTGTGTCAAGTTAAAGCTAACCATCACAGTGGCTTTTATGATGCCTGCTTGTTGTACTCTATCTTTGGACTGTCTTGCTTTCTAATCAAAACACCCAGTAGAGAGGCAGTTGAAGACAGTGATAGAGGTAGGAAGAGGGAGAGGCTGTTTGTAATTACTCAACTATTTTGATGAAAAATCATTTGGGGCCAAGTGTTCTCAGCTGAGCAGGACCGTGTAGAGTGTTGCCCACTTGAGTACTTTCAGTGGTAGACAGAGAGCTAGGGAGCATAGTTTAGATCCTCTGAGTTCAGTTGGGGTGAACAGGGAAGGAAGCCAGAAATCGGAGCACTGTATGATGAATGTTGTACCAGGTTGCTTTCAAATCTCACGCAGAGCCAGGCTTTGGTGTTTGGTAAACACTGCAGGGGGTCATAGGAACATCTCAGGAGCTGTGACTCAGGCTGGCAAGCAAAGGGTATTTCAGGGAGGATGGTGAGAGATGGGCATGGGGAGTGGGGTGACAGGCCACTGTACTAGGTTAGGACGTTGACAATGGCAGGCAATCACCCAAGGTTTGTAGCAAGGGATGGTGTAACCTGATTTGTATTTTAGAGTGCCAACTGTGGCTGCTGTGTGAGGGAGGTGTCAAGGCTCATAGAGGCTTGTGACGTTCTCTAGAGGAGCAGAAATGGCAGAATGGATATGTGTGTGTACATGTATGTATAGATATATATATAATGAAAGAGTATTTATTAGACTGGTTGTACAGTAAGGGCTAAGTTGTTCAACACTGAACATCTGTATGGTTGCTGCTCAGTTCATAAAACTGGTTGCCTCCGCAGTGTCAATCTGGAACACCCCCGAAGAATTGCTTGTCTTGAGTCCATATTGGAAGGCTGAGGATTCTGGGTTCCAATAGCATCAAAGAATGACAGCACAAGTGGCAGCCACAGGGTTGATGCACTAACCAGCAAGGGTGGAAGGTGAACAGGCAGGCAGCACCACTTTATTCCTGGGACCTCTTTATATTTCGGTTCCCTCCGGAAGATGCCACCTACTCTAGGGGAGACTCTTCTCCCCTCAGTCCTTCTTGGCTGTGACCCCGTAGACCAGCCCAGGGACAGGTCTCTTTGTTGATCCCCAGCTTCAATCAAGTCAACAATCGAGACTAACCAATACAGGCCGTTTCATTGATTATGACCATAGGTGGGATGGGGAAGGTGACAGAGGGAAATGGCTAAAATTGTTGCACTCACATCCCTGCTAAGAAAGCACCTCACAGCACCAGCTGGGGCATGGGCCTGCTTCAGGCTGTTCTCCTCAACTCTACATATCTTTTGCTCTCTGTGGGATGGAAGAGGATAGCTGAGATCCTTCTCCTTCTACAGATGCCACTGCAGAGGTGAAGCCATGTTTGTGAAACTCCCCGACAAAGCAAAGGCTTCTGCCTGGATTGACACAGTCATTAGGAAGGAAGATGGGCTCAGCTATGAAAGGTGAACGTGATGGGTAATGTTAGCTGCCAACTTAACAGAATCTCAAAGCACCTGGGAGATGGGCTTCGGAGCGTGGCAGCAGCAGAGGGTAGGTTATCCTGATTGGATTGATTGGGATGGAAAGATGAGCCCACCCTGGGTGGCACATTCCCTAGCTGGGATCCTGTACTTACTGCACAAGTAGAGGAAGGGTGTCGAGCAGCAGACAGTGAGCGTCACTCTCTGCTCTGTGGATGTCATGTGGCCCGCTGCTTCAAACTCCCGCCACCTTGACTTCCCCATCATGACAGACTACTTCCTTGAACTGTGAGCTACATAAAGCCCTTCTTGAAGGTATTTTTTATCACCACAGCAGAAAAAGAAATGAAGACAGAGGGCTTTGTCTCTGGGAACTTTGTCCTGTAGAGCTGGATCTCTCCAGGGAGCCGAGCATCTCAAAGACGGCCTAGTGAGTGGGGCTGAAGGAAAGGAGAAGGAACTTCCCAAACTAGCTCACTGCCCCATCAGGACTATGGACACTTGATCCCCAGAGTCAAACAATCTTTATCCCCTCCTGAGCTTGCCTCAAGGCCAGCAGAGCCTACCAGATTTATGAACAAGCTGCAGGGAGTCTTTGAACTAAGCCCTGGCTATACCCTCCGGGCTCTTCACCTGAAGGGTTGATGCTTCCAGGGTCCAGGAGAGAATTCCCATGATGGCGTTTCTTCAGCACCACATCTTAACAGCCCACAGCATCCTGTTCTTTCTGGCATCTCTACTTGGCAGGATCCCTGCTCAGAGCTGCAGAGCCGACCTCACTGTTGACCACAGCGTTTCCCTGACTCAGAGCTAGCTGGGGCCATGACACTTTAACCTGTGTCGAGATCTAAGACGGCGATTTTGACAAAGGGCAATGATGAAATCAGGTCCGTGGGACAGTGCTGGCTAGGATGTCCTGTGAGGGACCAAGTCATCTTCAGTTCAGACTGTCTGGATTCGGTGAGCTCGTAACACACAGGCAGCCAAGTGTCCCGTATCCTTTGTTAGTTGAATGCTGAAGAGTAT
Source organism: Acomys minous (assembly GCF_964271855.1). Taxonomy (NCBI): domain Eukaryota; kingdom Metazoa; phylum Chordata; class Mammalia; order Rodentia; family Muridae; genus Acomys; species Acomys minous. Next base: position 7,315,909 of record NC_140494.1, on the reverse strand, counting down.
GTGGAGAAATGAATAGTAACAGCAGCAGCAAGGAGTGGAATAGTGTCCTGCTTGTGAGATGGGGTACCCCACCGCCCCAGTTTTGAAGCAGGGTCTCTTTTAGCCCAGTCTGGTCTTGAATTCAGTAAGTAGCAAAGACTTCCCCTGGCCTATCTGAACCTCGCCAGAGCTGGCATTATAGGACTGCGCCACCACACTCAGTTTCCATGAGGATGGGGAATAAGCCCAGTGTCACTTTGAAGCTTTTGCATGCTGGATATGCACCCTGCCAACCAAGCCACACCCCGACCCATTCATATATTTATAAAAGGAAACAGCCTATGGAAAGAATCGCCTATATATAATCACTCCCTACCATCACTGCAAAGCATTATCATAGACAACTGTATTTACATTAAAGGCCAGGGTCTCACTCTGTAACCCAAGCTGGCCTGGGAGTGCTTAGGGGCCCAGTCTAACCCTGGACTCGTGGCAATTTTTCTTTCTTCCCAAGTGTTAGATTACAGGAGTGAGCCACTCCATCTGGTTCTTGGTCCCCACGCTACCCTTTTTTCCCTCTCAGGTTATTAAAGTTGGTGACAAGAGGCTTTACCCACTGAGCAGTCTCATGGACCCTGTGGAATCATTTTCCATGGGCGTCTTTGGAAGTCATCTTCTTCATCTGAGTTCCCAGGATGCACTATCAGTGTAGCCCTATCTACCCTCTATGAGTTATCACAGCTTCTAGGGTCTACTGTGTTGGGAACACACACAGAAATCCACATGTCCAGATGGGTAAAGTGACTAAGATGGTACAACTTGTTTGTTGTGTCACATGTTGCTTGGGGTTGCTGTTGTGTAGGTAATAGTAATAAAGCCATATTAGAACTTCCTGTGTAGTTCTAATTCTACAGAGGAGAACTAATACTGTGAATTAGTCTCTTTATGAACTTTATTTAATCTTATACAATATGCAAAAGTTAAATACTTCTGAGGCAAGAACCATTTTTATACCCATGTTCCAGATGAGGAATACAAACTTTAAGGCTATAGAGATGGCTCAGTGGTTAAAAGCACTGACTTTTCTTGCAGAGGATCTGTGTGCAGTTTCCAGTACCCACACCAGGAAGCTCACAACTGCCTGTAACTACAGTTTCAGGGGATTTAGCACATGCTGGCTTCCTCCTGGCCCCAAATGCATGGGCCCATCACACACCCCATCACACATGCACACATGGACACACACACACACACACACACACACACACACACACACACACACCTTAAAATGGAAAAAGGCTTTAGGATGTAATAAGTTGTCCAAAGTTGTCTAACTGATAGCAGGTGGTAGGGGCAGACTTTTGGACCCCCACCAGCCATGAGCTAGGGACTTTGGCTCCCTCATCTCAGGAAACCATAGTGTAAGGTCTCTGAGGGCCAAGACTATGACTCTGTTTTCCTGCCATTCTCAACTAATAGCCATTGATTGATTCCTTTGACCCTCAAGATTGCTTTAAACAAAACAGACTTTGTTTCTTGTGAGGACTTCATAAGCCTTAGAGCATCCTTTCTAATTTCTGTCAGCATCAACTCTTTGATCCACAATGTTGCTGTCACCTCCCTCCATTACCTTTTCCTGCCACCTGAGTACTAAGCTGACGAAGCCAAAGCTGCCAAGAGACAGATAGACACTCAGATCTACTCCAGACAGGAGCCTAAAGCCACTGAATCACAGTCCTACAGAAAATGCTGAATTCGGTTTTAGTCAGGGTAGAAAACACGCAGACACATGGCTACCCGCTCAAGTGCATTTTTGGTTTTGTGTCATTGTTTAAATATTCTTTGCAACCCTCCCCACCCCCAACAAAGGCTGTCGTTAAATTAGAAACTGACTTAAATGACAAGTTATTTATGTGCGTGTACTCACAGATAGATAATGGCTAGCTGGCTGGGGCTGTTTTTATGAGCAGCCGGGGAAGGTGAGCTTTATATAGAGCAGGAGGGTATGTGTGCAATGCAGGTGTTCAGCGAAGGCTTGTCTTTATTTAGATGTTCAGTTTCTTCATAGGTTCCTCCCTGGGAGGACTCTTGGCCCTCTCTGCAGACAGCCTGTGTGTGGTAAGAAAAAGCAGAGCATGGACACCGGGGATGGAGGATTAGCTTTAAGATCAGGTATTAATAGATTTTTGTCATGAGAGCGATTGCCTCATTCATACTTGAAATGCCCACATAGTACAGTTTGATTAAATATTTATATGACCCAGGTTCCTCTCGTGTCCCCAGACAGACAGTTGATGTCCTCCAAAGCATCCTTCATTTGAAGAAGAATAAAAACATTTCAAACCATATGATCCAAGACAGAAATTCAGAAATAGCAGCAACTGTACATCAAAGGCCAATGTGTTGAAATATATGATAACATGTCACTCTCAGCTTATGAAACAGGCGCTGAGGCATTCTCTGGGAAGAAGGCCTGCAAAAGGGCTTACGCACTGTAGAAATGCTTCTAGGCCTTAGTGGTACACACCTGCCATCCTGGTCCTCAGGTTGTAGTGGTACACACCTGCCATCCTGGTCCTTGGGTCGTAGTGGTACACACCTGCCATCCTGGTCCTCGGGTCATAGTGGTACACACCTGCCATCCTGGTCCTCGGGTCGTAGTGGTACACACCTGCCACATCCTGGTCCTCAGGTCGTAGTGGTACACACCTGCCATCCTGGTCCTCGGGTCGTAGTGGTACACACCTGCCATCCTGGTCCTCGGGTCGTAGTGGTACACACCTGCCATCCTGGTCCTTGGGTCGTAGTGGTACACACCTGCCATCCTGGTCCTCGGGTCGTAGTGGTACACACCTGCCATCCTGGTCCTCGGGTCGTAGTGGTACACACCTGCCATCCTGGTCCTCAGTCAGAGAGGCAGAAGGATCAAGAGTGAGCGAGTTTGAGGTCAGGCTTGGTTTCATGAGCTCCCATCTTGTTTTCTGTTTGTTTCTTTGCTTGTTTTTTTTTTTCAGCTTCATTAGGTCCCATTTATTAATTGTGGATCTCAGAGCCTGAGCTGTTGGTGTTCTGTCTTGTTTTTGTGTATGTTAAAGTATGTTGTATGTGAAGCTGAGCTGTGGCTATGAGGCCTTGACCATGAACGCGCAGAAGAGAATCACAGGTCATACTAAATATGACTTACCTACATCAGCATGGAAACAAGCACCACCCTAGGGAGCAGTGGCTTGTCCTCTGCCATCTCCCGCAGCCCCAAGATAGAGGCTCCAGACAGGATGCCTTCATCCTTTGTAAACTGCAGAATAAACAGACAGCTGTTGGTTCAACCATGCTGAAAATATCACAGCCATTCCCAGAGAATGAGATCCTTGTTTAAACTCCATTCAGCAACTGTTTTGGAGCATTTCCCTACATTCTTACTAGTTCCTCCACCTAGATTAATTGGAAATTTAAAGAACAGGTATTCTGAATTCATCAGGGACAGTGTATTTACTGTGGGAGCAGCAGAGGGGACATGATCTCTCTGAGGAGGGTACACGGACTCTTTGAAGAAGGCGCCTTCCGGTGGACCTACAGGACAGATGCATGCTTTTCCTGTGTCCAGTGGAAACCTGGGAATGCAGAACCCGTATCCTTCCCTGGTCCCATCAGACAGAAGTCTTGCCCTTCATATCAAACCACCTGCTTTCTCCAAGCAGCTCCTACAAAGGAGAAGTCTTTGTGCTTCCTTTGGGCAGGGGCACCTGCGGGGGATGGATATTTCAGAAGGCAGCCTAGGAAGGAATGGCTGTCTTCCAGATGTGCCTTGCCTTCCCAAGCTTCAGGGTAGGGGGGCAGGGAGCCCTGTTTTAACATAGTCTCCCGTGGGATCAGGGCAAAGGAGCAGGAGATGCAAGAAGCATCTTGCTGGTTCTATGCTGTGTTGAATTTCTCTGGTGGGTACTTTTATGCACTTGCAGGCTTCATGGCAGAAGTGCCCATGCTGCCAGGGTCCTCAGCAATGTAGTACTCTGTTATTGATAAATACACTCTCTACCATTTTCTCTGCCTTGGCTATATCCCCTGTACTGCAGTCATGGCCACTTAATTAGCTCAGTTTGCTTCTTCTTCTTCCTTTCTTCCTTTCCTCCCTTCCTCCCCCCTTATTCTTCTTCACCATCCTATGTCTCTGTCTGTCTGTCTGTCTGTCTGTCTGTCTGTCTGTCTGTCTGTCTCTCCTTCCTTGATAGTTATGAGACAGGGTCTCATGTATCCCAAACTGGCTTCAAACTTACTATGTAACCAAGGATGGCCTTGCACTTCTTTTACGTTTGTGTTCATGTGATTGTGTCTGTGTGTATGTACATTCTTGCTGAAGTCAGGGATCAACCTCAAGTGTCACACCTCTGGAGCCATGCACGTTGTGTTTGACAAAGTCTCTCACTGGCCAGGGCTTGCCAAGTAGGCTAAGCTGGATAATCAGTGACCCGAGATATATGTCTGTCTCTGCCTTCCCAGTACTGGGATGTCATGTGCATCTCAATGTCTGAATTTCATATGTTGGCTCTGGAGATCATACTTAGGTCTTCGTGCTTGCTGAACTATCCTGAACTATCCTTAGACTGACTCTGAACTTCTTATCCTCTTGTTTCTGGCTCAAAAGGACTCAGGCTACACGTGTAAGCTATTACCAGACCTAGTTTCCAGCTGCCTCCTTTCTGGCTATGCCTGACCCTGGTAGCAGCATCCAGAGTCGGCTCATGGGACCCTTGTGTCATCATGATAAGCTGAAAATCAGATATGCCATTGAACTAATGGTCCCTGGGTCTTCTGGGGGCACCCCAGGCAGACACCATTTTTAAAGTTTTCTTTCCTGAAGGACCCAGCTTCCAGGCTTGATGCCTCAGGGGCAGCAGTGAGGACAGGATGGTCTCCCCCAAGCCAGACTACTCAATGGGGTACAGGCCTCTTCTTCAGTTTGGGATGGGAATGTGTGGGTATAGAAAGAACTTCTTGAGGGGAGAGGAGAAGATGTGCTCTGAACAGCTCTAAGAAGAGAGATACCACACACTGTCTCTCCTAGTGATTGGTTGGCCAAATGGGCCTTGAATCAAGCCACCTAAGAGCCCAGGGAGAAAGAGTTCCCTTTGAGCTCGGCAGAATCACAACAAGAGAGTCTCTCCTGTCAGAAGAACCCGCCTTTGATCCATTGTTTGGCAGCTGCGCCACAACTCTCTGATCTGGTGTGCCCACAGGCTTCCCTTGGTCAGAAAACAGGACATGCAGAGCAGGGTTCCAAGAGAAGTCTTGGTCATTAGAGAGAAAATGGCCCTCCGGAAAGACGCCAAGTTCCTTGTAATGCACAAAGCTTCTTTGATGTTACCTTTTTTTTTTTTTTTAATTGGGAGCGGTGAGAAGGGTGGACTCAGGGAACTCTGAACTTCCACTGCACTCTTTGAACACCTGGGCAGCCACAGGAAGCCCATGGGTGTGTTCGGCATGTAAGGAGCCAACGTTCAGGGGTCCCAATACAGGCACGAGAGGGACTTGGCTCCAAAGATGTACCAACGGAAACCCAAAGTCTGAGCAGTCTGGACTCCATGCTGTCTGAACCTTTAAGGCACATGACCTTCTTTCTTGCTCATGCTATTAGCGGCTCCTTTTTGCTAGAATCATGTAGAGGAACGATAGTGTACTCATGGACGTTGAGGTCCCTGCCGCTCTTCTGCATCATGAAGGGACACTGAGCCCTGGAGCATTTTTTGGGAAAGATCAGGGAGGCCCAAGCTTAAGAGCTCCATTTGAACGTAAGACAAGGCATGATCAGGTAGGTTCCGGTGCTGAGTTTTCCCAGCTAAGTAATATTCTATACTGGAGTGCTGAAAGAGGACAAACTTTGTGAGCACATGCACATGTGTGTGTGTGTGTGTGTGTGTGTGTGTGTGTGTGTGTGTGTGTGTGAGATGTACATGTTCCTTAAAGGTCTATCATGTTCAGAGGCCAGAGGAGTGTATCATGTGTGCTGTTCTATCCATCTGGACTCTGTTCCCTAGAAACAGAGTCTTCAGTGAACCTGGAGCTAAGTTGCTAGCCCACAGTCCTAGAGATCCTCCTGCCTCTGTCCTTCCCCACATTGCTAGGTGTGTGGCCATGCCTGGCTGTTTACGTGGGAGTTTGAACTCATGTCCTCGTGCTGGTGAAGCAGTGGCTCTTACCTGCTGATCCAGCTCACCTGGACTGCTCCATGACAGTCTTCCAAAGCCTGGAAACTGTGGTTGTTTCTTGGCAGGCTTCAGGGAAACCCACAAACTTCCTGAACTTGATCCAAAACATGCAGTGTCTGGGTGTTGCCCTAGACCCAGAGTCTAGTAAAAGAGACTTTTGTGGATAATGCATTTTCTAAAGGATGAAGGACGAGGTGAAGCTCACATAGAGACCTGTGGCCTGACTGCCTGGCTCTGAACTAACTTCTTGGGACTTCCCTGTATGTCCTTCAGGGCAGGAACAAAATCTCCACTCAAGACTCCAAGTGTGGAGTAATTTATTCTACTGCTAGATTCTCTCTCTCTCTCTCTCTCTCTCTCTCTCTCTCTCTCTCTCTCTCTCTCCCTCCCTCCCTCCCTCCCTCCCTCCCTCTCTCTCTCTCTCTCTCTCTTGTGCGTGTGTGATTTGTAGGAGGAGGAGGAAAGTTCTCTAAGAGTCTTGTGTGTGTACATGCTTGTGAGAGGCAGGAATAGTACAGGGCTATGGCTATTAGAGCTGGCTAGTTTTTTTTTTTTCCCTTTTCCTTCTCTGTTTGGACAAAGTGTCTCCACTTTGAAGACCTGCTTTGTCATTACTTCAAAAACTCCATCTGCTGCCCTGTGATCTGCACAGACGTTCAGGGGATGGTTCCGACCCTGCGTGTGCCAGCAACGTGGGCCAACTGCAACAGCGGAAACCAAGACAGCTCTGGAAAAATATTTGTTTAATTAGCAGAAACGATCTGTGATCTGAATCCATGTTTAACTGCCTGGCCCACTGCCAAGGCTGATGGATTTTCCTTCAGGACTCTGTTTGGGTTTGAATTGAGTAGTGGTGTTAGGCTCTGTGGCTTGTACCCTGGTGTAGGGAGATGCTTGGCTCTGCTCAGACAGAGATATTTTCCTGTCAGGCTGTGCCAGGCACACATAGAGAAGGGTGGGCTGGTGTCTGCTCCCCACAGTGCCATGACAGGTAATTCCTCATGAGCATGCAGACGTGTTGCATTGTAGGTATGTAAGGAGGATCTTGGGAAGAAAGGAACATTGGAAAGACATGGTTTGTGGGAATATTGAGTTCTATAAGTGGGGTTGTGTGACCCCTGTCTCTGCCTGTGCTATAGGAGAGGAGACCCTTGGGATCCTTAGAGAAGACCTTACTAGTATAATGGTGAAATGGAGTGAGAAGAGTTGATCATCTCCGGGAACATCTCAGACTTGACTGTAAGCCAAATGACCTGTAAAAACACCAAGGATGAGCCGAGCATATTTCAGAGGCAGGGAGAAAACAAGCCCAGAGCAGCCCTGGGTAGTTCCCAGCTTGGGCTTACTCTGAGGAGAGTTAGAGCTACACCCAGCCTCATCAAACTGCCCTGTACCCCTGGGACTCCTTCCAGGACTCATGGGATGCACCTGGGTCTACTCAGGTCATTGTGGGTAGGAGCTCTTTGGGGTGCTTTGAAGGCAGAATCTCCATTTTCCTAGAGACTTCTCTTATAACAAAGCAGGATCTTCTGTGGCTAGCTGGGAGCTGCCCCAGGTATCCCAGGAGCCTTCCTGCTGCTCCTTGTGTTCCCTTCTTTCCTCCATTCTTCGTTAGGGTAGACCTTACACACTCTGGCTGTGCTTGGGCTGGCTGTGCCCATGCGGAAGCCCCCGGAGAGAGAGGGCTGAGGTGCCAATGTCTACTTGCTCCTTTCCTTGCCTAGGCTCTTTGCATGTCTCTTCTTTCTTCTCTTGCACGTTCACCGACCACTCCTTACCGGCCTTCCTTTAGGTCTCTGAATTCAGTATGGCTTGGGCCCAGAGACCCTCCTGCTTTCCCTGTACTTTGTCCCCTCATTGTGGCTCACGCCTTGATCACCCCATTTTTGCATTACTCCAATGAGACTTGGCACTGTCTCCTGTTGGGTCCTTGACTGACAAAGTAGAAACTGCTTTTTAGTGGCTTCTCTGTAAAGTTCTGAGAATAGAATTTCCCAAAGATATATGCCAAAGAACAAAAGTTTGATAGGGAAGTGAAAAAACAAAACAAAACAAAACAAAAACAAACAAACAAAACTCCCCACCAACCTGAGAGTACAAATGCCTCTAGCACTGAAGAGTCCTTGCCTGTTTGGCCCGGGGCCTGAGATGTGGTGTGGTTAGGCGCAGTGCGGAATAGCTGACCTGATGCTCGTAGAGTCTTGGGTCAGAATGACAGCTCTCCACGGGGTGTGGTGACACATACCTGTCTCAATCACTTAGGAGATCTAGCCAGGAGGATTGTAAGTTCTGGGTTAGTGTGAGGCAATGCAGAGAGATCCTGTATCAAAAATTAAATGAAAAAAAAATCACTCGGGGGGGGGGGGCAGGGCTGGGTTTATCTTAGAGGAAGATTGCTTGGTCAATGCATGTCAGGGCCCTAGGTTCAAGTCCCAGTACCTCAAAAAGGAGAAAGAGGAGAGACAGAGACGGAAGTCAGATGAAGGAGGGGGGAGGAAGGAGGAGGGAGGAAGGACGGGGGAGGAAGGAGGGGGGAGGAGAAGGGAAGGGAGAGAAGGAGGGAGGAAGAAAGGAGCCAAGAGAAGGGTATGGAAGGCTGCGTGAGAAGGAGTAAAAGAAGAGGAGAGGGAAGAGGGAGGGGAGGGGGAGGAAGGTAGGGGAGGGAGCTCTTTTTGTCTCCTTGGATTCCTCACCAAATGCCGCAAACTGGATGTAGATTCTATCTCAGACACTCAGAGATTCATCACATTAAAAATCCTCTACCATGTCCTGCTTTCAGGTGTAGGTAGTGGGTGTGTCGAGTGCAAGAAGGATCCTACAGATAGGTAATAAAAGCTGAAAGAGGAAGAGTAAGGTCAAAGGGCAGAGCTGGGTCTCCTTAAAAGGAGCTACTTTTCTTCCTCCGGAGGGTTGGTGTAGACCCAGGATGAGAGAATCAGGGAGGGACAGTTCTCCCTTCAGTGTGAATTTAAGTTGTGCTTTTCCACAGTGTCCCCAGAGACACTCAGAACCTGTGAGACTGAGAGCCCAGGTGGGACACTCCAGCGAAGGACAATTTCTGCATGGTTTTCATCCCAGGTCTCAGGTCCCAGGTAAATAGATCTCTGGGAGAAACTGACCCTGTGTAATCTTAGGAATGAGGACATGGCACATGCAGAAAAGCTGAGGGGGTGGGGATGGGAGCCTGTCCTTCTGAGTCAGTCCAGGACGCACAGGGTCTCTGTGGTGGAGGTGACCCAGGACAGCTGCTCTGGCAATTCACACCCATCCCAAGACCAGTCCAGATGTTAAGTTTTCCTTCCTCCCCTCCCGAGGACACAGGCTAGCTGTGCTGCCTCACCCTAGCAGCAGGGCCAGAATCCCTGCAGCAGCTTTGCCAAAATATATAAAAGCGCTTTCATGATGGATGCCTGTCTTCAGACACCATCAGCCAAGCTCTCTTCTAGGGTGAGGGCCTGGCTCCCACCTCCAATCTCTCTGTCTCTGTCTGTGTCTGTCTGTCTGTCTGTCTGCTCTCTCTCTGTCTCTCTGTCTGCCTGTCTGTCTGTCTCTCTCCTATACAGAGTTTCTTTAAGTAGCTTTGTCCTGGACTCACTTTGTAGACTAGGCTGGTCTTGAACTCACAGAGATCTGCCTGCCTCTGCCTCTGCCTTCATGAGTGCTGGGATTACAGGCGTGTACCACTGCCCCCAGCCCACCTCCAATTTTTAAATTAAATTTTATTTTGTGTTTATGTAGGTGATATATGTTGGTGATTCATGTGCTCATGTGTATGTGTGCATGTATGAAGGCCAGAGGACAACTTGGGTGCCTTCTAAGGTACCTTCTAAGTATCTTGGGATTTTCTTTTCTTCTTCTTTTTCTTCCTCCTCCTCCCCTACTTCCTCCTCTTCTTCTTATGTGTCTGTGTGTATGGTATCCATGCATCTTTTTATGCCTGTTTGGATGTATGTGAGTGTGTATGTGTGTGCACATGTATGTACACGTGTGTAGAGGACGCTGGTTGACATCACATATCTAACTTCTTTGCTCTCTACCTTACATATTTTGGCAGGATCTCTCAATGACTGTGTTACTCCAGCTAGCCAGCCTGATCTCTGCCTCCTGAGTCCTAGGATTGCAGGTACGTGGGTGTTGGGGACCCCAACTTCAGTCCTCAAGCTTTCGCTGCTGACCCCCTGAGCCGTCTCATCAGCCTCCAGCTTGTTTCCTCACACAGTCTCTCATAGTCCTGGAGTTTGGTTAGGCTCTGGGACAGGCCAGCACACTTCGTGGATGGCTGCCTCTGCTGCCCCAGCTTCGGGATGCCAAGTGTGCCACTGTGGCAGGCTTCTTTACATGGATCCTGGGGTTTGAACTCAAGTCTTGACGCTTGCAAGGCAAACATTTTGCTGAGTGAGTGAGCCATTTCTCCAACCCCTAAATTTTCTAATTTTAATATTCATAGCCTCTTCCCTAAGTTCTCTCAGTCTTAGGGTATTTTGGGTTTTATTTTTAATGTTTCCAATTACAAGTATCAATTTACTATCCATGGGAAGATTTATACAAAATCCTCTCAGCTCAGTGGAAGTGGCTTGTCTTCCATCTAGAATGTTCTCACTCTTCTACTTCCTCCTTTCCTGTCCTGGAGACAGGAAGATGTGATCAGCAAAGAGGAGCCAACGAGGAGGAGGTATGTGTGGGTGATGGGGAGGTGACCCACAGGGATGGGACTCTGAGAACAGCACTGAGTCACTTCCAATCTTGGGAATCTGACATGGGGCCAAGTGCACACCAGGGAATGTGGGTAATGGTGGTGGGTAGAGGACTGAGGGAACAGAATCTTCTGGAACTATGGAATCCTGGAGAATGTGTATGTGCAGGTACATTCTTGTCTCTCTGGCTCCAGTTTCCCTTCCTTAAACCCCATGCAAAGAGCCACCTTTCCAGCACTTACAGAGCCCTGAGCAGTTTTTGACAAGATCTATGTCCCCTCTGTTGTGAGGCCCCACTATTGTCTGTTCCTTGTCATGAGGAGAGACTGAGGTGACCTGCCCCAGGCCTGCCAGAGTTCCTCGCCACCGGTGTTCTTTGCAGGGGTCCTCAGTCTCCCACAAGTGGCCTTCTCCACAGTTGAAGTGTGAGACAAGCTCACACTTCAACTGGGCTGTAGGGTGCTTAGCCTTAAGCTGTAACTGTCCCCACTCCCCACCAGAAAGTCTAGAAGTTTCTAGAAAAGCCAGGGCCTCCAGGTTAAAAGGCCAGTGTGCAGGTTTCCGGTCATGGGTTTCACTGACCTTTTGATATTGTGAAATGATGTTATCAATTACAAAGTTCACTCTGGAGAACCTAGCAATTGAGTTACAAAACTTAACCACCCCCCTCATACACTCTTCATGGGGTTTTAAGTAAGTCTGGGATTTCATGGTGGGCCGCATGTTTCGACTCATCTCAAGACCATGCTCCCTCCCCCAGCTCATAATGTGAAGTCTGAAGTCCTAATCCGTAGTACCTTGGAACATGACTGTATGGGGCATGGGTTCTTTATAGAGGTAATTAAGTTAAAGTGAAGTCGGGTGAATGGGACCTAGTCTACTCTGACCAATGTCTTTTTCAGAGGTGAGGCCAGCCTGCAGTGGCAGCTGTGCAGAGCAACAGCTATGTGAGGAGGAATGAGACTGGCTGTCTGCAAACCCAGGAGAAAAGTTGTAGAGGAACATCATCCTGTCAGCCCTTGACCTGGGACCACCAACGCCCACAACCGAAACAAGAAACCTCTGCTGTTTCAGGCGCCCAGTCTATGCCATCTTGCTATGGCTGGCCCAGATGATGAACCCTGCCCCTAATATCTTCTCTGGGTGATTGGGTTTTGCTCTTGTGGCTTGCCCAACCACACAATTATTGGCTTAACAAATGTATCCTTTACACCATGGAGTTCAGAAGTCCCAACCAAGAGGGATAGCAAGAAGGCTTGGAGGATAAAGCCACCTGTTAGGCACGTCTGGATATCCGAGTTCAATTCCTGGAACCCATTCCTGTAAAGGAGGAAGAGGAGGACTGACCCCATGTTGTTCTCTGACATCCACATGTGCACTAAGGCATGTGCACACTCATACGCAAACATCATTTGCACACACACACACAACAATGATAATGATAACAACAACAACAACAACAACAACAACAACAAATTTAATAGAAGGCCCATACCAAGGTATGGGCAGGGCTGTATTTGGCGATAGGTCCTTTGGAGGCTTAAGAGGTGATTCTGTTCTTGTCTAGCTCTAGAATCTACTTTCTTCCATGGCTATGGCCTTTCATTCAAATTTCTTCTCTCTCCATTCATCTCTGCTTCTAACTCTGATTTCTACCTGTACCCTATGAGGGCCCGAGGTAATCCAAGGTCATGCTCACATCTCAAGAGCCTTCATTTAATTACACCCTCAGTATTCTTCCAGACCTGGATGGAGGGTGATGCCAACCACACCCCCTCTCCACTCACCCATGCATATACCTTGCAGATCCCCCAGGACTGCTTGGGAAATGGGAGGCCAGCGAGAAGATAGGGCTGCCTCTTACTTCCCACTCTCCTGTCACTCTTGCCCAACTCAACTGCGTCCAGCCAGCAATAACCTGAAGAGAAGGAAAAGGAGATGGGAATGGGACAGGGATGGCCTTCATGTTGAGCCTAGATGGGGCCAGGCTGAGAGGCCAAGCACAAGGCGAGACTCAGTGGAGATGGGGCAAGGGCTTGGATTTGTGGCAAGGGAGAGAGCTGCTTGTGTGTTTGGCTCTTTGCTTGCTCTGGAAATATGACAATCTGAGCTTTAATTATCAGCATCTAGAAAATGGGGCGATGGTACTCTAAATTAAGCATAATCGGACCTTTGGACCCATGCTTCTGTATGTGAGTCCCTCCAAACTTGGTAGTAAGTCAACCAAAGCCTGGCTTTGTGGAGTTTCCCTTAGCAACAAGTAGCTGAGTTTTAGTCAATCACAGCAGCTGAACTTCAGCCACACCCAACAGGCAACTGATCCAACCACGTTCAAATAAAGCCAAGATGGAGCTAGAACCAGTCACGCTGCACGTACACCCCACTTCTGCTTTGTCTCTATGCTCACTTCCCGTTTTCTCCCCATGCGGCCCAGCTGAGCCTCTCCTGGTTCTGTGCTGTCTGATTCAACTGTACGTCTTTGCTCAATGTGAAGTCTGCTAAATTGAATTCTACAATTTTTATTGTTAGTGACATCTACCCTCCTTGTTGGGTTGTGAATGTTAAGTAGATGTTTTTGTTTTGCAGTGGAAAGACATCAGTGTAGTAGGTGTTCTGTACGTGCTGGTGGCCATGGTGGCTCTGTCTCTACAGTCTGTCTCTTCTGTATTATGGTGTGGCTATGAAACTGGTGGGTCTGACAGAGGTTGATAGAGCTGACAGCTACTAGCCAAGGAAAAGTCATAAAAACATTGCATTAAACATGGGCACAAAGATCATGCTTCCTGGCCTGGAGAGATGGCTCAGTGGTTAGGAACACTTGCTGCTCTTGCAGAGGACACAGGCTCAGTTTCCAGGACCCTTTCAGAGGCTCACAACAGTTTGTAACTCCACTTCCTGTTCTTCTGACCTCTGTGGGCACAAGACAAGCATGCGGTACATCCACATACATGTCAATAATACATTCATAATCATAAAACAATATCAATAAATCCGAAAAACACTGTCCTTCCCACCTCCTTATTTCTAGGTAACCCACTGATAGGAAATTGCATTAAACTGACTTCATGCCTCCACCCTAACACCCCCATTCACCCTCAGAGTTTACACCCATCGTTAGTCACCCTGGATGAACTGGGAGTTGTGTACAGACCAGATGTCACCCTAAGATAGAACTCTTTGCCTGCCAGGAAGTGCTTGTGTAGGTTTTAGCTCCCTTGCACGATGAGGCAAGCATACACGTTTGCATGAGTGTGTCTGTGTAGTAGTGCATGTGTGTACAGATATGTGTGGACTAAGGGAGAGGTGTAAAGGGATTTGCGGTCTCTTTCCAGGCTCTTGGAGTGAGTCCTACTTGAGGTCACAGAGGTGATCCTTGCTTCATTAGGACATGCCAGCCTATGGTGACTGAATTGGGATCTCAGGCCTGGCTACTCAACTGCCTACTTGACAGATCTTGATTCTGGGGACAAGGAAAGGAAGCATGGAGGTAGGGATGTGGGAAGAAAGCAGAGGGAGACGAAGGGCAGGAGCTTTGCAGTCCTTCCCCGGCTTGCGTGGCCTCAGGCGTAGTCCTCTATCTCAGGTGGTCTCCATGTCTTCGTCCCGGAGAGGGACTTGGTCTTTTGCTCCTTGGGCAGAGGACTGTGAGTGAACTGAATGAACTCTAGCGCAAAGGGCTCCGAGCAGGACTGGTGCTTCCCTGACACCTAGTAGGGTCAGCAAATGCCACGTGAGCGATGGGTGTGGCCCTGTCTCACCAGTTCTCCTTCTGTCCCCATTCTACACTTCCCTCTCCTTCTCCTGCACTTACAGCAGACCTAGGGGTGCCCTTTAGAAAGCTAATTTGCCAGTGTAGTGCCAGGCAGTTTCCTATTTGCCCAGATGAAGGCTGTGAGCCCTTCAAAGGAACATGACAACCCCTGACAGACAACACCCGCCCCTCATCTCCTCCCTTCTCATTTTCCTTTTCATACAGAAGGAGGAGATAGAAAAATTGGCTAAGTCAGGTCCCATTAAATTCACAAAATCCTTTTTGTTCTGGACTGATTTAGAATGTAAAAACAAACAAACAAAAACAACAAAACCCCCACAAAATTCAGAAGCAGCAGAAGGCTGTGTATTTGCTTCCCTGTTCTTAAAGTGTTTGGATGAGGCTTGCTCAGCCTGCATCTTCTTCTCCCATTCCCAGCACTAGATCATGTACCAGGCATAGTCCTAACCTTTACACCCAGAGGGGACTTCTATGGTTTTTTACTGTAGCCATTAAAAAAGACATTTAAAATAGTGACTCATGAGGCTGCGAAGATGAGCCAGTCAATAAAGTACTTGCTACCCCAGCTTGGATGCTCAGCACTCAACTAGGAACTTGCATGTGGTCCCATGGTCTTGTGGTCCTTTTGCTGGGAGGTGGAGGTGGGAGGCTCACTGGGGTTCCCTGGCTCCCCAACTTAGCCTAGTGAACTGTTGAGTTTGAGGCTAGTGAGCGAAAACAAGGTCAGTGGTACTAGAAGTATGATACACATGCCTGTCTTCTGGCATCTGAACACACACACACACACACACACACACACACACACACGCATCTACATGAACATACACACTCAAAATATAATAAAATATCAATTCTTATTACTTAAATCTCAAAAGCACATCTAGCTATGTGATAGAGGATGCTGGGAAGGCATGAGTAAGGAACTGGCCAAAGGCCAACAGCTAGCTACTGGCTGAGCTAGACCTAGAACTAGGTCATGTGCTTCTCAAGCTCGAACTGGTTGCCACACAGTCTTCTCTGTCACTGGCTGTAGCTAAGTCTGCTTGCTTCTCTCCTTTTGTTCATAATGCAAAGGGATTTCAGTGAAGGTCTGTCTATTCTATGAAATCATTAAGGTCACAGTGACTCCCCAGGCAGAGATCTCTGTGGGACTATGAAGTTGTACAGTGCATAGCCTGTGACATGGAACGTGACAACCTTGTTTCCAGAGCTAACCCAGTAGTATTGATTCATTCCTCCAGAAAGAATGATGAAATGGTTCCCCTAGGGAGAAATTATGTGTCTGCTTCCAAACTTGGTGGTCCTAGGCTGGCCAGAAGGCTCCAAGGATAAAGTCACTGATTGTCAAACATGATGATCAAGATCTCTGGAGTGGAAGAGAGAACCGACTCTAGAATTGGCACCTATAATCTGGTATAAAGAAACCCAGAAAGCAATGACAACTAAAAAAAAAAAAATAGTTAGACACATTAGCTGTAAGGCAGAGGCCTGTGTGTTGCCATGGGGATGGGTTGGCAGCTGTAGACACATGGGCAGGGGATTAGGTCCTCCACAAGTGTTGCTGGGGGGCTCCAATGGTGCAGCACTAACCCACCAGGCCAGTCCTGGATCTCAGGCAGCTAGAGGGGGAAAACGTCAGTTACATGTTTCTGCCTTGACTCAGCAGTGACGTAGTGAAAGTCTACCAGCCTTTCTCTCTGGCTCTATTTCCTTTTCTGTTTAAAGAAAACAGGCTGAGCAGGCCCAGCTTGTACCTGCTTATAAGGACAGCAAGAACAAAAAGGAGTGAATGGTTGTGAAACATCTCTGGGGGCATCGTGTGATGTCAGGACCGAGGGGTGGCGCGATGCCCAGGCTCTTCTGTGAGGGCAGCCGGTGCGAGAGAAGATGAAGGAAAAAGCTCTCTCTGCCCTCCACCCCCGAAGGCATGTTGTCAAGCCGGGTACACTGCACATACCATTCTTCTGAAGATCTGTTGTAGATCATGACTTTTCCTTTGGGAGTAAGAAAGCCCCAAGTTAGAATCTTTTCTTTGCCTTCCTTCCTTCCTTCTTTCCTTCCTTCCCTCCATCCCTCCTTCCTTCTTTTCTTTTGTGAAACACTCTGTTGAATTATCACGATAACAAATGGCCTTAGTTCTTTTTCTCACCACTGTGACAAAATGCCTACAAAAGCAGCTTAAGGAAGATTGAGTTTGTTTTGGTTCACACAGGAGGATGAGGAAGCTGGTGACATTGCGTCTGTAGTTAGGAATCAGAGAGGTGAATGTTGGTGGCCAGTTCACCTTTTCCTCTTTATTCACTTAAAACCCCAGTCTGTGGCACAATGTCACCCACACTGAGAGTAAGTTTCTCAGTACAGTTAACCCAGTTGAGAACCTACTCACACACATGCCCAGAGGTTTTTCTCCTAGGTGATTAGAGACTCTGTCCTGTGGACAGTGTTTACCATCAGATGGCCAAATAAAGATTTATGAAGTAGTTAGTCCCATAAAAGTGGATAATTTAGACATAAAATTTATATGTCTAATAAGACATGATTATGGGATCCAGAGATTTCTTGTTTGTGAAGAAGATTCAAAGATTTATTAAATTCTGGCTTTTCAAAAAAAGTTGATAACTTGATAAACTTCCACGTGTGAAAACACACTAGAAGCATCACTGGGCACTCGATAATGAGTGACATCATAACCCCAAGAGGAACCCTCATTGTCTTTGTAGGATTTCTCCCTCCTTCTTCTACTCTCACACCCAGTCAACCATGGCCAATGCTACTTTAAAGACGTTTTCTTCAAGATGGAGGGGACCGGAAGCTGGAGGACCTCAGGTTTCTGGCCAGTTTGAGCTGAGATCATCTCAGAAACCAGAAAAGATCAAAGCTGAGGGTGGGAGGCATGGCACCCAATAAGAGAAGGCTGGACTGTGCTGCCTGCCAAGACCCTGTCTCAGACACAGCAAAGGCGACAGCCGCCCCCTCCAGAATAAAAACAAAAGTAAATGAAGACAGTTCCAGTCCTCAGATTGTGATGTCTGAGATTTTACTCTTACTTGTTTGTTGTGGTACAGGGTCTCATACAGGTCAGGTTAGATTCACACTTACTGTGTGGCTGAGCTAGTTGATCTTGAATTCTCAAGTACAGGCATGTCCCACCATATCTGCTTTCATGTGGTGGTGAGTATAGGGTTCAGGGCTTTATGCATGCTAGTCTACCAACTAAGCCATATGCCCAGCCTGGAGATCTTATGGTACTTTGGTGCACAGCATGGTGCTTTGCATGAGGGAGAGGGTGGAAAGGATGGATGCCATGGACAGAGAACATTTAGTGGTGACATACATAGCTTTGTCTTCCTAAAGTTTGTACAGGCTTTGATGAGCCCTCCAAGGACACTCAGAGCTAAAGTTGCTTGACTTTTTCAGCCTTGCAAAAAGGCTCTGAGGCTCAGCCCATGAGCATCTTGGCTGGTCATCTCCCTTCTGCCCTTGGCTCTGGCTAGTCTCCTGTTAGTGCCTTTTTTGCCTTCAAGGAATGAGACTTTGATGACCTATCCCCAGATATCCCTCATTTCTGTTCGGCTTGTGGTCTCATGTGAGTCTCTTTTTCTGAGAACTAACCTCCCAGTCTCACACAAAAAGGGTGGCTTGGTGCACATGGACCAGACATTCCTGTGAAGGCTCTCACTGGTGGCCCCAGACTTGCCAGAGTTGTCTGGAACTCTAGGGGCTGCCAGATCTGCAGAACTATCCACTGGTGTCTTCCCTGCTCTTTGAGACTCTGCTTTGGGGGAATGACTCATAACTAATTCCTCCTGTCAACAAAAATAAATATCCAGAGAGATCCCCACGGGCCCTCATCACTGGCACCACTCTTGAAGTTGAGCTAGGAGGGGAAACCCTCTTACACAAAGGACTTTGTAGAGAAATTGCAAAGGAGAGGGGCCAGAATAAACACAGGATGATCCAAATGACCTGGGTCCTGGGGGAGGGACTCTCCTCAGAGGGGTTGCCTCATGAAGCAGTGCTTGCTTCTTTGCTACTGTGGCCATTAGAGCCTGTGTTTTTGGGCACAGAGCTCAGTAGGGTCCTTCCTTGGCCCTCTTCTCTTTTCTCTTTTATCTCTTCTCTTCTCTCCTCTCCCCTCCCTTCTTTTCCCCTCCCCTCCCTTCCCTTCCCCATTCTCTTTTCTCTCCTCTCCTCTCCTCTCCTCTCCTCTCCTCTTCTCTTCTCTTCTCTTCTCTTCTCCTCTCTTCTCTTCCCTTCCCTTCCCTTCCCTCCCCCATTCTCTTTTCTTTCCTCTTCTCTTCCCTTCCCTTCTCTTCTCTTCTTTTTGCATCCCTACCTGTTTATGCTCCATTACAGTATTCTAGGCCACATATTGACATCATCACGAAAAGAACTGCAGCCTTCAGAATTGACCAGATTTGACTACTTTACCTTTTCTCTGTATTTGAAACACACGGAACCACCCAATATCTGTCCTTTTATGGCTGGCTTCTTTCTCTTAGCCTAGTTTCTTTAAGCATTATTCATGTTGTAGCATCTACTAACAGTCATTCATTTTCATTGCTAAATGATATTCTACTGTACGGATATGCCATACTTTATTTATTCAGAGATAGATAATAATTTGAACTTGAGTTTTGGAATTATGGCTCAGGCAACTTTCTTAACATTGCTGAATCTCAGTTATTTCATTTCTTTCTAACATATTTATATTTCTGACTGTGAGCCTTTAATGGCTTAGCCATCTCTCCTTAAACATTTTTACTTATGTATATGTGTCTCAGCATATACACATGCTCAAAAATATGTTTATAGGTGTGTGCATGGAGACAAGAAAATAGCACTAAGTGTCTTTCTTTCTCATTTTCCACTTATTTGTTTGGTACAGTGTCTCTCTATGAAGCTGGATCTTGTGTTTCCTTTGCCAGGCTGGCTGCTAGCAAAGCCCAGAAACCATTCTGCCTCTGTCTCCAGAACTGGGGTAATAGGCATGCTCCTCCCACACACAGCTTGTTATGTAGGCACTGGGAACCAAGTTCCAGCCCTCTTGATTATTAGTAAGTGCTCTTAGCCACTGAGCTATCTTTCTAGACTTCTCAGTTCTTTATCTGCAGCATGGTTCCAGAGTTCTCCTGGAAGATTGCCAACAGATGTATAATAAATATGCAGGTTGAAAATACAGGAAGTCCCTTTACTTAATGGCTAATCTGACTAGTTTAATGTCACCATCTTTAAAATGAGCCTCTGGGTCTAGTGAAAGGAAGGTGAGTTGAAACCAGGCTTCTGTCGACGCCATGTCTTCTTGAGGACAGCGAGCACGCCTGTTTAGCCTCATCTGTCAGGCAGCCCCAGGGCCTGGTTTTGTAAGTCATCCTTCTCTAATGGAGTCTCATTTCCAGGCCACAGGCCAGAAGCTCACCTGACTGAGGAAAGCCCATCCCTCAATCCAAGGCCTCAGTTTATTCATCATCACAGGAATGTCTGTTTTGTCCACTCCACCCTAAAGCTAGTCAGGTTCACCCACAAACAATTGGATAAATTTCCAGAGGTCTGGACTCTGGCATGCTGTCCCAGGAACAGAAACTGTTCCCCTGAGGTGTAGTATGAGGCTCTCAGCTGGCCAGGAAGAGAAGCAGAGCCCACTGTTCTCTGGGCCTCAGAAGACAATGTTGGTCTTGTAAAAAGAATCTTCAAATAGGCATCTTGGCCCCATCATGGCGGCACATGTCTATAATCCCAACTCCTAAGAGGAGGAGGCAAAAAGGTTACAACTTCTGGGCCAGCTTTGGCTATGTAGCCAAGAGCCTGTCCTCATACCTTTCCACAGGAACAGAGAAAGAAAACTCATCTTGTTATGGGGATGGCTGGCTGACAGCAGGGTAGACAACTGTATCTAGAGTGGTACATTCCATTTCAGTGAGATAGAGAGCCCCTCCCTCCATCCTCAGTAACAAAACCTCTGCATTTGCAGTGCCTTCTCCCCGACCCCTGGTCACACCCCCCCCCCCCCCCCCCCGGTCCACTGGTGGAGGAGAGTAAAGAGAGAAGGACAGAAAAGACAGGCAGGCAGACAGGCAGGCAGACAGACAGACAGGGTGGTTGGTTGTTTGCCAATATACTAAACACAGTACAATCAAATCCGTGTTAGGAAAATGTAGGTCATTGGCCTTAAGTTATATTACTATAATTACTCCAAATCAATCAGTGGTGACATACAGAGCTCATCCCAAGTGGTGATGCTTGACAGACAAGCCAGCAGTGCTGTTCCAAAGGGGAGTTCCTTGGACAAGACCTATTTTTGTCAGGGTGTGTTCCCATTACAAAGGTCTCTGGATAGGACAGCGCTATACTGTTCTTCAAGGATAACTAAATGGGCTTAGCGGAATGAGTTTCATTTTCCTTTTGATGGCCTTTATCTCTCTATGCAGCCAAGGGTGACTTGGTGTCTCCAGTCCTCCTGCCTCCACTTCCTGTGTGCTGAGATCACAAGAATGTGCTACCACCACACCTGGATTACGCTGTGTTGGGGGATTAGACCAAGAGCCTTGTACATGCTAGGGAACTGCCATACAAAAAAGCTACATCCCAGGCCTGGTACCTCCATAGAAACTCTCCCCTTCCTGTTAGGCTTCTGATTATTGCGCAAAGCAGGTGATTGTAGTTGGTTTCCTAAGAAGTAGACCATCCATTTTATAACCCCAATTTCTCCACTGCAGGATTTAAGGTGTTGTCAGGGAAAGGGGTTTCCAGGTGACTGTTTCCTCCTGTATTACTTGAGTCATTTTCTTTACTTGCCCATGATTCTTGCTGAATTGGCTTCCAGTAGCTGGGCAGTCTCCCCAGCCCATCATGGTCGGGCTGGTCTTTCTTCGCCGGTAACCACACTCACAGCTTCGGGGAGGGCCCTTGCTTTCTTTCCGTGTGTGTGATATTCTCTCCCAAAACTACCTTCTCCTCTGTGGATAGTATCTTGACCAGGAAAGGGAGGGTCAAAGCTCTCTGAAGGCAAGCCCAGGGATCCCAGGGTCTGTCTATGAATTCTTGGCCACAGTTCAGGACCCAGTGTAATACCATCTGTCTCAGCATTTCCTATTTGTTCCATATGCAGCATTTGCTAACAAATTAGCACTTTGATATCCGCTGGTTGCTCCTTCCTCTGTGATCTTAGGGGTTTAAGTATGCATCCCCCGTCTGTATAACCATCACCTCATCAACCATTCATTTCCAGAATTCCCCTCCTCCCACACAGGAAAACTCTACACATTAAAGAATATCCTACTTGCCTATAAATCTTCCCTCTTGTATTTAAGGACAGTTGCCTTGCATAAATCTAGGCAGGACACACTGTTAAGATGACCTTGTAGTTATGTTCCTATCAACTTTCTTGACATTTTGTAGGAACATAAGCATTTTTTAAGGCTAGAACAGCCAGAGGGTTAGATATCAAGGAGTACTTTAAAGGTCTTGGCTTAAAGTGTGCTCAAGAATGAAGTTCTTCCTTTTGTGCGTACATGGTCAGAACTGGAGGGTCATTAGTTAAACACATTAAGCCAGGCAAAGAAGATAAACATGACCTACTCTCACTCATTTGTGCATATTAATTAGTATGTTGATCTTGCAGAAGAATGGGATGGAACAGTGGTCATCAGAGACTGGGAAGGCCATGAGATTGAAGGGACAACAAAGAGAAAGGTCAATTAAGAGGAAGAAAAAAAAAGCAGAAGAGAAGTTATGTTTTTCTATATCACAGGAAGTTTACAATTAATTAAAACATTCTTTAATATATTTTAGAATGAATATAAAAGTATGAAGTTCTCCACACCTAAAAAACAATGCTTAAATGTATAGAAATGCTTATTATCCTGATTTGATTATCACACATGACTTGCATATGTAAATCATCATAAGACACCCCATAAATATGTATAAGTGTATCTCAAAAAATATTTTCTAAAAAAAGAAATACCTTACTTTTCATTATGAGGTGATCACTCTTTTCTGGACTACAAAATTCTACCAAACTGTGACATCAATTCTGATTATATTAACTTCATTCTGATAATATTATAATCATGTGAATGTAATGTAAACTAAAGCAGTGGGTTCCTTCCCGTGAGAATGCCCGCAACCTAGTGTAGGGGCTGATAGGGATGTCTTCCTTATATAACATATCTTTGCAGCTCTTTGAAAGCATGGTTTTCATTGTGGTGAGTAGAGCAAAGAAACATGATGCTTGAAACTTCTCAAAGGCAGATCCCCAAAACTTATTCTGATAGATGAGATAGGGAACTCTCAAAGCAAACCACTTAATATCTATCTTAGGACAGTAAGGGCAGGTCTCTGAATATCAAATGAGCAGGGACTCCTCCATCTAGCCTTCCACTAGGTAGTAATCTTTTATGGTTTAGAATCTCAAGAGAGGCTTAGCTGGGTACATGTAACTTATTACATGGTCTCTTAATAGTTTTCAGTCAATGTGTCATCAAGAGTACGTGATCGTGGGCAGGTGTGAGCTCCTGTTGGCTGTTAGCCAGTGATCTCCGCTCCTTACCAAATGACCTCTCCAGAGTCCGCTGGAAGTTCTCATCAGTATGGGAAGTGGCTTTCCCCAAAGCAAATGATCCAAGCGAAAGCGAAAGAACATGAAACAGAAGCCATACCCTTTATAACCCAACCTCAGGAGTTACATATCTGTCCTGCTACATTCTGTTGGTGACGCAGATAAACTCTGGTCCACGTGGGAAAGGGGTTGAATACCAGGAGACTGAGATCGCTGGAGATCATCCTGAGGCTGTCTATCATAGACCTTAGCTTCCTACCCAATCAAATCTTCCCTTGTTAGGGCATCAACAACCCTCGCATGTCAGATCTTATTCTTGTTCACAAACTTACTTTCAGTCTTCAGTTTGTGAGATCCACCAAAGGCTCTTGCTCCTAAAAAGACAATTATCTTAGTGTTGTGGTGGTAATGTTCTCCTTAAAGCTCACGTTGAAATTTAACTGCCTGTATGGCAGGAGTAAGCGGCATGGCCTTGGACGGCAATTAGGTCTTGAAGCTACTGCTCTCCTGAAAGGACTAAGGGCATCATGGTGGGACAGAGTTAGTTATCGCACATGTGGAAAACTCCTGATAAACTCCTCATTAAAAGGATGGCTCTGTTTTGATTCCTTCTACCTTGGTGCTTACTGCCTTCCTTGTTGTCTTGTTATGACACAGCACAAAGGGCATCAGCAGACACCAGGACCATATTTTCATACCCTATGAGGCAAATAAATTGTGTTCCTTGGAAATCACCTGGTTTTAGTGATGTTGCTGCAACAGTAGAAAACAGACACCAGATTTCCAGTGTCCTTCCGGCTAATACCTTCTTTTTCTTATCCCCACCAATCTCCTGTATACTTTATATATGCTAATTATCTCACAAATAGCTAAACTCCATAAAAGCATGAGCTTTTTCCCCCTGTTTTTCTCTGCGGCTATAGGGATCCTTGAGAAGATCAGTGCCCAGCAATAGTAGCCTGGAATCTCTCCAGGAAGATAAAGCAGTTCTAAAATGTAGGACAAGGCAAAACTTGAGAAA
Source organism: Acomys minous (assembly GCF_964271855.1). NCBI lineage: Eukaryota > Metazoa > Chordata > Mammalia > Rodentia > Muridae > Acomys > Acomys minous. The sequence goes on along the minus strand of NC_140494.1, from coordinate 7,291,680 downwards.
GGATTCTTTCTGGACAACATGGTTTTGTTTACAATTTTGTGTGACTACACTTTGGATTTCCTGTGTGTGAGTCTGAAAGTTTGGAAATAATTTGTCCCACTCTTCTGAGAGGCAGACATTTGCTCTCAGCTGAGTCCTCACCTCAGTAAGATGGCTTCCAGAGCCTCAGTGGAGGTCAGGTTGTGTTCCAGCCATGCAGGATTGGGACTACCTACATTTCTAACTCAAAGAGACCCAGGGAAATCCCAGGTGGTGAAAATCACCAGCTCTTACCTTCCTCTTGGGGTCTAAGCCAAAAGTGAGATCTAGGTGTCCCCAGAAGGTATGGGGGAGTCAGTGCATGCATTGGGACTGAGTGTATGTGCAGGTGTGTCTACACTTGTGTGGAGGAGGCCAGAGGTCAGCAGGAGGCATTGCTACTCAGGTGTCATCTACCTTGATCTTAGATGGCACCAGATTTATTTTGATCTTGATCTTTTAGTTGATGGGTCTCTTGCTTGGTTTCGAATTTGGCAGTTTGACTAGACTGGATGACCAATGAGCCCCAAAGACTGCCTGTATTCACTCCCCTAGAGCACGGATTACAAGTGCACGCCACCACACCTACCTTTTTCCTATGGACTCCTGAAGTCAAACTTAGGCCCTCCCATTTGCTTTGCAAGCACCTTACAGACTGAGCTGTCTCCCTAGTCTCAACTCGTCAGCTTTGTGGGTCTGTTATGAACTGAATGTGTATGTTCCCCTAAATTCACATATTTTAGCCCTAACTTCATTGTGACTGTATTTAGTATCTCTAATAGAGGTAATTAAGGCTCATTGACAATGGTAAGGATGGAGCTCTAATCCAAAAAGGTCAATGACCTTAGAAGACACAAAAGAGACTTTGCAAGGTCAAACAACAGTGGCCTGCAAGCCAGGCAGACAGTTTTAAAGAGAAACCAAATCCTTTGGTACCTTAACCTTGGATGTGTCAGCCTTCTGAACTGTGAGAACTGCATGTCTACTCTTTAAACTGGCTCCTCTGTGGAATTTCATACTGCAACTTGCACATGAGACAGACCCGATGTCATCCACTTCATGGAACCCCCCTTCCCCCCACTACCTGCCTGTCTTAGTTGAATATCAGTGTCTGGATCACATGTCCTTAGACCCTTTTGGCATGTCCTCAAGGTTCTGGCCTTGCCCCACTCAGTATTTTTGCCCCACTCTTTGGCAAAGAATTCAATGGCTGTAGGCTCTCTCTCTTCTGATCTGGAACATTCATCATAGTAAACATCATCTGTTTTATTACTTGCATGTGATCTTTTTGTTAGCAATGATGGCTTTATGTCCATAAACCCTAGAGAAAGGGTTTGTTTGAGGACAAGTTCTTTGCTTTATTCATTAGAGTAAATCAAAGTTATGTAGAAGTCACTAACACAGCAATAAATGTGCAGGTTACACATTTCTGTAGAAAGGCAGAAACAGAATTAAAGAAACAACTCCTACTTAGGAGGGGTCCCCAGACTTCTCTTGTGTCTAAGGCACAGAGTACCAAAGGGCCCGCTCTTTAAGAGCACTGCCTGTGTGCGACCTGGAGCTCTTGGACAAGTTCTCAGTGTTCTGGCCTTGTGCCCTGGTCAGCATGAAGGGAAAGGATTCGCAAACGCTTTTTAAAGTTATGGAAGGTACTTAGAGGCAGACAGAGTATCAGAGGAAATGGAAGTAATAAGGAGAAACACACACACACACACACACACACACACACATACACACATACACAGAAAACGGGGGGGGGGGGCAAAAAGTGTGTGTGTGTGTGTGTGAGAGAGAGAGAGACAGAGAGACAGAGACAGATACAGAGAGAGACAGAGAGACAGAGAGAGACAGAGAGAGGCACTGATATAAAGAGAGGAAGGGAAGAGAGAAAGAGGGGAGGAAGGTGAGAAAGGATGTGGATGGAAAGCAATAGGAGGAGGAAGGAGAGGAAGATGGAGGGAAGAGATCACGGGAAGTGGCACAAGAGGAGACTCCGAGCAATAAGGAGCATGCGTGAGGAGGACCATGTCAAGTGGGGCAGGAAGGAGGGCAGCCCTGAAAGCAGAGGAGGGGGTTGGTCGTTTTTGTATCTTTCACTGAAACTTCTGATGAATCCTGACTTAAGTTTGCATTTATGAACCTTGGACCTAAGGTTGCTCCAGCCTCTGGAGCTTGGAATCCAGGCAACTGGGAGAATTCTCCATTGTCTCAAGGGGAAAATGTGAGTCAAGGCTATGCAAAAGCTTGAGGCTAGTTGGGTGGTCTCAGTACTCAGCTTTTCTTATGTGTGTTGAGCAGGATGAGAACTCATCCCTGGGGGCTGAGGAAGAATGGTATCTCCCAAGGCAATGGAAGGGTTTTACACACACACACACACACACACACACACACACACACACACACACACACACACAAGACAGGCTTTCTCTTGGTAGACCAGGCTGGCCTCAAACTTATAATGATCCACCTGCTGCTACCTCCCAAGTTCTTGGATTAAAGGCATGCACCACCACTGCTTGGCCCACTCATATATTTTTACATTGATTTTAGCAAATCAATTTATTTAGATCCTATCGTTGTTAAGGGCTTGTTTTGGGTGGTTTTTGGTCACTTCACTTCAGCTAAATTACCTTCAGTTGTCCTAGTGTAGACATGGCTTCCTCCTGAGTTACATCAGCTGCCATCTGGCATTGTGACTTGAGGGTTCAGAGCTTCATGTCTTGTTGCCCTGTAGGTGTGCCCCATGGTTCTGTCTTGAGAAGGATGAGGAAGCAAAAGAAATGTTTGTAATGTGCAGAGCCAGGAGCTGGCCTGTAGGACAGACAATCATCAGATGTGTAAGAGAGTAGAGAATCCCCTTCCTAAGAAGGTCCAGTGGCAAATGCAGTTCTTGCCTAAGAGTAACATATACAATAACGAGGCTTATACAGTTGATTACAAATGTGCCATATGTCTTTTTCAACCTCTTTTGAATTTTACATCTAGGACTAGTGATTTCCTCTCTCCCTCCCTCCCTCCCTCCCTCCCTCCCTCCCTCCCTCCCTCCTTCCCTCCCTCCCTCCCTCCTTCCCTCCCTTCCTTCTTCCTTGTCTTTCTTTTCTCTTTTGTGTATGTGTGCATGTGTTCATGTCTGTACCGGTACGTGTGCGCGTGCGCACGCAGCTGCTTGTCTCATGCACGTGTGTGATAGTCAGATGACAATGTATGGGAGTCAGTCTTCTGTGTCCACCAAGTGAGGCTGAGGATGGGGGAGCTAAGGTACTTGGGCTTCATGGCAAGCTCCCCTGTCTCACCAGCCCAACAGTTTTCTTTGTTTGTTTTTTGTTTTGGTTGAGATAGGGTCTTCCAATGGCCCGAAGCTTGCCAAATAGACCATGCCTACCTGTGCCACGGATGGTCATCTTTCTCAAAGCATCTCCCTATCCCTGGGATTGTAAGCATGTGCCATCATGCCTGGATTTTCATACATGGGCTCTAGGGGCTCTGACTCAGTCTGAGGCAAGCACTTTGCCAATTGTGCTATCACTTTAGCCTCATGTTGGAGTTATTTTAGTTCTGAGATGTGTGTGGAACATCTGTGTGTGTGTTTGCATGCACTAAGCATTAGGACATTAGCTATCTGAAGTCAGGGGACTCTTTCCTTAGTGCCTGACATGTATCAGGTGTTCAACAAATAACTGTAAGGTCTGAATGAATGAATGAATTAAATGCACATTGAAACAAATGTCCGGTAGCTCATTTTGTAAACACCATCAATATAGCATTGTCGACACTGTAGTAAAAAAATCCATGAAAGCAAAGACAGCATTGCTCCTGAGAGAAACGTCTTTTTCCACTTCTTCCCCAGGTCAGTGCTGGCTGGCAATGTGAAAGGTACGAACGACATGTTCTATCGGCCTTGTAGATGTCTATGTTCTAGGATGGGGAAATCTGTCTTAGTGTCCTAGTTGTCCCTTTGGCTTTCCTGGTATCCCCCAGCTTTTTTAATTTTTAATTTTTTTTTTAAACACAGGGCTCAGTCATTGCCTAATCTCCCTGCATGTTTTTGTTCCTTTTCAGTGGAAACTTCAATTTGTCGGCAGGGCTGAAATTTCCTCACAGGCTTCAGATTACAAATAAAGGCTTGCTCTGTCCCCTTGAGACTCCTTTGGGAACACTTGCCTTATTTTACTTTTTATAAGTTGTTGCTGTGCTGTGCTGAATTGGGACTTGCACAAGGCTACCAAGACTCCAGACTGAAAACCCAACAATTTCCTTTTAAATTTAGGTAGAGAAGTTTGACCCAGGGTTTTTATTTGGACAGCCTAGTTCTTGGAAATGCAACTGGTATCTCTTGGGACCATTCCCAGTCTAAAAGAGCTTTCTTGTATAACTCTCCTGTAAGTCTCAGTAGAGAGAACTTACTATGGAAAGTGCTAAGGTAAGGATATCAGGCAGCACAGAGGTGCCTTTATTTCATCCCAGCAGGGCCCCCAGGTGAGGTAATTTGCTCTACTTGGGTTTCCCCAGTAGCCGGCTCCAAATCTGAGCTATTGTGGGGTTCCTCTGCACGTCTAATCTAAATCTTCCCTGCTTCAGACGAAAAAAATTTTTTGTTGTTTAATACCATTTAGTTCTTTCTGGGAAAGAAGTATTTCTCACTTTCTACCTAATTTCTCTTTCTGAATTAAAAGACCCTCGTCCAATCACTATGAAGTAGTTTTGTAACTGTCCTGGAGGAAACGAGGACATCGTGGTACTTGGTCCTGGCCAAAAGGCTGAGAAGCTATTAGGATGGAGATATTTTAAGCAGACACTTGTGCCTTCTACTTTGATCTATCAGACCATTGAAATAATGGACTCCAAGAAACTGGAGTTTTCCCATCTTGAAAGAAAGAAAGAAAAAGTATGAGGGAGCCTGGTGTCCATCAGATGAGAAGCTTGTCTTCCACAAAAAGATTGACAGCTTGTCAGACCACTTAGCAGTCAGACTAGATTCAGACAATGATGGGTCAACGATGGTCAAGACCACACCTTGACCAGGATTGCTTAACTATGTACACGTCCTGTTCTCTACTTAAAGGGTTATTTATTAGTTTATTGAGGTGGGGGTGTCACTATGCATCTCTGGGTGGCATGAAACTTGCTGTGTAGATTAGACTGGCATTAAACAGGCATCTGCCTGCCCCTGCCTACTGAGTGCTGGGTTTAAAGGCACGTGGCACTACACTAGGTCTCTGTCTGCCTGTCTGTGTGCGTGTGTGCATATGTGTGTCTACAAATGCCAAAAGAGGCCAGAAGACAGTGCTGTGTCCTCTAGCATTAGAGCTTCAGGCAGTTGCCACTTGATGTGGGTGTCACTTGATGTGAGTGCTATGCGTGTAACCTCTGAACCGCCTCTCTAGGCCAGCCTTGCTGTCTGTTTGAATGCAAACCTTTTGCTAGCACCCCAAAGGACTTGGGCTTGGAATGGATTTCTCCATTACTCTTCCCAGGGTGGCTGCATTGACTAAAATGCCTTTTTTTTGCATTTCACTATCACTTGTCTCTTTAATTGGCCTATGGAGGTCAGGTGGCCCAGACTTGGTGGATGATGCTACCAGGACTCAGGCATGGATACTAACAACTCTAGGAACATTTTTTTTCCCTGAGCAGCTTAACAGTGTCCTTTAACCTGAGTTCCTGACTGCTCCTCCCTTTCTTGGTGGCAGGGAAATGGAAGATACAGTATACTAGAGGCGGGCTTGTGGTCTTTGGCCAGTATGGCTGCACATTCTAGGTCATGAGAACTTTGTTCCCAACCGTAGTTGTACTCTCGTCTATAGTCGACTAGGGAAAAGTATGTGTTCCAAGCCTGCTGTGAACAGGAACACCCCGGGGTCAGAGGTGAGCTGAGTCTGCTCTGGCCACCAGGCCTGTAAGTGTTGGGAAGTGTGGCGTGGTGTTTGTATTCTCTTAAGTTCCCGGGTTATGTGGATAGCCATCTGCTCTTCCCACTCACAGTGTGATATGTCAACGCTTTCTGGACAGAAGGAAAGGCTGAATTTGTGTCCATGGGCTGAGTGGAAATAAAGACTGGCCTGGCTTGGTTGAGAATGGAGAGCTCTGTATACAGTGCTCTGCCTGCTTGTACCCCAGGCCAGAAGAGGACATCAGATCACATTATAGATGGTTGTGAGCCACCATGTGGTTGCTGGGAATTGAACTCAGGTCCTCTGGAAGAACAGTCAGTGCTCTTAACCACTGAGCCATGATGGAGACAGTCATCCAGTGTTGACAAATATCCTCTTTCTAGAGCGGAGGCCACAAGAGTGAGCAGGAACGGCTGCACATCTCAGTGAGTGCAGAGACCAGTCGCTCTTGAGACAGTAACAGCAGAGCCTTATAGGAACCACGGACTTTCCTACAAATGGACCGTATGTGAACAAGGTAGAAGAACTCAGGATACAGTCCCGTTTTTGCTCCCTGGCATGCTTCATTGATTCCTACAGCTTCCCGTACTCTGATGCCTCCCCAGAGCATCAGCCTTGACCTTGTGCTTCTAACTGTAAGCACTAGCACCTGAAAGTCAGTAAGACTGAAAATCAGATTAATCATCGTGTCCTTCCTCCTAAGACTCCAACCACGAAAACACTCTTCTCCTTCTCAGTTTTCACTTTTTGGAGATTGACACTATCAAGACATTTGCCTGAGTAGTTCTTGCCTCTTCTCTTCCCGAGTTCTCCATGACATTCTAGCCTTTAACATATGTGAGTAACGTCTCTTTTCCCAGCATTATTCACCCATTGCTACATCCTTGTTCCAAACCTACTGGAGTTTGACTTTTTTTTTTTTTAAAGATTTATTATTATGTATACAGTGCTCTGCCTGCATGTACACCTGCAGGCCAGAAGAGGGCGCCAGATCACATTATACATGGTTGTGAGCCACCATGTGGTTGATGGGACTTGAACTCGGGACCTCTGGAATAGCAGTCAGTGCTCTTAACCTCTGAGTCGTCTCTCCAGCTCCCCTGGAGTTTGACTCTTAACGTGGGTTATTTCCCAGGTGTCCTGTCTAATCTCCTGTCTTCCATAGCCTCTACCCCTAGTCCCCCGATAGCCACCACTGTGGTTTCTTTCTCCAGATTAATCCAAGAGTCTCCATTGCCTCCAGTGTGGATCTTTGAGTCCCACAGATAGTGGAGCGATGTCTTCCTAACCTTGCGCATGCCCATCTTCCCACCCTCAGCACTAGCATGTCTAAACAGATCATCCTCAGCTGCTCTATTTGCCCCAATCAACTGCCTTATTTTTAAATAACAACTCCAAGCTGAGTTCTCTGCTGCTCATTTGGCTGTGAAGATGACTAACATGTGAAGCAAATGATTCACCGAGAGGAAGATGTCAAATACACAGATCACAAGGATGGGGCATAGGGTTGAGTTTATGAAGAACTGTGCTCTACTCTTGCCTGGGGCTGAACTTGGAGGCACTGGAAAGCCAAGGGAAGTTTCTCAGTACTCCCAACACCAGAGTTAAACTCATAAGGATTCAGAGGAGGTCACCACCCAAAGAGGCAGCCCCGTGCCTCTGAGTTTTCACGTGTCGTTTGCTTTGCTGAGGACATCCCTGCCTACCTCATCTACTCGTCTGCCTTCCAGATTTGGCTTGTGAATCACCTCTCAAGTCTTTCCAGGTACTTTCCTTCTCACTTTAGAGCTGGCATCTCTTCCTCCCTGTTTCAATGCACCCCCGCCTCCCCCTGCCTCTTATGGCCATTTATCTATTGGTCTTTCCATCATTATCTGTATATTTCTTATTTGTCTCCATGAAGAAAGTGAGTTTATTTACAAAACTGTAGTCACTCACATTAGTTCATTACATATCTAAGTCATGAAAAGATATCCTAGAGTATCAGTCAGGCATTTTCATGTAATATGTAATATAAACATATACATGTATATACACAAATATATATGTTATTTGAGGCAGAGTGTTTCTGTATGGCAATGGCTTTTCTGGAACTCTCTGTAGACCAGGCCATTATCTGCATATTTCTTATTGTTTGCATATGAAATGTCCCATCATAGGCCCATGTGTTTGAACACTTGGCCCCTGTGTTGTTGCACTGCTTTGGGAAGGCTGTGGAACCTTTAGTACATGGCATGGCTGGCAGAGGTGGATCACTGGAGGCAAGTCTTTGAGGGTGGATTCTGCTCTAGTCCTGCTCTCCGTATCCAGGTCTACAGGTGAGATGTGAGCAAGAGCCACATGATTCTGCTGCCTCTGAGCTTTTTCATCATGTCTTCCCTACCATGGTGGACTGAAATCTCCTGAAACCATGAGCCAAAATCCTCCATTGCATTACTTTGTTGGGTGTTCCATGAGAGCAGTGTGAAAACTGCTGGTCAAGTCTTATCTTCTTGTCTCCCCAAAACCTAGCATGTGTGTACGTACAATGCTCAGCAACATTTGCTGAATAAATGCTACATCATCTGGGTACACGTCTGTGTTGGACCAGTAGCTTTATTCTTTAAAGTTCTTTGTTCAGGACCAGGAGGAGAAGTTCCTTCGCTATGGATGTTGTTTAAAATTTGCTGGAGGCCTGGGATCTATCATCAAGAAAGATTTTGGGCCAGGCGGTGGTGGCGCATGCCTTTAATCCCAGCACTTGGGAGGCAGAGGCAGGAGGATCTCTGAGTTGGAGATGAGCTTCATCTGCAGAGTGAGTTCCAGGACAGCCAGGGCTACACAGTCCTCTTTAAAATGAGTGAATAAGAAAGCTGCCATATCAACTTATTTTGAGGATTTGGTGATGATGGTTTGTGCTAATGTGTCCCAGTAAAAGCTGTACTTCTGTCATTCATGGGGGACTGTACACTAGAGCCTAAAACTGGCTTGGTTGTTGACGATGGGAGGTGAGCGTCTCCTGTGGACCGGTAGGACTTCTGTGATCCATGCGCAGACAATGACCCCCCCCCCCCCCCCCGGTGTGAGCATGGCAGCCCTCATACTGTGTAAGGCAGCCTGGGCCTGCCTGATATTTAGCTTTCAGACACTTATCTGCACAATGCTCAGCTCTTTTGCCCTCCTGGGTCATGCTGAGTGCTGTAGGAAGAAGTGAAGGACGCAGAGAAGGCACGTAGGTCACACTGATCACTTCCGTATTGTATTTCCTGAATGTGGACGCTCCATCATCACTCCTAGGTCCCCTTCAGTGCCCTTCTCTTCCATGCAGGTGGCTGGGCTGGCTTATCCCGCACCCAGCACCTGCCAAGCCGCACTGTCGTGGGAGTGGCTTAGGGGAGTCTTTCTGTAGTGGCTCCCTTGTATGCCCTTGCCTAGTTCAGAGTCCTAGCTGAGGAATCGTTGCTATGGAAACAATCAATCAGAAAAGCTCCATGATGGAGAAGTTGACGTGTGGGTTTAGACTCTGTATTATGTTATTTTGCCCTTCCCGTCTCTTGCCTATTTCCCTCCCTCCTTCCCCCCTCATCTCTCTCCTTATCACCACCTCCCCCCCCCATTCCTCCCTTCCTTAAACGAAAGACACAAACAAAACATCATCTTCACCTGTTTCTTTATTCTACATGGAACCCTTCCACCCAGCATGGGAGTTTTCATGTTCTGTTTCTCCAGCAGGGACAATAGGCCATTTTTAGCTGTTTGGTTCTTGGAGTCTTTGAACTGGTCTCTGGAATCTGTAGGGATAAACAGGAGCCAGTGAGACTGGCCTGTGTTTGATTTAAAATTGGAAACCCAAGAGTCAGAGGCGAGCTTTATATATCTGGGAGTGTGGGAGCCTTGGGTCCTGATTTATGGGGGAGCTCAGTGAAAGCACATGAAAGTCGAGGTAATATTTATAAATTCTTTCCTCCAAAGATAGATGGAATGTTCTGCTGAGCTGGAGTCCGATAGCACCTTTTTTGGGGAGTGAGGGGAGGTTGTTTAAATCTGGTTATTCAGTGTGAATAAGTCCTAGTTGATAACTCAGCGTGAATAGGTCCTGGTGTGTGTATTTCACATGTGGAAAGGGGTGTGTTAGAGGCAAGGCGCCTGCTTCAGACTCTGTCAAAGGAGAAAACAGGACAGAGTCCTCTCTTGCTCCCCACACGCTGGTATTTTGTGGCTCCTTCCTGGGACCCGCACACAGCCCTCTCTTTGCCTTTTCTCAATAGGTGAAATCCCACTCTCACTCATGGTGATCAAATTTTATTAAATTAAGTAAAAATAACTGCGTTGTCTTTTTTTTTTCTTAAATAAACAGCAGTTCCCCCCATTCCTATATGTGGTTGGACAGGACTGATTCCTTGGAGGTCCTAGCCGCGATGGGGAAGAAGAGAAGGGAAGGAAAATAACGTCATGCAAGTGGGGAGAAGGATGCTGATACAGCTTGAGTACCCCAGGGGCTAAGGCTCCTGTGTGATGGGGTACATTTTTCTGGGTAAACTGAGCCAGAGCATCTGATGCCTGGCTGTAGAAATTGGTGTTGCCAGACTTGGTGAGAAGCTTGGGACCCTCCAGGCAGTTCATGGGAGGCAGGTGGTGTTAAGGCTCCCTCAGTGAGGGGCAGATCTGAGCAGCGCCGTGGGCCTCATAGATGTTGTGGAATTCTGGCCTCTGAGCATTAGAGCCATCGCTGTCTTGATCATAGGCACTGTTGCTGCCTGCAAGAAGCCTCAAGACTAGAACTGGTTATTCTGTCTCATAGACACAACAGTATTCTTCACTCTAAACTCAACAGGCTAGAGAGAGGGGTCAGCCATGCACTCAAGCAGCAGGCGCTTCCTGCTAGACAGGCCCAAGTCTGCAGGACAGGAGGCTGCGGAAACAGTTTTAGCAAATAGTGTTCAGAGAAGGGAATACCAATGGGCAGGACCAGGCACAGTCTGCTGGACATAGGGCTAGTGGCTCTGACCTTGATGCCTTAGAGCTTTCAGGACGGGAGGAAGAACACACACACACACACACACACACACACACACACACACACACACACACATACACACACACACGTTTTAATTACCACCCTTCTGAGGGATCTGCCCGCTGGGATGCTCAGGGCCTGTCAGTTCTTGGCTGAAAGCAAGCAGGGGCCTTTCCACCTTACCTGCCAGTCCCTGCCCTGGCAGTTCTACATGAAAGGCTCTGAGGATTGAAAAACGTAAGTAAGAGCAATTTCAGGGTGGTGTGTGGATCACAAAGAGGAGGCTTGCTTAGCTGCATTGCCAAGACCTGGCAGAGAAATAAAAAAAGGAGCCCCTCTTGGCTAAACTCTTAGCAGCGTGTGTAGGTCTTAGTGTAAGTACTTCATGTAGCTTATGGCTCAGGATGTTAGGATTCAATATCAGCGTTCCAGCCGGGTTGTCTACAGGGACCAGAAAGACCACAGGGGCCTCTGCTTCTCACTCGCCTGCAGAGTTTAGGAGATCTGAGTTATGTTTGCCCACGCAGGGGATGTTGTTTTCTTCTGGCAGAGGGCTCTGTGAGACACAGCTACACCCCAGTCTGAGCTCTTCTGCTCCAAGGACTCCAGGGAGCTGCTACCCAGTCACCTGTGCATGCTGTGTCCTTAGTGCTTCTGAGAGTTGTCCCCAAATCCCTACATGGAAATGTCCAGCCAAGCCTGACTCTTAGCAGAGCCAGAGGTTAGTTCGCCCAGTTGGAAACTTCCTCCTGCTCTCCTGATGGGAGGACTCACAGTGACCTTGTACCTGGGATTCTGCAAGATGTCACTGAAAGCCTTTTACTGTCTCCTCCCTACCTTTGGCCCTTGGGCTCTTTTGGGAGTGACAAGCCTTGCTGACTGTCAGTGCTAGGAGGGACCCGTAAGTGTGATAGTTAGAGGGATCATTTATCAAGGGCTCTCCATGCTCACTTAAGGGACCTACTCCATGATGGCTGTATTGAGACTATTATTCTTGGGCCGATGACACGACTCAGCTTGTAAAGTGCTTGCTGTGTAGCTCTGACAACCTGCGATCCATCCCAGGAGCCCACATAGGGGGAATGAGGGAACTGACTCCACGAAGTTGCCCTCTGATCTCCACATGTGCACTGCGACCCATGTACTCTCTGTACACACTGTGCACACAGGATGATAATAAATATAAATTTAAAAATATTATTTGTTGGCTGAGACTATAGCTCGGTGGTAGAGTGCCTGATTAGCATGTATAAGGCCCTGGGTTCAATCACCAGCACTGAAAAAGAAAAGAAAAAAGACCGTTCTTATAATCCTTGCCAACGTGGAGAAAGGCCGCCATCACAGTGAAGGCAAAGGGGGTGTGCTCAGCCAAGAGGGAGATCAAGCCTAGGACATGTACTCAGGCTCCTCGGTTGTAGGAAGAGAAGGCAGAGCATAGTGGCTGCCCTGTCAGATGGCAGGGAGTTCCTATGCAGACTAAGTACCTCTCACTTAGTGAGGACAGCGTGTGGGTCCTGACGTCACAAAGGGACGCAGCCATGGAGACAGCAGAAGGGCAGAGCTGCAGCCCCAGGCTGCCCCACTCTCTGCAGAGCCCACGCTCACCATTTTACAAGCCAGGAAACACTGGGGAGTAGGGAGAGGAAAATCAACATTTTAAAAAATGAGTTCCAGTTTAGTGTCCATGTCACTGAACGTTGCACCTCCACCCCTCTTGGCATTCAAGGGATGACAGAGGAGGCCTGTCAGCCTCTGGGTGTGGCTGCTATGAACAGGGCTAAATGGTCTCTGAATTGCTGTTGCACCTTGTGCTGGAGCCATCTTAGAATCTCTCACCCTTCAGAACCTTCTAATGCTGGATACTTGATACTTGTCAAGTATCAACTAGATACTTGACAGCATAAAGAGCGACTGTAGGAAAGTAGAGTAAATAACCAGAGACCTTTCTCTACTGCAACTGACTCCTTTTTCACAAGCTGGGGTTTTCAGCACGTCTTGGCCTCTAACTCTTAAGGACAACCTTGGGCTTCTGATCCCACTGCCTCAACTTGCTGAGTGCTGGTGTCACAGGTATGACCCCCCCCCAAGACTACTTTGTGTGGGGTTGAGCATGTGCATCGAGAACTCAGAGCGTCCTGCTTGCGAGGCAAGCGTTCTGTCAGCGAGCTTTCTATGTCCTGCCCTTTGCTACCAACTTAGTCATTACACTGAAAGATTTATTGTATCCATACTTTTTTTTTTTACACACACCAATACATGAATTTTTTTTTTTTTTGCATTTACAAAAAGCACACACAGGAACATCCTGGTTGCTATCTAGGAGATAAACCAGGTTGCTAACTCATTTATCTCCTAGGCTTAGAAAATAGTGTTTTAGTTAGAAGCAGAAAAAGAAACAAAATAGCACAGGTATCTTATTTATTCCTCGGCAGCTTCCCCCTCTCTCATTCAAATTTCTCTCCTTCTAGATGAATACAAACATTTTACAATGACACACAACTTTACTCCAAGTTTAAACAAATTAAAATGAAAGAAAAGAAAAAAAAGAACCACAGAACTTTTGGTGAGACAGAAGGTAACAGGCAAGTGCTGCATGGAAGGGAAGTGATGTTTTCCAGGGACCTGGCCTCAGTCATCAAAATCTCCGCCACTGCCTTTCACTGCAGTGCCCAGATGCTTTCCAAACCCAACAGCAGATGAAGATGCCGTCTAAGATGCCCCAGGAACTATGATGTGTATTGACTGCTATAGGCCATCTTGATGCCAAGCATAAGGTGCCACTTAGAGACTCTACCCATAAGTTTCTGAGATGCTACCAGGCTAGGCAGATCTCTTTGTTTTTGCTTTACCCCATACAAGGTCCCCACCCCAGAGTTTCCTGTCAGAAGCATGCCCTGGAGTTAATGATCATTTCTCTTGAAAACAGAAAGAAAAGGAAGGAAGAAAAAAGAAACAAAACAGGAGCATAGGTCCTTTGGGTCATTGTCCATGCAGGGATAGGACACTCTGCTTCAGCTCTTGGGGGCTGGGAGGAACTGATATCAGTCTCAGATTGAGGCTTTCTCCATCAAGGGAAACGAGCAGGTGGGAAGTTGGCAGGAAAAGAGACGCAGAAAGTGAAGTGCAGACTGGTGGGTGCAACCCACAGAACCCAGGGGAAGCTGGGAAACAGAAGGACATATAAGGTCTGGGGAAGAGTCTCACCACAGTGTGGGTAGCCACTGTCCAGCCAAACCTGCAGCCCAGGAGCCTCATGGGCACCCAGCTACGAGTCTCTGGGGCAGCCTCACTTGGACACTAGGATGTGGACAAACTCTTCGTAGTTCACTTGCCCATCACCGTCCGTGTCTGCTACCCGTATCATTTCCTCCACTTCCTCATTGCTCAGCTTCTCCCCTATCCTGGTCATCACGTGCCTCAGCTCGGCTGCGCTGACATAGCCGTTGCCATCCTTGTCGAACGCTCGGAAGGCCTCCCGTATCTCTTCCTCGCTGTCATTCTCTCTCGTCTTCCTGGACATGATGGCCAGGAACTCGGGGAAGTCCACAGTACCATTTCCATCCGTGTCGATTTCATTCACCATGCCCTGGAGCTCAGCCTCTGTGGGGTTCCGACCCAGGGACCGCATGACGGTGCCCAGTTCCTGGCTGGTGATGCAGCCATCCCCGTCCTTGTCAAACAGAGAGAAGGCCTCCTTGAACTCAGCGATTTGCTCCTCGGTCAGCTGGTTGGCCATGCTGGCAGGTCGTGGGTGAGGTGGCAGAAGTGGCCAGGCTGGTCTATGCTTCCAAACGCTCACTGTGGGCTGGGCTCTTCTCTCCCCAGCTCTGTAAAGACAGGTAGAGACTGCAAGGGGCGGCTGTCTGGCTCCGGCTGGCTTTCTAGCCTTGGCTTGACTGGCTGGAGCTTAAAAGAGAGAGCAGGGTCCTCCCCCCATCGTTGGTCTGGTAGGATTGGGCTGCCATCCACAGATGCCCCCGCCCCTGTGGTTGCCTGAAGGCCAGGTCCTGTTTAGACAAGTGTCCAAGAGCAGCAACCAGACTGGCCTCCTAATTGAGCGGATGCCAGCCCTTGTGTGTGAAAGGCAACTTTCCTCTCCAAATACCAGCAGGGCCGGCAGTGGCCATGGCAACACCTTTCATCCAGGTGTAGAGAAAACCTTTTAATGATAATGATAAAACAAAAAGCAAACAAACAAAAAAACCTGACCTGGTCTCTGGCCTTGAGTTTTCATTTTGCCTTTCGTTTTCTCAATTTTGTGCCTAACCATAAACCAACCTATTCTATGCTCAATAAAACAACCGTTCTACTTTCTTTCTTGTTTTTTTTTTTTAAAGATTTATTTATTTATTATGTATACAGTGTTCTGTCTGCATGTATAGAGGGCACCAGATCTCATTACAGATGGTTGTGAGCCACCATGTGGTTGCTAGGGATTGAACTCAGGACCTTTGGAAGAGCAGCCAGTGCTCTTAACCTCTGAGCCATCTCTGCAGCCCGCCATTCTTCTTCTTTTCATGGAGCTAGGGTTTTCTGTAGATGAAAAGTAGAAAGTTACCTGTACATTCCTCGTGCTTGATTTCTAAGCATGGTGATATGCCCGAGTTTTCAGACAGGAATGATGGGTTTTCTTCAGGTAAAAGCAGGATTGTCTTGTCACTGGAAATGAATGACACAAATGGAGAATTTCCCCCCTGCACTTGTCACTCACTCATCACTCACAGCCACTTACGGAGTGCCTAATGTGTGCAGATGCTGTTGGCGGCTGAGAACACAGAGCAGGCACAGCATGGAGTCCCGGTGTCCATCAAGTTCATATTCAAATCATGCCTGAGTTATCAAGAAGCCCAAACAAGGCCACTGCGTGTTTCTGATGCACGCCACAAAGGAAATGAAAGGCAGTGATGGGGAGGATGGGTGAGAGCGGTGGCTCCTGGCCAAGGACAACCGTTCTTCAGAGAGACTCTTGGAAGTGAGTGAAGAACGGGAGGGCATGGTGGGGCTGGGAGGAGGAAGGGCGGTCAGTACCACTGCTGTGTAGCGAAGGAAGGGAAGGCAGGCAGGAAGAACAGACAGGAGAGACCTTGCAGGACTCAGCAAGGAGATCCCCCACTCTCCTTTTTGCAGCACTGCTGCAAGCCTTGAGCAAGCGTTCGCCTGAGCCCTGGATGGACTGGAGCCAGGGCAGAAGGTGGAAGAAGCTCCAGGAGGCAGCACAGTCAAGGGGACCCCAGCTCTTTGCCTTCTGGGGTCGGGGTGGAGGCTAGGGAAGTGATCTCAGAAAGAGGGCTCCAAGAAAATTCCACTTGGGAGAAAAATACAGAGTTGCAACTTTATTCTATTACTGGATAGGCAGGGATGGGGCCAGGACTGGGCATAGAAAACATATTACACTTACAGGCACCTATAGTTGTTGAGGAGAGGCTTTGCCGGACCATCACTTGGAGGCTAATTGTTGCCTCTCAGAATTTCTCTCCTTCCTTCATGCTAATATTGATGATGCCAATACAAATGCTTTCTTCACTCAAGCAGATGAGAGTTTGCCTTTGTTGTCTTGTGGGAGTTTGTGCTCAGGAGAGAAGAGGAGTTGCTATCTGTCAGACGATTTACTTCCTGCTCACAGAGTCCCACAAAGCCCAGGCCTTGAGTGTGTGGGAAGAAGGAAGAAAGAAAGTGTTCACAGTGGGAGAGGCCAGGAGGTGACTTACTTCTTCCACTCATCATAACATGAACACCGGGGACCAGGGCCTGGACATGGGTGGTTATAGGGACCTAGGGGTGGAACGGAAGAAATAAGATGATGGATATCTCAGAAGCCGGTGTATGGACAACCACACCAGGAGGGGCCATGACCCACTCTCCAATCCTCCACAGTCTTAGGCAATGGTGTCATAGGAGGTTCCAGCTAGGAACCACTAGGGTACATTTTGCTCCTTCTGTATTGACAGAGAAGGGCTGAACATGAAACAGAATAAAATAAAATTAGTTGGTTTAGAGATGATGGAGAGATACTAGGCTGAGATTCAAATTCTTTTCTCACCCCCCCTACCCACTGCTTATTGATAGTGATTTTTTGTATAAATTGCTCATCTTGTTGCTGTAACAAAAATAGTTGAGAGGTAATTTGGAGTAGATGGATCAGTGGTTAAAGGCACATTCCTGGCCAGTCTACTGGCCTGAGTTCAGATCCCCAGGACATACATGGTGGAAAGAGAAAACGGTCCCCAGATGTTCTCTGGTCTCTACGTATGTACTGTGGCGCACGCACACGTGTGTGTGCGCGTACACACACACCCAATGTAATAAAATTAGTATATATGTATTTGCGCATCAAAATTTTTTTCATTAAAGCAAGTGTTTCTATTATCAAGGATATAAATGAATAAATATTTAAAAGCTCCTGCTGATAAAAGTGTATATTTTATTTTTAACTTTTTGAGTTTATTTTATTCTATCTATATGAATTTATGCCTTGTGGGTTTGTATATGTGCTGTCTGTGTGCCCAAAAAAGTCAGAAGAAGACCTTGGCATCTGGAGTCACGGATGGAGCCATCATGCGGATGCTGAGAGCTGAACTCCAGTGTCCTTAACTGCTAAGACACCATTTCACTCCAGCCCTATTTATTTATTTATTTATTTTGTGTGTGCGTGTGTTTGTGTGTGTGTGTGTGTGTTTTCAGTGTCTCTGTGTGGGTGCACGTGCCCTAGCACACGCAGAGACCAGAGGACAATTTTTACAGCGTTTGTCCTGTCCTTTCACCTTTATATGGGCGCCAGGGATTAAATCCAGGTTGTCACCTGGCTTGCGCTGTATCCCCTGAGTCATCTCACCAGCCCTACCTACACTTTGCTGAATTCTGAATATTCTCTTCTTTCTCTGAGGTTGATTAAGATTTGGGGAACTGGGTAATTTGAGCAACTTCCCATCTTGGAGGATGTGAGAACATGGAGAGCAGCTGCTACACAGTGAGAAAAACAGAAATCGTGATTAACCACAGCCTCATGCTCTCAGCTGGCCGCCAGAGCAACAGTCTGCTAGAAGAGAGTGGCTAAGCATTTCTCCTCCCCCATCTCTACCTGGCTGCTGCAGAGGGGACAGACTGTACCTGGACATGTGGCCAGCGGCCTCCTGCAGAACCAGGCCTTGCTTCACTGGAAAACAATTAGCCGCTGGCAGACAGTCCCATGGAAGAGGAGGAGTCATGGCTGGGTGGGACAACCCTGCTCCTTCAAGAGGACACAGGTGGCTTTGGGCTTCTGGTTTCTGGGGCATGTTTTTGTGGGTCAAACATCCAGTCTTTGCCCAATTGTTTTTTTTTTTAACTGAAAAAAGGCACATTGAAGGAAAGCCCAGGAAAGACATTAAACAGAATTACTTAGTACCATGACTCACAAAGGACTGCCTTGTGATGGCTACATTGCTGCAACTCAAAAATTGGGAAACTATGGCAGAAGGAACGTTTTTCGTTTCATGGCTTAATTCTTTCCTCACAGCCTCTCACCCCCAACACTGGCTTCTTTCTCTCCAGAAAAGAAAAAAAAAGTTGTGTGACTTTGTAGATGCTCTCACCCTTCCTAGTGCTGTGACCCTTTAACATGGTCCTTCATGTTGTGGTGACCCCCACCAACCATAAGGTTATTTTTGTTGCTACTTCATACTGTGGTTTTGCTACTGTTAGAAACTGTGATATAAAGATCTATGTTTTCCAATGATCTAAGATGACCCCTGTGAAAGGGTCGTGTGATTTTCCAAAGAGGGTCGTGACTCACAGGTTAGAACCACTGCTCTACACATTTAAACGTTACTGAGAAATGCATTATATACATAGATAAAGATGTTATCCTGAAACCCACTGTTGTATATAATTAATATGTGTAAATAAGATATTAAAAAGGGAGTTTGGGAGGAACCATTGAGTAGGTTAGGAACTTGACATTCAAGTGTGAGGGCGCAAGTGGATCTCTATGACCCATGTAAAGCTAGATGCAGCAAGGCAAGTCTATAATCCCTGCACTCCTATGGCAAAATGGGAGGCGGAGACAGGAGACCCCCCAAAAGCTCAAGGGCCAGCCACAACCAGCCAGGAAGACCCTGTCTCAAACAAGGTGGACTAACATCTGATGTTTTGCTCTGACTTCCTCATGTATGATGTGGCACACCTGTGTCTGCACTCAAAACAACAACAACAAG
The DNA here is from genome assembly GCF_964271855.1 of Acomys minous. Classification (NCBI taxonomy): domain Eukaryota; kingdom Metazoa; phylum Chordata; class Mammalia; order Rodentia; family Muridae; genus Acomys; species Acomys minous. The sequence goes on along the minus strand of NC_140494.1, from coordinate 7,272,583 downwards.
AACAACAACAACACACTCACACACACTTAAAAATTTGTTGATGTGTGTGTTTTGCCTGCATGTCTATCTGTCTATGTATTATATTTGTGCAGTGCCCACAGGAGTCAGAGGAAATCGTCAAGTCTGCTGGAGCTGGAGTTACGTATGGTTGTGAGCCACCATGTGGGTACTGGGAATTGCACACCTGTCCTTGGGAAGAACAGCCAGTACTTTTGAGACATCTATCTATGTCCAACAATGAGTTTTTTTTTATAAAGTGTATTTAAAAATCATGAAGGACACCAAAGAGCTGTGTCTATGAGAGATATGTGTGGGAATATGTACTGTACTTAAAGGTAAAACTGTGAAATGTTCAAATATATAAATATATACCATAGAACCTTAAAATATACTTTAAAATGCCATTACTCATTCACATAAGTAACATATTTTTATTTGGAAAAATAATTTCTTTCTCAAAAACAAAACAAGGCAGGGGAAGGAGTTGCGTTTTGAAGAGCAGCTCGGGTCTCTTCAGTGTCTGGTTTCCCACAGCATCTGCACATCTGGCTCCGTGTGTGGCAAATGTTATTTTGAAGCCAGTGATCACCCAGTTTCACAGAGACGGGCAGAGGGAAGGGGCGGGGCATTTCAAAGTCTTTTGGTTTTCTTTTCAGAAAGTTGGGTTATTCTTCTTTGATGCAACATCAAAATCTGACAACTGGCTGTTTATTAAACATCATTTGCTGTGTGGAGTCTGAGAACACATCAGTGAGATGTTCCTAGTCTCACATGTAAATCTGTTGTTCTTGCTTGCTCTCTGAATGGTACCCACATGCGATTTTATAGTACCATGTATTGGTTGCTTGGAAAATTCTGGTTCATTAGTTATGTGGGACTTTTAAATATGAAACCATTAAGTATATTGTCAGGCATACTGAGAACTCTCAAAAGTCCCTTGACCACATTCTGGGACCAGATGCTCTCCTATTCCCCACCCCCACCCCACCTTCAATGACTTAGAGCCAATGGCCCACCATCGCCTGTTGCCATATTCTCCCTTTGTATATGCTCCAAACCCCCTGTAAATCCAGCCATCATGCCTGGCCTGTCACCGTCTCCATTCCCACAAAGAGGCAGACATTTTTTTTCATGTTAACAAAGAATATATTAAAAGTTTACATTCTTTCCACAACTTCATAAAAAAGCAGGCATCTTAAAGAATTACAAGAAACAATGCGCTTTCTACACTGGCAAAAATTACAATCAGAAAAACATTTACAAGAATATCTTTACTATCTAAAGATTTACAATGGCAAAAGACCTATTTATTGAACACCAAATATCTGCCTCCTGGCTGAGATAAACATTATCTAAAAAACTGTTTACCGAATAAAGTGATTAATGTCTTTCGTTATTTTGTTTCTTAGCATTTAAAATAGTTACATGAGTGGGAGGATACTTTTTGACACCAAAAGAAATTCTTTCAGCCTGATGTCTGTTAAGATACAGTATAAAAAGCAATAGAAAAACCACAACTGCATTATAAATGTTTTTGGTTCAAAATTTTATTTGAAGTCTTATGTTTTCTTCCTAGACAAAAAAGGCAACAAACACTGGTAATTTGTAAAACCTAATAGACATGCAGAGGCTATATTTAGATAAAAAATACTTGGCTTTTTTTGTTTTTTTCAACAATGGTTATTTTATAAATCTTCAAAAATGTAGCATAGGTTCAAGTTTTGGGGCACTGAGCTGGCAATGCCAGGTTTGGAGATTATCACTCTGTAGTTATAAAGAAGTTGTCCATCGAGGGAGATGGTCTTATTTTGGGTTTTTGTTTTTATTTTTTCAAGACAGGGTTTCTCTGTGTTGCCTTGGCTGTCCTAGACTCACTTTGTGGGACCAGACTGGCCTCGAACTCACAGTGATCCACCTGCCTCAAGAGGCAGACATTTTGGGCCAGTCCCCCATATGTCTCTTGCATGAGGTCTGTTGTGTCATGTGATTTTGTAATATTCCTTGGCCCATAACTGCCAAGATAACTTTCACTGCAAAACGCCTTTCATATATACTATTAAAAAATCCTGAGAATAATAAATATTACCACCAATCCAAATGGAAAACATTTTAAAGCACTGAGGAATCTCAAGTTCACAATGGCAAATATCAACTATCCAAATTTTCAATTTTCATTTGAAAGCTCAAATTATATTGTCAACAAGTCCCACCTAATGTCTGACAAACATTGCATATGATAACTGTGGCTTGCCAGCTGCTTTTCTGATAAAAATGATTCTATGAGGAAAGAAACATCAACTTGGTATATTGCAGTCAACCACACAAATGTTTTTCTCATGGCAGCTGTCACACATACATGTTCAGCAGACACTATAAATGTATATACACAAAGCTGGGCTTGGTGGCCCATGCCTCTAATCCTGGCACTCCAAAGACAGGGGCAGGAGGATTTCTGTGTCTTCTAGGACAGCCAGGGCTACAAAGAGAGACACTATCTCAAACAAAACAAAATAGAACAAAACAAAAAAGTGTATGCAATAATACAAATGTATAGTTTTCATCTTCAACTGAAACTGGCCTGTCTTGAATGAGACATTTAGCAGTCCAAAATGTAGCCATTTCATTCAAAGAGACTAGCATTTTCTTCATGGTTGCTTTTGACCTCAGTGTAAATGTCAAAACATTGTAAACAGACACTAGAATTGTTAGAAGAAGAATCTCTCTCTCTCTCTCTCTCTCTCTCTCTCTCTCTCTCTCTCTCTCTCTCTCTCTCCCCTCCCCTCTCTCTCTCTCTCTCACACACACACACACCCTCTCAAAGGGCTTTGACGTCATCCCACTTCCTTGTAGACATGCATGGAACAAACATGAAGCGGCACCGAGTGAAATGCTGAGGAGCAGCAGGTGGGCTGGGTGTCAAGTCCTCTGGGCTGCACTGTCAGCTAGATGCTGAGGATTCTGCAGTCACGATGGGATAATGTTGTCTTGTAGAGTATGGCGCTGATGAAGACTCCATGGATACGCTACCAAAGGGACTCACCTGCTGTAATCACTTCTTTTGAAGAGTAGGAATTTGAAAGCTAAGAGGCTAGAGACATTCTGGCCTTTGCAGCCTGAATTAGAAGTGACTTTTGTTAAAAAAAAAAAAAAAGATTGTGTTGGATACCTTCCCCAGTGTGGCTCTCTCCCAGCGAGCTACAGAAAAGAGATTTGGATCAAGAATTCCCACCTCAGCATTCCATTCCTGAGATGGCGCAAGAAAGGTGGTGTTTGAGTGGCCATGGGACTCTCCCTCTCTTTTTCCTTGATAAAACTACCCACCTACCTAACATTTGCTCATGGTCATCCTTTCCCTGCAAAATAAACATAAACACCTTTAACCTGAAATACTTATGGATTCATTTATTATACGTTGAGCAATTACTTGTATCTGCATATTGCTATGTCTCAATAAGCAAGTGAGATTGCAAATTAGAGTTGGACCACCAGCCCGCTGAAGGAGACCCTCTCATCCCTACCCTCTTAGTCAGCATCTTATCCCATTTTCTTTGTAGTCATCACCAACTTCTGGATGCAATCATTTTGCCTTGGGGAGGAAGGGGCTATAATAGACACTGATACGCTTAGTTGTCTTAGGCTCAGGGAAGTGACAAATCATTTTTGTTAGTTCAGTATGTCTTTAGCCTTTTTTTTTTTTTTTTTTTTTTTTTTTTTTTGGTTTTTTGAGGCAAGGTCTCTCTGTGTAGCCTTGGCTGTCCTGGACTCAATTTGTAGTCCAGGCTGGCCTCAAACTCACAGCGATCCACCAGCCTCTGCCTCCCGAGTGCTAGGATTAAAGGCGTGCACCACCATGCCCGGCCCGTCTTTAGCCTTCTTATGCACCAAGCTGCAATCACCAACTTTACACATCCCTTACTGTGTTTGATTAGCACCAGAAAGTTAACATGTCCAAAGAAGGAGTTGGTCCTCATTCCCCAGCAAACCTGCTTCTTCTCCAATCTCCCCTTCTGTCCTGAAAACAGTTCACTCAACTATTCAGAGCCAAGCCCAAGAGCCATAGTCAACTCTCCCCTTTATACCATCTCCAGGCTTTCAGCTCTACCTCTAAGATGTGTCCCAACGCACCTACCTCTCATCATCTTGAGGCAAGACAGTCAATACTCTTAAAGCAGATCGCCCTTCTGTTTGACGGTTCAGCACCTATTATGTCTTTTACCTACCCTTATAAGGACATAGCTTTTGTTTTCTAGGAAAATGCAAACCTCGGGCAGTGGGTGGCTACCTTTGTCTTCCATGACCATTTCCTGCCTTTTTGGTTATCTCCGCATCACTGACCTCCTTCACTATGCTCCATACGCAGGCCCACTTTCTGTCTCTTTAACACTTCTCTCTTGCTTCCTACTTCAGCATCTCTGCACAATCTGCTCCATCTGTCACTAAGCCTCAGGCAGCTGGCTCCTCCTCTTCCTCTCAGTAAGAAATCTGACGCCACTTCCAGGTGAGGGCTCCTCATGACCTAGTTTAAAGTGATCCTCTCCTTTACTCACCACTTCCCCCTCCTCTTTTGTTTTCTTCTTCTTTTTACTTCTTACTTTAGATTGGTCATTTGTTTTCTTGATATCTTTTATCATGTTGCTCTGTGAGGTAGGGCAGGCCCTCTGCCTAGCAACGAGTCAGCTGGTATTTGCTGACTGACGCAGGAAGGCTACATCATGAATAGCAACTTTGCTTTCAGCTACACAGGGAGGATTGCTCCAGCCTTATCTTCCATCTACTTTATGGTTCAAAAGCCGCGGTGTACCTCACACACATTGTCTTTCCAAAATGTCAAATGTACTCATTTTACAAAGTCTGATAGTTTGTCCTCCTTTGTTTGTAAGTTTGTTTGTGGCTCCATGGTAACGCGTGGCCTCTGTGTCAGTCCTTGGGAGCAGCTTCTGATGCCCCACACCTGTACACATCTGCCCCAAGGCTTTTCCTGTTGCAGACTTCTGCAATGATAAAATGAAATCATTCCTCCATTGCACACATCGTATCTGCAGCCTAAGCTCAAGACTTGAGTTTATTTCCCCTGCTTCCTGTAAGCACTTCAGTCATGTTGGACTTTTATTGACCTAGCTTTTTATTCTGGTTCCTACCCAGGACAGATCAGGGGCAATTGAAGGGATAAGCACTGACAGACTGATGCTCGAAGTGTGAGTTTCCTCCTCAATAAAGAAGCCCGTAGAGATGATAGGAAAGAGGCACCAGGCAGAGAAGAATTTGAAAGTTAGGCTGATGGGCCAAGCAGAGTCGACATGGAATGCTTAGGTGGGGAGATGGTGTGGGGAATTCAGAATTGAAGTCAACAGAACTGAGGATATAGCCTAGTGTGTGTTGGTAGAGTGCTTTCCTACCATGCCTGAATCCTGGGTTTAATTCCTGGACAATAAAACTGGGCATGGTAGTGTATGCCGGCAATATTAGCATTTGGAAGGTGGAGGCAGGAGGATTAAAATCTCGAGATTGTCCTCAGCAACACTGTGAACTCAAAGCCAACCTGGGATACATGAAACCCTGCCTCAAACAAAACAAAACAAAAAACAAAACAAAACATCAAAAGAATTGAGTGAGGACAAGACCATGGGAGGTCTACAGGGCGGTGGACTCCAAACTTTACCTACAGTGAGTTGGACACTCTGTGAATGACGATGGGCAAAGATGCAAGTAGAATTAAGAAAGGACCTTTCAAAAAGAAAAGGACTATTCTGAGCCCTTTTGATTCTCAGCCATGGATCATAGAGTAAGTTCTTTGGTTACTGCTCGCATGGGATTGCCTTCTTACCTGAGTTTGAAGTCTTTTGGCTTCAGTTGCCAAATTTTTACCAGTGAGTATCCGTCAGAACCCTTCTATAAGTATCCCTTAAGTGATCAGGAAAGGTTGAGTTCATAGAAGATGCTGTTGATCTGGGACCTTTGAATTTCATGCTCAAATATGGAAGAACAATGTTATGGACAAATACATGGGGGATATGAATATGAGATTTTAAAGGTGTAGATCAAACTTGTACAGGGATAACAGGTGTCATGCTGTGTCCCTACTAATAACCAACTACTTCTATTGCTTTGTGAGGCCAAGGTTGATCCGATAACAAATGGGCCTTGCTCTATATTCTAACTAACACTGACATGGAGCAAACCAACATTTTCCAGCCATCCTTGCTGCTAATATGGTCTTCTCCATAGGTGAGAGTTCTCTGAGAATCAGTGGTCCTGGACCTTACTTGTTCATCATCTCATAAAAACTTACTTCAGATTTCTTGCATGACCCATATCGTTGGGTGTCTTGTGTGAATTATCAGTACTCCTACAGGGCTTCGTGATGAGCTCGGATGGAGAGCCAGTGAGATCACTGCATGGAATCAGCTGTAATTGTTGTAACCCAAATCGGGTCTGTAGCTAGGGAGAGCATCGCTTAAGATTCAAAGGAGAATGGCTTCCCCTCAGCTTGAAGGCTTCTGCCTGGTCATAAGGTGAGGCTCACTAAGTGCTGAAGAGATGACTGCTGGGCTGGATTAAGAGAATCCAGATCTTAGGCTGAGGCCCGCATGGCAAGTCCTACTGTTTTCTCCAGGAGGCTGGTCTATGGCAGCACCAGGGGGCTAGGCCTCCTGCTAAGGCGACCTTCTCAACACAACCAAGTTTACTACTGGATTGCTGAGGACATCTCTCAGAGCACCCCGGGCAGTGTGTTATAGGGAATCATAAGGGACGCAAAGGGACCTGTGGCTAATTTCCAAGAATAGGTTTGAATAAATTGGAAATGATCACCCCGAACACAAGCAAATTAGTAGTAGGCCTCATGTAAAATATGCCAAATAAGCAAGAATATGATCTTAGCCGTCTTCCTGTCCACAGAAAAAGCTGTTTGTTTTGTGATATTTGTCAGGGCTGGAACTTTTGTAGGTAAGTTGACATAAGATCACGTTCTAGCTCCTTCTGTGCTGCGTGATGAGCAAAAGCTGACGGAAGAAGTGTGGGCAGAGAGGCGGTGGAGTGAGGGGAGGGGAGAAATGGCAGGCCTTGTCAGTGGCTCACGTGTATGAACTACTAGACTTTCAAAACTGATATTTGATATTTGGAAGAAAAGAAAAGAAAAGTAAGAAATAGAATCTATTAAGTAGAATGATATTATTGGGCCTTGGAGCTACTACAACTTTTTTTCCCCCAAAGTGTAGTGTTTTCTTTTGATACAGGGTCTCATGTAGCCCAGACTAGCTTTGAACTCTCAACATAGCTGAAGATGTTCTGGAACTCCTAATCCTCCTTCTTTTCTCCTGATTTCTAAGATTATAGGTAATACCACATCCAGGTGTTAGGGATTAACGCAGGACTTTCTGCATGCTAGGCAAGCACTCTACCAACAGAACTACACGCCCAGCCCCTGATGCACTGGGTAATTGAGATGGGTAGGACTGCCCATTGATATAAGCCTCTACAAGCAAAGATAATTGCAACCAAGAAAACCAGTTGCTCTTCCCTGAGGCAGATGGCTCACTAAGAGCTCTTGTCTGGACTCCAAGCCTTTGAAGTTTATGGTTGTGATAAATACTTCAGCATTTAGTTCCAGTATGTGTTTGTGTATATATGACCATATGTATCTGTGCATGTGCATATGCATGCATACATGATGCATGTGTATATAATCCTGTGTGGCTCAACTATCCATGTGAGAATGTGTTTCCTTGAAGTAAAGGTGTTAATGTGGGCAAGAAACAGGAACATACCTGGGTGAGGGAAAGATGGAGGCGAAGTGATTCAATAAAGTGCCCACTTTACCAGCACCCACTGTAGCCATTTCCCCAGCAGTTTCAATCATGTTCTTTGAGACCACAGAACTCAGTAGAGATCCTTTCATCAGGCAAACATCCACTCTGTTTCTTTCCTCTCCTCATAACCATCCCAGTGAAGTTCCAATTCTTCCTCTCTGGCTTAGAATGCTCACCTGAGTAAAACAGTCACAAGGGTAGTGTGCTGAGACATGGGAGCTCAGAAGAGCAGCTGAGCCACCAGCATTGCAAGGGCTCAGAGAATAACTTATTGTTTTTGAATACTAGTGATTCACTTTCATGTGAAGGTATCTTTGTGGAGCAGCAATTCTGTGACCTCATCCTAACATATCTTCTCAAAGGACTCGCTTCTGAGTGCTCTTACCTTAAGGAGTAGGGTTTCACTGTATGATTTCAGGGCAGGTACAATCTAACCCTAGCATCCATAGAAAATTCCTCAGCTTTTTGTGTGCCTTTTTTTTTTTTTTACATTTTTAAAGCAAAGAAAGCACGAGGGTTCTGACTTCATCTCTGAAGCAATAAGGAGTTGATCGGAAAGGGCCCTGCCCAAGACTGAACATTATATGCTGACAGCCAGGTCAAACGTGGTGATTCAGAGAAGGGGTGAGCCTAGGAGGGGAGGCAGTTACACAAGTGGTGGAAAGGGCAGAGACAGGATGGAGAAAAAAAAAACCCAATGGCATGAGAAAGGCTTGGAGGCAGGAGTAGGGAGTGGACCATGGGAGGGAGAGGGTAAGGAGGAAGGGAAGAAGGTCAGGGTTCAGTCTCCCTTCCTGGTGGTCAAGGGAACACAGTGAGGGACCACAGGGTGATAGAATTTGGGGGGGAAGTGAGGGTATCTGGGAATGCAGACATTTGAAATCTATCCTTAGATTAGTCAAGAATATGCCGTGGTGTTGTCAGCAGCAGGAGAGGCTGGAGAAGGACGGGAGGAAAGAGAAAAGGAGGAAGGGGCCAAAACAGTTTCCTGCGATGTCTGCCTCAGCTGACGAACGAAGAGAAACCACACACCGCTTTTCTGAGAACAAGGAACTGGTGATGTGTCCACGGAGATGCCGCCATGAATCTCACTGAGATGGGTCCAGACCTGGGTTCAAATCACGTCTTTGGAAAGGAGATCTATGTGTATAGCAATCAACAAAGAAAGAGAATTCCCTGTGCACAAGGTTGGGGGGGGGGAAGAACTCAATGCCTCAGAACTCTGTATGAATGTATCAGTTCATTCACCTGTTTATCCGCATATTCATGGCCGTTCATTAAGTTACTTTATACTGTGAGGCCTTAGCCATCTTCATTCATGCTTTCAGGATATCTAGGTTGTGTCAACAAAGTTCTCACTATCAAGGGCCTTATGTTCTATCTAGCCATATGCAGTGCCCACAAAAACTGTGGGTTCACAGGGTGGGGGCGGCTGGCACTATGGAGGAGTCCAGAAAGGGAGCTCATATTTGAGGTCTGTGAAAATACTAACAGATCTTCACTCACGAGGTCTCGAGTAACGAGAGGAATGCTTTGGAGTGCCCCGGAAGCTGGCGTGTGTCTCTTCAACGAGCTTGGCAGAGCAGCCAGAGCTGGTGCTCCCTATGAAGCTGGCCTTTGAGCAGCTCCCGACTTCTATGTCAGACGGGAGGACTGTCTCTACCAGAGGAAGGACTCCGAGAAGACCCTGATATGGTTGTCACATGAGATGGCCATGGAGAATGTAGGACAGGTCAAAGCTGGGTTCGCGATCATTACATTGCCCTTCCCTTCCAACGACCTTCATTAAGCAAGTAGGGACCTGCAAACCCTTGGATCCCATCTCTGTAAAGCACACTCTGAGAAAGGAACCTCACATGCTTCTTAGGGAAAATACTACTGTCTGAGGGAACCACTGCGGCCATGAGTCCACATATTTTAAGTTCATCTGGATGACTCAAGTTGTAAAGGCTTATGTCCTTATAAATGACAGCAGGCTGGAATGTACTGGCAAAAGAGACTCAAACTGAAATAAATTGTGGGGTTTGCTGGGAAGAAAAAAAAAAAGAAAGAAAGATCATGTCATGGATAAAAGCACGACATCTGTCTTTTCCGATCATGGGACAGACATAGAATGCGGCTGATGTTTAGGGTAGGGTTGAGGGTGTGGTGGGGGTGGGATAGGGTTGAGAAGGATGGGGAAGTCCCCATCAATTAGAAAGTTATTAAAACAGAGCACCAGTTCCTCTTGAGGGAGAGCTGGGCATGGGGGAGGTGGTATACACCTGTGAGGCCAACACTTGGGGAGCAGAGGCAGGAGGATCAAGGGCCTCTAAAGCCACATCATAAATGCAAGGTAACCCCAGGTTAATCCTTTGTCTCAAGAAGAGTGGGGGGTCAGAAAGGAAAGCTGCTGTCTTTCAAGATAAATAAAAATATGTCTTAAAAAATAATTCCTGGGCTGGAGAGGTTAAGAGCACGTGATGCTCCTGCAGAGGACCCAGGTTTGGTTTCGGGCACTCAGATGGTAGCTCACGACCATTCCTCACTATAGTTCCAGGGAATCCGATGCCCTCTTCTGAACCCCCAAGGCACCAGGCAGGTGAGCGGCATACATATGCAAATGCAGGCAAAATATTCACACACATAAAACAAAATAAACAAACCTAAAAAATTTTCAACCAAAACAAGAAAAAAGAAGTTCAGAAGTTCTTCAGAAACCAATTATTGTTTTCACGTGCTTCACAGCACAGATGGTGAAAATCAAAAGTGAAGAATATGGAATAAAATCAAAGTGAAAACTAAATCACAAAGAGATTCGTAGCCAAGATGGGCTCAGTTGTCAAGAAGAGAAGACCCAAGAATCCATGGTGGCTTCTCACAGAATGTTCTAGATTGCATACATTCAGAATGATGACAGTTGATGCTGAAGTGATATTACAGATGGTAAAGTTCTTCTTTATTTCTCAAAAAATTTTTTTTAAAAGACAGGCTTTCACTATGTAATACTGACTGGTCTGGAACTTACTATATAGACTTGGCTGGCCTCAGACTCACAGATACAAGGCTACCTCTGCCTCCCAATGCTGGGATGAAAGTATGCCCAGTGGCATCCAGCCAATGATAAAGTTCTTGATGATAACACCTCTAAAGACCACATAGAGCTATTTTGAGAACTTTCTACCTACTAACTATATTTACTGGTTCATTGAACTTAAACTTTGAAACTGGCTCTAAAAAACATTTAGTGCATTGGCAAAGCCATGTATGTAATGATTGGGAGACAAAGCTGAGACCACACGGCCATCTCCACATCCTAGCATTTTACCACCCTTGTGGTGTAGGATGTGAAGCCACATCCTACAAGTTTCTGACCAGGGCCAGGGTCCTAATTAGAGCTATGGAGGTGCATGTGACTAAGAGGCAGTGTCCACTTGTCTCAGGAAAAGGAAACTTTGCTGCCAAATCTTATCACATCTCTGGGGGGGCGGGCGGGGATGTTCTTGTCTGTCTTTAGTGGGTTAGAAAGGGGGTTGAAGTTATAAGACGAATAGGCATTACAGCCAGGCCCAAGCCTGGATTCAATTCCCCAGGTTACCACAAATTTGTTTTGTGACATCAGTAAGCCTCAATGGCTTCCCGTGTCAAACAGGAATAAATAAGGAGGACACAATGTGGTCATACATAAAGTGCTTGGCAGGGCAGCGGGCACACACAGAGAGAGTTCTTCGTGTCCTCTCTTTTCCAGGTAACTGGGGCAGCTGTGCCATTAATGTGGCTGGCTCAGTTCAGCCAATGAGGTGTTGCCAGGATAGATATTTAGGAAAAGGACAAAGCTGGTGGCAGCTCAGACTCTGGGACACAGACCCAGAAGATTTCCAGACATGCTCCCTACGAAGGTGCCAATGACTACGAGGGACCATTCCTACACAGGGTACAGAGCTGTTCTGCAGCTGGCACGAAAATGTCACTGTCACTTATTTATCACAAGCTAGTTAAAGCTGACCTGAAGCAAGAGTCGTTTCTCCAAAGAAGGAAGCAGGAAGGAGAGATAGCTCTGGTGATTGCAGCTGGCTGGGCAGAACTGCGGGCAAAACCAGTAGAGGCCAGCCGAGGACTCACAGCAAGAGTTCTGGAAGTTTTATCCTGTGGGGAAAAGGAAAAGGTGCCCTGACCAATCTTGCCAGTGAAGTTCAGATCCTCTGGGCAGCAGAAATAAGAACAACCTTGAAAGTGTGAACTAGTTAATAGGAGGAGAAGGCAGAGTAGAAGGGTGGGGAAGGAAGAGAAAGGACAAAACAGATGAGATGGTGACAGAGGACATTTAGACTTTTTAAAAAAAAGATTTCTTTTTATTATTTGTGTGTGTGTGTTCGTGTGTGTGTGTGCCCACGTGTGTGTGTGTCCATATGTGTGTGTGTGTGTGAGTGCCCATGTGTGTGTGTATGTGTGTGCCCATGTGTGTGTGTATGTGTGTGCCCATGTGTGTGTGTATATGTGTGTGCCCCTGTGTGTGTGTGTGTGCGTGCCCATGTGTGTGTGTGCGTGCCCATATGTGTGTGTGTGTGTGTGTGTGTGTGCGCACACGTGTGTAGAGGCCCACAGAGCCCAGAAGAAGGTACTGGAGCCCCTGGAGTTGGAGCCACAGGGGACTGTGAGTGGCCTCACATGGCGCTGAGATGTGAGCTGGAATGTTCTGATGAGCAGCTTCTAACTGCAGACGCCATCTTTCCAACAGCTGACCCTGGGATCTATAAGAAAGCGATACAGAGCCCTTTGGAAAATTGTAGTTGTGGTAAAAATTGGCAAACATGTGGCATATTGTTTATGAGCGTTCTAGTTTGGTTTCTGTTGCGGTGATAAAACACTGACCAAAACCACTGTCTTAGGGTTTTATTGCTATGAAGAGACACCATAACCATGGCAACTCTTTTTTTTTTTTAAATATGTTTTATTGATTTATTCATATTACATCTCAATTGTTATCCCATCCCTTGTATCCTCCCATTCCTCCCTCCTTCCACTTTCCCCCTACTCCCCTCCCCTATGACTGTTCCTGAGGGGGACCTCCTCCCCCTGTATATGCTCATAGGGTATCAAGTCTCTTCTTGGTAACCTGCTATCCTTCCTCTGAGTGCCACCAGGCCTCCCTATTCAGGGGATCAAATATGGGGTACCAGAGTTCATGTGAAAGTCAATCCCCACTCTCCACTGAACTGTGGAGATTGTCCTGTCCATTGGCCAAATCTGAGTAGGGCTTTGAAGTTTACTGCACGTATTGTCTTTGGCTGATGCCATAGTATGAGCAGGATCCCTGGGAAAAACAAAAAACCCAGAATAGCTAAAACAATCTTGTGCAATAAAATATCCTCTGGAGGAATCTCCATACCCGGTCTCAAGCATGTGGCTTTCTTGCGGCTATCCCTAGAACTGCCGGCTCAGTTCCACCAAGTTCAGGCGCACCCACCCAGCCCCCGCGGGGCCTTAGGGATGGTGTTCATTCGGCAAAAGGATGGCTCTGCTTTCAATCTGGTTAGGCTACTTGGTCGATTGACTTGATCCTCTGGAGCATCATCCATGACAAGGCCAATCCTAAATCCATTAGCAAGGATTGGAAGGGTGATGCCCATCTGTCACGGATGCCTTCCTGTGTTCCTCACACGTAAACCGGCTTCCTACCGTGAGATGAGTATCATGGCTAACCTCAAACCTGCCCTGCATATGGATGTTTACGCAGGAAACGAGGCAGAAAGTGGCCTGGCAAAGGCTTGGAGGTGGAAGTAGGGTTTCAGATCCAGGGGTAGGGAGGGTGTACTTGGAGGAGAGGGCACAGAAGCATGGTGGGGGGTAGAGGGGGGAGGGGGAGGGAGGGTACACTGGGAGGAGAGGGCACAGAAGCATGGTGGGGGGTGGAGGGGGAGGGGGGAGGGAGGGAAGGTGACACAGAACTTGCCTTCAGAGGTGGCAAGGTTTCTTTCTTTAGGATGGGGTTAGTCTTTGCATCCTCACAGGATGACACCACAGGCTCAGCCTGAGCTAGTTGGTCTCTTGTTGGGGACACATCTTGTGCCTACTTTATGAACCTGTAAACTTGTGGCTAGACCACTTAGCTATCTCTATTTCTTGGTTCTAGGCTGATCTCAGAGGAACTTTTAAAGCCAAAGAACATCCCTTGATCTTCCCCCTCCTTAGTCCCTTTCCCTTACTTAGGGAAGATAATACCAGCCAGCAGTCCCAAGACCTACTCTCTTCGCTCTGAGTACCCACCCACCCAAGTTAGGAGCATGTGGTTCTGGCTGGCTGGGCTGAGAAGATTTGCATAGGAGCATTATCTATGCCGGCCCCTTCCTCCACTGTGGGTCCCTTGGTTATAACTATGCATGCTCCCCCTCCCTCCCTGCCCCCCCCAGCCCTGCCCCACCCCTCCCACCCTAACCCTGCCCTGCCCCCCAGCCCCATCCCCTTCCTCCTCTGACCACACGACCATGCTCTTTCTCATTTTCTTGAGCCAGTACCAAACCTTAGGATCATTCTGTCTTTGCACTGCCCACGATAGAAGCAAGGGCTAGGCAGTGATCGATGAAGCACCACCCATTCATCCCATCCTCCGCTCCTGGCACTACTTAGCAACTGATGGGAGGGAGAGGGGGCTGAAGAGGTTTGGTCTAAAGGTGAAGGTGGTAAATCGCCATTTTCACCTTTGTATCACAAATTAATTACAACTACATAGGGATACCATGGTCATTTTTTTTGCAGTTCATTTTTTTTTCCACAATGACCCCATAATTTATAAAGGCTGGAGATTATTGGCCTCTTTTTCAGCTACCATAATGAAGGCTCCAAGAACTGTCATTTCTCCAAAGGCCTAAATCATAATCAAATTACTCTGACACCTAGTCAGGGGGTCTTCTAGAAGGTGGGGGAAATGGCTCCATTGGCAAACTGCTTGCTAAACAAGCATGAGAACCTGCGTTTTAAAAAACAAAACCCAGATCTGGTGGCACATACTTGTCACCTCAGCACGAGGGAGAATGGAGACAGACTGATCCTTGGGCAGGCGCTAGCCAGCTTAGCTGAATTTGCACCTAGGCTACCCCAGGCTAATGAGCAGCCCTATCTCCAGCAACAAGGTGTGATGGCTCCTGAGGAATGACACATAAGGCTTTTCTCTGGCCTCTGCATGCACACATATGTGCACATGCACTCCCAAACACACACACGTGTGTATATTCACATACACATGTAAACATATACCAACTAACAAACAATAAATCTCTTTGTCTGGGACCCAGTGCTATAGAAGTTTGGGCAGTTTAGCTTCCTGCTCACCTCCTACCTGCCGTTCCCAACCTTGATTCCCTTTGGGGAGAGCCAGCAGGCACCCCCCTTCATGGCTCCTGCTGTATGTCTTTGGCTGTGAATGAGATCCTTGGTCAGAGGTGTATGGGATAGCACGCAGACCTGCCTTCAGGTTCCTGCCTGGAAGTCCTGCAGTGGTGGACTGTGGCTGGGAGCTGTACGATCAATAAACCCTGTCCTCCCTTCAGTCCGCCTTTCGTCAGGGAATTTGTCACAGCCACGGAGATGATGCCAGGACACAAATTGTTCTGTCCTCTTTTCTAGGGGATGGGTAGGGAAGGGCCTGCTTCCCTTTTTTCATGTTTGAACAAGTTAAGGTTCAGCAGAGTCTCTGACTGGGTTGGTTTAGGAGTAGCAGACGGGAAGGCCATGGAAAGGCGTCTCCTCTGCCATGTCATGGAAATCTGTGTCTTTTTCTAAGCTGGGTTCATTTAATTTGGAGTCTGTGGGAATGTGATAAGATTGTGGGGCCACCCTGTTATTACCAGACTGGAAAGCCAGACAACTTCCCACATACCTGTCTATATAGTTTACACTTCGTCCTTTTAAAGAGTCACCCCAAAGTAAGTATACTGGCTGACTTAACTCGTGGAGCTCCCATGACATGCTTTGTGTGTGTGTTTTTTAATATGTAATAAGACTTGTTAAAATTGCCTTAGTATCCATAGAGGATTGGTTCTGGGGCGCTCTACCCCAAAGATATCAAAATACAATGATGAGCATGTGCTTGACATAAAATACTGTTGGATGTGTATATAATTTAAGTGTGTCTCCTGTATTTTTGTTTATTTTTAAGTTTTTGAAAACAGGGGAATTAGCATGTGACTATGGCTGGCCTGAAACTCACTTTGTAGGCTAAGCTGCCTTCAAACTTGTAGGTCCTCCTGTCTCTGCCGTCAAAGTGTGTATATGACACCTGATGTGACACTCCTATATACTTTAAATCATTTCATATTTTCTTATATTACAAAGTACAATGTAAAGTGCACTATGGGAGCCAGCTGTTATTGATCAAATGTGTTAATAGCTGTCATGCCACGTTGTTTGGGGAAAGGGAAAAATCTGTAAGTGTTCAGTACAGATGCAATGATTAAAGAACTCTTTCTTGGCCAGGGGAGGAGGTGGGTGATAAAGGATGCTTCTTCCTTCATGGCTGAGCACTCAGTATCTTAGCACTTTGCCTGCACTGAGTACTGGCCACAGCTTTTTACAAGGAAGTAGTGGCATTTAATGGTACTAGGGAGGAGAAAATCATTCTTTTTTCAACATGGTCCCACTGGCAGGTCCTGTGCTTCAGTGGATGGCCCCACACCCATGCATTCCCAGACAGCACTATCTAGACTTAGTAGGTTTTTATTTTTTCAGAAACATACATACACACACACACACACATGAATTTAGGAAGAAAACCTGTTGGGGAGGATATCTGGGAACTGGGAGGAAGAAAATGGGGGTGGTGGACATGGTCCTATTTCATTGTGAATATTTATATATATACATATATATGCATATACATATATTTATATTTATATGAAATTCTCAAGAATAAAGAAAAGTTATAATTACAAAATATTTTCTCTCTTCAGTTGGTTGAATTCTTGATCGTAG
This sequence comes from Acomys minous, assembly GCF_964271855.1. Classification (NCBI taxonomy): domain Eukaryota; kingdom Metazoa; phylum Chordata; class Mammalia; order Rodentia; family Muridae; genus Acomys; species Acomys minous. Next base: position 7,255,829 of record NC_140494.1, on the reverse strand, counting down.
AAAAACTTCAGATGAGATGAGTCATTATGTAGGTTCAGAAGTGTTAGCCTTTTCCCTATGATTTCTGGGTTCTCTGCTTACACTTGACTTTCTTTCTTTTTTTTTTTTTCATTTTTTTCTTCTTTATTAATTTATTCTTGTTACATCTCAATGGTTATCCCATCCCTTGTATCCTCCCATTCTTCCTTCCCTCCCATTTTCATGGAACTAAACAGAGAATTCTCAACAGAGGAATATCAAATGGCTGAGAAACACTTAAAGAAATGCTCAACCTCCTTAATCATCAGGGAAATGCAAATCAAAACAACTCTGAGATTCCATCTTACACCCATCAGAATGGCTAAGATCAAAAATTCAAGCGACACCACATGCTGGCGAGGATGTGGGGAGAGAGGAACACTCCTTCATTGCTGGTGGGAATGCAAACTAGTACAACCACTTTGGAAATCTATCTGGTGCTATCTCAGAAAAATGGGAATAGGGCTTCCTCAAGACCCAGCTATTCCACTCCTTGGAATATACCCAGAAGATGCTCCAGCACACAACAAGAAAATTTGCTCAACCATGTTCATAGCAGCCTTATTCATAATAGCCAGAACATGGAAACAGCCTAAGTGTCCCTCAATAGAAGAATGGATAAAGAAACTGTGGTACATATACACTATGGAATACTATTCAGCTATTAAAAACAAGAATTCCCGAAATTTGTGGATAAGTGGATTGAGCTAGAAATGATCATAATGAGTGAGTTAACTCAGAAGCAGAAAGACTCAAATGGTATATACTCACTTATATCTGCATATTAGCCCAACGGGCATGTCCCACGAAAGCCTTCACTTACCAGGAAACAGGGACAGAGGAGAGGACATTCTAGTGGGACTCTAGATGAGAGAAGCATGGGAGAATGGCAAAGTAGAAGGACCCAGAGGGTCCTAGAAGCCTACAAGTAGAACATTATGATAGGCAGATTTGGGCTCAGGCATCCCGCTCAAACTAAGGCACCAGCCAAGGACAATACAGACGGTAAACCTCAAACCCCTACACTTGACTTTCGATGTCTACCTACTTGCACTTAGTTATGTAGATTCAAACTCCCCCAAAGGACTTTTGTATCTGTGTTACAGCAGCCAGTGCGCTGTGGCCATCCCCATCTTTATCCAGTGTACCGGTTCGTTGCAATCGCCATATGTCTGAACAGAATAGTCTGTTTCTAGATGAAAGTGTCCAATTGGCAGACTCATTTTTTTCCCCCTGGAACTTTGGGTCATGCTTTCAGTTCTACTGCTAAGAGCTATGAACCAACAAGAGCACCAGGCTCACCCAGAGAAGACTGTGGAAGAGGGACAGCTAGCTACCCTCATGGCAGCAGGTGGCAACAATCACCTGGAAAAGCTGATAGCCAACCAGGGCTGCCCCAGGTGTGGCCGACTGACCCCAAGGAAGTCTGTATCCAGGGCTGCGGCATGGCAGGCCTGAGCTTTACCTGCTGGGTGCTGCTCCACCTGACGCAGTTTAAATGACAAGAAATGAAGTACATGATCCACCGCAGAAAGGGTTAACCTTAGAGCAGAGGCTCCCAGCCTTCCTGGTGCTGCAGCCCTTTGATACGGTTCCTCATGTTATGGTGATCCCCACAACTGTAAAATTATTTCGGTTGCTATGTCCCCTGGATGGGGAGGCTCGGTGGCACTCAGAGGAAGATAGAGGAAGATAGCAAGCTACCAAGAAGAGACTTGATACCCTAGGATCATATTCAGGGGGAGGAGGTCCCCCTCAGGCACAGACATAGGGAAAGGGAATAGGGGGAAAGTGGGAGGGAGAGAGGAATGGGAGGATACACGGGATGGGATAACAATTGAGATGTAATATGAATCAATTAATAAAAAATTATAATGCAAAAAAAATTATTTCGGTTGCTACTGTATAGCTAATTCTGCCACTTTTCTGAATTACAGTGTAAACATCTGATACATGGCCCCTAAAGATGTCATAAGCCACAGGTTGAGAAACACTGATCTAGATGATTAGAGAAAATCCTTCAGTTACTTGGAAAAGCCTTTCACTCAGGGACTGGGGTATGGCTCAGTTGACAGAGAATGCCTAGCAGTTCAGTCTGCAGCACTGAACGAGGGACATGTGGCGGTGCACACCTACATCTAGCATTCAGAAAGCAGAGCTGGGGGAAGGAGAGTTCAGTGTCACTCTAGTGCGTTCGAAGCCAGCCTGAGGACATAGCATCCTGTGTCAAGATAAATAAGCAAAGTTATGTAGTTGTATTTTCAAATAAATATGTATTTTAAAAATCTCTCCAAAAAACGTCTCACAGGAAGTCCTGGAGGACTAAGGGCTGTGTTTGTGGAGGGGGAACTGATACGTGGGCCCTGAGTTTGGGACACAAAGCAGTGTGCGTCCTGTCAAGCTCCCAAGTATGTCAGTGACTGGTAAGAGCAGGAAGCACTGCTCTTGCCAACTAACCCAACAAGCCCAGGCAAACCTCAGGCACTGGGTAAATAGCAGCCCTTTCCAGCCCAAGGCTTCTCTTCACCTCAGAACCGTGGGTCTAAGCTCTGTGAGAACAGCACCTCAGCCCTCTTCCCAGGGGACGCTAGGGTGACATGCTGTGGTAGCTCCGAAGTTCCACTGTTGGTTGGAGAGTGACTGACAGTGTAGCAGGGATTCCAGCTTCGGAGTCTTCCCCTCGGGAGCATTTCCTGCCACCTGTCCGACTCATTCAACACAGGCACAGCAGGGCAGCGGCAGACATCTCGGGTGAGGCTGGAAACGCCGCCGCCCTTCAGATCCATGAAATCGGTGCTTAAGAAGCCTGTGATTGAACTGTGGAAGCTGTGCCCAGTTCTCTCCCATTGATCACGTACCAGAGAGATAAAGTGACTCCACCCAGACTCCTTGGTTCCCTGGGGAAGAGCCTGTTGTGCCCAGTACCATGGAGGCGCGGGTGTGAGCAAGTCACAGGACACACAGGAGTCCCTGCCATGGCCTGTGGTTCCCAACCTGTTAGACTGGTTTCTTTGGAGTGTTTCACACACAGAAGCCGCACAATCGTGGAAGTGCTGCGAGTTCTCTGATTCCACTCCTAAGATAGAGGCCTGTAAATGGGGGAGGCAGCTTTAACGATTTGGCCTGAACACCTGAGCAGGAGTATTCACACACCTCCTCTGCTATGATAAAGACTGTGACAGAAAACTGCTTGGGGAGGAAAATATTTATTTCAGCTTATATTTTATAGTCCATTTTGGAGGGAAATTGAGGCAGAATTCAAGGCAGGAATCAAAGCCGAGAGCATGAAGGAAAGCTGCATACTGGCTTGCAAGGTTTGCTCTCTTATACCTCCCAAGGCCACCTGCCTAGGGGTAGCACTGTCCCCAGTGTGCTGGGCCCTCCAACATCAATCATTAACCGAGAAAATGACCCCTACAGATTTGTGGGCAGGTCAATTTGATGAAGGTATCTTCTCAATTGGGGGTCCTCTTCCCAGATAATTCTAGCTAGTGTCAAGTTCACAACAAAACAAAACAAAATTCCCAAACTAAGTACACATATGCACATACAGATGCTCTTGCCCACCTGCAGACACGCGCATACTGGCAGTCCGTGCACATACACACATGTGTGTCTATATATGTGCAGACAGAAACACTTGCCTGTGCCCAGGTACACTTACATGAGCACAGAGTCTTTGCACAAGATTGTCCCGTGGCCATTTGCTCTCTCTGAGCCCTCGGGGACTGGTCCAGCCGCTTTAGGGAAGTTTTCTCTCCTTTGTTCCCTGCAGAGGTCTTTAGTTCACTTTAATGAAGGGCTCACTTCTTATTCAGGGCTTTCTCACTGGGAAGAGTTCAAATCTTCTTGAGCAGATGGACTGTGGGGGCATGAGCGACGACACACCCTGTGTCAGAGCCCACCTCCAACACCCAGCCCAACGGCACAAGCCTGCCTGCACACCTGCCCCAGGCTCGCCCTCTGCTAACCACAGCCCCTCTCTGTCCCCACTTGGTTCCAGATGCTCCTTATCAGCAAATCTCATTGGCTCAGCTTCAGTTCTCTTGACCCCTTAACACCTGCCCTTTGTCCCTCTCCAGCTCCAGGGCCAGCCACCAGGCCTGGGACAGATCTGGTGCTATCTTCCCTTCTTTTGCTGGTCTGCCTGAACTGCTGTCTCATGTGTCCCTTAGCCGTGCTCCCTCCAGGAACAATTTCCATTAACCAGGAGCCTCGTGCGAGGTGCAGGTGTCTTGGCTACAGGCCGTCATGAAACCACGGCATTTCTCGGTCTCCACTGCTCCTTCCCATAAAGGAATCGCACCACAAGGCCAGGCGGGTCTATTAAACCAGCTAATAAAGAAGGGCCTTGGCTGAGGTGGGTTTGGGCGGCGCAGGACACATTGTTCCCTTTCTCAACCTCTAGTTCGCCTCTGTGAGATTCCTGTGGCATGGCTGTCACTGATGACTTCCACCCTTGGAAGTTAAGCCATGCCGTTGACAGCTCACTTACTGAGGCAGAAGGCTCGGGAGGAAGGAGTTAAAAAACCATTTCGGTGTTTATGTGTGGTCAAGCATCTTGGCCTATGAGAAGAAGCAGAGCCCACATGACAGGAGGAGGAGGAGGAAGAAGAGGAAGAGGAGGAGGAAGAGGAGGAGGAAGAAGCTTCTCCCATGACTCCTCAGGAATCACAGGTCTTTCCTTCTAAAATCCCATTTCTTCATCGGGAATATGGAGCAACCTTTCTTTGCTGTGGCATCACTCAACTAGGTTTTGTTTTGTTTAGTGGTACCAGGGGTGGTAGTTGGGGCTTTATGCATGCTAGGCAGACACTCTACTGCTGTGCTTTATCTGTGGCCCAGCCAGATTCCTTCCTTCATAGCCCCTTCAACTGTTCTTTCTGTGTATGGTGTGTGAGTGTGTGTGTGTGTGTGTGTGTGTGTGTGTGTGTGTGTGTGTGTGTGCCTTCTTCATGCGACGTTCAGAGGCTGAGGTCAGGTGTCTTCCTCTGTTGTCTTACTGTTGGAGGCAGGGTCTCTTGATGCACCTGGTGCTGATGGGTTTGGCTAGACGATCTCTCCAGAAAGCTCTGGTGCTCCGCTTGTCTCTCCCTCTCCAGTGGTGGGAATACAGGTACCTGCCTGTTGACAAGGGCCCTGTGCTTGAACTGCAAGCACTTTGACAATAGAGCCATCTTTCCAGCTCCATAGATTCCTTTCTTTAAAAAAGCCCCCATTTTTACATAAAACAGGACTGGTTAGTCAAGTTGTGGTGGTGCATGCATTTAATCCCAGCACTTGAGAGGCAGAGGCAGGTGGATCTTTGAGTTTAAGGCCAGCCTAGTTCTATAAATTGAGTTCCAGGACAGCCAGGGCTACACAGAAACTCTGCCTCAAAAAACAAAACAAAACAAAACAAAACAAAAACCAAACCAAACCAACCAACCAACCAAACAAACAAACAAAAAAAAAAAACCCCCCAAAACCCAAGAGAAATGGCATTGGTTAGACATTCAAAATCTCCTAACATTCACAGCCTTGGCCTATTTGATTTATCTACAGCCTCACAGTAGATGTAATTTTTGGTTTTTATGTTGTTCAATAAAAAAATGCATGATAATGAAACAGAGTGAGCTCCACATTCAAATGGTTGCCCTTTGAGGCTGTCACCAAAGGTAAGATAGCTTGTTCTTGAACATGAGGTTTATCATAGAATAGAAACATCTTTTGGTCATAATTAATCTCCTTAGATACAATAGATGCATCGTCTTCGCTTAAAAATGAAAACATTGGGGCATATTTGGCCAGATCAGCAATGAATCCAGAACCAGGAACAGCAAATCTCCTAACACTGAAGGCAAAGCACTTACTTAACCAGAGGAACATCATAACGCAGTGATTATTAAGTATTTCGGTTTTAATCACAGGCTCTGCTAATAAGATGAGAAGAAAAGGAAATTTCAAATATAGATGGATATCTTCAAATTTCCTCTAAGAAACAAAACAAAACAAAGGAGGTGGACTGAAGCCTGTTATTAAAAGCCCCGCCTTTCCTGTGTCTCTCACCAAGCAGGATACTTGCTCACTCTGCTGTCTGGGCAGCGGCGGTATTCTCCACCCAGAGCTGAGTGTCATCTTCATTGAGAAACTATTGCTTAGGATTCACTGAGCACTCTGTATTTTTCCAGCGCAAAGATGAGAGACAGCAATCCTTCCTCAAGAGGTTTTTAGGAAGGTTACCTGACTGCAACCTTTTCATCTCTTCATGCCTCCCTTCGTATCACATCCACACAGGGTGGGAGTCCGGATGGAGTGTCAACGGGTCTGGGTGTTTGTCCGGCTGCACTTCAGAGATGCACTTAACTGGTTGAGTCAGAGACAGGTGGAATTCGTTAAGTCTCTCAGGAAGAGAATAAAGGCGCTTGTTCCTAAGGTTCAGTAAGAATGGGGGAGGGGAGGGGGATCTTTAGAGACGGAAAAGGGCTGATTTGAGATTCGTCTTGGGCATCCCATGGCAAACGTCCACTCACAAGCATTGTTCCCACCACTGGCGAGCTGTAAAGGCTGCCCCATAGGGTTGAGGCCTTGGTCCAAATCCTCCTGCTTCAGGTTGTGTGGGAATGTGTTTCCTTCCAAGGAGGGAGGCCACACACAGAAAGCCACGGCTGTGGGGGGTCGTGGGTGGATTATATGCTTAGGGCTGATACGGGACATCCCAAAGAGGTCAAGTTCCTATCACAGCTGTCCTGTCCTTGAACTTTGCTGGCCACACACTGCCTTCCAGTGCCGAAGCAGCACCCCTAGGCAAGGCTCAGCCATCTCAGTTATCTCCAGCCCTGTGCCTGGGATGGATGCCTTACATCTCCAGGGGAGACTGCCTGGAGAACGGTGGAGTTAGCTGTGGAACTGTAGGGCTCGCCATGGGGAGATAAAAACCCTTTCCTCTCACCTCTAAAAAATCACACTTCATGTGTTTGCTTTTCTAAACCATGCCCCAGTAGCAGAATGATGCACAGACTCTGACTCTCTGGATGCTAAAGACAGACCATCCATCCACTCTCCGTGCCCTGGGCTGCAAGTGGAGTGAAGGCTACGGCTAAAGTCCGGGAACACTTGGTGCTTCTGCTCCCGTCTTTTCATCAACCTCACTCTCGGGGCAAAACCTGAGAGAAGTCCTAATCTGAATCCCCCTAAGGACTGCTGAACCCCCCTGCCACCCCACCCCCCACCCCCGCGCGGTCAAGGCAGCTTCTTTGCAGCCGCTGCCTGTGCCTCTCCCTGGGGAGTCTCTGTGGAGTTGGGGAAGCACCCCTGAAAACACCAGCTTGGTCAAAGCCACTCTGAAAACCAGCCACAGGGGAAAGGTGTCCCAGCAGTGTCCATGCAGTGGGGTGGTCTGCCATCAGGGCCGGGCAAGGCTGGTACGCTTTGTCCCATGCCCTCCATGCTAATTCCTATCAATTAATTTACCCATGAGTCTTCTCACCCGTTCACCTTATGTCATTTCTTGTCTGCAGCCGCCCTGGGAGGAGCATCTTGCCTGAGGGCAGGTGGGAGGGTGGGGGAGCCTCCTCCCATTGCTCCAATTGCAGAAAAGGAGGGGGGTTCCCATGGCAGGGCAAGGCCACCTATAGCTCAGTCCTCCAACAGACAGGATCTCAGATTCCAGCAGCAGCCTTGAGCACTGGACCAGAAACCCCAGGAGCAGTAGATTGACATCTGGTTGACAGACAGCAAGTGCAGAGGCTCTGTAGGGTACAAGAGAGCACAGCCATGTCTGAGCACGGGTTTTCTAAGGAGCAGATTGCTGAGTTACATGCAGCCTTCGATAGTGTTGACAAGAACAAGGATGGCAAAATCACCGTCCAGGAGCTGCGTGAAGCCTTGAAGCAGCTGGGCAAGAACCCCTCAGAAGAACAACTGAAGAGCATGATTTCCAAGGTGGATTCGGATGGTGATGGCACCATGAGCTTTGAAGAATTCGTGGAAGCCCTGGCGAAGTTTAAGCACAGGGGCACCGAGCAGGAGCTGCGGGCCGTGTTCAGCGTCTTTGACCAGAACGGGGACGGTTACATCACTTTGGATGAGCTCAAGCAGGCCATGATCCAGCTGGGAGATTCGGTTTCGCAGGAGGAGCTGGATGGCATGCTCCGTGAGGCGGATGTGAACCAGGACGGGAAGGTGAACTATGAGGAGTTTGCGCGCATCCTCCAGGAGAAGTGAGACTGCCAGGGTGCAAGCTCCGCCCCGCCTCTATTCGCTCGCCTCTGGCCCGACAAGCCCTTGTGCCTTCTGGTGGGGTTCTGCTTTTGCGGTGCGGCTGTAAAGGAGAAGTCTGTGTTGGTGTTGGGAAACCTACCTCAGGAACGAGGAAGGTTTTCCTGCTTCTGGATGCTGTGCCACCTGGAGCGGCTCACTAGTCCACTCTGCCTGCTGAGAGTCTGGGCAAAGGATGCTTTCCTTGGCTTGGTCTCTCCTCTCCCTCTTGCTGAGGAATGGGTGCCTCTACCTCCCTGGGCTCTTGTAATGGTTTAAATAAAAGGAATGCAAGTTCCGTGTGCTTGGTGTTTAATTAAAGAGGGAAGTCCCAAGGGCTTCCAAAAAATACATTTCCTTGGAGCTGCAACCCCTCTCACAGAGCTGGTGAGAGAGCGGGTTTGAGAGCCCCTTTGGTCTATCTCTTGCCTTTCCTAGCTCCCAAGGAGGAGGAAAGGTGGGTAGTGATATGTGGCTGGGGGGTGGGGAGGGCAGACGGAGGAGGCAGCGTTAAGGTCTGCTGAGTCAGTGGGTACCAGTGCCTGGCCTGGGTGGTGGACAGAACTCACTGCACTCCCACCAAGGAAAGGCATCCTCTTTCTCACACAGCCTGATATGCATTAACCTCAAAAAAGGGGTGAGAATTGTCTCTATATTTGTGCCGCTGTGCATGCCTATGTCCGTCTGCATGAGCCTGCCTATGTGTGTTGTGTATGTATATGTTTGTCTATATTCGCCATATACGTCCACATGGGTTTATAGGTGTGTACTATATGTATGTATAAGGGTAGCTTAGTGCTTGTGTCCCTGAGTGCATCTGAATATATGTATTTGTTTCTGTGTATGCATGTATTCTGTATCTGAAATATACCACACTATAGATATTTGTAAAAGATGAGGCTGCAGTAATGGGATTCACTTTATAAAAACCACAGCTATGCAGCCAGGTGAGACGGGATCAGGGCACATGTATATATAAGGGACAAAGAGTAGGAAGTGGTACTGGAAGAGGAGGCGATGGCAGTTATAGGCTGAAGGCAGAAATAAAAAAAAAAAAAAAAAGGGTGTGTGTGTGTGTGTGTTTCCAGAGCTGATAGCAGGGCCTTCATGTCCCTGCAGGATAGAATTCTACTGGCTCAGGTCTGACTGTGGCTCCCTCCCTCTTGGCCTTGTGAAGCTCTGATGTTCCTTTCAAAGATTCAGCTTCAGGGGTGCATTCCAGACAGAAGATGGAGGAGAAGGAGTAAGGCCTGCAAGGGCTCCCCCACCTGTGTCTGAGACACGCAAGGTCACTACTTGAACTCGGGTGGGGATACTGTTGCCTGGTTTTGAAAACTACAGAAAGAGTCTTGCTTACTGTTTAGTAAGCCCAGGTTCCTGCTTTTTCCTCAACAAAACGGATCTTTCTTCTTCTTTCTTTCTTTCTTTCTTTCTTTCTTTCTTTCTTTCTTTCTTTCTTTCTTTCCAAGTGGAACTTAAGTTCCAATCATCTGTGATATTGTTCTTATCTTGTCTCTGCTATGCCAAGTCAGCCGCTCTCATCCAGGGTGGGGAGAGACAGAGCCAGCTTCTCTGAACTGCTATTGCAAAGTGCTTCAGTCCAGCCAGTCCCGCCACACCCTCACGCTGGCACACCTGTGCTGGGTGCACACACCTGCGGTGAGTAGCCGAGCCTGTCTGTTTTATCCCAGCTTGAGCACAGAGTTAGCGGAGTGAAGGACTGGCCAAGTTCACTAAGAGAAGTGTGCCATATCTACGAGGTTTCTCTCATTTCTCCCTGGTGAGATTGCTCTGGGGTTTCTCAAGTCTCTCTGCACTCTGTTATCAGACACTTGGCCCCTTTGGATATCTTCTAGACTGCTGGGTGGAGGCCTGGTTTGCAGGGGAGGGAAGGTTTGGGCCTGGAACAAGGTGGTGCTTAGTGGGTGGAGTGGGTTGGAAGCAGACTCCAAGACACACATACACACACACACACACACACACACACACAGATGCACAGACAGACAGACAGACAGACACACACACACACACACACACACACACATACACACACATACAGACGCACAGACAGACACACACATAGACATACAGACGCAGACACACACACAGACATACAGACGCAGACACACACACACACACACACACACACACACACACACACACACACACACACACACCATGGGCAGAGCGGCAGGCAGAGGCTCTGGTGGAAAGGTGTGGTGATGAGGAAGAGAAATGGGTCAGAGACAGCCACAGGCTGATTATCTCAAGTAGGGATCACTCTCTGGTCAAAGTGGAAATATTGCAAGGTTACTGTGGCAAAATAAAATTAAATATAAATAGACAAAATGGGCTACATATGTACTTGTCAGGAAAGCACTGTGTAGTATGTAGGCTCCCCTGGTACTGATTCCCAGCAGTGTGTAAAATCCTGTGTGATGGTGCAGGTTGCAGGTGGTGCAACACTTGGGAGGCAGATGCCGGAGGATTAGGGATTCAGAGTCACCCCTGGCTCCAGAGTGAGTTTCAGGCGGGCTTGGGCTATATGGGACTGTTTCAAATTAAATAAAAACAAAAGAGAAGCTAGAGAAAAGACTTGCAGTTTTTGTTTAAAGCTCTGGGAATCTGCTGTTCCTGTGTTTTCAGAATTGAATGGCTTTTCTGTCAGGACCCTATCACGAAAGTAGAGGGTCTTTGAGGCTTGGGTTGTGTATGTTGTGTCTCCAAAACTATCTTGAAACATTACTGATCCACGCAGCCTAGTAAACATCTGCTAACTGCTGTGTGAATCCAAGGAGAACAAAAGTTGACTTTCTTGAAAAAAAAATCTGCTTTATCTCTCAAGTGTGAATATTTTTGTCTAGTATATGGGGACAAGAGGACAGACTGCAGCGCTCTGCTTCCTCTATGTGAGGGAGAATCTCAGAGAAGCTGCGAGAGACTCCGCAAGATTTTCCTCAATGTTTTGTTTCCTGGTCTGGGTGTAGGCTACAGAGGGGCACCGAGAAGACAACCACACTGCAGCCTAAGCTACACCTAGAGAGAATTAGGTGGCATATTTTGCTAACTGTCCATGCTCTCCCTGCCCCTCACAGTGGGAAAGCTACATTAGTTTCCCAACTCTTAATCCACAGCCTGTTGGATGACTGAGGATCGAGCTTGGATTTAACTAAGTATGCATCCAGTGAATGCAAACTTTATAGAAAGTCAAGACATTTTCTACAGCTCCTTGCCAACAGCAGGTGCTCGCCTGTGCTTGCCCAGGATAAATCTTGCATTTCTTTACAATAGTGACCCGAGGCCCCAAACATTTTTAACACGGAAACACATTGGAACGGAAATTCTTGGGTCCCGCAAGGAAATGTCCTTGTCCCACCACCTTCCCCTTGCTGGAACTGAACATGCGCACTGCCACACACCATTTGTACAATGTTGGGGGATCAAACCGTGAGCTCTGTGCAAACTAGCTCAAGGCTCTGCCGACGGAGCTACGCTCCCAGTTTTCCTATCACTCAATCTGTGTCGTGTAGGAGGAAGCCTTCCCCTTCTCAGCTTCAGTGACTGGCATTTGCAAATTAAACTGCCAGGAGACAGATTAACTGGAAAGGCAGTTTACTTTGCATCTACGCAAAAAGAGTCACATAAAAGAAGTAAAAACCCAAAGAAATGTTTAGGTTTGGGGCCTTGCATACCATGTTAACAAAAAAAGGACGCATGTTGTGGCAAAAACAATAAGGCAAAGGAAACAAAGTTAGGGCACCCGCGTGGGAAGGTGTGTATATGGGAGAATCACTTATTGAGGTATGCTGTTCTGTTCACGGCTGACTCTTAGGCAGCCTGACCATGGAGCTGGATTAGCCTGGATCTTCAGATGAGCAACAGTGAGTGTTCCCGCTCATGCCCAGAGTGACACTCAAGTGGCCTGGCACCATCCCTGCCTTTTGTAAGTAGGTGCTAAGTACTTGCAGGTGTTTATGACAAGCCCCTCAATTGCACAATATTACCTTGGGCGTGAAAGTGTTAGTCAGCTTTTCATGACTGTAACAAAAGTCCTGTGACAGTCAACTTCATAGAGTCAATCAAGTTAGAAGAGGAACGGTTTATTTTGGGTTATAGCTTCAGAGCTTTCAGTCCGTGCTCTCTGGGCCACATGTCTGTGGGCCCGGGGTTGTACAATGTGTCATGGCAAAGATATTTACCTTCCTACAGCCTGGGAGCAAACAGCAAACTAGAGGAAGAGGTGAGGGTTTGGATGTCCCTCCAGGGGCACATTCCCAATGATCTAACTTCCTTTCACTTAGCCCCACTTCTTAAAGAGCCAACGCCCCCCCCCCCCCCCCCCGTGCCTTTAGTGCCTGGATGTTTGGGGGAAAACATTTAAGATCTAAACAATAAAAGAGTGGAAGTGCGGTGTGCATAAATCCCCGTCGTGAGTTCAGGGTCTCTCTGGCCCTATCAGAACATGGATCATTTCTTGGGAGTTAATTTGAATCCCCAGAACCCCAGCCTCCTCAGGCCCTGTAACCTACCTGGTACTAGAGACCCAGTGGCCACATCAAAAGCTGTGCCTTGCATCGGGAGCAATGGAAGGACACAAGCTCTGTTCACACCTGCCAACACTCAGGAGGTACAGGAAGGAGACTCATAGGCTTGAGGTCATCCTTGGCTACACAGTGACTTCAGGGCTATCCTGGGCTATAAAGTATAAGACTCAGAGGAGTGATAAAATGTATCCCAGAGGAGTTAGTTTTGACAGTATTTGTAAATTTTTTTGAAGTTTCATTTATCCCGCTTAGATTTTTGGTTCTAGTTTAGTGAATTATTTGAACTACAGTCCACTCACCTAACCATTGTAGCAAGACCTGACAGATTAAAGTTCTCTGGATTTTTGTTTGTTTTTGTACTTTTGATCTATGATTTGGGGAAAGGAGAGCTGCCAGCTCATTTCAATTGACTTGTAATCTTCCTGCCTTCAACTGCTGAACGCTGTAATTGCAGGGGTGTACCAGCCTACTCAGCTCCTAGTGCCTCTCGTAATTTGCAGATTTTTAAAAAATCCGCTTGATCATTATTGTGTAGGTTCTCAGTGTCTAAGCTGTGAATCACACACACACACACACACACACACACACACACACACACACACACACACACGCACCACTGACATTTAGCCGATCAGAACCGACCTGAGCAAGCTACTGGAACTGTCTCTGGTGAAACAGCTGTGTTGAAAATGAAACTTATTAAGCTGAAACAAAACTTCCCCAAACCTTCCAGTAACCTGATTTGAGATGGATTATTCTGCATGGTTTGAGTCCTATGTACTAGTTAATATACTGTTTCCATTGGATTGCCCAAGATTATTTAATCCTCTTTACAGGATTATAATAGGTGTACTCCATCACACCTAGTTTATGCAGAGCTGAGATTTGCAGGGGGGAACAGGCTCCTGTAAGTTGTCCGCTGTCCTCCATGTACGTGCTGTGACGTGAGGACGCTCTCTAAATAGCCATGTGTGAAGTTCAAATACACACATAATTAACTCATACAGATTGGACTCTTTGGACTTATTTATAGAATTTCAGACTGTCGTTTTTGCTCCCCAGCCCTGAAATTCTTTGTGTGTATGATATATACATACATACATATTCATACATCACACACACACATATATACACACACGTGTGTGTGTGTGCGCGCGCGCGCGTGATGTCTGTGTATGTGTGTGAATGCGCATGAGCATCCGTGTGGAGAGGCGAGAGGAGGCTGTTAAGGACCTTCCTCTATCACTTTCCATCCTGTCCCTCTGAGGAGCAGCCCCTCACGAGTGTGGAGCTCTTTTTTCTTTTACTAAGCTGGCATCCAGCAGGCTCCAGTGATCTTGTGTAGGGTTAGAGGCATGAGAGGGATAATATTCAGATTTTGTGTTGATGTTGGAATCTGATATCTGGCCTTTATTCTTGGGCAGCAAACACTGTTAACTGTTAAAGACATCTCTTCACCTCCAAATTGTTATTTTAAAATATCTTGTGTGTTTGTGTGCTGTGTGTGTGTGTGCTGTGTGTGTGTGTGTGTGTGTGTGTGTGTGTGTGTGTGTGTGCTGTGTGGTGTACTACATGTGCACAAGTGCCTGTGGGGGCCAGAAGAGGATGATGGGCCCCTTGAAGCCGGAGTTATATAGTCCACTGTGAGCCACCCGTGGTGGATGCTGGGAATTCAGTTGCACTGTGCTCTTCTGGAACAGTAGCAAGCTGTCTACCCACTGGGCCCCTCACCCCCAGTAGTTGTTCCAGAGTCTCAGGAGCAATCTAAATAGAATATTTGATTCTATTTCCTCTGAAACTGGAAGGTCTTTTAAAGGCAGTTGTCACACCCTCAATTCACTAAGCGCATGATCAATTGTCCTGTAGGAGGCGAAGATGGAGTCCCGCTTTTTGTGTGTGTGTGTGTGTGTGTGTGTGTGTGTGTGTGTGTGTGTCTCCACCCTGTTCAGCCCACAGATGACCTCACCTTGCCCCTCCCTGGGCTTCTCTCTAGCTTGACAATGATCTAGGAAAGGATCCAAGGGCCACTTCTGCAAGCAAGCGCTTGCTTATCTACAGGTGTTTACTATCTCCAGGGACGCACAGCTGCTCCCTCACCCCAGGTGCTCCCATCTCCACGCTGCAGGTTGGTACCTGTTTCCCATCTCAGCTCTGCGTTTCCCAGGGACGCCACCATTGTGCTACATTGCCTTAAGAGCCTTGGTGGTCAACGGAATAAACCTGAAATTCTCAAATCTTGGTGAAACTATTCTCTAGCTGGCAACTTTGAGTACATCTGTGAGACTCACGGGCCTCAGTTTTCTCAACTGTAAAAAACGGATAAAGGTCACCATTGGCCTTTAATGTTGTGAGGACAGCAGGGAGGTTTTAAGACCTGTCCTTAATTGAGTACATGGGAACACTTAGACGCTTTTAAAAGATGCCACCCGTGTGCCCACCCCTATGCTGACCCAACCCAACAGTGGGTATAGCGAGGAGCCTGGGTGTGGTTGTCTTTTTTTTTTTTTTTAACCTCCCCAGGTGCTTGCTCAGCCAAGATTGAGAAGCCAAGATGAAGAACCTCTGCTCTAACTTGCCTCTGGAAACTATGAGTATACCTGGCACTCCCCACACCCAGCTCCTCTTTTGGTCCCCTGGGCAGGTTGCCTGCAAAAGGGCGGTAAGAAACTAGGGGTGAGCATTCGGCTGCAGGGCTCTCCACTAGAGGGAGGCCTCTAGGTGGGCCAAATAAAAGTTTGAATCACTTTGGGAATGGGGGGTGGGGGCGGGGGGGGGGGTGTTGGTTTGGTGCCCTATAGCCCAGGCCCACTTGGAGACAGGTTTGTGTCTGGTGGTTTTGTTTTGTTTTTTTAACTATTCCCAGAGCTCTGTCTTCACATCCAGGCTGACGTTCCAGTCAAGCAGGCATTGACTGTAGGTGCCCCGAAGGAGCCATATTTAGCTGCATTGTTGGAGCCTTGTATCATGACAGTCTGGCAGAAGTGCTGGTGATTTTAATTCGCCCATTCAGTCACCCCACAAGTGAGTTCTTGGGTGCTCCACATTCTTGTGGGACTTGGAGGAACATACTACACAGGCCTGGGCCTTTTAAGGGAGGTGAGGTGAGATGTAGCTATGAGCAAGCATATACAGAGGAGGCCAAGCATCTGCTTATGGTGTCCAGGGCTAGGAGACTGCACAGCAGCAGTGGAGACTTGGGGAAGGGGCACTAGAGGTGGGACAGCTTTTAGCAGGCACAGGGCATTCTCGGCAGGGTTCGGTGTGAGTAAAAGGAAACACCTTAGGGGAGGGGGCTTTGCAGGATGGGATCAGTGAGGCCCAGGGTGAAATATACTGTGGGGTGACAAAGGAATTTGGAATTCTTAAATCTTGACAAAGCCCTTCCCTGGCTCTATAACCTTGTGCAGGCCGGTGATACCCGTGTGCCTCACTTTACTCAAATCTAAACTAAGGGATGGGAATCATTGCTGCCTTGACTTTGTGAAGAGAATATGAGCAAAGAGACGAGCTGGGGCAGGGTGTGGCCAGCAGCGCGCACTGCATGCTTTCGGAACTCTGAGATGAGCTGCCCACTGCAAGACCTGAGTTCAGTCCTTAGGACTCATATGACAGGAGGAGAGAGCTGGCTCCTGCAGGTGTTCCTGTGAGCTCGACTCCTGCAATATAGGGCACGCACATGTACGCACACACATACGGTGGACCCAAAATAAATAAACAAAAATGTAATGATGTGTAAGCCGATTAAGCAAGAAGCATATCAATAGCAAATCTACATTTCTCCTCTTTCTGACAAAATACACAACAGAAACAGTGTAAGTGACCAAAGATGGCTTTGGGCTCAGGGCTTTAGAGGGCAGGACTTTATTATGGAGGGGAAGACTGTGTCAAGTGACAGGAGCCGAAAGCAGCATCAGACAGCAGAGAGTGCAGCGGGGAAACATGGCTGTGTAAACCTTCAAAGGACTGTCCCTAAAGTCTTCCCTCCTCAAGGCTCCACAACTTTCAAAATAACTCTAGAAGCAGAAGACTGGGGTTCAGAGCAGTGGCTTTGGTGGAAAGCCTCGATTCAAGCCATTGCATAAAACCCGGAAGCTCCTGTGTGCTGGGTAAATGTTCTGTCATTGAGCTACATCAGCCTCAGATGAAGCCTTAAATTTTTGGTACAATATTTATTTATTTCGTGTGTGTGTGTGTGTGTGTGTGTGTGTGTGAACATGTGTGCCACAGTGCTCGTGTGAAGGTCTGAGAACAACTTGGAGGTGTCAGTAGTTTTCGCTTTCTGTGTGGGCCCTGGGCATCTAAGGCGGGTAGTTAGGGTTGACAAGTAAGCATCCTTATCCACGGAGCAGTGTTTCTGGCCCTCCAATAAGGTTTTTAATCAGAGGTGTGTGGTCACGTGTGCGCTTTAGGGAAAGGGTGCAAAATGAGTCAGTAGTGAGTGGCGTGAATGAGATCACTTGAGTCTGAGCAGATGCACACCCCCTGGAGGCTAGAGGAAGTGAACCTGAGCACGGAGCTAGCCCAGGAGGGCGGAGCTAGCCCAGGAGGGCGGAGCTAGCCCAGGAGGGCCTGCCTTAGTAATCTGCGGCTGTGCCAGCTGAGAACTGAGTCAGAGGAAAAGGCTTCTAGGAATGGGCTGGATCAGTAATCCTCTCAACAGGAGCCTCTGGAGTTTGGGAGGAGGGGAGTGTGAACTAGGCACTGCGGGGGACTAGGTGGAACCTCACCCCTACACCCTCCCCAGGCCAGGCCAGATGTTCCCACTGCTGTTTGCTGGCCTGGTGGCTAACATGAGGCCATCTGGTCTCTTGCCTCATCCGATGGTGAAACCTCATTAGGGTTCTTAGAACCCTGTAGCTACGGAGGAGAAGCCAACGAGTCTCTTGCTCAGCTTTTTGATGCGAACAGGCCAGAATGTGCTGTTTCTAACTCTTTGAGTCAAGACCAGGATTTCCCTGGTGCCGGGACAGTGTTGGCCTGAAGCTCGGAGTGTGGGAGGTACATGCTCCTTGTACTCAGCACAGGGCATCTGGCTGTCAGGACCAGCCTGCCTCATCTCTCCCTGCAAAGCCAGGGCTTTCCACCTCCCCGTTGCATCCTACCCAAGACAAGTTCTGAAATCCACACGTTCTCACTTCCCTAAGCTAACATCCTTAGAGAAAAAAAAAGGGGGGATTTTCTAAGATACTACTAGTAGTTGTCCTGTGGCAGGCTGGCCGAGGACAGCTAAAATGATGGAGCTTTCCTAAACATGGGGACTGAAAGGTATGGCCAGCCCAGAGAGGCGAGTCCTGGGTGGGCAAGGCGGTGAGCTTTCCCCTCACCTCCTCTACTTCTTTTCTTTCCTCATCAAAGGCTCACCACTACCATTTAAAGATGGCCACCCTGGTCTGCCAAGGAAAGTGCTAGGGATGCAGGAAAAGCTGTCCACGGAGGAGCTGGACACAGTTCAAATGACTGGAGCGAGGGAAAGCTATGAAGATAAAAGTTTCAAACTGGCACTGCTGCCCGGCTGTTGGAGACTAGGTGGTTCCAGGCTGGAATCTCAAACTTGTTATATAGCCAAGGATGACTCTGAGCGCCCCACCTCTGCCTCGTAAGTGCCGGGATTAATGTACCAATATGCCTAGTTTACGCAGTACTGAGGATTGAACCCAGGACCTCATGCATACTAGGCAAGCACTCTAGCAACTGAACTATATACCCTACCACCTTGGCTGGCTCTTAAAGCATCCAGTAACTTTAGAGACAATTGGGCATGGTGGACTTAGGGGAGTCTGGCATTTCTTGGAGATTTGGGGCTACATTGTACTTGATTTCTATCCAGTCTCTCTTGGGGAAGTAGACCAGGCAGAATAGTGGTGACTTTGAGAAGAGCCTCTGGTTGTGTGTAGTTGGGACCGGGTTCCGCTGCCTTTAAGCTGCCTAATCCTTTCTTCAAGCTCCTTGAAATTCAAGTCTGAAATTACGATCATTAATGGTATCTGGAGGGCTTGTAAAAGATGTGCCTCCTGTCCAGTGTGATTATCAGGGCGGGTTTGTACCTAGCAGCTCAGCCACACCCTTCTGGGTTGGTCCTGTTGGGGAGAGGCCAGCCGTTCTGACACTCTGAGGACTCTCAGCCAGGCTGGTTCAGAGCACTGTGAGCTAAATCATCAGGAAGAGAGGTGGGGCGTTCCCCACTGCCTCAGCTTCTCTGTTTTAACTAGCCTCATCTCCAAGCTCCTTCTTATCTTACAGAGTTCAGCATAATTGCCAGCCCCTCAGAGAGGCCAAACAGACTTTCTAATAAGAGGTGTCATCTTTTATCACAAGTCCTTACTTGACTCTGCCAGGGCATCTTTCTCACTCTGCCTTTGTTGTTGTTGTTGTTTTCTTGTTTCTCACTGACTATCACGCCCACTAACAGGTAAGCAATGACAGATGGTCTTGCTCACTCAGCTTATCCCAGCACCAGAGTCTGCGCTGTATGACAAACAACTTGGAAATCCCCTTTTCTCTCTGGCACAAGTGATTCTTCTCAGTCTGTCCAGAGAAGAACGACAAGCAGACCTACTGTGCGCGCAGCAGTGGAGATACTGAGAAGGTAGTCAGCCCCGCATGGAGAAGACCTGCACCACAGCAGTGGGCCTGACTGAAGCGCTGCCTTTGGATGCAATTCCGACCTGCTGCTCCCAGGAGTCTGCAGGCTAAAACTAGGGACATTTGTGGAACCTTCTGGGTGCTGTATTCTAGGTCAGCTGAAGGACAGGGCATTGTGGTCCTCTTAGGAGCAGGACAGGTAGGAGGGAACATGCAGAGGAGATTCAAGCCATGCTGTGGGGGAACTCAAACCTTCTTCCTTCTTCCAAGGTTCATGCATTATTTTCAAAAGCCTTGTTTTGTGAGAAATAATGAGTTTGCTCTAGTTCTCAACACTGGGCAGCTGGGTATTTGTAGCCATCGTAGTGCGCAGGCATGCTCCTCTTCGTGACTGACAGATGCTAGAGTGGGAATTTTGTAACTGAATGTGATGGGTTCCCCTCTTAAGGAATTCAAAGTCAAAGGTATGCCCAGTCAAGAAAGGTAGAGAGTCATTTATTCCCTGGAGCAGGGAAATAAAGCTTGGGGCTTATTTCCAAAGCACTTTTCTCTTCTACCCCATCATGTAGGCTAGGCTGTCCTCATGTGTTTTCATGCATATTCTGGAAATCCAAATTCCTTCTTTTTCTCCTCTTCCTCCTCCTCCTCCTCTTCCTCTTCCTCCTCCTCTTCCTCTTCTTCTTTTTTCTTTTCGTTCCAGTCCTCACACGTGCACTGCAATAACTCTACTTACTGATTCACTAGCTATCCTTGCCTTTTAAAGGGCCCATTGCACGCCCATATTGGGGCCATGCTTCTTGTACAGGTCCTTTGGGGCATAAACTATATCCAAACCACAGTAGAAAGTAGAGCAGCAGGGCTGGAGATATGGTCTAGTGGATAAGAGCACTGGATGCTCTTCTAGGGGACTTGGGTTCAATTCCCAGCACTCATATAGCAGCTCACTCTCCAGTTCCAGGGGACCTGGAGAAACACCAGTACACACACACACACACACACACACACACACACACACACACACACACACACACAAAGGAAAGTAGGGCAGCAACTTTCTGCATCCAAATAGAATCCTAACCTGAGCTGATGGAAACTTTTCACTTATGGGAGGCTGGGTGGAGCTGGTCACCTCCATTGGGGCTGCTTTGCTTCTTTCTCTGGGTTTTCCATGAGGCAGAAGGGGATTTCCTATCAGGAACCACCATGGTATCTGTCTCAGCCAGCAGGAGGGGATTTTGAAAACAGGGTCTTTTATCTCTCTCAAAACACAATGCTGGTTTCTTGTTCTATGGGCTGGCTGTGGAAAAAAAAATAAAGGTCATTTAAAACACGCACTTGTAGAGTGGGGAACTGTGGTTTTGCGTGAGTTACAATTATTGCAGAGAAGTGCCAAGAGCAGCCGGGAAGGAGATGTGCCGTGCACAATCAAGATGGCAGCCCTGCAAAGGACTGTGTGCGGGGTTGTTTGAATCCAGTGTTCTCCAAAACCGGGGCCGTGTTTCCCTGGTGGCCCCTAGGATGATATGAGAGCTCACCTCACGTGGGCAAACAGAAAAGAGGAGCTCGGACCAGCAAACATGGCCAGAGCTCATTAGGCTGATGCTGCTCCCTGTGGCCTATTGTTGCTCTTTCCTTTTACTCTTAGCAAAGGAAGCTGGCTTTTCACCTACAACAATGACATAAAGTGCTTATTTGAAATACACTTCTTAAAAACGGGAAGTGTAGATTTAAAAATGTCAAGGAGATAATGTATTTTAAATGTGTAAGCGTGGTTGTGCTGGTCCAATAAATGAGCTTTTGAAAATAACCCTAATCTCTCATGCTACCGAGAAAGGTCAAGGCCATGGTCACAGAACAAGGGCTGGTCATGCCTGGCCTGGAGAGATCATAGGAGAGACAGGATGTGAGTGAAGTAGAGTAGCTAAGGCCATGAGCCCCCCCTTCTGATCTTGGCCCTGCACATTGTACCCCAGCTTAGCTTCCCTCACATCCCCAGGGAGGTGGTCCCTTGAATGGGGGCCCAGCACCGCTTGCTTCACACTCATTGCTCAAATCCAGGCAAGAAGTCACGATCTGCATCCCAGGTGCAATTCTGGCCCCAGTCACAGAAGGGACTTGCCTGAAGCTTCATTTCACCAACGCTTTCCCAGAACTCCTTGAGGCCTCCAAATTGCTTTCTTTGCTCCTCAAGAAAAGTGTAGGAGGCCACTTTTTAATCTGCTACCTACAGTTTCTCATCAGACCCAAGGGGAAGCAGGGACAAAGGGAAAACTTTGGGGGCTTGACACAGTTTGGCCTGAATAAAAGGGGAGAAGGGCTTTTTGGCCTTGAGGTCCAGGGAAATTTGACTTGGAAGAACAATTTAACAAGAAGAAGAAGCTAAAGTAGATGTCCAACACATCTCAACAGCAACTGAGTCATCAGGTCATATGTGTCAGTTCTGCAGCCAGGTGACAGGACTAAATGTGTGCTAGAAGTCTTATTATGCCTTAGAAGTCACTCAAGATGGACATTTCTGATGGAGGTGACTGGGGCTGGGGTTCGTCTCACTCAGTAAAATGCTGGCCATGTAAGTAGGAGGACCCAAGTACAATTCCTAGCAACTATGCAGGTAAAAGGCTAGGTGTGACAATGTGCACATGTCACCCATCCTGGAAATGTAGACCAGTGGCTGCCTGGGGCACCAGATCCCAGGGAGAGACCCTGTGTCAAAAAACAAGGTAGGGAGCTACTGAGGAAAAATGCCTATGGTTGGTTATTGGTTACACACACACACACAGAGTCTCTCTCTCTCTCTCTCTCTCTCTCTCTCTCTCTCTCTCTCTCTCTCTCTCTCTCTCTCCCTCCCTCCCCCCCCATGTGAAGAGTTGGAGGCTAGTTATGGGCTAGTTATGTAAATTGTTGGGGTTTTGCAACAGTAGCCACTGACCACCTCATGCCAAGACGAGCACCAAGTAGGGCCTTGAAAAGACTGACATGATACTGTTGGGTCATGCCCAGGGAAATTTGTTTCTACCTTCTAGAGTAAACACTTAGTGGGGCGCTTAGTTTTAACTGACAACTTGATACAGCCTAGAATAACCTGGGAACAGAGTCTCCAGAGATAAATTCCAGACCAGGTTGGTCTGTGGAAGTGTCTGTGGTAGATTGTCATGATGATGATGATGATGACGACAATGACAACAACAATAATTTTGGTTTTTTGAACCATGGATGCCCTAGAACTCTCTCTGTAGATCAGGCTGGCCTTGAACTCACATACATCTGCCTGCCTCTGTATTCTTCATATTAGGGTTAAAGGCTTGAGCCCTTACCCAGCCAGCTGTCTTGATTAGTTTAATTGATATGGGAAAACTACCCCCTGCAACCAGAAGGTACCAGTTCCACTTTTGGGACTTGGACTTTATAAGAGTTGAGAAAGCCAGTTGAGTACTAAGGATGCGTTCATTTATTTAATCTCTGCATTTTGGATGTGATGTGACAATATTCCTTGAGTTCCCCACAATTACAGAGGAGTGCTGCTTTTTGTCAGGTTATGTTATCACAGGCGCAGAAATGAAACTGGGATGCATGGCTTAGTCTGGAGGGAGTAGAGGCTGATGACTGGGGACTTTAGGACCTGAGGATGAATGTCAAAGGGGCCCTAGAGAGAAGATCCCCTCCAGTTTTCCCACATGGCCATGTGGCTGTCACTTGCCTGGCTGAAAAAAAAAAGCTTTATATTGTTGCTGTGCATTGAGGGTTAGGAGGACCAGAGTGCTGTGTTTGGAGAGAGGCAGCAGCAAAGAAGCAGAGAGGGAGACCGAGAGAAGGCAGAGGCCAGGGAGAAAGAAGGTGGAAGGAAAAGGTTGCTGGAATAGGTAGCTTCGGTCATCACCTTGACACACAGTTAAGGAACTGCCTCCATCAGATTGGCCTGTACTATGTCTGCAGGGCATTTTCTCAGTTGCTAATTGATGTGGGAGGACCCAGCACTCTATGGGTCATGCCATGCCTGGGCAGGTGGGCTTGGGAGTGTATAAGGTAGACAGACAGAGCAAGTCAGTAAGCAACATCCTCCGTATCCTCCACTTCAGCTCCTGGCTTGAGTTCCTGCCCTGACTTCCTTTCAGGATGGACTATAGACTGTATGCTGAACTAGACCCTTTGCTCTACAGGTTGCCTTGGTCATGGCATCTAACACAGCAACAGAAAACAGACCAGGGACATCTGCTCAGCAGTAACTGAAGGTGGAACCACTTCCCCTCAGGAGCCCTATGTACAAGGACAAACTGACTCCCTACAGCATCTGCTCCCATTATAACGTGAAGATAGACAGAGAATGATTGGGAAATTTTAGATCAGGTTAATTGCCTGTGTCCCCTGAGACATAAGATTTGGCTACAGTGGATTTGGGCCTCAGGCTTAGGCCACCAACAACACCTAGTGAATATGTATGTGGTCTGTTCCTCTTTTTTTGGACCTCAGGAGACTAGGCCTCTGTGTCTTGTCCTTAATTTTATTTTGTTTTTTGTTTGTTTCCTCTGGTTTAGCCTGGATATTAGGGGACTGATGGTCTGGCTTTCTACATTTCTGCTACCACCATGTACAGTCTGGGGTGGTCTTTAGGATATGGATTGTTAGTACACACACACACACACACACACACACACACACACACACACACACACATTAACCAACATCATGAAAGCTTCATGGCTTAAAGCAATAATAAACACACGCTATCTGCTTCTCTAAAGGAACTTAGAATGGTTCCACTTTAACAGCTTCCATGAGTGGCAGCTGAGGCAGCAGTGGGTGGGGCGATATCGTCTGAAGGCTTGACTGGGCCTCCTCACTGGCTATCTGCTGTTGGTCTTGGTTTCTCTTGGCATAGACCCTTCCATAGAGCAGCTTGAATGTCTTCATGACTTGATTTCCTTCAAAGTAGAGAATTAAAGCAAGAAGTGGCAACATTTTTTTTTTTTAATGACCTGATCTCAGGAATCACACTGTTACTTCACTACATGCTGCTGGTCTTATTCCAATGCATTAGCTGCAATGCATTGTGGGGATGTGTAAGTCTCTGGAGATGGGATTCTTGGGGGCCATTATGAAGCTTGGCTACATAGGCTCATCTCACGTATCAAAGGGAAAGTCTCTGATAAGCTTGGTCTTTATGATATAAACGCCTGTTAAGCACAGCTTAAGCCATGCAGCAGCCTTCGTGGTTTGTTCAGGGAACAACTAGTTATAATTACAAATAAGATGCCACACACCAGATATGATATGGAGAGATTTATTTAGGAAGAGGAGTTAGACAAAGAGACAGGGGGTGGGGGGTGGGGGGTGGGGAAGAGAGAGAGAGAGAGAGAGAGAGAGAGAGAGAGAGAGAGAGAGAGAGAGCACCTCTTAGAGAGAGTGCTTGGGGTGGGGGGGTGGGGAGAGAGAAAGAGGGGGACATGGTGGCAGGTTGGCCCTTTTATAGTCTGGCACACACCTGGCAGCCATTAGTGATGATATCATAGGTTGCTAAGCAACCTAGAGGCAGGCTAGTGGAGCTACCTACATGCTAACAACGACTCTGAAAGTATTCTCTATGCCGGGAAGAATATTAATCGAGAGATTCAGAAAGACCTGTAAACTTGTAGACTAGTAGAAGCAATGCCTAACCTGAAAAGTAAGACCACAGGAGTAACAGTGGAGACCCTGGCGGGTGGAGAAGAGACCAGCCAGCATAGGCAGTGCCCAGCTCTGCCGAGCACTCAGGGATGGCTGCTTCAAAAGAGCAAGATCCAAGCTGTGTGCTGAGGGATGGGCAGGAGATCAGAGGACAGTGGGAAGGGGAGAAGCAGCATGGATGGCTTTCCAGGCTGGAGCAACAGAATGAGGAAAAACTATAGGCCTGTTACCACCCTGAGCCTTGCCGGAGTTCCCAGTCTCTGACTCTGGAACCATCTCAAACTATACATTTCTCATCCTGTGGAGCCGGCAGCTGCTCTTGTCTGTTATGGCAAACAAGAGATTCATCGACGAGTTCCAGAGCGATTCCACTGTGCTGGATCTGCCTGTCATGTTAGAACAAAAGAGAATGACAGAAACAGTTTCCACTGTGGAAATGACTGTCTCATGCTCCTTGGCTAGAGGCAACATCCCCACTCACTCTCAGGGAGGGAGTGCATATATGTGTATTTATAGGTATTATTTTTCCTTTGTTTTGGAAGAGGCCTCTACCTGCTGGGCTCAGTGGAGGTCTAAAATGAACATGTGGAACTCACGTGCCTGCTGGGACCAGAAAGTTTAAAAGATGTTTTTGGGTTTCAGCTACCACAGAAATGCAATTCTACATGCTTTTGACTGGATGGAAAACATATCATTCTGCATTCTCCTTTTAATATTCTGCTCTGTGTGGCCTTAGCTTCCTTTAGGGCAGTGACTCCACTAAAACCTCTTCCTCCTGTCCTGTGTACTGAGGGCACTTAACACACACTTGAGATGAGAGAACAGGGGAAACAAAGGCAGGCCAGGCTCTGCCCCACGCCTGCTTCCCTGTTGCCTTGAGTCAGCCTAGCTTCACCTGCCTCCCCTTTGCTTCGCTCACATTGCTCTCCAATCCTTTACTCTTCACGGAGTATCCTTGGCCCCAGGGCGGAGAGCTGAGGAGCTGAGGGCTGAGCTCATACCTGGCAGCTCCCCAGGATAGACTTGGCCAGGCCTGCGCCTTGGGTGGGAAGATGCGGGGACCAGCAGGCCTAGACTCCATGCCTGGCAGAGGTAAACAACGTTAGATAACAACATTTTTTTTTTCCAGCCCCAAAGCACTTTCCAGGTGTGCTGAGAGGCCTGATCTGGATGCCAACCTCCCAAGTCACGTTCAACTGACAGATGAGGTTTGAGGTGCAGAGAGAGAGAGAGAGAGAGAGAGAGAGAGAGAGAGAGAGAGAGAGAGAGAGAGAGAGAGAGATATGCTTTCAACCACAGACAAGCCTGCCAATCGCTCATGACCTCACCAGGCAGGGCCCCCTATGGTGGGAGAGGGCTGGGCTGCTGATCTAGTCCCATCCCAGAGGGTGCCTGGTGACCTCAGTGAGATGGCTGCCTCCCTCTCCCCTCCCAGGCAGAGAAGGGCAAAAACAAGACATAAAAACTGACAGAGCAAGTGAGCCACCAACAGCCCTACTCCCTTGAGATTGCACTTGCGCTGGAGGCTGAAAGGGGTGTCCTTGCCCCAAATGGGGAGCTGTTCCAAGACTCAGGAAACCCGTCTCCCCTGGACCCTGGCTGTTCTGCCTTCTGCCTTGAAGAACAAGTCCAGTTACACATCTTTACACGGAAGGAATCCAGTACCTGCTGCCTGGCAGTTCTTCCGAATGCTGTGCTTTGCCTGGGTTAGGCCCAGGACTCCTGACCCTCAGATTCTCTCAGGAGCCACGGGACAGTGAAGGCTGTGACTGGACATGCAGAAGGACAAGCTCAGATCACCTTGCTGGGCACTGCCATTCAGTTTCTACAGAGCTTGTATAGTGTTGTTACAGCATGCGGATAATAGTTGTAGAAAAATACAGACATGGTTTTTGAGTCTGGGTCATTTATTTTGTACTAGGCAGACTATCTTTTGGGGGCAGAGGAGGTGGCTCAGTGGATAAAATGTTCATTGTACAAGTATGAAGACATGAGTTCGAGCCCCCATCACTCAAGTAAAGGCAGTGGTGGTGCATGTCTGTAATCCCTGAGCTGGGGGCAGGGACAGGTGATACACGGGCCTTGCTAGCCAGCCAGACCAGCAAGTCAGTGAGCCTCGGGGTCAATGAAAGACCATTTCTTAGAAAATAAGGTGGAAGAATAGAGGGAAGACAGTCAGCACTGATCTCTGGGCGCGCACACACACACACACACACACACACACACACACACACACACACACACACACTTTGAAAGTGTTAGTGTGTTCACTTTTTTCACTCCTGCCACGCGAGGTACCCATTCATATTCCCACGTGGAGGCATCACGAAGGCAAATAGCATCCCTCCCAAGCAGCAGATGTGCTTGCACCTTGTGAGCAGCCTCCAGAATACTAAAGCAAATTTGTGTTCTTTCTAAATTATCCAGACTCTGGAATTTTGAACAGAAATTTGTACAGTGCAAATGAGTTAAGTAAAGATAAAAGCCATAAGGCATCTAGATCAGCACTTTAAAAAAAAGAAAAGAAAAGAAAAGAAAAGGTTAGCAAGATAAGAAAGCACAGGTAGAAACAGGCATTGTATGATAACAGGAGACCAAAGCCAACTGGGAAAGGTCGCTGATTAATTTTAGTCATGACACTCAGAAGAGGCTCTGAGACTGTGGAGACAATAGAGCGGTTGCTTGTGGGGAAAAGGGGGTGGGGTGGGGTACTAAGCCGAGAGTGGGCTGTGGGACAGTGACAGTGTTCAACAGAATTCCTTTGGTTTCCATGACTCGGTGGTCGAACATCTCGAATTTGTCAAAGCGCATGGAATGCTCTTCGATGAATTACTCTCCTGTAAGCCAAGACTCTAGGTAATGATGAAATAAGATAAATTGGAGTAAAGTGTGAAAGCAAACACCCCTCCATGGTGCCAAGGAGGCTGTGCACATGTGGGCAGGTCTCTCTCTCTCTCTCTCTCTCTCCCTCTCTCTCTCTCTCTCTCTCTCTCTCTGTGTGTGTGTGTGTGTGTGTGTGTGTGTGTGTGTATAGGCCACAAGTCAAATTCGTTGAGTGTTGTCTTGCAGGAACAGTTCACTTTTTTCACCAGGTCAGCAGTTAGGCTAGGCTGGCCAGCAAGCATCACGGATCCTCCTGTCTCCTCCTCCCCGGTGATGAACCAGTGCACACCCCCACACCTGGGCACTGGAGACAGGAACTCAGGTGCTTACACTCACATGACAGGCACCTTTTTTTATCTGAGCTATCCTCTCAAACTCATAGTATAAGCTTTTTCCTTTCCTTTTCTTTTCTTTCTTTCCTTTTCTTTTTTTTAATTTAAAAACTCCGTGTATGTAGCCCTTGGGTGAGTGGGCTCTCTCCTTCCCCCCTGTCCATCTCAGGGATGAAATTCAGGTCATTGAGCTTGGCAGCAGCTTTGCCCACTGAGCCAGCTCACTGGCCCACAGGCTTTTAAGTAATGACCTGACTCACCTTGTGAAGGCCTTTTTCTTTTTCTTTTTTCTTTTTTCTTTTTTTTTTCCAGAGCTGAGGACCGAACCCAGGGCCTTGCACTTGCTAGGCAAGCACTCTACCACTGAGCTAAATTCCCAACCCCAAAGGCCTTTTTAAAAATGCTATCAAATTTGCCATTAAGTTTCAGCATATGAACACCAGGAGATAAGTTCACAAAAGGGGCCAAGAAAAGGCACTGAGGAGGAAGGCAAACTCAAGAGAATACTCAGGAACAAAGGACAAAAAGAAAGTTTTTCACGAGGGAGCAAGGTCTATGTTGCTGGGAGACTGGAGACTTGGGACATTTGCTTGGTACAGAGGAGAGCCCAGAACGAAAGGGGAGCGTGGTAAAGACTCTGCCCAGCAGGACAGGCTCGGGAGAGCGCAGGGTCTGGAGGGGAGACCAGACCAGGCAGCATAACTTTGTGGCCTGATCTCTAGACAGTTTGGTTTCTACCCATGGCCAGTGTGTAATGGGACCAGGAAACCTTACCTTAGCAGGCTTGTTGACTGACAGGGAAAGATCCTCGGTACCAGTCAAGTGGGAGAGGGCAGTGTCTTACTGAAATCCTCAATGTTTACCTACAAATAAGGTTAGTGCACTGTAACTGGTTGATGTTTCTTAAGTCTCCGATTTCCTGTCTATTATTTCCCCCTCTTACCTACCTGCTCCATCTCTATTCTGTTGAACTCTGTTTTAGCTTTCTGGGGACTCAACTCTGGCTCAGCCTGAGCAGGACTGTTTAGATGCAGCAGCGCTGTTTGCCTGTGCCACATCCTTTAGGTAGGTGCGACATTGAGGTCCTTATTCATGAAGGTTACCGGATGATGGATGACATGAGGTATTCCTTCTTCACATAACAATAGGCTCCGCTCTGCAAAGTCTTCCTGTCTTTACCCACTGGTTACCCTGAGTGGTCAGTTTGTATAGGAAAAGGCAGGAGAGAGAAGCCCCATTCTTTATTTTTTACTAAACAGTTCTGAAACCAATACATTGCTCCATCGAAATATTCAATAGGGAATAAAATGTCTAATTGAAAGTTACATTTATTTGTGTGTGTCTGAGCGCATGTGTGTGTACGTGTGCGTGTTGAACACACGTGACATGGTGCATATGTAGAGGAGGTCGGATGACAGCTTGTGGGATTCAGTTCTCTCCTTGCACCATGTGGGGTTAAGAGATTAAATCTCAGGTTGCTGTGCTTGGAGGCAGGTCCTTCTCTACCCACTGAGCCATTTCTATGGCCCAGAATTCATTTAAAAAATATTTACTTTGGTTTATGTGCATTATTGTGAAGGTGTCAGATCCCTTCGATCTGGAGTTACACAGTTGTGAGCTGCCATGTGGGCACTGGGAATTGAACCCAGGTCCTTTGGAAGAGCAGACAGTGCTCTTAACCACTGAACCATCTCTCCAGCCCCTAGAATTCATTAAAAAAAAAAATCATGAAGCTATAGACTTTGACATGTTATAATTCATTGTAGTAATTTTATCCTAATACTCAGTTGTTTTAGGGTCTTTTAAGTCAGTTCCTGCTCTCCGTGACAGTTCCTGCTCTTGTTACTGGACTCGGGGAGAAAAGCAGGCTTTCTTCAGATCCACATCTGCCACTGGCTGCACAGCCCCTCAGCAAAAGCAGAGCGAGGACATTTTGACAATCCTCAGCCAAGCTTTCTGAAGCTAGGCCTGTGGTTTCAAGTTCAGTTTTACAAACTAAGAAAAATATATTTTCATATTTATGTTATCTTAGAGAAAATTACACCCAGGATAGTCAAATAAATGACTTAGACAGCCAGGTTTGACTGTGTAAGTTGACAAGATTTCAAACAATTCTTTGTAAAGTGAGGGTAGGGCAATGCTTTGAGAGCCCACAGGAAAAGCAAATCCTTACTCTGTAGGTTGCCAGTTCTATCAGGACAGACACGGGCATTTTGGAACTTGAGTTTGGAGGGATGTGGGGGATGTCCTCAGCTATTAAGATGTGTGGTTGTGTCCTTGTGCTCCTCTTCTTCCTGGGGGAAGGGCCCATGAGTGATTTTAAGTATCCCCGCGTGAGTAAGTAGCCTTAGGTGCTGGCTAGCTCCTGGACACAAACTAGTCACCTGGGAAGAGGGAACCTCATTTGGAGAACTGCCTCCATCAGGTGAGCCTGTGAGGGCATCTTCTGATTAATGATTGATGTAGGAGAGCCCAGGCCACGGCTGGTGATGCCACCTGAGCAGGTGACCCTCGGTTGTATAAGAACGCAGGGTGAACAAGCCAGCCTAAGCAGCATCCCTCCATGGCTGGCTTCAGTTCCTGCCTCCGGGCTCCTGGTTTCCTGTGATGGAAGTAGCCCCACGCTGCTTTTGATGATGGTGCTGATCATAGAGGCAGAGAAACAAGCTAGAACGCCATGCGCACACGAGGTCTGTGCTGTGTGGTTGATTGCTTAGATGTGTGGAAGTTAAGGCTCTGCATTGACAAGTTTTTTCCCTTACCTCACTGTGTGCACACGCCCTGGCAGAGCACTGAGCCCCTGGAAGAGTTTATGCTTACAGCTACTGGAAGTCACTGGAAGTAGCTAAGGAATCAGACCCCCAGGCAATATGCAGGATGGATATGGACTAAGATACTACTTATCATTCATGTACAGGGATTGGCTAGATCACCACAGTATCAGCATTACCAGGAGGGGACATTTGAAAACACACACGATCAGGGCTGGGAATGGTGCATGCACTGTAGCCCCAGCATTTGCGAGGCAGAGGCAAGAGGACCAACCACAAACTTGAAAGCAGCAAGGGCTACAGAGTGAGTTCTTAGCCAGCCAGGGACACTTGAAAGAAAGACTGTCTCAGAAAACCATTAGATACACTGGGATGAAATGGCCTTATGCAAGCATAAAAATTCACAGTCAGCCCTCTGTTTCTTTCCAGCATCTAGAAATAGTGAAACTGTGTGAGTGAGGCCCAGGCACTTCTGTTGTTGATTTTTTTAAGGCATTCCTGATTGATGGTGATGCCCAAACATGCCTGAGATCTGACACTATGTCACAGAACGCTGTCTAACAGAAGTCCCCTCCTGAAGGCACTCATCTCACGTTGTTCTTACTGTCTGTTTTCTCCCCTGAGGGAACCAAAGCAAGACACTTTTAGATAAAACATCATCCCATTTACAACATCGGAACCACTTGCTTGTATAACTCTGGAAGCTGAACAGGGCCACTCTGACAGGAACTAACCTCCATGCAATACCCTCAGATGGGATCAGTGTATGCACTTGCATGTTGCAGCTCACACCACAGCTTTAAGGGACACTTCTGAATTTGAGTTTCCAAACCAAGGAGGTTGAGATATCTACCTCAGAAGCTGGGATTAACTGAATTAATGAAGATGTGTGCAATTTGCTTTGCTACTGCACTAGAAGAAGGCCACACGGCCAGCTCTCTGCAACACAATGGGGACTTCTGATTACACCGTGTCCTTCAAAGATCACATGACTCACAAGATTTAAACTACTGACCTTTCTTACTCATCATCAGATTTCAAAGGGTAAATTATTGGGAATTCCCTTAACCACTGTAAGGTTTGCACAATCTACCACCTTCGCCAGACCCTCACGTTCCAGTGCATGGCTCCCCAAAGAACCACCAGGCAAGAAATGTTTTGGGTTATTATGTGTGTGCTTTTTTTTAATTGTATAATTCATTTATACAAAGAAATCATTTGATCAATTTATTTACAGCCTTTTCCAATTTTCATTTCCACTGGAGAGATATTTCACATAATGGTTAACAATGATTTGAACTGATTGCCAGTATAACCCTGGGCTACATGGGGCCTCTGTCCTCCTCCCCCCTTTAAAGACAGCATGACGCCATTTCTAATGCAAACACTTTGCAGTGAAGAATCACCATCTTTTTTAAATGAAGAAAACAAGCCAGAATTAACCTAATATAGTCCAATTTTCAACACATTTTACAGCTTCTTTTCAAATTAGTATTTGCAGGCATGAGAAACCAAAGCAAATACAGTTCACACCCCCTCTGGCCTTCTACAACTTCCTACACACCCTCAGGTCAGGCTTTCCCTAGCTCCGCTCCTCTGGTTCAGCCAGACATTTTTACTTTAGACAAGCTGCTCTTCCCTCTCCTCCTCTTCACTACCCCAGTCTCCTGCCCTCTCTTACTTTCCCACGACACAGAAACGTCCCTCAAAGTCCCTCTCGTGGTCTCTGTCAGTAGTCTAGAACATACTCAGCCACTTCATGGGTCTTTACCGCTTTGACATGATACACTGACAAACTCAACTTCTCTTAATTGGCTCAAACAGGATGGCTTGGTTTCACTTGGTAAAATTAACAGGATTCACATGTGTGCACGTGCACACACACACATACACACACACACACACTTTAATCAGGAGGAAAAACTTTAAGGACATGCCAATTTAAAAAATGGACGTAAAAAAATAAAAGCAAATACTAAAAACTACTTTACAATAAAAAAATTAAATACTTGGCAGAATAAATGAAAAACAAGGAATGTGCAGTGAAAAACTGATATAAGGCATTCCAGTTGATAAAAACGGAAAACACATCAAGTTCTATGGTCGTTTTCCAAGGAAGCGGTGCTTCACTGTAAATATTGAACTATTTCAAACTCAAAAAATCTTTCATATAGATTGTCATTATTAAAATTTTATGCATCATTTGAGGTTTAACAAAAAACACTGATAGAATTTCAGCATCTGCAAAACTTTAGGTTGGCACAGACTGTGCATGCCACACTTGGTCAGTCCTGGAAGTCATGGTGAGGGCAGCACTGGCCTCACAGTACTTCTGATAAAAAATACCAGCGTGGTATGTTCCAAATAATCTATGAAAATACCTTTTTAAAGTCTGCAATTTAACAGTAATCTGTATATCTTTAGCTGCCATTAACAACAACAACAACAACAACAACAACAACAACAACAACAACACAACAATGAGGGGGGAAGGGAAGGAGGGAGAGAGAACAGGAAAGAGAGAAACCCAAACCACGAGCATATTACATCTGGTACAGAGTAACCCCAGGGTGCCCCATTACAAGAAACAACTGTACAAATTTATAAATAAACAGTCTCCCCACGAGAGGATACACATATTTATACCAGAGTCTCTTTCCTTCTGCCACCTGCCTGGGCTTTGTCCCTTGCTCTTCGCAAGCCAGGCTGTGGTCGCTGTGCCTTCCTGTTCCTGGTGTCTTCTGCCATCTGCGCGCTGGAGCCACATTCCAGGGCGCTGTCATCACCCTCCTGGGTGACCCCGGGAACCAGGGAGGACCTTCGCTGGGCTCTGAGGTTCCCAGCAGAGGGGTTGTTTTCTTCACACTCTTCGTGGAGCTCTGGCAAGCCCTGAAGCTCCAGGGGGCTGCTGGCCCTCTGGAAAGGGGCGATGGCGGAGCGGATACAGTTGAACCACTGCTGCTTGTGGAACACGTCATTGGCCTGCAGTGTGTGGGACTGGCCCGGAGACGGGTCCTGAAAGCGGACTCTAAAGATATTTTTAGCTGAAAGAGAAAAAAAGCAACGAAGAGTAAGAAAGTGGTCCTACAGTCTACGCCTTCCCGTGCATACGATATGTCCAGCCAGCCGAGGGGACCAACTGACTCAGTGCTGTGCCGTGTACGGCTGGGGAAGGGTTTCATCAGTAGAATTCTTCACGCTTAAGTCTAGTTTCATTTTTGTGCATTTGTTTCTTCTCTTTACTGTTTTCAAGATGGGGGGTCCCACTCTAGCCCAGGTTGGTTTCAAACACGTGGCCACTCGGTTTCAGCGCTTTTCTCCCCATC
This sequence comes from Acomys minous, assembly GCF_964271855.1. Taxonomy (NCBI): domain Eukaryota; kingdom Metazoa; phylum Chordata; class Mammalia; order Rodentia; family Muridae; genus Acomys; species Acomys minous. The sequence continues at coordinate 7,221,474 of NC_140494.1, read as the reverse complement.
GCGCCTGGTTCCCTAGTCTGGGCCGTGTGTCTTACCTTTGTCTGAGTTGCCAAAAGCCCCTCGGAAGGAGCCGCCCATGCGCACGTCCCCGTCCTGCAGGTCCTCCAACACCAGCTCCTGAACTGGGATCGGCTGCCGGTAAACCTGGTAGGAATGACGCTCATTTCGTGTGACAGGCCGAGTCAAAACCAAGATGTCTTGAAATAAGAAAATGTACAGTTTCTGCAGAAAGAAGAAAAAAAACCCCAAAACTTCCTAAATATGGAAATTGATTAATTGTTAAAGAACTGGACTTAATATTTAGATTTTTCTAATTTCTCCTCAAGTGATCTCAAGGCTGTGCAGGCTTTACTTGGAGCAGCCAAGCTCACGCTACCTAAAGCTCTTTTCCTCATCGTCCATCAGGCTGCACTCACAGGTGAGGCAACAGCTGAGTAAACACAATGTATCTCAAAGTGCTGACATCAGCAGAAACAGGCTTAAACCCCAGCACTGTGCACTGCAGTTTCCTGGACGCAGGATCCCAGTGGACACGGCCCCCCTGTTCACGGGTGCACTCTGTCCACACAGGCCTGAGCCTTACAGAACGATTAGATCCTGGGCTAGAAATCAGACAGGCTAGAGTTCAACCTTTTCTTAAGCAACCCCAACTTTTAAGTGGGGCTTTTGGAAAGCACATAAAACAAAAATAGCATTCCTGATTCCTTAATTTCAGAAGGTTCTTTAAAAAACAAGTTGCTTATTTGATCTGCTGCACAATTCAAGAAGTGTTAAAACCTCTGGCACCGCTATAAAGCATCATTTCCAGAGGCGTGTGCTCATGAGACACTGGAGCAGGGACAGGAGACCCCAGGCACCCCTGGGCTGACAGCTCGCTAGTGGGAAGGACTGACTACGGCTGAGGTGTTTATGCCTTACTTGCTTTATCAACACTGGTCACATAAACAAGCATTAACCTTCTTGTTGCCAGCTGCAGGTTTATTTTCACAAACCGGCCTCATAATTTATGTGCATAAAATTACGCAGGGTGGGAAAGCAATGGCTTCCTTTCTGTTGGTACTCAAACACACTCACATGGCCGCTTTTATTCCTCAGCTCGCCGTGGCACAGCAGCACCTTGCTTGCTTCGATCCTGGGGTCCCTCTGCTTCTCGTCCAGGTACTCCAGCTTGTCGATGTAGTACTGACACTCGGACTCACCTTTCTTCAAGTTGATGTCAGCGAGAACTCCTTGTATTATCAGTATCTAGAAACACGAAGACACAGGAAACCAGATGCAGCAGCTGCTGTGCACCAACTCTTCCCCTCCCTCTGAGCAACATTCACATAAAGGACAGGACCCGAAGCGTGAAGGGACTCCAGAAATCAACCCAGCCAGGCTCCTCAGCATATGTGTGTGAAATCATTAACAGCCATACTTCGTGACTAGCTCCAGGCCACCAGCCAGTGGACGGGACTAGATTAAAGCCCAGTCCCCTGATGACATGAAATTTCAGAGTACCACTGTATGTTTATTTTATAATTATCGATGATAAACTTGAAAACCTCCATTATGGGATAACTTACTGCTTCCTCCAGAAGCTGAACATCAAGGTGGTCTTGTGGGGTGTGTCTAAGGATTTCTTTTAACAGTAAAGGGTACTTGACAAGGCGGCTTCGAGGGATATCTAGGAAACTCCAAAGATCTAGTTTTCGACTGAAGGGAGACTCCAGACAGCGCTGGAGGAAGTCTTGGACTCTCGGGTCTTGTTTCTTCTGGTCCAGAAGAGCCTTGGCCGCCAGCTGGTTGCTACAGTAGCCTTTGTAGGCATTCAGGCCTGGCAGCTGTAGAGGGAAGACAAAGTATGACATGGCTCTGTGAGGACTGGGTGCGTCAGTAACCATAGCAGACAGCAGAGCTACACGTGTGTTCAACAGGCTGTGGACACTTTGCTGGCTCAGCTGAAGACTCATGACTTCTTTTTCCAAGCCTCACTAAGCTTTGAGTTATCTGTGTTCTCAGGGTACTGAGTTGCTTCTCTCACACTCCTCACAACCCTGGCACTATGGGCCTGGTCACTGTCTGTGAGCTCATGAATGTGGAAATGACCTTCATTACCGAGTCCTTAGGAATCCTCTCTGAACAGGGCTGGCATATAGCAGGTACTCGGGCATTTATTTACATGAGCGACTGCAACAGAAGATAAGCAGCACAGCATTATGGAAATTCTGCTCAAGCAGGGAACGGTATTTGCAAGCAGATCTGTCCCAGAATGAAGTTCTGTATTTTTAAAAATGTTCTAAGTGCTCATCATAATAACCTTGGTGGATTTTAATGTCTCACTGCTTTTAGAATCTACAGGCATGGCCACACGGCTGTAAGTGACACTGCAGGCTGCAGCCCCGCCTGGTACATACACATGATGACTTGCTTATACGTACCCAGTTCATGAGAACGTGACCAATCTGCTCCACTGTCCCATCAGGCTTAGTTGCTTCTCCTATTCTTGCCAACAAATCTGAAGTGTATGAGAGTAGAAAGGGCAATGACACACTGGCTGAAGAGGGCCCGGTGAGTACAATTCATTAAAAACGACTCGTGTCAATGCTGTTCAGAGACAAGGGGAAATAAGAACAAAGCTGACCTTCATGCAGAGGTATGTAAGCGTCCAAATCTCCAAAGATATGTGTGAGCTCCTCTTCAGACATGATGGACAACTTCAGCATGGGGTCATGGTAGGCCTGAGAGAGGGGAAGAAGTTCATCACACAAAGGAAGAGCGGACAACACTCCAGCAACCTGCCCTTGACCGAGTGCGTCCTGCTAACGATAGGTCAAGGCATAGATGTTGGAGCGACATTGCAGCTTATGTTCAGGTTACTAGAGCTCAAATTCAAAAAGCCGTGTTTCAATCTCGAGTCAAAGACGTATTCCTCATCATTTTCCTTTGCACTTCAAAGTTAAGCACTGCCCTCCAGAAGCCGGGAAGTGTCCTTTTCAAGGCCTGGCACGTGGGAAAGCGACAACTGACCTTTCTAGCGAGCTTGAGATCCTCGATTAGGTCCTGTTCTCCTCGGGACAATTCATATATCGCCTACAAACATCCAGAAATGAAAATCACGTAAATGGTATTTACAGTGCTTGGTGTTTCAACAGCTCTTTTTAAAGAGACTTGGCCTGACATCCTACTTCAGGATGGAATCTCGAATAAACTTGCAACTATTTTCTATCATTTGTACCCACTAGAGTTGTTGAATCTGATGACCATGACTCATTATACACTGTTATAGACTGGGTGGCTATAAATAGTTACTCAAATAAAAAATTAGGCATACTTTCCCATTCTTCTGGCAAGACATGCATTTAAAAAGCTTTTTTCTCTCCCGGAATAACTCAGTAACTATGGTGTGCGGACCGAGTGCCTGCCACATACCTCCTGCCGTTTGATCTCTCGAGCGGTCAAGGACTCCTTCGTACTGATGTCTAGCATCTCTGACCATAGTGCACTGCTTCTTCTCTTGGTGGGGGTTGGGACTGTGCTCCTACTGAACGGCTTCTGGGCAGAGGCTGGGGACCTGTGCTCACCACGAAGGGTAAACGACTAAAGGACAAACAAAGGAGAAGGTGACATTTGCAAGCCTCAACAATTACGCATTACGACATATTTCTGAGAATTTCTCAGTAAGTAAAGCAATCATTTATGTTTCAATCTAAGAGCTAAAAAGACTTAGCAACTCTGGTTAGTTGTGGGGAATGAGAACAGTCTAGAAGGAGCCTTTGCCGAAGGATGCAAATGAACAAGGCTTAAGCAAACACTGCTCTAGTGAAATATTCCCCACCAGCAGATTCCAAAGCCACACACTGCAAAACAGTTCAGCGGAGAACAAAGCCTAGGCGTCTATAAACCGTGCCCTAATCCACCTTCCTTCCCCTTTTACCTGTATGGTTTGACCAAAGCGCCTGACTGCTCCATTTCTTACGGGAGAGATTAAGTTGGCCAAGGATGTGACCCGAGCTAGAGGTCGAACTCTTTTATTGCTTGGCTCCTGGGAAAACAAAACCAGATTGTAATAAACATGTGTTGAGGCGTAATTACTTCATACAAGTCCAGGCAAAGTTAAACCCTTTACAAAACAGTGTTGGTATAAGACAAGGAGGCAGGGAACTACACACAGGGCTGCTGGCCAGCATGCTAGACTAGAACAATCCAGCTAACAGCAGCTTAAGGGAAGCAGTGCTTCAGCGCCGTTCCAGTGCTGTGTAACTGCACTCTTAGCTCCTTCAGTTGAGAAGAACCTTTCAGCATGTCTGATCCTAAAATAGGTCAAAAAATGCTCACGCCAAGGCAGAGAGGAGGTTCAAAGGTCTCCTAGGCTCTGACAGGCCTAGACTCCTGGCCACACGTTTTGTAGGGTGCAGCCAGGGCCTCACTTGTTAGGGTTAAGAACTAGTAGAGCTTCTAAAATAGCAGTAGCACAGTAAACACGCACCTAGCATCTTTTGGTTTCAAAGGTTCACAAGGTTCATATGAGCAACACAGGCCACATCATCAGACGTTAGATACACAGTCCCTGAGATAAAGAACTCCAGATCAAGTGGATCTACACGGGGAGCACAAACTGTCTGCATCTCGTGCCTTTGACAAGTCATGTGTTAGAAAATGTGAGCTAAATGATGAGAATCCAGAAGGACATGTAAAGACTTATATTAACTTTAATTTACATTTATAAGACTAATTTAATATAATTAATCTTAATTTATAGTAAGATCATCAAAGCCAGGAGTGATGGTGTACCACTTTAATTGCAGAGCTTGGGAGGCAGAATCAGGCAGGTCTCATTTAATTCAAGGCAAACATGATCAACAAAGAGAGTCCCAGTCAGGCAGGGCTACACAGAGAGGCCTGTCTCAGAACAAGGTCCTCATTAAACTCAAAACTAACAGAAGAACTTTCCCCCTAAAACTTCTGACAAGACCAAAATTAGGTAAAATGAAGGGCAAGGAAATAACCCTCATGTACTTTAAGAACTAAATGGGAAAAAAGGACAAAATTAGGTAGAAACTTAAATGAGTCAAACAGCCCAAGAAGCAGCTGGGCTTCTATGCTTCTGAGGGCGCGCGCATACACCCACACACCCACACCAAAACAACAACAACAACAAGAAGAAGAAGGAACGTCAGTGACTGAAGAGACTTCAAAGAGAATTCTAAGGTTTGGAGGCTTTAAGTGACAGGGCTGTAAACACTCCCTTCCTCCTCCAAATAACTAACTGCAAAGAAAAACCTAAAACTATAAAACCACAATGAGCTGAAAAACAAGCCTTTGAGACGTGTAGTAAAATGGCACACGCCGCCTGACGAAGGACATGTGTGAATGCCTTCAGCACACATCTGTGCAGACTGAGTGACACACGCGTGTGCAGGGGCAGCTCGAGGCATTCCTTTCCATTTAGTAAAGACAGCACAAAGAGTCTCCTGTGTGAATGGAGATAGAATTACCTCACAAAGCAAGATACGCCAACATTAACTGGACACAGAGCAGCTGCCTGGCTCTCTTGTGCGTCTGGGAGCAAAAGGCAGCGCCTCTTCCCTGTTCAAAGCACACACATCTCACTTCCTAGTAAAGCACCAAATACTTAATTTTCATTTGAAGGTCTTTAGAAAGGTGCACCTCCCCGTGAGTTAGAAAGTAAAAGTCAGCTTAGCTAAGAAGAAACGAAATTTGATATTACTGTATTAAATAAAACTTGATAAATTCTTATCTTTATAAGATTAGTTAATGTGAAACTACTAATTTCCTGGTAATTAAAAACTGTCATGTTTCAAATGAAGAGATGACGAAGCCTATGATCATTACTGTGCTAAGGACTGAGGCAGGGCCCTGTGAAGGTCAGGCAGGCCCTCCCTCCCTCAGTGGGGAACCCGAGCAGTGAGACCCAGGTGACTCGGTGTCTATCTAAAAGCACTTTTATGGCGCTAAGATGGATTTTACTTTTGCACTTCTTTAGGATAAACTTGGTGGCTAAACATATTCAGAATTCTTTAAAACACATATAATATCACTTCTTTACAGAGGATGTCACTATTGAGTTTGTCAAGTCTGAAATGCTTTGTAAGAAAGTGTAGTGTGCACACTTGGCGGGTCTGAACAGAGGACTGGCAAGAGCTCCAGCTCAGCCTGGCCCAAGCCTGGGCTACCCAGCCTGACCTGAGAAAAAACCAACTAAACCTACAAAGATGGCAATCATGCCGGGAACTCCTTTTTAAATAATGAAAGATTTTAAGGAAAGGTTAAAAATGTAACACTGGAAATGGCCTACTGTCAATTTTAAGATATAGACACTATTTGAAAAGAGCATATTTATTTATTTATTTATTTTGTGGAGAGCTGAAATGGATTAGGTACTCAAGAGTCAGCAAAAAGGTAGGGGCAAAAATCTGTATCTTTGTGAATATAGGTTATGACTTGAGCTGTGTAAATTACAAGCAAAAGTAGGTTTTCTTCTCCAGGTCCAAGTGAACCACTTTAGTTATCTAGATTTATTAGGAACATGAGCATCTGTATCATAAAAGTTGTTACACACACATTCACCTCTCCCCAGACAAGACTGAGCAGTGATATCTAGAGGTGATGAAAGCACACACCCACAGCCAGGCCCACAGCCTCAGCCTCAGCCTCCCCCGCCTGCCTCCAAAGGTAAGGCTTAATTATACAATGGTGGCGGTGGCTTAGAGTGCCAGAAGGCTGTTACAGTAAACATACACAGCTTAAAAACAACACCCATAGACAGTGACCCCGTTCCCTCTCCCCAAAAGACTAGCAGCAGATCTGGGAGAATGCAGGAGAGACAACAGGGGACTTCGGCTGCGGGCAGCCTTTTATGGGGGCTAAGGTTCACTTGGAGGGGGAAACCGCTCACTCCCAGAAGTCTATGATGTTGACTTAGGTTAATCGTTAATCAGACTATCTAGTTTAGACAGCTGGCATCCATCGCCTTAGGAAATCTGCCTTAGCCCAGCCTTTTAGTTACTAAATTTTCACAAGTCACCTCCACCAACTTTATGTCCTAAAATACTTCAGAATATCTATATACAGAAAATTAAATCTACTTTAAGGCTTTACTGGGATGTATCTTATTTATAAACACAGAAGTCTGGATCAATCTCTTTGGTAAATTTAGCTTTAGCTAGTTTTTCTCCCCTAATGATGTCATTACAGGGCATATTTTAGAGTCAACCAAATCATGATATTTTAAAAAGTCTTTATGTGTCTCAGTTTATTTCTTTTGGTTTGCTCATACATAAAAATTCTCATTTGGCAAGAACTATAAAAACACGAATAAAGAAAGCTGTTTGTTTGTTTTTGAGAAAGATAATGACAAGTTTTGATCAAACATTATTCTCTCTTTTACACTCAGGTCATTAAGGCTGTGTTGAGAGCTCTAAAGCCTGGACGTCAAGTCTGGTGATTTTAATCCAAGTGAAGGGGCCAAGAACATAGCTCAAGTCTCATACCAATAAACAAGGCTCCTCCTTGATGGCCCCAAAGGTAGCTACTTTGAGAATTTTAACTCGGCATTGTGTGAAGAATTCTCTTCTAAGAAAATGATTATTGATTTTACAAAACATAAGAAAAACTGAAACCAAACAAATAACAAAACTCAATGTCAACCTCCCTTCCTGAAGATGGCAGTTTAACACCTCAGATGTTTGTGTAACAAACAGCTTCTCTGAGGCATACAACAAACTGTTCATGTTTAAAACGGACAATTACATATATTTTGGCAAAAACTTCACTATCATTGAGAGATTTCGATAGCTGAACCCATAACTATTTCTACCACGAAAGCGATCAGGCAGCAGGCCACTACAAGACTGAGGCACCAATCAACTGCCAAGATTATATAAACACAGCACAAAAAAATTGTTTTTCACAAACGTTCAGAAAGGCTTTAGGAAGCCAAGGTGAATTCACACAAAGCAAGGCAGGCAGAGCAGCAGTGTTGCACTGGCTCAAATCCCTTTCAGAATAAAAAAGGGAACACGGCAAAGTTAACTACATGTGAAAAGAAGAAAGAACACCTAGTCAGACTCCACTCACTGGTTCACTGGTATTGAAAGGAAAATACTCGTATTTTCCCTTCTCCCTTAAAAGCAGTCCCCCAGACTTAGTAATTTAAGTTAGGGGAAAAATAAAAGAAAAAAAAAAAAAAAGAAAGAAAGAAAAAAAAAAGCACAACCATACCAAACATGGGAAATGTATTTACCCAGAGACGCATATATTTAAAATCTTCTTCGTATCTACCACAATTTAGCTATGTTATACACATAAAACTGCTTAAACTTAGACCACAGTTCCTAAACACATTTCGGCCTGATCATAATAGCTACACATTTTAGTATGTAATACGATTAAAAGTTTAAAAGTGAAAAGTTAAAGTCTGAGAAGTTCTGCGGAGTCGGAAAACATTTCCTTTGGTCTGCTCTTACCTCCTGCTCCCTGAAGGGCTGGTTATTAACATCTAGGACTCGGATAGTCCTTTTAATGGGCAGGAGACCGCCGATCTCATCATGCGCCACCATGCTTCTAAGTGTCCCTTCAAATCCTTCGGGTTAGTCCACACGCGAGTCAGCCCCGCGGGGCAGCACCGCCAAGGCGCCCGGGCTTTTCTAGCGAGCGCTCAGCCTGGCCGGGCAGCCATGCGCCCATGCCTCCGATCCGCCGCCGAGCTCCTCGCTTGTGCTACGGCGGCGAGCGCGCACGCAGAGCTCAGGGCTCCGGGGCGGGGCCAGGCTCCGCTCCACGTGACTCCAGATAACCGCGGAGGGGCGCACCTAGGCTGCTGGCGAGCTGCCTCGCTGGCTCTGCCTCAACTGTGCGGGTCATCCTGCATCAAAAAGGCACTGGAACTAGTACAGGAAGAGCAGAGGCCCACAGGAAGCCGAGTGAACACCAGACAAACGTGCCTCAGTTACTCCTCTAGCACTTAGTTACAGACAGGGACTCTTTTCTCTAAAGACTAGTTACCCAGCACTGCAGGCTTATGCACAACTTAAAATAACCCGCCTCTGAGAACAAGGTTCCTACCGGGGGAGGGGGTGGGGTAGGAGGGCGCCAGCATGGGAGATAAAAGAGTGACGGGAGAGGCATGTATGAAAATGTCACAGTAAATCTGTTAACTCTGTACTGAAGATGCGCTAATGAAAATCTACTGAAAAACTAAAGCAGTTCTTGCCACCCCGTCCCCGCAGGACTGACTGACAGGGGACTACAGTGGGCACGTTGAGTTCATACTATTCCTGTTGGAAGCCCTGGTCCTGAGTAAAGCAGGACTGAGCTAGCTCAGATTGTCAGGCTCACTATCTCACCAGACATTTCTGTTTTAAAAATTTAACAACTCACAACTCGGAGTGAGATATTTTATGCAAAACAACAACAACAGCAACAACAACAACAAATCCCACACAGCAAGATCCTTCCTTAAACTTGTCCTGATGTGGCTCTACTTGGGCCACAAGACCTGCTTACAAAGCCTTGCATTTTATAAGGGAAGACATGCTGCCTCCTGCTCCCCGCTAGGTGAAGTCACACAGGACAGGCAAAGCTTTCCCTTATGGAAGGGCTATTTCTCCAGGCTGAGATGAAGTGGCTGATGCTTCTGTATGTGTTTTGCATAGGAGGCTTATCTTAACAGTGTGCTAATATGCTATGCAGTGATTTGCAAAGCTATTTTTCTTAGTATTTACAAGCATAAAATAAGCCTCGTATGAAAAAGGGCACTATTCTAGATAGCAGGGTGATAACACGTTGGCTTTGCAGTTGAGATCTTCCTGTGTGAAGGCAGGCCGCATGGGAAAGCATGGATAAAGGGGGCTTCTGCAGGTAAGTTGTACAGCCAGCTAGTGCTGCTCCTGGCAACCTGACACGCGGGTGGGAAAGCTCCCAGGGAAAAGGTTAAAGTGGTGTTTCTGTGGGTCCTTGAACGCCATGCTGCTTTACACATGTTTTACTCAGAATAAAAGGAAGGGGCAGACTCCTATGAGGCCATGGGCTGGCAGCAGTGCAGATGCCTTTGCTGAGAGCCAGGCTAGTAACGTCTGTGGGGCTAGTGCTAAAGGCAGTTAAAAGCTGACTGGGAGGGCTGGAGAGAGGCTCAGAGGTTAAGAGCACTGGCTGCTCTTCAAGAGGTCCTGAGTTCAACTCCCAGCAACCACATGGTGGATCACAACCATATATGATGAGATCTGGTGCCCTCTTCTGGCCTGCAGGTGTACATGCAGGTAGAAAACTGTATAATAATAAATAAATAAATCTTTAAAAAAAAAAAAAAGCTGACTGGGAATATAAGGCAAAACTCACAGGGCAGTACCAAGAACTCTGCCTAAGGTTGGGACAGTGGGAAAAAGAAGGACACATGCAAATGACAAAGATTTTAAACACATGAGTAACTGTTTCACAAGTAAAACAATGATTGTGTAAGAAAACACTAAATTTCATTTTGATACACTGCACCTGAAGCAACAGAAGCCACACAACTATTCAGCCAGCATTGGAATGGGAGGGACTTAGAAAAGGGGTTCCCACAGATTTACCTTGGAAAGACTGAATGAAAGCACAGTCCAAGGGGTTTAACCCTGGAGGAATGAACACTAAAAAGAGAATTCTGCAAACCAAAGACAGAGAAAGCAAGAAACCAGGGGAATAAACAATGTTAATCATTAACAAAGCGGCTGAACAAGAATAAAGATCCATAGATCTTTAACGAGAATCTCAAGTCATCTGTCAACAGGGACGGGAAAGCCGGAAAGAAGAAGAATGGGTGGAAAACTGTGAGCACCAGGCAGCTAGCAGCAGCTTCTGAAGTACGACATACAGCCTAGTGCCAGCTGGTGCAGCAAGGGCCAGTGCTATGCCTGTGGCTACCAGCATGGCTTTCCTGAGGCACGGTCTCACTATGCAGTCATGGCTGGCCTGCACACACTGTGTACATCAGGCCCTGCTTGTCTCCTGAGGCTGGACCACAGAGGGAACCATGAGTTTCTCACATGAGGATGCATCTCGCTGTTTTGAACTTTTCAACTTCTGAGTGGTGGAGAGCATTGTATTTTGTCATCCACTCTGTTACTTGGTTAAACCTGGGTGATGTGCGATGTGCTCGGCCTTAAATTCTTTGTGGAAAAAGTTTCTGCACAACAGTACTCAGAGGCACCTGGAGGTTGTGGACGTTCAGGTACGATCAAAGGTCTGCCTAAGTTCCTTGAGCTGACACAAACAGTGTAGCCAGGAAGCGCTGAGTAGCCGGGTCCTGTCAGCTCCCTCAGTTAAACACACTGTGAGGCCAACACCACGGCCACAGTCTCACAAGGAAGTAGAGCGTGAGGTGCAGTGAGAGTTAGAAAGAGGCTGCCAGGGAGTTCTCATGAGTCTCTTACCCAATGTCTTCTCGAAACTGTTTTTCCCTTTCGTTCTGTTTGAGGTATGGCCAAGATAAGGAGGGAAAAGGAGAGCTTTCATTTCCTCTTCCAGCTGGGGACCCAAGAGGGAAAGGCAGAGTTTCATGCAGAAAGTCTATGTGAAGCAAAGAGAACCTAGCAGTCATAGGCCAGTTTAAAAAAAAAAAAAACAACCAAAAACCAAAAACAAAAAAACAAAAACAACAGCAAGAACAAAACAAAACAAAACAAAAAACCCAACCAACGAAACAAAAATCCAAACCCTGGCTCATCATCACTAAACTCTTAGTTTCCCTTTAAATGTGAAGGTTTGTGGTCTAACCACCATCAAGACAACTTGTTAACACCCCAAAGGCGCAGTGTGGACACGCACACGCTCAGGCGGCACAGACTCCTGACCCACCCTCCTCAGGGGACGCTGAAAGGCAGTGGCGAAGAACTGGAGGGCAGTTTACAGTCCTAGTCTGTGTACAGCTCCACGCATGTGACTTCATTTAACAATGCTACAAAACACTACTTCCAGCATCTTAAAGACCGCTAAGATGGGAATTCAAAGTTTAAGAAACTCTCCGTACCTGGAGAGAATTGGACGCGGTTCAACTTTGTTGTGGTCTTCTTTTCAGCTAAGAGAACACACAAACCCCTTATAACTTATGTCCTGGCCTACGGAGGGCACAGAAGGCAGCAGCTGCAGCTCAGTGGAACTAACCTAACCGTCCTGAGCCCTGTGCTGATGCCAATATCTCCTAGGGAAGGAGACCCAAGCAAAGGCTGGCACATTAGGTGACTTACAGTAACGGGATGGAGGTTTAACTTTAGGAGAGGTCTTATTGCACGCAGTGCTCGTGCCTTGTGAGGCTATCACTAGCAAGTATTTTAGCTTTGGGCTGATGGCATCATGGAGATATTAGCTAGTTGAATTTTCATTGTGTGGGAAATAAGATTTGAAGCCTTTAAACTTAACATTGACTTATCTAAAAATAACAATGTAGTCTGGTGAACAGGATCAAGTTTCTGATAAAAGTACTGGTTTTCAAGACCCAGGTTTCGTTATATAGTCTTTGTTCCGACTGGATGGAGAGGGTGAGGAGAAAGGTCACACTGTGTCCTCTATAAAAAGGGACTGGTAGGCCCCTCCTACATTTAATGTAAAAAACAGTGTCAAGAAGTAAACTCAGCCTTGAAAGTAACCCACTACTTTTTGATGTGGGTACTGCTTCCATTTTCTTTTATCTGTAGCAAGCAATGGGTAATTTGGTGAGCACTCAGGACGGCGGAAGACCAACTAAGTTCTCTGCTGCCCTCTACAGGGAACAGTGTGAAATGCAGAGGCAACCTACTTTTCTCAACTTGGTAATCATGTTTGTATAGGTTACTATATAGGTGATAACATAAACAAGTTTTTCATTTGAGAAAAACCTGGATACCAGTTAAATTTATACATTTGGCCCTCATGTGGCTTGTGTGTTTATATTATGAACTAAACATATATTTAAATATTGTGTAGTGTATGAAACAGTCCACAGGTCACAAGAAATACTTTTGGACCCTTTTCTAGTTGTAAGGAACTGTTCTATTTTTAAAACTCTAGAGTTAAAATTACAAACATCTATTATTTATCTAACTAAAACAGATAAATTAAAAATAACATTTAAAATGTTACTAAAAAAGGAAGCAGCAATCAAAAAATTGGAACTTTTGAGGAACCAGCGTTCCAAAGTATGAATAAGCTACAAACAAAAGCGGGCAGATTCACTAGGAAAGAAATAAGTAATGAAGTTATTTGTGGATTTGTTTAAAAAAAAAACTGGATTAAAAATTGTGTGTATTCAAGCCTTAGTAATAACTTAGGTTTAGGTAAAAGTTCAGTTGAGATCAAGTAAGTGTTATTAAACAACAGTCCTAAAGATGATGAGGTTTGTATCTTGTTCCTTGGAACGACAACACAAATAGCAAATAAAACGGGTACCTATGTTGTAGTGGTGACTGTCTCAAACACAGACGGCCACAACATTTTCCAGTCAAATGTACCATTCCCTGTCTTGAAATCTTTTATTATTGTTGTATGTGTGAGATATTTATGGGTGCAGGCACAAGTCAGGCCACCTTCAGGCCTCAGTTCCCTCCTTCCACTGTGCCTTCTGGGTGTCTGGCTTCTGTGGCAATGCCTTTACTTCTGAGTCATCTTTGCCAGTCACCTTTGATCTCCTCTTATGCCCAGGGATTCCTCCCATCTTTCCTGAGCCCAGCTCTAGTGCCCTAAACTGGCCCAGGCTGCTGTGTCTTCAGACCAGACTCTTCATGCTCCTGATCCGACTTTAGCCCCCGCTCCCCACAGCACCACGCCTCATTTGCAGGGTATGCTGCTTGCCCTCCACGGTGCTTATTAAATGCTGCTGTGGCAATCTGTGCATGGGCTCTGAGGAGCTGATGACGCACAGGGCATCACTGAGTAATAGCACACAGGAGCTGGTGGATAATAAGCTCCCCTCTTTAGTGTTTTGAGAAAACAACTCTGTGGTGCATTTTAGATGGCTCTTCAGTGCGTCCCGGCAAGAACAATTCTGTGTAAGGTGGTAATTAGCTTAATTACACACACTGCATGCGCAGTCTCCTGGTTCACTGTTCCCATCCTATTACCTGCAAACACATCTCAAGATAGACCATCTGTCAGTGAGTGCTCATTCCATGGGGGGATCCCAGGCCAGGCCACCTACACTAAGAATGGCTTTAGAGACAGGGCACACAGGCTTTCTGCAACTGGACCACTTGGTGGTGGTGGTTAGGATCACAGGGCTCAGGTGAGATGAGGGAGCACTGATGGAGGGGTGAGACCAGGGCTTCGTGAAAGGTGATGACAAGTGAATAACAGAGGGGCAACTGTAGTTTCTAAGAACTACAGTTTTTAATTTTTAAATTATTTTTTTATTAACAAAATTAATTTTTATTACTAATTTTCAAAAGCCCTGAGGAAAAATTGGCAGATGCTTCCTAATGTTTCAGAATCACCGCAGCAATAGCCAACTTGTCATCTCAATTCCCTACACTTATGCTTGGAGCTGAAGCAGTCCTGCAGGCCCGGACAGGTGCAACAGGAACAGCCATCAGCCAAGGGACATGCAGTGGGTTTGGTGCCTCCTCCATACACACTCAACTTCTTGTGGGACTGTGGTGAATGACAGCAGATCATGGTAAACTTATGTGGCACTTCTTCATCCATCCATGTGCAAGATGCTCAGTCTTCCTGGAGCAGCTCCCTTGGCATTTGGTCTATGACTGTTAATCTGGCCTGTGTTCTTGGAACACAAGCAGTTTTTATGAAGGAAGGACAGCAGTCCACATTTTCCTTCATGTTAACTGTTTTGTTGCTTGCCACAGACTTTCCAGTGACCATAATAGTCCACAAAACATTATGTTAGTCTAATACGTCATTGGCATTAGAGAGACTTAGTGAACAGGAAGTGTTCCAGATACCCTAGGAAATCAAACACATTCCATGAAAATTCAGAGGCTGCCATACTGGGTAAGTTTGAATAGAGCCAGTGGCCCGAGGCTTCCTGGACTCTCTCCCCTGAAGGACAGGCAGAGTACGTGGCACCCACTAGTACCAGAACACAGCAGCAGGCAGGACCCAACATTTTTTGGAGGGAGCATCTGCTGCATCTGGGAATTTTCTCATCCAAGAATGAGACAGGCTGAAAGGCTGGGTATCAAGGTCTTTTCAGAGTCCTGGGGTTTGAGTGGGACGTTGAGCAAGGGAAATCTCTGTGGCAGGCCGAGGTTGCTCAGGCACAACTATCCAGTCTGATGTGTCAATGGAAGACAAGACTGCTGTGTGATGCCTCTGGCAGTGTCAGGGACAGTTCCAGGATGTTAGAGCGAGGTTAATGCCTCCTGTGACAGAAAACGGCTGCTCAAAGCAGCTCCTGGTGTGCTGGCAGACCAAATAAGGACTCAATACCCTCTTCCAAATAGCAGGTGATGACATCAGAGCTGCCCCCCCCCCCCAAACAGGTTCAGGCAGAGTGAAATGAGAGATTGGGCAAGTGTCGCAGCAGTCTATTAATACGACAGAAATGGTCCATTTGGACTCATGCCTGAGCAAGAGCACAGCCACTGGGAAATTATATTACTTCGTGATCCAGACCGTGGTACCTGGTATACTGATAATTTAACTGTGATGGGTCTCTACCATCTCTACCACCAACTGACAGAAGATAAAAAAAAACTTGGCATCAGTTTAATGGATTAGTTTCACCTGCTGCTGTGAGAGACAATGGGCACTTCTGCACTAAGTCCTAAGGAGCTGAGTCAAAGAATGCACTTTCAGGAGTCAGAGTGATAAGGTGCACACTCAGCAGTTCAGCCCATGGGCTAGGTGGCGGGGGTGGAGGCACAGGGCAGATTTTTACAGGCTCCGGAGCAGTAGAAAAACAGTTTAGCTAATTGCTCAGGGGCTTGAGAAGCCATAAAGAAAAGCTAGAAATAGGGAACTGTGAGACAGACATGGATACACTCGGGGAATGGTCACAAAACAAGAGGCCTGTGCTTCATGTTAATCCAGACTAGCAAACAGGAGGACCCTGTAACAACATAACTTAGCTTATGGATCCTAGGCCTGATGCAATGGCTCAGGATGCTAAAGCCTGGACACCCAGCACCATTCCAAGCGTTAGTTTATTCCCTTAGGGTAATGTCTTCAGGTTTGCCTGTGCTGTAGCATGTCATACATGCCTTCATTTTTAAGTCTGACTAATGTTCTGTGTGTATATATCACTTACCTACCCTTTCTATTCCTCATTAAGCTGTAGGATGTATGCTACTGAATCTACTTTGTTAGTATCTTGCTGCTGAATTGCTAGAGATCATATTTATAAGATACTGGTTTATCGTTTTTGTTGTACCATCTTCAGCTTTGGTATTTGGGTGATTCTGGCTTCAGAATGAAATGGGGAGTAGTCCCTTCCTTTCAGTCCACCTGCTCCTTTTGAGAGAGAGTTGGGATGGTTCTTGAAACAGTTCAGGGCTTTGGGCTCCGTCTTTTTACTGGTCACGGGCACCTTCAGCTTTTCTCACAGCTGCTGGGTTGGTATGCCTCTAAGCATCCACCTAAGCAGTTTGTGTAGTTTCTCACAGCTGCTGGGTTGGTATGCCTCTACGCGTCCACCTAAGCAGTTTGTGTAGTTTGCCATAGTGCTACCTTAACAATGCCTTTATTTTTATATTATTGGTAGTACTATTCTTTTATTATATTTATCATTTTAGTCATTTGAGCCTTCCTTTTTCCTTAGTCAAGCTATACAAAGGCTTGTCAATTTCAATAAACTTTTCCATGAAATATATTTTGGTCTCACCGATTTCCCTATTGCTTTTCAATTGCAAGCTTTATTCCTATGCCAACATTTACTGTGCCGTCCTTTTTGTTAGCTTCAGAATTAGGCTGCTTTTCTTTAGCTAGCCTCTTAAGATTGAAAAGTTAGGTGGTGGTCTTAACCTTGAGATTCTCCTGCCTCTGTCTGTCTGAGTGCTGGGATGTGAGGCTGCGCCACCACGCCAGCCGTGCTGTCCTTCTCATTGGTTTCCAAGCATTTCACATGTCCCTAGTGCCCGTTCTTCAACGCATTTTTGTTTAAAAACAGTGTACTACTTTCATATACTTAGAAATTTTCTATTTTCCCTTGTTGTTTTCTTTTACTAATACAAGAAAAAACAGTTTGTGTGATTCCAGTCTTTTAAAACGTACTCAGGCTTGTTTTCTAGTCCAACACTGGCTACCTGAAAAATGCTTTTTGTGCAATTGAGAAAAATGTGGCTCCTGCTATTGTTGGATCAGATCCAGTTGGTTTAAGTCTTTGATTTCTTTATTGATTATGTTTGGGTACTTTATCTTTATTGATTTTCTTTGGGTACCTATCCCAACATTAGGAAAAAAATCTAACAAATCATAAATATATGGTAAATAAGCATGCAGGTGTGTGCTTGTTATTATGAGCTGGCGGTGAAACTATGAAGCTAAAATGTTTTTGGAAAGTAAATTCATGGAATTAGCCAACTGAAATTTCCAACTTAGTAATTATAGCTCCACATATGCACACTCCAGTCTAAACACAGGTCTTCCTGACACAGAGGAGTCAACTGAGGCAGAACCTTTAGTACATACGCACATACATACATACATACATACATACATACATACATACAAACAAACAATGGTTACTCTGAAGGGATTAGTTAATGGATTATGACTGCATATGTAATCCTATTGTACAAAAGGATTCATATATTTTCCAGTGTATATATGAACAGAAAAGGCCTTGGTGACACACTAAATAGCTGGTTACTTTGTGGTTACCAGCTTTAAGTTTTTTGTGGTAAGAAAAAATGTTATCTATGTATTAAAAGGCACAATAAAAATTAAAATGGTATAAATACATATATACAGTCTAAGATAATCTATGCTTACCCACTGGGATAGCAACGGTTTCTCAGAATATTATCAGTCTTTTATTTTTGACTAAGAACCATTGTTTTCTGTCTCTATCTCCAGATTTTCTTTACTTTCATCACTGGCACCAGCAATTGGCACCAGTGGTGAAATAATATTGGAAATAATATTCTATACTTTACAAGACAGTAGGTGGAGACAGATCAGCTATACTAAGAGGCAGATGGCATAAGCCTTTTTCCAACTGAGATTGGTTAAATCACTAGCTTTTGCATGGCAGCTTCCTTTAGACTATTCATAAGTGTGCCTAGGAATAGTGCCAAATTACTTAACATAGTTCTAAGAGGTCATTTATCAAAAGAGGTGTTTGGAATGTTAAGTCAAAAGCTGCCAAATCATTATTTTCATTCAAAATAATTCTGATATCTTAAAAATAATTTCTCATTTGTATATTATATTTGGGAGTCTGCTTAATCCCCAAATGGCAGAGTACACCAACACTCAGGATGTAATCCCTGATATACCTTTAAACTTTAAAAGAGCTGAGCTCTCTGCACATGGACATCACAAAAAGAACAGTCATATAGGTAAAAATAAGTTTTGAAGTCCTCTCTGGTTTTAATTACCTCTTCTACGTAAAAATCCCTTCCATGGGGGAAACAGAACAGACAGAGGTAGTGGCAGGGGCATCATCTCTGTGACAAGCTGGCGATCAAAGTCATGGTAGGCTCCCAGGAGGATGTAAGGGGGACTCTAGCAGAGACTCCTAGCAGCAGGGGCCACAGAGACTGAAGAGGACACCCTCTAACTAGACAAGTCTCCTAGTAGAGGGAAGGGTACACCAACTCACCCTCAAAAACGTCATCCCCAAAATCACCTCATCTACAAGATGTGCAGCGGTAAATACAGAGCAGATATAGCTGGGAATGAGGGAAGGTCCAACCCGTGCCCAGCCCAAACCAAGACCCACCCCACGGGAGAGAAACAAGCCCTGACTTTACTAATGACACGCTGCTATGCTGCAGATAGGAGCCTAGCAGAGTTGTCGTCTGAGAGGCTCCACCTAGCAGAGCCTCAAAACAGATGCTGTGACTCACAGCCAAACATTGGGCGATGCATAGCGAACCTTGTGGGAAAGTGGGGAGATAAGGACCTGGAGGTGACAGAAGCCTCACAAGAAGACCACAGAGTCAACTAACCAGGGAGCAGAGAGGCTTGCCAGGACTGAAGCACAAACCACGGGCCTTGCATCGACTGGACCTAAGGCCCCTACAAATATGTAGCTGAGGGCTACCTCAGGATTCATGTTGGTCCCCTAGTAAGGGGAGCAGGGGCTATCTCTGACATGGTCTCTCTTGCTGGCTTTGCAATCACTACCCCCTGGCAGGACTGCCTTGCCAGGCCACAAGGGAATAGGACACACTCAGTCCTGATATGACTTGATGAGCTAGGGGTATAGAAAGGGGGGCTCCCTCTTCTGAGGAATGGGGGGGGGGATGTGGAAAGGGAGGGAGGGTGGGGCTACGAGTTGAAGAGGGATGGGGCTATGACCAGGAATATAAAGTGGATAAATAAATACATTAAAAAAAGGACCCTTCCATAAAAATACAGCTCAGTATTGCTCACCCTAGAGCCCTTTTAAATAACAAAATCAATGGCCACTTTTAACTTCACATCAAAAGAAAAAGGTAATTTTATAGCTGGTAGTAATATATGGGTGAGAAATGCCTTTTAAAAAACAACAGGGGATGGGGGTGGGGCTGGAGAGATGGCATGGTGGCACACACCTTTAATTCCAGTACTCAGGAGGCAGAGCCAGGTGGATCACTGTGAGTGAGAGGTCAGTCTAGTCTACAAGGAGAGTTCTAGAACAGCTAATGCTACACAGAGAAACTCTGTCTTGAAAAAAACAAACAAAAACCAAAAAACCAAAAAACAAACAAACAAACAAACCCAACAACCAAAAACAACAACAACAAAAAACCAAAACCACAACCAGCCAACCAAACCAAACCAAAAAACCCAAAAACCCATATACCCCTTATACTAATTATTTTACATATAATACAGAATTGTACAGCTCTTTAGTAATACACACACACCACAGAAAATGGCATAATTTTACCTAAGAAACATATAATGAACAATCACAGTTATAGGACAACACAGGCGATTTCTAACATGAAAATTCAACCACTAACAGTATGAAATTCTAAAATAAGATATCAAAAATCAAAACTCATAACTCAATGATCACACTATCTACTTAAAACCTTAGTCTTACTTCATTCACCTGACCTTTATTACTTCGTACATTCATCTATTGAGTGTTTTCTGGTCACTTACTACATACATCAGGCTATGTGGCTAGGTTACTGAACACGAAGGTAAATAAAGTAAAACATATTCCAGCAATAGGACAGGCATCAAATAATACATATCAAAAAGTGGGGAGCTGCTGGCAGAATGCCATTTTTAGTGTTTTTCCAGAGAGATGATTTAGAGAATGCCATATTCTAACTCGTGTTTTTCTATTCTGCTTACTTAAAAAAAAACAAACAAAACAAAACAAAAAACGTAATCTGTACAGACAAAAAGAAAAACCCACTCCACAAAATGGGTGCTTGTAGGTCAGTTGACACTCATCCACACTGTTTATACCCCATGCCCTAGCATTTACCAATTGACAAAAACTGGTTTATTCCAAGGTCATTAGACTTTAGACTCAAGAACAGTTTTTACATAAAAGGATACTTAAGTATTTTATATAATTGTGAGTGCCAAGTTTCAGCTTGCCATAGCCCACATATTTGAAGCCAATGGGCCACCTCTGACTTGTAGGCCTGCTTAGTTTTTGTTTTAAAAGAAAACAACAATAACAAACCTGTCCTAGTACTTAGGACATTTGGGAGATTTCACACAGAAGCTTCAACTCCGATGCGTCTTGCATGCACCTCGGGGCTGGGGCCAAGTTGAGCGAGCTTGCTCGTTCTTCTGGAAAGGGCACAGTGTTTCTGTGACTGGCCTGCTGCTACCTCCTGTCTTTGCATAGATCATGGCCTGGGTCTTTACCAGTCACAGCTTACCAGTGTTTTGAGAATGGCTTTTCTCTCATTCTCAACAGGAAGTAAAACCAAAAAAAGAGAGCGTCTTAGGGTTCTATTGCTGTGAAGAGAAGAGACACCATGACCAAGGCAGCTCTTAAGTAGGGGCTGCCCACAGCTGCAGAGTGTTAGCACGACCACGATGGCTGACAGTGTAGTGTCCTGCAGGCAGGGATGGTGCCCAGGGTTTTTCATCCTGATGGACAGCAGCCGGCGAGGGAGAGAGGGGGAGAGGGGGCAGCAAGGCTTACCTTCAGATCAAGGCTGCTAAGGCTTACAACATCATCATCTTTCTCTCTTCGTTTTCTTTTCTATAAGGAAAAAGAAAGACCTGACTTACATATAGAACTATCTGTTACTGCAGTAAACAAAGATTCCACTCAACTAGAAACCCCAGTCCAAGGAGCTGGAGCAGTTAAGAAAGCAGGCTGCTCTTCCGCTGGACAGGAGTTTTAGTCCCAGCACCTATGCCAGCATCTTACAATCTCCTGTAACTCCAGCTCCAGGGGATCCAATGCCCTCTTTTGAACTCTGTGGGCATCTGTATACATGTAGGCACACACAAATAAAGGAAATATTTAAAAAGTCACTTCAAAAGAAAACAATCATGTTGATTAGGGAGATGCCCAGAGTGCCCCTGGAATACGCACTGCCTGGACAGAGCCCTCTGACTAAGTGCTCCCTCTTTTCCTGAAGTGACTGCCACTTCACTTGACTAAAACCCTTCCTCATGTTACCTTTTCAGACCAGCGCTCTTACATAAGCTGTAAACTATCTGAATTGGTCTAGGAAAAAGAAAATATTTTATACAGAAATGCAGCAGGCTTTTAACAGAACTTACTGTTTATCAAGGAATGAGAGAAGTCTTTTTTATGGGTAAAATCCTTTTCTCATTACTGCCTGGTGCAAGATTTGTCAAATGGGAGAGGAGCCACCATGTCCTGGAACGATCTTAGTAATCAGTCAGCTCTGCTTGGTTCCAGTCGTAGCATAATTGTGTACATGTCCATCATTTATAGTTCCTAATCAATACTGAATAATCACCCTTCTGTAGGATTTCCTCATTCCATGTGTGAAAATAACACCCCAGGAGGCCGGACTACCTCCTGCGAATGCCCAGCACCAACCACGGAGGCGCTTCTGGTTCTCAGCCCCACAGTGAGAACGGGCTTGCAGCCCAGTTACAACTGAGCAGAGCGGTTAAGAGAGAGAAGACATCTCGATAGACGACGGGGGATGATGGAGCCAGGGAGCAGAGAAAGCCAGACATATGAAAAGGAGAGGAACTCTGTCAAGTTAGAAGAGCTATTTAAACCCCCTTGCAAAAGGTTGAAACAAAATTCAATTTAAGTGGAAAAAAAAAATCCACTTCCAGTGCATCCAGTACCCTCTTCTGCCCTCCATGGGGCCCAAGCAGGAATGTGGTGCATATACATACATGCAAGCAAAACTCACATAAAACAAAACGAATAAACCTAATTAAAAAACAACCCCCCAAATCCAAAATCACTCGGGGTAGGTGGGCGGGGCAGACACCACCTTACTGGGGAACAAGGAAGGCATGGCAGAAAGAAATGGTAAGGCAGGTAACACTGCACCGCACCCCTCCCAGCTGAACTGGAAAGGCACTGAGAAATGATATAAGAAATGAAGAAACACTATAAATCATGATTGGGAGAAAACGTCAAAACCAAAGTGACAGATTTTAAGAAATCTTATTGATTAGAAGGTCACATTAAGCCAGGTGGCGGTGGCAGCAGCAGCAGCAGCACATGCCTTTAATTTCAGGCCTTAGAAGGCAGAGACAGCAGATCTTTGTGAGTCTGAGGCCAGCCTGGCCTCTACAGAACAAGTTCCAGGACAGCCAGCGTTACAGAGAAACCCTGCCTTGAAAAGAAAAAGTCACCGCATTAAAAATGATACAGAAAACTATGAACAACATGATCGTGACTTTACAAAGCCTGCTATCCTCAAGTCCTAGATATTTCTACATGTCCCGGGGAACCTGCATATTAACTAGCAAACCCTATGCACAAAATCTAGAACAATACATATGGAGTTGCTGACAAGGTTGGGAGAGGCTGCAGATGGACAGACCTGCACAGGAAGGAGAGAGGAGGGAAATAGGGAGCAAGGGAAGAGTGTGAGGCAAAGAGCACACACATGGCCATGCGTAGTTGTGGCCACACGAACAGAGAAAGCTGACGGTATCTGAGACAGTGGCTCTTGCTTCTTTCAAATACTTTCAGGCTTCACTTGGATTAGCGGAAGTTACTTTTGTTAGTATGCAGCATGCAGTCACGCAATCAGCTGCCTCCTCCCGCCCTATTTGCCAAGAGCTCTGTTCAACTATTATACCAGTGGACAGAGTAAATCCTCAAACACGTGTGGCTGCTGTGGTTTGGACATGAACTGTTCTCTGCAAACTGCTCATGAATTGAGGGCTTGGTCCTGATGCAAGCCTTCTTCTGGGAAAATGACTGCATCATGAGGCTCTACCTTCATCAATGATTAAAACTGATAGATACAAAACCTTAAAGACCACTGGGAGCACAGAACGTAGGAAGGAGGAGCCTAGTGGAGAAGGTGGGTCTCTGGGGTTATGCCCTGGAACCGCAGGCCATGTCGGCCCCTTCCTGTCTGTCCTTTGTTTCCTGCCCACCACAAGATGAGATATTTATTACAGTGAAAAAAAGTGACTAACAGGGAATCCAGAAAATGATCCTGTATGTTATCACTTTTCTTCACTGTAATAAATACCTGAAATTTGAGAGTTTCCAAGGTTTCAGCCAGTGGTTGGCAGCTCCATCGTCTGGACTGCACTGAGCAGAAAGGCCTGGAGGAACAAACCTCCTTATCTTGTGGTCTACGTACCATGTGTGCCATAGCACACTGCGCCTTAGTAACTAACAGCATCAGCATGCTTCCTCGCCTTGGGTCTGGGTCTCCTTGCATGGGAATTGTAGAAGGGGGGATAGTGAACTCTAATCAGCTCTCTTATAAAGCCACACAAAATGTGGAGTTATCTGAAGAAAACTGACTCTTTTTTATGGCAGTCTTCTCCCGCTTGAAGAGAGCATCTCTCCACCCAGGCAGGAGTGCTCTTCTTCCACGCTCTCCAATGCTCTCCTCGTTTCCCCACAAATGTTGCACGTATCTTTTCATGGACTTATTTCAATTAAATTTGATCCTATTTCCACAATGAAAATATTTCAAATATGTGTACAGGTGAAGTTAAAATCATGACACTTTCTATGACCATTGGACCAATGATAAATGTGGTGAGTGAAAATGTACAGGAGTACCCAACAGGAAATATGTATAAAACACAGAAGCACAGGATACAGATTAACCATGTCTTGTTGAATCCATCTCAACATCCAGACATACAAGTAACACTTGGCAAAACAGAAAATGAATCTTTTTTTTTTGGTTATTTTCCTTAAATAAGAAAAGTATAAAAATAATGAGTACATTACAATGTACTTAGTTTTAAATACAAAAAGAATCAATTTTCTTCATAATATCACAAAAAATGAAATGCCTTTGTAAAATCTTGTCCTAGGTTTGGAGAGATGGCTCAGTGGTTAAGAGCACTGGCTCCTCTTTCAGGACACAAGTTCAATTCCCAGCATCCACATGGCAGCTAACACCCACATGTAACTGCAGTTCCAGGGGATTCTGTTTCCACGCATGCACGTGGTACACAGACACACATGCATGCAGGCAAAACAGCCATGAGCACACAACAGCTGTACACATAATAGCCGTGTACACAACAGCCGTGCACACAAGAGAAAAGTAAATCTAAAAAAAAAAATTCCTCTCCCTGAAAATGGTCTCAAAGTAAGCAACAGCAGATAACCACTCACTCATTACATATATGCATATATAAATATATGACACCTATAACCAAGCATAAATTTACTTTTAGCATAGTATAAAATGTCAGGCAATTACCTAAAATAATGCTTACTTTATAACATTCAAAGGAACAGAAAGGTTTAGTGTTAAAGGTGAATTTCTGTAAGTGCTTTGAAAAATGTTTTATTTACTCGAAATAAAACTTTCCTTCAGCTGGCTGGCAATAAAGGATTGCATCAGGCTGGCACGTATAGCTCTACAGGCTCTGCCTCATGAGACAGTCACAAGTACACCGGAGCTGCATGGCAGAATGAAAGACACCCCAGCAATGGACCCTAACGTTTTCAAATGAAAGTCCAGGTATCTACTCACCAAAGTGAAGTCCCAGTGCGGGCCAGGGGTTAGAAATGTGAAGGAGCTGCCTCTCCGAAGCGAGCACCTACTGACAGAAGAGCGAGATGAACAGGGCAGAGCAATTTCAGTACAGTAAGGTACTTGACAGATGAAAAGCCATCATTTTTAGTTTAAAAACTAGCTAGAATAGTGATGCAAGGTCAGCAGTCAGAGAGAGCAACCCAAAACATAACAGGACATATTTCATCCCCAGAGTCCTTACACTGAGAAGACACTATCTAAAACTAGTGGAGAGATTACTATTAAAAAACAATTTACCAAACCAACCAGAGCTCAGCTTAGGAGTATATACACAGCTAAAAAATATAAAATCTATTAATATACAATAACAGCTTTAATAATTATTTTATTAATAATAAAACTAAAGGAATATGAATCTATACTTGGTACAATTCAAAACTTATGCCCAATATTTTAAAACAAGTAAAAAAATTAATACAATAAAACTAAAATCCTGTTATTTACATTAATGTAATATCTTCTGAGTTTTAAAAGTTAAAGGTAAAGCAAGAATCCTGCTACAGAACCTGGCTTTATCTTTCTACAATACAGGCCTGTGTTTACACAAAATATAAATGTCTACATTTACAAACTATGTAAAGAAAAATTAACCACAAAACCCAGCACCGGCATACCCATCAGCTATACTGTTAATCACTTAAGAAGCATAGAATGTGGAACAAGGACTTTTTTCTCATATGGAAAACGGCAGGCAAACGAGGAAGGCAGAACCCCCCCCCCCCCCCCCCCGAGCTTGCTGAAGCCTAGGGGTGGGGGTGGGGTCTCATCAGCTGCTTCATCATCAGTGTGAGCTTTATAATGGGGCAAAACGGGGCAGGAGCTCAAGTGTAACCTGGTTGGAGCTGTCGCAGGGTAACCAGAAGAGGACGTGGAGTGGTAGCCCATTGTGACTGGCCTTGATCATGGTGTCTCTTCACAGCAACAGAACACTGAATAAGACACCTGGGCATGGACTTGTCCTGGAGTGTGGCTGATGTACCAGTGACATTCCATTGGGGAGAAAATTTCCCTTCCCTAGCTGGTATCAACTGCACATAGCTTCTTGGTTCTGGGTGGGACTTTGCATTCATTTCCCATTCTCAAGGCTGGGATTTTGTCTAGTTTGAACCTGCTGCAAGTTTTGTGCATGCTTCAGCCTCTGTGAATGTAGAAGTGTATCAGTCCTGTTATGTCTGGAAGATACTGTTTCCTTGAAGTCATCTACCAACTCTGGATCTTAGAATCTTTCTGCCACTTCTGCATGGAGCCACAAAAGGGAGGAAGTTGATAAGGACATTTCATTTAAGGCTGAATGCTCTAAAGTGTCTTACTCTCTGTACATTGTCAACGTGACACAACTGGTCATCTGGAAAAAGGGAACCTCAAGTGAGAAAATGCCTCAATCAGACTGGCCTGTAGCAAATCTGTGGGGGCATTTTCTTGATTAATAATTGATGTGTAAGGACCCAGTTCTGAGGGTGGTGACACCTCTGGGTGTTGGAGAATGTTTTTGTGCACTGTGCATTCAAATGTTGCTATCTGTACCCAGAGATCTGGTTATGGTCCAGATGTTGGCATTGTCATTATTATGAAGCATCTCCTGTCTTAATGTTGTGTAAAAATTGTTCTCCATCAGTTCTGATTGGTTAATAATGAGCTAGGCAGAAGAGTTAAGGTGGAACTTCCCATCCCAGTGAGGGAATCCCAGGTGGGAACCAGAGAGGAAAGTCACCATGAGGGAGTTACCAGTGGGACCCAGATAAAGAAGGATGCTGGGGAAAGACTAATATGGCAGGTAATGGGCCATGTGGCTGGGAAGTAGGCCTGACCAGAATTGTTGGGTTAGAATAGCTCAGTATCTGCCTAGCTATAGTGCTTGAAGCTTTATAATAAATATAGTAGATGTCTGTGTTATTCAGACACAGGCGGGCACAGGTGGGCACAGAAAAGCCCTTACTTTTACACCTGGCAGGTGGCCCGGGTGGTATAAGAATGGTAGCTGAACACGAGGCTGGAGAAGAAGCCATAAACCATGTTCTCCATGGTCTCGGCATCAGTTCTTGCCTTCAGGTCCCTGCCCTGAATTCCTGTCCTGACAGCTCTGGGTGATGGACCATAAGCTATAAGATGAAACAAAACAGAACAAAACAAGAAACCAAAAAAACAAAATCCCTTCTTCCCCGTTCCTTTTTTGGCCCTGTTGCCTATCACTGCCATAATTTCATAATGATTATACTGACCTAAGAATTTGATGTGTGACAGCTGGAAACAAAAATTAGCTTTTGAGGGGGAAAAAAAAGCTAACTGGAAACCACACCCAATCTGATGATATGATTCTTTCAAACACTATCAACAACCAGTTTACAGTAGTGATACTTTCCCTCTTTCAATAACAAGTTTCTATTTATTTTGAACATCATGGAAAAAGTAAACTGTGCCCAGAAAACATGTGTGACAGGGCCAACTTCCAACATTTTTGGAAAGGCATACTCTTTTGTTTTTTCATTTTTTAAAAATAGTTTGACTCAAAATGTAATCACCATGTTAAATTCTTGTGGGAAATCTAATCTATTTAGTGAGGCAGGGTTTCCTCTAAGATGGCCCGCACCTCTGGTCCCCCTCCCTGTACTTCAGGGTCCTAGGATTACAGGTATATAGCAACATGCCCAATACTATGAGGAGCTAGGGATGAAACCCAGGGCCTCATACATGCTAGACAAGCAGTCTACCTTTTGGGGTACATCTCCAGCCCTATAGCTATCCACTCATTATATACCCTAAACCAATGATCCTCCCAGACTCAGGGATTACACCAGTGAGTTATTTCCTGTCTTCTCAAGCCAGCATGAAGTATTCCGTTGGCTTGCATCTATATGACTCCATCACTAGTCGTGTGTAGCAAACACTACTTACCTTGTTTATTTGTTCCTACTGTATGGCTTTCCATCTCCCTAGTCTTTGTATCTGGCATTCATTTATTTTCTGTATAAATCACACTTTTTTTCAACCCACTGCAAATTATTCTCATTTAATAACTCAATGTAAGACGATAAACTCTTATTTGAAAGGAGTGAAAACAACTAATTGTCGTGGTGTACATCTGAGGTAGAGGCAGGAGGATCAGGAGTTTGAGGCTATCCTTGGCTACACTCAAAGTTCCAGGCAAGTCTGGTGAGACATGGCCTCAAAATGAATGAACAACCAACCAAACCCAAAAGGCTGAAAACAGTGTAAACGAATTTAATATACTTAACCAAAATTTTCTAACACAGTTTTCAGTACTCATATAAGTTACTAAATATCTGTATCCAAAGCCATGATCATCTGTGTCTATACCATTTCCTCTAACTTCCTAACTCACTAAATCATATTTGAAATTCTTTAAAAAATACATTTACATTTATGTATGTGTATATGTGTGTATGGTGTGTGTAGGTCAGATAATAACTTGGAGGTGGGCTCTCTCCTTCCGGTATGTGGGTCCTGAAGATCAAACTCAGGCCAGGCTTGGCAGCACCTGCCTTGACCTACCGAGCCATCTCACCGGCCTGCATTTGACGCTCTTACAGTGAAGGTCCACCAGGCACTGACTACTATAGGATCCTCTCAGTCTCTCCGTTTCCTCCCCTTCCCCACTGGCTTCATGTCACCTCAGTCACCTGGCTTGAAATTCCCTGGACAAACCCAATAGGATTCTTCTTCAAACACTGTGCTTGCTGCTCCTCTATGCTGAGGAGAGCATCTCCCAAATTATCATGTCTCCATCCCTGCCTTCTTTCCAACTGCATTATTATCAAGAAACTTCCCCTGTGATCTCTTAAAATGACTATCAGGGCTAGAGAGATGGTTAGCGATAAGGAGCATCGCTTCCAGAGGGCCTGGCCTCAATTCCCAGTACCCACACGGCAGCTCTTAACTGCCTGTAACTCCTGACAAATCACACAATCATATATGCAGGCAAAACACCAACACATATGAAATAAAAATAAATAAATTACTAATATAAAAAAGAGCACTTGTTGCTAAAAACAACAACAAAAAAACCCCTAACCCTCATGAGGCTTCAGTTGACTTCATGGTGACCAACCCTCCTAAGAGAACTTCAGCTTCCTAAGAGCAGGAGCTCCGCCGACCTTTGTTCACTAGAATCCCCACTATCTACAACAGGGTCTGACATTAGTTAGGGCAGGTGCACAGTATCACTGACTGAGTAGAATGTGGCACTGCTTCTACCCATCTTTTCCAAGTCCTCCTTTTCTGTTCCTGTCACTAGTCTTTCCTGATTCTCCTAATCCTCAGGCTCAAAGATGACTTCTCTCTGCACTTTGACTTCTTAAACACAGGCTCTAACTGGAGGAGAGGAAGTTTCAGAAGGCAAGAACTGACATCAAAATTACCTTAGACTTCAAACTAAAAAATATCAGCACCAAGTGAACGGATCTAGCTCTTTACGGAGCCACTTAGCCTTGTTAGTGAAAGTAAGCTGTCTGCATATTCCTCAAAACCATTTGGTGCCACGGGACTACAAATTACATATAAGAAAATTAGTTTCAAATCATGTCAAATGATCTGGGCGTGGTGGCACACACTGTAATCCTAGAACTGGGGAGGCCAGGGAAGACAGACCAGTTTTTAGGCAGAAAGCTTTGGTGCCCACTCAGGTGACAATTCCTGTCCTTACCACCGGTTCAGTGAGTTTTGGTCTGTGCACCTGCATGCAGCCTGCTCTGGTTCAGAAGTACAGTGTGAGTTTGTGAGTTCTGGGGCGACCAAGTTACATAGTGGGAACCTGTCTCAGAAACAAAACCAACAGAACAGAACAGAACAAAACAACCCTGAAATCATGTCAAGTGGACCATGGGGACACCTGAAAAGATGGAGCAGAAACAGGACTGCTACTTTTACAGATAAAACTGACAGACAAGATTTATGTGAGTTCTCTGCACAGGCCCACACTGAAGCACCTAAGTTCACTATGCCTTTTATGAAGAAGACACTACTGTGAAGTCACTGCACAGAATTCAAAGACACAGAACTCAAACAAAGTTACGTCCCTTGTAACTTCAACAGAGTACAGCATTATAATGGTGAGCCACTACATTCAGTACTTTAAGACAAAATGTTCACATTTCGAGAGTCAAAAGAGTTACAGAGCAGTCCAGGCAACTGTCATTCCAATTTCCTATTTGAAAAATTATTGTGATTTCCATGGTCTCTCTTCCAGACACAGATTTCTAAAGTCAAGCTAGTGCTCATCTTTTCCAGACACAAAGAAATGAAGACACAACAGAGAACGTGAAAATGTGCTAATAACTAAAAAGCCAGACAGCATCTTTCTTTGATCTCTTCATTCTGGGAGCCTGGCCAATTCTGGTCTGGAAAAACAAAAACAAAAACAAGCAGACAAACAAACAAAACAAAAACCAAAACCACAATTTGATTGGAACAGTAGCTTTTAAGCTTAAAAGGCTGGTGTCTGCTTGGGTGACACTTCATCCCTCACCACAGGTTCCATGACAGTTTTGGTCTGGGCACCTGCGTCCACAACTAGTTTCTCGTAGAAAGCAGTTCTGGTGCATTAGTATGGTTCCCCAGTAAGGAGTTAACGGAGACTGTTAACAAGTCGGCCCCCTCTAAGCAGGGCCGAGCACCTGCTGTTTGGGGCCTCAGCTCAAGGCTAGCCTGGCCAGCGTCCTGTCCTTCCGCAGGTTCCCGCATTTCTGCCCGGTCTTCCCCAACTCTCTGCTGCATTCCCAGTCCCGGGTCACCTCCCGGCTCTCCCGTCTATCCCCTCCTCCCTAATCTCCATCCCTGGCTCCCCACATCCACCTACTCGGGTGTCCTGGATCCATCCCCGACTCTCCCTACCCACCTCCCGTCCGCCGACGGCCCGGGTGTGTCGGCCGGAAGCCCCGCGGCTCCGTCCTCGCAGAGCACTGAGGCCCTGCGGCTTCTCCTCCGCGGCCGGGGCTGCTTCTGAGCCGCCGGCTCTGGCTCCATGTCCGGGGATAGGGGGTGGGGCAGTGGCCCAGTGCCCGGGGTCCCGATCGTGGCGGGCACAGTGCCCGCCAGCTTCTACGAGACAGAAGGTTGCCTTCTAGCAGAGAACCACTACCGCCATCATCCGGGGATTTGAAAATGGCGGCTGCTCAGCTATCAGCCAATCAGAGAGCGAGAAGCGGTTGCTAGGATACGTGGAGTCCCGCCCTAGTCCTGAAGCCCTCTCTGCACACTCCTGGGAGATTGGTGGACTTAAAGTGTGATGTGTGGGGTTTATTCTAACTCCATCGCTGAATCTCCCAAAGGCAGTCTCTATTCACTGGAACTTTCGCTGCAGGCCAGGAAAAAAGGATTGGAAGCTGTTGACCATTTGATGTTGTTTAGCATTAGGTTGAAAGTAACGACCCCAAAGCAAAGTGCAGTTGGACATATAAACACTGAATTATTCGTGTGGGATATATGCTCAGTGGCCAAAGACAATAACTGTGTTCTCAGGGATGTCTCTAGATAACCCAGAAGCAGAAAGACTCAAACAGTATCTACTCACTTATAGCTGCATACTAGCCCAAGGGGCATGTGCCATGAAAGTCTTCACTTACCAGGAAACTGGGACAGAGGGGAGGACATTCTATTGGGACTCGAGATGAGAGAAGCATGGGAGAGAAGCAAAGTAGAAGGATCCAGAGGGTCCTAGAAACCTACAAGGAGAACATTATGATAGGCAGATTTGGGCCCAGGGGTCCCGCTCAAACTAAGGCACCAGCCAAGGACAATAGATACTCCCAAGATGCTGATGTGGAGACTGTGTGGGAGTTGTGAAGAAAAACTCTTTCAATGTTTATTTGCTTTGGAATTATTTTATGTAACTACTCACACATAGGTATTGAATATCTTCAAGGCCTTCAGCCAGGTTTTAGCACAAGAAATGGAATTAAAGGCACATTTGAGTGAGAGAACTGCCATGGTATATATTGAAGCAAGTGGAAGGAAACGGGACTGTTGTATTTGTTGGTATTCTGTTGTGATAAAACGCCACGACCACAGCAACTTACAGGACGAAGAGTTTATTTGGGCTTATGGTTCCAGAGGGAAGAGCGGTCATCATGGCTGTCATGGCAGCAAGCTGCAGGAATGGTGTCGGGAGCAGATGGTTGAGAGATCACATCTTTGACAGCAAATATGAGGCAGAGAAAGTGAACTGGAAGCAGAGTGAGGCTGTGAACCCCAAAAGCCAGTCCCCAGGACCGTAATTCCTCTACCTAAGGCTCTACCACACAAACATCCTGAGCTGCACCAGCGACTAGGGACCAGATGTTTGAAGAGTTGAGCCTAGGAGAGACATTTCTCATTCAAACCATCATGACTACATACTGAGAGTCGGTCATATAAACCCAGGAAAAAGTTGGCAAAATCTTACAAATGTACAATAGATTGCCCTTCTGTTGACTAAATCTCCTGCCCACCCCTCGCTGAACCCCCAATCCAGTGTCTTTCAGTACTAAATACATGACCTATGAATCCTTGTGTCTTCAACTCTGCAAATTGTCCCTGCCTTTAACATATTTTAGGTCAGGGTTGATAAACTTTTTATTTGTTTATGTAAAACTGGATGCTAGTTCTCTTCCTGAGTGGAGAATCTCACTAATTTGATTGAAGCTAAGTGTTACCTACATTTATTCAAGTGTAGATTGATTTTCCCCCTAAAAGTCTTCAGTCATATGCACTGACATCAATTGCTGTAATAGCTGAGAAGAAAAATGTGTGGGATGAGAAAGGACAATAAATTGAAAGTATAATATTTTTGAGATGTGTGTGTGAGGTGTGTGTGTGTGTGTGTGTGTGTGTGTGTGTGTGTGTGTGTGTGCGTGTGTGTGGTGTGTAAAGAGGCCAGAAGAGGGCATTAGATCCCCTAGAACTGGAGTTACAGGTGGTTGTGAACTATCAAATTGGATGCTCAGAGCCAAACCTGTATCTTTGGAAGCCAGAAAGTACTTGTTGTTTGTTTGTTTTTCATTTTGTTTTTTGTTTTTTCAAGACAGGTTCTCTCTGTGTTAACCTTGGCTGTCTTAGATTTGCTTTGTAGATCAGGCTGGCCTTGAACTCATAGCGATCCGCCTGCCTCTGCCTCCCGAGTGCTGGGATTAAAGGTGTGCGCCGCCACCACCCCCGGTTTTTTTGACAGCAAGTACTCTTAAGCCCTAACCCAAGTCATCTCTCCAGCCCTTGTGAGCTGGCTAGTTTTATATCAACTTGACACAAACTAAAGAGTCCTTTGAGGGGGGAACCTCAGTTAAGAAAATGCCTCCATAAGACTGAGCTGTATCCAGATCTGTAGAGCATTTTCTCAGTTAATGATTAATGTGGAAGGGTCAAGCCTATCATGGGTGATGCCGCCCCTGGGCTGGTGTTCCTGGGTTCTATAAGAAAGAATGCTGAGCAAGCTATGGGGAGCAACCTGTAGGCAGCATTCGTCTATGGCCTCTGCATCCGTCCCTGGCTCCAGGCTCCTCCCCTGCTGGAGTTCCTGTCCTGACTTCCTTTGATGATAACCTGTGATGTGGAAGCATAAAATAAACTCGCCCCCCCTCCACCAAGTTGCTTTTTCATCATTGTGTTTCATTGCAGCAATAGACACCCTGACTCTAAATACACTCCAAATACAGACACGCTGATACTTTCTTTGTTTTCCCTACTATTTAGGACTGATCTTCATCCATACCACATTGATTGTGCCGGATCTTGGCTATATTTAAAGTGGTTTGAACCTTATTCAAGGAGAAGATAACTCGTGAAATACGTATGAAACAGAAAGGGCTGATTGGGAGCCAGAGAGACCGCACAGTGGTTAAGAGCTCTTGTTGCTCTTGAGAAGACCAGCGTTGGGTTCCTGGCGCCTTTTAGGTAGATTCACTATTACAGCAAATCATGTTCATATGCTTTCATTTCCCCCATCGACGTTGACGCAATTCTTAATATCAGAGGAAAAATTTAGAAGATGTTTGTGAGGGCTGGGAGAATAGTCAGGAAAGAGCTTGCTGCACAAGCACGTGAGCCCTAGCTGTGGCCTCAAAACTTGTTATACCAGCGTGGTGGTTTGAATGAGACTGGCCCCCAGAGGTTCACAGATTTGAAGGGCACTGTTTGAAAGGATTAGGAGGTTGGCCTTGCTGGAGGAAGTATGTTGCTGAGCGTGGGCTTTGAGGTTTCAAAGAGCTCATTCCAAGTGCAGAGTCTCTCTCTTCAGCTGCCTTCATGCCACCGTTCTTCCCACCACAACAATGGACTGAACCTCTGAAACCATAAGCAAGCCCCAGTTAAATGCTTTCTAAGAGCTGCCGTGGTCATGGTGTCTCTTCATCCCAATAGAACAGTGACTAAGACAACCAGTGATGTAGAGGTGGAGGCAGGAGGATCCCTGGTCCTCATTAGCTAGTCAACCTAGCTTCATCAGCAAGTATCAGCACAGTGAGAGATGCTGTAACAAAAACCTAGGTGAATGGCTCCTGAGGACCAACACCTGAGGTTGTCCTCTGGCCTCCACACGCATGCACGTAGACATGAATGTGCACCCACACCCACACAAGCAAAAGTAATGTGTTATAGTCAACATACATATAGTTTGGAAGGCACTGTAGGTAAACTGTCACTAACTTAGTAGACAAACTGTCATTGGCGCAAGCTTCATGACAGCTTCTTTAGGCCCAATAGGGCTACATGGTCATCAGAGAACTGAAAAATCAAAAATTGTGTGTGTTGCTTTAAGTGAAGAATGTCTTCAGCCCTCAGGTGGAGTCATTTCCGGGCCCCGTGATAAGGCTGAACTAGAAATGACTGCCCTTCAATCATTACCCAGGGCTGCAGGGGCACCTTCAGATCGGCATGGTAAGTGGGCACAGGGCACTGTTAATGATGTTGATTTGGGATGGTGGCAGGTTGTATGGATTGTATTAAGGCACTTTCCTCCACCCTGTATCCTTAACAGACCACAATGTGCGGCAGGATAAAGGACCCAGCCTTTTCTTTACTCTCTCTTTAGTTCTCTGTGAGAATGAATATGGTTGCCTCTAGCAGTTCCGTTTTGGGACAACCTCTGGATAGCCACTTCCCTCCAAGTGTTTTCTCCATGTGGAAATGACAGTAGTTATTAGTATCTTAGAATTTTGAAATTTTCATTGGAAACAACCTTTCAAACTTCTTCTTCTTCTCCTCCTCCTCCTCCTCCTCTTCTTCCTCCTTCTCCTCCTCCTCCTCTTCTTCTTCTTCTTCGTCTTGCTCCAATGGATTTTTCTCTCCAGCATGTAAAAGCTGTTTTTACCTTAAGAGTCATGACTTACAACCTGAAAGATGCTTACGGTAGAATTGTCAGCATTGTGGCTGTGAGGTTGTCTAGCAAGATATTTCCCCTGAAAGCAAACGCGTAAAGGGTACTAGAGGCCTTCTGTCTTATTTCTTAAAATTGCATTTGAATCTACAGCTATCTTAATATTAAAAGTTTAATTGAAAATTATACTTTCTCAGTAACTCAAATCAGTTTTGGACTGGCATTTATTAGTGTGCGGGGACTTATTGATGCTGACATTCAATGGGTTCTTGTACAATCTTAGACTCTTTAATGGTATGACTAATGTTCTAAGAGAGAGCTTAGAAAGGTGGCAGAGGCGAAGAGAAGAATAGTATTCCTCTCTACCCTAGGATGCAGCTATTTTGTAACATCAGATGCTTCTAAAGCCAAAAGCAGGGCTTGTTAAGCCAAGTTATTCCTGCTGTGTTGGGAAAGAACAGTATTACTTACTGTGTTATCTGAGCACACGAAGGGCTATTTATTTCTGTCAGTGATTGTTTTTACTGTCAGTAAATATGCCTCTCCACAGAGTTCCTGATGTTGCAACTGACAGCTGGGGAAGGGAGTTACTGGAGCTGTCTGCATGTGAACTTTGTAGATTAAGAGGTTTCTTTGAGGTGCAGATGCAATGAGCAGCCCTCCTTCTGAACTGGACCTTCCACTTAGAGGACAAAGGTCTAGTTTCCTTAATGTGTTTGCGGCTTTTAAAGTCCAAGAGGACGGGAGAGGACTGAAACTGTTCTTTGCAGATAAGGATTTATGAAGCTTGTTCATCGTAGCATGTGCTGCTTTGGTTTCCCCATGCCAATGTTTGTAAGGCTCTTAGCTCGTTGTAAGTAAAGTGATGTTGACATTAAGTCCATGGCTGTTGTCACCAAAAAAAACTGAGAGTTGAACAAGGAAGAAATGAGGTGAAGTTCTAAGTATTGAACCTGAAATTCTCATGAAGAGAAGAAGTCTGGTATATGCCAGGTCAGTGGAAGCAAAGGGCAAGGTTTTGCTGCTGCTGCTGTGCATGACAGAGTCCAGCTCAGATTGCTGGGGTGTGGCAGGTCAGAGCTCCTGACTTTCTCCCTCCCTCCCTCCCTCCCTCCCTCTCTCTCTCTCTGTCCTTTCTGGCTCACACAGACTGGTGTGGTTGGTGGGAAATCTGAGGTCTGTAACTGAGTTTGAGACACTGCATTTGGCACTGCCCCTTGCTTACAAGGCCAAGCAGCTTGAAGGACCAGACAGTGACGGCCCAGTGCCCTAACCCTGACTCGTTCAGGACAACTGGAAATCAAACTGCAGCTGTTTAACATCAGCTATCTCTGTAGAGACCTAGGACTTAACTTCTTCTTTCTCTCTCTTAAAAAGTGGTTAACACAGTCTGTCTCAATGACTTACAAAGTTGCTTTCCTTTAAGAAAAATAATTAATGCTGATGAGGGCAGGCTAAAACAAAGAAACAAAAACCCCCAGTAACCTCTACATAAGAAAAAATAAGAAATAACTAGAGTTAGTGTAATTGTGAATTTATTTTCCCTCTGTCCCTCTCTCTCCCTTCCTCTCTCTCTTCCTCTCTTTCCCTCTCTCCTTCCTCCCTCTCCCTCTCTCTCCCTCCCTCCCTCAATTTCTCTCTCTCTCTCTCCTCCCTCTCACTCCCTCTTCCCCCACCCTGTGGTGTGGTTTTGAATGTGTGGCAGCATGTGTATGTAAGAGTGCACGCATATGGAGGCCCAAGGTTGATGCTAGGAACATCCTAATTGTCCTTCCATCTTACTCACCGAGTCAGGGTCTCTCAATCAAACCCAGAGTTCTCAGATACTGCTGCTTTTGCTAGATGGCTTACTTTATGGATTTTTCTATCTCTGTCTTCCCAGGCTAGAACGACAGGCAAGTTGTCTTACCTATGCAACAGCATTAGTGTGGGTTCTGGTGAGGTACAGACACAGACACACAAAATAATAAAAGATAAATATTTAAAAAACATTTGAAAACACTCTTCACATAACTACACATGTGATAGGTTTTCTTTAGATTATTACATTTATTTTATTTATTGTGTGCAGAGGGGTCAGAGGGCAATGTGAAGGACTTGCTTCTGGTTTTCTCCTTCCACTGTGCAGATGCACAGATCAAACGCGGCTCTTTAGGCTTGGTGGCAAGCACCTTTATCCAGGCAGCCACCTCTCTGGCCTCCAGTTTTTATGCACAATGACCTGCTTGTTTTGGAAAATAAGTGAAAATGTCTAATAGGTTTAACCTTAGAATGTTTCTCCTTGTGGAGAACAGATATGAATAACAAAATTTCAAGGCATGAGAATATAACATCTTTCATTTGTCTATACTGAATTCTACTACTTGACAAAGCTGGTTGATTTAAAATTTATTCCTTTCTAATAACTTTTTTTTCTGGGTTAGATAGCTGCATGTAAACACCCATTTACCACAACCACAGTTTACCCTTAATTATAGTTATGCATAGGCTATATAAAACTAGACTATATAAGATATAGAATCTTTAATCAATTCCTCACTCAGTGCACATTAGTAGGTGCTTTATTTGTATGGTGGAAAGATATTTTAAAACATTTTACCTTGTTTATTAGGTTGTGTGTATGTATGCATGTGTTTGTATGGTGCGAATAGCGTGTCACCACCCATGCATGAAGTCTGGTCTCTTTTCTGTCTTTACCTAGGTTCCAGGGAGCCAACCCAGGGCATCTGACTTTCAAGGCAAATGATTTTACTCCCTGAGCTGACTCAAATTTAAGCACCATTTTAGTCCTTGATTCAGTTTTCCATGGAACTTGGCTGTTCCTTGAAATTTATATTTGATGGAACACTTTTGTGCGTGGAGATGGTTATCTCCTTGTGTGTGTGTGTGTGTGTGTGTTTTCCAGGTATCAAATTCAGAGTGTCAGCCTATGTGGTTGGCAGTTGTTTTTAGTTCTTTTGTAAAACATTTTAGAGTAGTGTATCTCAACCTGGGGGATCAAATGACCCTTTCACAGGGGTCACCTAAGACCATCACATAATGCAATTAGTTACATTACGATTCATAGCAGTAGGAAATTACAGTTACAGAATAACAACAAAAATAATGTTGTGGCTGTGGGTCACCACAGCACAAACAGCTGTATTAAAGAGCCAAAGAGCCACAGTGCTAGGAAGGTTGAGAACCACTGCTTTAGATTATAGTGACCGTCTCTGTGATTTCTAAGCTGGTTTAGTCTCTGACATTTCTAAGCAGTAGTGCTTATGCTATGTATGTTCCCAGGCTGTTCTAACCCACTGTGGTTTATTCCAGAGGGAATGTCTCTCCATTCACATTGGCCAAGCAGGTGTCCAGATTGGGGATGCCTGCTGGGAACTATACTGCCTGGAACATGGAATCCGGCCAGATGGCCTCATTCTGGATTGTCAACATGATCATTTGGAAAATGCTAAAACGGAACATGGGAACACATCTTCAGACACCTTCTTTCACGAGACAAGAGCTGGAAAGCATGTGCCCAGAGCACTGTTCATGGACCTAGAACCAACTGTTATAGGTAATCTAAACTTGACTTACTAGTGCTTTTAACCAAGTCCCAAGGCAAACAAACCAAGTGGGTGAGATTGTGAGATTGTGCTAATCTATATGAACAGGATGGTAGACTTTCCCCAACCCTCAGTCTGGAACATGACAAACACCCCAAAGTGTGGGGCTTACGCTGGCCTTCCTTCCTCTTGCCTTCCTTCCCGTGGGGATTTACGCCGGCCTTCCTTCCTGGGGGACTCACGCCGGCCTTCCTTCCTGGGGGGACTTACACTGGCCTTCCAAAGCTAGAAGCTATTGGCAAAGAAGCTGAAAATTTGTCATTATCATCTACAAAAGAGTAGAGTACTTGAAAATTATTCCACGGAAACAAGGTACTGTATAAATCTTAAAATTATAGGGGAAGCTAATGCTGTTTAAGAAAATTTACATTTATTTATTCTTTCTCTTCTGCTTCCTACCTCTCTCCCTCTCATTCCTTCTCCCTCTTCTTCATCATCTCCTTCTACTCATCCCTCCCCACAGTGTGTGTGTGTATGTATGTGTGTATATCTGTGTGTGTATGTATGATGTATGCATGTATGTGTGTATGTATGTGCATATGTATCTATGCATGTATGTGTGTATGTGTGTGCATGTATGTATGTGTGTATGTATGTATGTACGTATGTATGTATGTGTGTACCCATTTGAACATACATGGGTCATGGTGGTGCTTATGTAAAGGTCAGAGGACAACTTAAAAGAGTAATTTCTCTTTTCCACTATGCAAATTCCAAGGATCCAGCTTAAACTTTCAGGCTTGGTAGCAAGGTTTTATTTGTTGCTGTTTTTGTTGTTGTTATTTTTCATTTTGTTTTATTTTTTCTTTTTCTCCCACCTTGTCATCTTGACAGACTAAATGCTATCTTACAATTAACAATGTCAAACTTTGTAATCTCCTGTACTAAAACTTCCAAAATGCATCTAGAGAAATACTGGAGATAGAAATTAGGTATTGTCTTAGCAGAGCAGCTAGAGAGGCCGGTAGTTTTGGATCTAATGTTGTGTATTAGTTATTTATTCCTACCAAACAAACTCCCTTCAAACACAATGCTGCAAGGCAGTAATACCATTTTTTGTTCACACACTTGTAGTCTGTGTGGGGCTGAGAAGGCACAAATTCCCACTGTTGCACACGATTACAGATCTGGATATTCAGGTGGGAGCTACGGAACTCTCTTGGAGAGTAGTGTACTCACCTAAGTGTCAAGTTGGGGTTCTGGGTCCTGAGCCACGGGTGCTGTGGGGCTGTGAGTCCTCTGTACACAGACTGTCTTTGAGCTGCGTAGACCCTTGTCATATCGCGGTAGACAGGTTTTAAGAGCATGGGTACAAGGTAGATACGTGCTCATGGCACTTTGTCACCCAACTCTGGAAGTCACACAGTACCATTCATCTGGTCTCAATAGTCAAAGTAGTTAAGAAGACACAAGGGAAGGGATATGAACCCCATTCCACATCTTAATGTAAGTCTAGCAAGTTTCTAGAAGCAAATGTATGATAGGAAGTGTTTTTGCGATCTTTGGAAAAATAATCTGCCCTCCTAGAGAAATACAATCTGGCCATACTAGGTACAGTTGATTTCTTTGTCAGAATAGAGTTAGAACGCATGACAAATTGATGGGAAAACATGGATTGATGTCATAGAATGTTAATGTAATGCAAAGATTAACAGATTTATTAAGTGGATAAGGTCAAAAAGGGCAATGGCAAAGATACTTATATACATGCTAAGTATTGCTCCGCTAGGTGCTATGAACAAATGCAATTAAGAAACTACTGGGGTTGTAGCTCAGTTGGTAGAGAGCTTGCCTAACATGTAGGAATCTTGTTATCAACTCTTTAGCTTAACATTACAGCAGATATGGTGTCATACACTCATAATTCCAGCCCCCAGGAAGTGGAGGCAGGAGGATGATACGGTCAAGGTCTTTTGGAGTACATAATACCTGGACTAACAACACCAACAAGAAGACTTCTTTGTTTTCCTAGACTAACAAAGGCCATTTCTGCAGGATAAATTCCATTCCTTTGCCATCACCTGGAAACAGAGCAGGGACCACAGTACAGAGTTCTGTCCAGTTTAGAAAGGGGCCAGCAGTTACAGCGAATGCAAACCCTGAGGGCACCTCTCTCTCTGCAGATGGGATCCGTGTGGGGAAACATCGCTCACTCTTCCATCCAGAGCAGCTTGTGAACGGGAAGGAAGATGCTGCAAACAACTACGCACGAGGTCACTACTCCATGGGCTCAGAGGCCATCGAGCCTGTTCTAGAGAGGATCCGAAAGCTGGCAAGTGCCTCCTCTCCTGCTATGAATGAGTCATGCTGGATACTTGTGATCTTGTAGCAGCTTTCACCAGCCTTGCTTGCTGCCATCCTCCCTCCCCAACCCTCTCACCCTGGGCCTCCTGCAGATGCTTAGGGGGAGGGTGTGCTGATGTTGGCTTTGGTTACTCTGTTACAGAAGAGAAGCTTTTACAATAGCCAGGTGGCTCCCCTTCACCTTTGTTTCTACTGTTGTAGGGAGTGTGTGTGTGTGTATGTTAGCAGAGACTTTCAAAGCTTTCTAAAATGTACTATTTTCCAATTTTCACCTCTGCTTGTGAAGATGACAAGGGGCAGAGCTTTTGTGAAGGTTACATACTGTATTTTCTAACAGTTCTGTAAGGATTCGAATCTGCAGATGGTTCATTAGGTTAGTGGTTTGGTGTAGCCACTGGTAGCATGGTGCCTTTTATAGCATCCAGGGTGTAGTGTGTAACTTAAGAGGTACTTTATGTACTGCAGAGGGGACTTCATCTTGCTTCTGTATTTTGCTCATTTTCTTTTCTTTATTATTGACAAA
The DNA here is from genome assembly GCF_964271855.1 of Acomys minous. NCBI lineage: Eukaryota > Metazoa > Chordata > Mammalia > Rodentia > Muridae > Acomys > Acomys minous. The sequence continues at coordinate 7,179,462 of NC_140494.1, read as the reverse complement.
GCATTCAGACCATATGTAGATAAATTCACGGCAAACAGTGAAAGGTAGCCAAATATTTAGGCTTTACTTCTCTACACTGAGAGCCTCCCATAACTAGCATGATTGGCATAGGATTTACTTGGATGTGTATTTTCTCCAGGTTTTGGAATATTTGCGTGCGCGCGCGTGCGCGCGCACACACACACACACACACACACACACACACACACACACACACACTTTAGGGGACCCAAGTCAAATTTAGAATGTATTTAAATTTCAAATACCCCTTATGGTCATAGGCTTCAGACAATTTTATGCAGTACTTTTAGTGTGCCTGTGTGTTGACTGCCACCCATTATGATGAGCTCAGATACGGAATTTCCATTAGTGGCATCTTGTAAGTACTCAAAAATGGGCGGGGGGAGGGGAGGGGAAGAGGATGTGAAGTTTGGGATTGGGACTGCTTAAGCAGTAGTAAAACTCTAAAGACTTCCCCAGCTCCAAAAGTAGTATTCAGGTATATTACAAATTAGCCGTGTTTGTTATGTAGCTAACACGGCAGAAGAAGACATTCTGAATCATTTTAAAGTATGTGCATTCCTCTGTGTACTTGTGTACACAGGTGCATGTGGGGACCAGAGACAAACTTGCCTGTCGTCCTTCAGCTATGATCTACTTTATTGTTTGTGTGAGACAGAGTCTCTTACTCACCTAGGACTGGCCAACCAGGATAAGACAGATAGTCAGTCAGCCCTGGTCACCTGCCTCACTCCATCTTTCCAGTGCTGGGATAACAAATACAGCGCACCATAACCAGCTTGTTTGTTTGTTTGTTTGTTTTAAAACAACGTAGTGTCTCCGACCTGCATGCTTGTAAGGCAAGTACGGTACTAATGGAGCTGTTGCCCCAGCCTTCTTTCTAAACCTTTTGTTCTTGGGAAATTAACATCTACCATTATCATCTGCATGTTTTGTCTACAGGCCGAGCAGTGCAGTGGACTTCAGGGATTTTTGGTATTCCGAAGCTTCGGAGGAGGCACAGGGTCGGGATTTACATCTCTCTTGATGGAGCGGCTCTCGGTAGAGTACTACAAGAAGACAAAATTGGAGTTCTCTATCTACCCATCTCCTAGAATCTCCACCGCCGTAGTAGAACCATACAACGCCATCCTCACCACTCATTCCACCATAGAGCACGCAGACTGTACCTTCATGGTGGACAATGAGGCTGTGTATGACATCTGCCATCACAAACTTGGTGTTGACCGCCCTTCCTATGCTAGTATCAATAGGTTGATAGCCCAGGTGTTATCTTCCATTACTGCTTCGCTGCGTTTTGAAGGACCCTTGAATGTGGACTTAATTGAATTCCAGACCAACCTAGTACCTTATCCACGAATACATTTCCCCATCACAACCCTTGCCCCCATCATCCCTGCTGACAGAGCTTACCAGGAGCAGCTCTCTGTGCCTGACATCACTGCCTCTTGCTTTGAGTTCTCCAACCAGTTGGTCAAGTGTGATCCTCGGCTTGGCAAGTACATGGCTTGCTGCCTACTCTACAGAGGAGATGTGGTCCCTAAGGATGTGAATGAAGCAATTGCAGCCATGAAGTCAAGGACGTCTGTTCAGTTTGTTGACTGGTGTCCGACTGGTTTCAAGGTGGGAATCAATTATCAGCCACCTACAGTGATGCCAGGAGGGGACCTAGCTAGGGTTCAGCGGGCTGTGTGTATGTTGAGCAACACCACAGCAATTGTGGAAGCCTGGGCCCGCCTGGACCACAAGTTTGACCTTATGTTTGCCAAGAAGGCATTTCTGCACTGGTACATCACAGAAGGCATGGAGATAGGAGAGTTTATAGAGGCCAGAGAAGATCTGGGTGCTCTGGAAAAAGATTATGAGGAAGTGGGTCTGAGTTGCTGATGTAAAGATGACCATACAAATGAATGCTGAGCTAAAATGGCATGTTTTTTTCAAGATATTATATACCTATATGAATAAAAGGAAATAAGCGAGATCCAAAATTCTGTATTAATTAAACATATTAATATCAACAGTTCAGTGATATTTTCTTGTGTACAGTAGAATTCAGCTCTGCTAATTGAGAGCCTTCTGGGGATTAGAATCATTTAAACTACTGAGTCTCTTCTACGTAGAGTTATTTTGTATTAGTTCCTACGTTCTACCAAAAGCTTGGCTTTATTCTTTGCCCTCCTCCACCTTAAACAACAAAACTCTGAGCGAGTATGGGACCTTACTGGTTCTGCTTTTCCATTTCTGTTCTGAGGTAGAAAACACAGTTTATAAATGCGAATTCTCCACTGTCTAAGGTATTATACGTCAATTAAATCATAAATGCTTTTAGGATATTTCTTTTTCTTTCTCTAAGTGTCAGCTTCAAGGCCTTAGTTTGTTTTTCAAACAAAACAAAACCAAACAAGAATACTGTTGGGCATTTTTAGGATTTGGGTACAAGCAGGGAGACATGAGCCATCGTGTTTATCAGGAGTCCCCCTTTTCCTGTTTTCCCGTTTTCCCCCTTTTCTCCCCTTTTCTTAGCACATAGCCCAGATTTAGGATGGGTTTTTGCTCCTCAGCTAACTCCCCCTGGAAATGCCATTATAGACACATCTGAGGTATGTCTCCTAGGTGGTCCTAAAACCCAGTCAAGTTGACAATGACATTTAGTTACAGAGGTGTTCTTAAAGTGTGGCCAGCAGAACTTGGTTCTTAGGCACTTCAGAGGTTTGATGACGATGTAAGTTCTGAACTGGATTGAAGACCTGCCAGCCACTAAAGAAAACCTCGGGAGTGGGGAGAGGTGTAAAGGGGCACTGGATGTTTAAAAAGCACTAATTAACTTTTGGAGAAGGGAAGGGAGGGGAAGGGTAGGAGGACAGGGAGAGGGCGAGGGAGAGGGCGAGGGAGAGGGGGAAGACCTCAACGCTGATGCTTAGCTGGCTTTTCCCTTTTCATCCCAGGGCTGCAGCCCATGGAATGGAGCTGCCCACATTTTGGGTGGGTCTTCCATCCTCAATTACCCCTCATAGACATATTCAGAAGTTTGTCTCCTAGGTGATCCGAAATCCTGTCAAGTTGACAACATTTACCACCACAGCCATTTCCCCACTGTCTTAGTTACTGTTCTACGGCTGTGAAGAGACGCCATGACCAAGGCAACTCTTATAAAAAGAAAGCATTTAATTGGGGGTGGGGGAGGGGGAGGGGGAGAGAGAGAGAGAGAGAGATAGAGAGGGGGGGGGAAGACTGTGCCTGGAGTTGGCTTTTGAAACCTCAAAGCCCAGTCCCAGTGACACATTTCCTTCAAGAAGCCACGCCTACTTTACAGTTTACCATCTGTCGACCAAGCATTCAAACATATGAGCCTATGAGGGCCATTCTCATTCAAACCACCACACCCATCACTCCACTTAAATGATTGTCTTGAACATCGCTGGTCATTACTTGTTGATCAACATCAGTGGCTTTTGTAGCCTTCAGATTTCTCTACCTCAGCATGTGTCATTTCATGTAGGGCATCCTTTGCTTCCTGTGGCACCAGTTACTGCTCTTCCAGTGTCTGGCACCACAACTGGCAAACAACTCCTCCTCCATGTTTTATTAATTAAATTTGTTCTTTGGCGACCTCATTCGTGTGTGACAATAGGTCCGGAGTTATTCACGGGAGCTCATTTTGCCCATCATGTGTCCGAAGTGTGGGCCACAGACTCTCTCCCTGGATCGACAGCTCAGCAAGAAGTCCCTCCCTCACTCCGTGATTGACTGATGTCAGGCCCAGTCTTGTGTAGGCTCTGAGCAGGCAGCCATAGCCCATGTGAATGTCTGATTCTGATGCCTGTGTCATTCCGGGAGGACGGCATTCCACAGCCTTTCTCCCTCTCTTCTTCCTGGTCCCTCATCCGAGATGTTCCCTGAGCCTTACAGGGGACAGTACAAATGTCTTGCTTAGAGCCAAGTTCTGTGTTCCGTTAGATAGACACTTCTTCTACACTGTGTCCCCGGCGGAGACATTTCTGGCTCTCTCCTGTTATTTATCCCACAGACACATGATCTGAAGGAGCGTCCGCACTCCCGTCTCTAAGTTTCATCTCTCTGTTAAGTCTTACACTAAACTTCCTACTTTCTGGATACATTCTCAAAGGCGCTTTTGGTACACTGAAATGATTTCGTCTTAAAAACGTATTATTTTTCCTGAAACATGTTCTTCCTTTTAGTGATCTCTGTTTTTGCTTGTGCTGCTATCTTCCCTCTGAAGCGGAGTCTAAAGAACAGTTTTTTAAAAACTACCTCCTCTGATTTCTTATGTTCTACTGGTGTAATTTCACATAGCCCATCTCTTCCTTCTGAGCCACTAAATCCTCTCCTCCCAACAGCTTTTCTGTCTCCATCTGTCTTCCTCCCAGCACTACATGACTGAGCATCCTGAAGCAGAGCTGGCATGACCTTCCCCCCTCACCCCAGGATTTAATGATTAACCGTTTCTTGGACATAAGGCGTACACTTCGGCACAAGGTGGGTAGAGACTTCGCCCTACAAGTCCACCCCTATCTGTTACAGTGGTACCATAAATTCCAACCAAGAAAGTCTCTCCCCATTTTTCAGCATATACTTGTCCTTTGGCCAGTGCTGTCACTCGTACTTTAGAGTACAATTCAAAGGTCATGCTCCTTGAAAGCTTGGAACTCTACTGTCCCCTGTCATCTTTGAATTGCAGGAGAAAGTTAGAGCCTCCTTTCACTCCCATCCAGGACTTAGGGATGGATGAGGTGTGCTATGGAATTTCTATACATATTAAAATGTGGTATTAAGCAGTAGTTGATGATTTTTCCTTTTGTGAATCTTATATAGTGCTTTACAGCGTTGTAAGTCCTTTTTTAAAAAGTTAAAATTTATTACATTAAAAAAATGTACTTATTAGCTTTTTTATTCAGCCACTAGAGGGCACCGGTGAAGTACATTTGCTCTAGTGCTCTCTCCATCTCTCTCAGACACAGGAAATGTGAAGATTTTGTCTTAAAAATTAACAATGTAATAATATTCAAATGAAAACTTTTTCTTAAGTTTTTGAATTAGCCTTGTAAATCCCACTATCTGAAAGTCAGGTTTTTCTTTTTTTGCTTGTGTGTGTGTGTGTGTGCGCGCGCCGCGTTGCTCATATGTGGGGAAGCTGAGTATGGGCAAGTGTATGTGCCCATGTGTGGTAGCATGGTACCCAGAGCGCTCCGCGATCCCCACCTTTATTTTCTAAATGCTAGGATTACAGGAGATGCACTTAAGTGAGGCAAACTTAAACATGTGCTTTTAAACAGGACCCACATACATTTTTGGTACTATTTTTATACTTCAATAAGTGATGTTAAATATTTGAGATTGACTATGAATTTAATATATTCCATTTCCTTTTAAGGACTGTAGTAGTATGTCAAACTTTCCTGAAGACCATTAGTAATTCTTTTTAAATTTAAATATTTGAACTATAAATACAGTGAGTACCCTTAACTGTCCCAAGAAGGCTGAAAAACTAGAGAAAATCGTTACTTAACATTATAAGCTATAACTTATTTATGAAATGTTCATAATTAAAATAGGAATTAAAAGGCTAAAATGTGATTATTCTAAGACAGATGCCCATAATTTAAATACCAGTAAAACATGGGATTTCAATACGAAATATTTATGCCACACAACAGATATTATATGCAGAGGTTTATTAAATGAGCATGGGAAGAGAAGACAGGTGAGAGGGAGAGAGAGAGAGAGAGAGAGAGAGAGAGAGAGAGAGAGAGAGAGAGAGAGAGAGAAGAGAGGCAGAGAGATAGAGAGGAGGGAAGCGAGTCTGTCCTTTTATAATCCTCCTGGGCAGGGGCACGCCCAGTGACAGGTAGGCAATGACATCACAGGCAGACAGGGGCAGAACCCCAACACTTAAATTTTGTAAACCCAGTAGTTTAATGTCAAATGTGTACAACTTATTTACCACAAGAACTCTGAGCCATTCCCATTTAACTTGTTAATCGCTGTTGCACCATATGTTTAGCCTTAGCACAGCTACTGGGGGCGGGGCACAACACTGAGCAACATAACGCTGTTCTCACAGAGAGTAGACTGTAGTGAAGGTGGACAGTGAAAGAGCACATGGAGTGTAAAACCAGCGAGATGGCCCAGCCGGTTGGCTAAGATGCTCACTGCCAACCTCGATGACCCACGTTAGATCGATGGTTACTACACAGTGGAAGAAAAGTTGTCCTCTGACGTCCACATTTATGCTGTGTGTGCACATGCACACAATCAGTAAAATCTAACTTAGACATGTGTCATATGGCATAATAAATGAGTTCCATGCAACTGGGTCCTCTCAACACTTTGTCCATGTCACAGTTTGAGCCAGAACATTGAGTCCCCTAATGTTCCCGTAAAACATGACTAACCAAAACCTACTCAGAGAGGGAAGGCCTGAAACCTCTGTGTGTTTTCTGCATTGGTCACCAATTTCGTCCTGCTCGATTGGAGAAAACCTAAGTGACCCCCTTGAAACCATTAATCCCAAGAGGGTGCATGACCGTTATTAGTGAGTGACATGGTTTCTGAGAGGACTCAGGCACTGGGTATTGTGTGAGACTCTCTCACCAGATAACTGAACCGTTCGCTCACATTTCTGTTACAGAATGATTTAAAATTGTGTCTTAGGAAAATGGCAAATTGTCTGTCAAGAGTTCATGGGAGTTTCAAGAACAGTGTTTAATTCTTGTGCATTCAAAGCTCCCTTTGTGCCACTTACTGATTACCATGGCTGCAAGAACCGTCATGACAGCTTACCATGGAGTCTTTTCCTCACTCGCTTGTTCTGCTCTGACTGGAGAGAAAGTAGGAGGAGCAGGGGGCTTCCTCATGTAAGAGCAACGACTGATGTCTGCCCTCCAAAGTCACCTGGCACAACAGAGAGGTCAGGCGTGTTCGGTTTAAAAAATTTTTTTCTTGTAATGCTTGGAAGAGAATGATTGTTAAGTCAAAGAACATTAAACTTTATAATTTCACTATTGCCAAATTGTCTCCCTTTGACTTGCAGAAATATGTCGAATGGGGGGGGGGGGGACTGGCTGTTGAAATCACCGGTGCAGTGTGCTGTGAGTCTTACAGACATTTGCTAAGATGACAGATGAGAAACTATATGCTATAATTATAATAGTGCAGCTGTTGTGAGGTTGCACACCTTTTCAGAGAGTTACAAGCTCATTCATGTTTGCACATGCATGTGTGCTGATGTGACGTGTCATGTCCTTGCTCGTTTTCCTTTTGGATTAGTTCCTATTAAGTTTAATTTTTAAAGTAGATCTTTATATATTGGATCAGGAAGCTGTGTGTCATTTACATGAGTGGCAAGCATTTCCCAAGAGTTTTATTACTCTGTCTGTCTGTCTGTCTGTCTGTCTGTCTGTCTCCCTGTCTCCATCTTTCTTTCTCTCTGTATGTCTTGGGTATTTAATTAAGGGCCTTGAACAAAACTAGGCAAGTGTCTATCATGGATAAACACCCCCAGGTTCATTTTATTTTCAAAAAATGATTTTAGAAGACACGGTTTCTCTGTTTAACAGCCCTGGCTGTCCTGGAACTTGCTTTGTAGACCAGGATGGCCTTGAACTCAGAGAGTCACCAGCCTCTGCCTCCCAAGGGCTGGGCTCCCAGCTTCACCTTTATTTTGACTTTACCTCTGGCAGTGATGTTGATACTCACAGTGTGTGTGTGTTGTTATGTTTTATTTATTTATTTTATTTGTTAATTATTTGTCACTATGTGGAGATCAATAGGACTATGGTCTCTTTTTTGGGAATCTGGTCATTGAGTCTTACTGCCAGGATGCCACCGGAAGTCTTAGTGTTGTCCAGTTTTAGAAGAATTTTGTTTATATTAAATATTCTTATCTTTGAATTCTACATATACATTGCTAAATATGTAGGTAATTTTACACAGCTGCTTTCACTCTCAAGTTCACCATTTGTAGTATTATGGTGGCATCGGCTTCTTTCCAAATTTGTTTCTATTTATTCACTTAGTCCACTGGCTGTTAGACAGCGGAGCCTCTGCTTGCATCACAGAGACATCACAGTGTTCCACGGGGTGCCCTGTACTGTAGTGGGTATGGATGTCGGGTCAGGGGTGTGGCTTAGTGGGTAAAGTACTTGCCGTGTGTGGTGGTCTGAGTTAGAATGGCTCATTTGCGCACCTGTTTGAACACTTGATCCGCAGTTAGTGGAACTGTATGGGAAAGATTAGGAGGTGTGGGCTTATTGGAAAGGTATATTACTGGGGACAAGCTGTGAGGTTTCAAAACATGCCATGTTGCCATTCTCTCTCTCTCTCTCTCTCTCTCTCTCTCTCTCTCTCTCTCTCTCTCTGTCTCTCTCTGTCTCTCTCTCTGTCTCTCTCATATTCTCTCTCATATATTCTCTCTCTCTCTCTCTCTCTCTCTCTCTCTCTCTCTCTCTCTCTCTCTCTCTCTGTCTCTGCCTCCTGGCCATCTGGCCATATCTGAAGATGGGAGCACTCAGCTACTGCTCCAGTGCCATGGTTTCCTGTCTGCTTGCTGGCGTGCTTCCCACTATAATGTGTATAGACTCTAATGCTCTGAAACCGTAAGCACGAAGTAAACTCTTTTATAAGTTGCCATGGTTGTAGTGTCTTAGCACAGCAATAGGAAGAAACTAAGACACTATGCAAGCTTAAGGACAAGCATATGGATTCCCACTGTCTTTTTTTTTTTAATGAAAATTTATTTATTTATTTATTTATTTATTTATTATGTACAATGTTCTGCCTGAATATGTGCCTATCCACCAGAAGAGGGCGCCAGATATCATTATAGATGGTTATGAGCCACAATTGAGTTCAAGATTCCCAGCATCTATATAAAAATGCTGGGGTGAGGGTGGGGTGGGGGAGGTAGGGATCGTGGCCTGCTTTTAATCCCAGATTCTGGGAGGTGGAGACAGAAGATCTTCAGAGCAAGCTAGTTAACTACATTAGCTGAACCAGTGAGCTATGGGTTCAAGTAAAAGATGCTGCCTCAATATATAAGGTGGGGAACTATCCAGGAAGACAGCTACGTCAGCCTCCACCTTCACTGTGCATACACACCCATCAACACAAGGTGTTCCCCACAATGCTAACATGCTGCATATATGCATGCATACCACACTCGTACACACAAAACAACAACAACAACAACAATTTGTGGCTCCATGCCTTAGAGCGCTATGGAGGTGTTTGGAATGTTGCAGTCTCCTGCCCATCCTGATGCTCCCCTGGAACAAACCCTAAATTATGCTGCTTTTGTGGGACCATCTTACAGAGACGGCTTGTGAGATGAAACCACAAAAGCTGACCAGACTCTCGATCTTTCCTTTACTCTTTAGCAGATGCTGCTCCTGCCTGGGATGGGGATTTTTGACCTGTCAGCCACATCCCTCACTACCCTTTCCAAGTTCAGAGACTGAAAGCAGAAAAGCAGAGACAAGCAGATGTTCGAGAAGCCACTGGCTTTAATCCAGATGAGGAAGTAGGGGAGGGATTTGGTAGCATGAGGGTGAGCTGTGCATCTCCTGGTCAGTGGGGCGCGGGGAGGGAGCCTGAAAGCTCTCTCTCTCTCTCTCTCTCTCTCTCTCTCTCTCTCTCTCTCTCTCTCTCTCTTCAGACATGGGGACACCCGGGAGGAGCTAGGAGCATAGGGGGCACTGGGTGAGCCTTGTCTGTTACCATAGGGAACCAGAGAACAGACATGGGATACGAGGAGAGACTTTAACCTCCACTGCATGCACAGGTTGAGCTATACTGCACTTGAGTGCGTATGTACAGAGGAGAAGGGAAACTGGGTTGGAAGCGAGAGGAAGGAGGGGGTCACATCAATGGAGCAGCCCATGAAAATGGACCGTCCTTTGAAATTCAAGGGCACACCCTCAGTTTCCCTCACCCTCAACTCCGGAGCTCTTGCCTGCCCTCCTTCCTGGCCTCGGCTTTACTTCTTCTTCCCAATCTGTGCCATGAGCTGAGCGTTGGCAGCCGCCTTGGCTCGCAAATTCTTGGCCTTGTCGATATTGAAGAGGATGTTCATGATGTTAGTGGGAACGTCAAGCGACAGCGTGAACTTGGTGCCTCGGTCGCTTTTGGCCTTGTCTGGGTACAGCTTCCACTTGTGCTGTGCTTGGGGCTGGTATCTGTAGCGCGTGATTCCAGCCCCATTCCCACCTCCAGGGCCTGAGAAAGTTCTTTTGTTCTTGCCCTGTCTTTGTTCATCCCCTTCTTTTCCTGAAGGGTCTTGCATGGGCAGGTGGTCGAAGAAGGTCTTCTTGCTCAGCAGGGCCAGGGGCACTTCCTGCAGCTTGCTCTTCTTAACCTCAGACAGGGTTGTGTTGAGGCAGCTGAAGACTGGCCCAGCATTGTAGAACCTGTGGGAGATGCTTGTCCTTGGGCCCCCCAGGAGCATCAGCAGGAGCAGCAGGAAGTAAGTGGGCATCAGCATCACTTCCTGCAGCAGAAAAGAAGGCTATGAGAATAGGTCCTGAGAAGGACATAGAGCAAGGTTCAACAGAGTGTTTCCAAGGTTCTTCTGACAGGGTTCTCAAAGTTGGTCCACAGACCCGCAGCATCAGCATTTGCTGGAGATTGGTTACAGCTGCAAGCAATTCTCAGGTAATTCCCTAGAACCAGCGAATGAAAATAAAGAGCCTCACAGTGTGTGTTTTAGCATGCCCTTTGGATGTGTCTCAGTGTCTGCTACCTCCTGTAAGCTTGTGGATTTGAATACCTGGTCCTCGGATGGAGGTACTTTTTGTTAAGTTCCAGAAACTCAGGAGGTGGAGAAAGGAGGTCACTGGGGGGGGGGGGGCAGGGGTGTCCCTAGGAGGGTATGGCATCCCTGGTTGTTTCCTGTCTGAGCTGCCTCCATCAAACTGGATGCTTTTCTGTTCTGTCCTGCCATGATGGGCTGAGACACCTGGGACTTGGAGTTTGTTCCCATAAGTTGCCCGTGCGAGGCATCACGTTGTCAGACAATGCAGAGCGGCTCACACCCTGTTAGTTCTGACGGTCTCTACAGTCCGAGAGCTTTTCAGTCTGGTGTTTGTTTGTTTGTTTGTTTGTTTTTTACCTTGTCTAATTTAGCTTTGTCTCTGGCCCCAAAACCAAATAACAAATGTAGTAAGTATGTGGCCGCCTTCCTGGTCTTCAGACTTGATCATCTGTGCTTGTTCTTTAGAACAATGGGAGAGTGGGCAGAAGTAGGAAGGGAGTGGGTTTTAGGGCTGAGGGGAGCTAGGAGGAACAGAGGAAGGGGAAACTGTGGTTGGCATGTATTGTATGAGAAAGGAATCTATTTTCAATTAAAAAAATACAAGAAATATTCTCTAAGTAAATAAACCCAGGGATTCTGCTGAGTACCCAACGGCAAGGACGGTTGTTTTGTTATCCGCTGTTGTGGTGGGTAGTGGTGGGCCACCTGCAATCAGAGAGGCCTGGGTTCTAAATGCACCTTAATGCCTACATGACCTTGGCCATGCCCTCTCCTAGCAGATGGCTAGGAATGGGCCCAAGGCAACCCCCAACTTCCTTAGGCTGGAAAAGTGAATCTCACTCTTTAGCTCAGGCTGGTCCGGAACTAAGTGTGTAGCCTGGGTAAGTCCTCCTGCTTCTGACTCCCATGTACTGGGGTAATATGCAAGAGCTGCCACCCCCCTAGCCCAGACTGCATGAACCCCTTCAGTTCTCTGAAGACGCCATACACCCACACATATGCATCTATCTAGTACACACAGATGCACTCATCCAAATGCATATGTACATGTCCACACATGCACACATACACACATATTCACATACATACCCCCTACCTGTGCTCACGGCAGTTTCCTGTAAAAGTTGTTCCTTTCCTAGGTATGCATCATAGCTGACACCTTTCTTTCCTTTCATAGTAATTTAGTTATTTGCTCATTTGTTTAGCATCGTAAGCATTTATTACCAAGAATATATTTATAGTATTCCATGACAAAAACATGAACCTGGCTTTAAGTATTCTGAATGTACAAGTGAGTCAGATATGAGTGTGTCACAGGCTGTAGTGACAGCGCACACTTTGGAATTAGACAGAAATTGGCTCAGATTCTATCTGGTCCTTTGCCTGAAGGCCTCTGTCCGATTCCTTAGCCTCAGTGAAATTCAATTTCATCATTGGGCGAAAGGGATGACAATAACTATCTCACAAAGGTTAGGTGATGAATTACAGTTAAAAGGCCAGTGTACAAAAGTATGTGTTAACCACACACTCCTTAGGCTGGCTTATGCCTGTTCACGAATTAGTAACCTCTATGTCTTATATGGTGGAGGTGTAGTCGTAGTTGGCAGACAGCCCCAAAAGTCATGCATTTTACACACACAAGATTGCCAGGCACACTGAGTCAAGAATTTGGTTGTCCAGATTAATATCTTTGTTGCAGTCCGTCTCTGGTTTACAGCTTTTGTCTGCATAATGTTCTTTCTACCACAGTCTATGCAGGCTTGGTTTGCCTAAATTTCCTTCCTTCCAGAAATTTAGTTCAAGTAAGTAGTAAGGACATTGCTCTACCTTAAAGTCCTTCAAAATCCCACGAAAGGATCATTTAATCACATAGTATGGGTCCTGGTACTCAGACTGAGAACCCACAGGGGATGCTGATGCCCATGGAACGTGCGTGGAGCGTCTCTGTTCTGTTTACTTCAGCTCCTCTTTGTGATAGATAGAATTTCTAGAGCTGGTGTGGCAGGGGCACACACCTGTACAGTACACGAGTGGTAGAAGCAGGAAGCCTGTGAGTTTGAGGATAGCCTGGACTATCTAGCAAAAGCTTGCTCCAAAATAACAATAACAAAACAACAACAACAACAGCAGCAGAAAGAAGAAGAAGAAGAAGAAGAAGAAGAAGAAGAAGAAGAAGAAGAAGAAGAAGAAGAAGAAGGAGAAACTTGTTGGAGTTCCTGGAGAATATTTTACAGAGCTGTATCAATGTTACTGATTCATTACACAGTGTTCAATATCCAGACCTTTGGCTTTACTGTGCAGAGGATCCAGCAAGTTCTGCATAAACAGAGAGTTAGTGTCTCCCTATTGTCTTACACTCTGATGACATTTTAAAGCTTAGGGGCAACTTTAAGTGACTTCTTAACCCTGAAAGAACTTTAAAAAATAGACAAAAGTTCAAAAGTTGTGAACTCTGGTAGGAAAGTTCTAGAGAAACTTCCATCTCTTCCATCAGTTTTGTTCACTGGTTCCTTTCAGAAACTGTAAATGAGTTTTTATCTAAGTGCCCCAGATGCCCATTTTCGCCCAAGAAGTCTGAGTTCTCTCTCTCTCTCTCTCTCTCTCTCTCTCTCTCTCTGTCTTTGTCCTGATCTCTTTCTTCTTCTACTCTTAGAAGCAAGAGGCTTTCCTCCAAAGAGGGCTAGGAGGATGGGATGACACACATCAGCTTAGCGTTGCTTAGACTACAAGGAAGAATGCTCTGAAGTGGATACCAAGGCACACACGTCAGCCTTGGCGTTGTCCTTACCCTCCCTACACCGTGAGGCTCATCCCACTCAGCGGCAGGGCCCGGCTTAGATTTTCATACTAGAATAATAAATATTGCTGAAAACTCAATGTGTTTTGTGTCCAGGTCCACCTTGGGCTCACTCTACCTCTGCCTCTACTGGATGCTTTTTCAGTGTAAACTAACTCCTGATCTTACAAGCCAGCACTTTAAACACCTGGGTGACTTTGAACTCTGTATTTCTTTGGCATTTCAATTCTTCTATGATGCAGAGATTTTTTTCTTTCCCTGTGGTTCCTTGGGGCTCTTGAAATCCCTGGCAGCAGCGGATAGAGCCAACAGAGCTTTCTACTACAGCACATCCTTAATCAATATTTGTTATATAAACTGACATTCATATTAGCATTCAAGAACTTAATGAAATTAATTTCCCCTAAGGTGGGACAATGTGCTTTCAACTCCTTTTTAAAAAATATGTATTTTCTCCATGCAGGTATGTGCTACTGTGTGTATTATTGAGGGGAAAATGCTCTATGAGGCACAGGATTTTTGTTGCTGTTATTTTCATTTTGAAATCACATGTGTGTGTTTACATGAAAAGCAGTTCTGCCAAAATTACTGTCTACAGTTTTCCTAGGAAAAGTCTTAAAAGTGTCCTCTCTAGGCCTGGCCTGGCCTCCCTGGAGGCCTGCTGTATAGGGTGATACAGGGTGACCTCTGTGCTTGTGTCCTGCTCATCTCTGCTACACAGGTCACTGAGGCTGTGAGCTGGGGGTCCCTTTTCATCTATTTTCCTCCAAGTGTGTGTGTGTGTGTGTGTGTGTGTGTGTGTGTGTGTGTGTGAGGTGTGTGTATATGGTGTGCATGGTGTGTCTGTGGTGTGTGTCTGTGGTGTGTGTGGTGTGTGTGTGTGTGATGTGTATGTCTGTGTATGTGTGGTGTGTGTATAGTGTGTGTGAGGTGTGTGTGTCTGTGTATATGCAGTGTGTGTGTATGGTGTGTGTGGTGTGTGTCTGTGTGTATGTGTGTGTGTAGTGTGTGTGTTTGTATGTGTGGTGTGTGTAGTGTGTGTGTGTCTGTGTGTGTTGTGTGTGTGAGGAGGGAGTAATATGTTATTTTCTTACTTTTTAAACTCCATGTTGCCATCAGAGAAGAAAGTTATCATGAAAAAACGGTCAAAGATGTCTAAATGATGCATAATATGTATCTGTGAGCAAATATCTTATATGGGCCTCTGTTTGTAGACCCCAGGGTCTAAGGTGTGTGTACGAGGCTGTTGGTGTTTTGCGTGACAAAGAAATGTCATCCTTGACACCAATGAAAAGTTGTAAAGAAAAGACTATTATCTGGACCTGTTGTATCGTGACATCCTGACTCTAGCCCTGTAGAATCTAAAATACAAGGCTTCTTTACTATTCTGGCTATTTTTACATTAAACTAATGATTAGGGTCTGGGAGAGAGAGTCATATTTGTCTTCAGGGCTTTTCTTGTAATGATTCATTTATATTTTCCCGAGGCTTATAGAATTAAAGGAAAATACTCTTTGTCAGGCACAGTGGCATATGCCTATAATCTCAGTACTTGGGGATAGAGATACGGCAGTCAGAGTTCAAGATCATACTTAGCTACATAGGGAGTAGAGTGCAAACAAAGACTATGTGTGACTCTTCTTCAAAAAGCTTAACTAAACCAATAAGTATTCAAAATAAAACAAACCTACAAAAACGATGCCCTATGCTCCCTAAGTAATTCATAAATCTTGAATAGCGTTCTCCTGCTAAGTTCTTCAGGATCATTTACCTTAACTGAAGCTACAGGAACTTTAAAAAAAAATCCCTGTTACTCCCTATGGAAACACCAAGCCAAAGTTACATCCATATTACTTCTCATGGAAACACCAAGCCACAGTTAGTTTAAACTTTGGGGGTAAATCTGTAAGCCTCTATTTTTCTTTTTGGATGTCTGAAACTCTTTGGGGTTATTTTAGCGGTACTTTCCTAAGGTGTCTTTAAAGACATACAATCACTTCTGACAACTGTATCAGGATCAAGAGTAAAGTATGAGGCAATGAAGGATCTGGTCAGACTCACAGGAAAAAACACAGGACCGAGACACCATGGACGTCACAGTTTCCCATGTGTAGCAGTAATGACAGAGCTGGACCTCTGTGGCCTGTGTCTGCAGACACAGATAAACCCAGCTGAGAAAGGAGCCAGCTAAGAACTTTTTTTTGGTGAATCCATGCTGCAGAAATTATGGAAACACTAAGCATTTCAAATATTAATAGATGAAGCTTTTGAAATGTTTTACTTTTGGAAGAGTTTGTGCAGACCACTCCCCAACCTGGATCTAGACCTAAGAAACGCCCCCTGGATAGAGAATGTGAGGGTTTATGCATGATAAAAAGTCTCTTCCCCTGAAGGTGGAGGGTACAACGGGTGTGCTCTAGGCCAGTCATGGCACGGCTTAATACATTCCTAGAAGAGGTTTGTTTATGTACTTACTTAATTTTAATTAATTCATTCATTTTTAGATAGCTGTGTTTAGAAAGGATGCAGCAAATGGAATTCTCCAAACAATCCCTCCATCAGCTCCCTTGCTCCTCTGCTCTCTCAGGTGGCAGGCACTACAGCCGTTGCACCCCCAGCCCCACATCCCCAACATTTGCAAGAAGAAAAGGACTCAGGGCTGGGAGAGTTCTCCAACTTTCATGTTGCGCTGGGTTAGTTATCTTTAAGTCCTTCCGGTTGTTGTAGTACCTGACCCCCTCCCACCAAGCCATGCCAGGGGAGGGAAGGCGATGCCACAGGTGACAAGCACACATGAGTAACCATGGATCCGTGCATCCTCGCTGCTCTGAGGCAGTGTGGAATATGGACCTGTAGTTTCTGAGCCCTGCTGTCCTCACCTATTTGTAAACTATCACCAAGGACTGCTTTGTGTGTTCATATACTGTGTGTGTGTATGTGTGTGTGTGTGTGTGTGTGTGTGTGTGTGTGTGTGTGTGTGTTTACAAACTGCGTTGGATCTGCCACCTCTTCAAATCAGGTCTCTGCATACTAAGAATGAAATGATCATTTCGTGCTTGAGAAAATTCTCCCTGGTGCCTTTGGTACCAATTTCTGCTGACTTTAAACAAACCTGGCCGTGGAGCTCAGCACTCCCATCCCACGAGCTCCCGCCGACGGCTGCTAGCACCTCTCTCCCAGTCCTTGTTGAGAGAAAATACATTTATGCCTCATAAGTCAGTCCCCAAGAACAACCTTACCTTTCTGTGGGCTTTGCTCTGGGGTGGAAATGAGCAGGGCGAGGGGCACAGCTCCCGGGCCAGGAGGGCTGCTCCAGGCAGGTCCTCTGAACTTCTGGCTGCTCAGGGTCTCAGCTTTATCTTCTCTGGTGTTGTTGTAAGTGGGCTGTGATATTTCCTCTCTATGGAAACCGCTCCACTCCCCTGTGAATATATGTATATATATATATAAAAGTGACAGTTTGCAGGGTGGATCGTAATTCCAGATGTGTCTACATGAGGACGAGCTATCCGGTGCTCACGTCGCAGAGATGACAGGTACGCAGGAGACTGGGACCCCTCCTGCCTCTCCCCCCTCTAGTCACCTGCTCCTTCCCCTCCTCTCCTTGCAGCTTGCTTCATTAATTAAAATCAAAACAAAACAAACAAGAACAGAACCCAAACCACAGGTAAGGCAAACAGCAGCGTCTTTGGATAGAACCTGATGACTGGCATTAATTCCAGCTAATTCCAGCCTCTCCTACCTCTCCCTCCCGCTAACCCTCCCATTGGAAATCTGGGGCCAGAAAGTGCTATGTAAGCAGAGAAGGTGATTTATAGTTCATCTGCTGCCTTGTCCTTTTGTGGATTCTGACAGCACAGTGTTAGCCGGCTACTCACACGGCTCGATATCATTGTTTGTGTTGGTCAAATACTCCTGTGTCCAGAGCTTTTTAAATATAAAATCACTTGAATTTTACCGGTCTATGAATTGAATACTTACTGGACTGTGCCAAGTATTTATTAGTCTCTGGGGAATTCAGTCATAAGTGAGGTGGGGCTGCTATAGAAAAGACATAGATAGATAGATAGATAGATAGATAGATAGATAGATAGATAGATCAAGAGCCCAATTATCAAGTGGCAAATGTCATAGTTTAGAAAGGAGCAGACGTACCCACTCTAGAGTTCCCTGTGCTCAGCGAGAGGGAAGCAGAAGGTGTGTGCACACAGGAGGGCAGTGATCTGCTATGGACAGAGCTGAGGGAGGGGGACGCTGGGAAGGAGCCAGGCAGGAGGAAGCTAGGAGCTGGCTCCCACTTAGAAGTGCTTTGAAGATCTGTTTTGAGAGTAAACATCACTTAATACACCCTAGGAGATGTGAAGGGGGCTCATACAGGCAACCCTTAGTTTATGGATGAGAAAACTGAGGCCATGAGAAACAGCTTGCTGGTACCACATAGGCTCGGCGTCACAGAGTCAGTGTGAGAAGCAGCTCCATGCTGGGCACACTGCCAGTTCTAATCCACCTTCCACCTTGGGCTGAGCAGATTTTTTTAAAGGAGCCATGGGATTGGCTGGGTCTCCATGGTCCCTCTGGCCAAAGAGGCCCCGCCCCAAATGACTGTTCTGTTCACAAACTTATTCTAGGTGGACTTTTTAGACAATCAAGACCCTTCAATGGTCCCACATCTTTTGAGGGAAAAATTGGGAAGGATTCCTAGATAGCCAGTCCCTTCTAACACTCTAACCCTCTTTATAGAGATATGACACTAAGGGCTCAGTGACAAAGCACAAAGCCCTGGCTGGGGCCTATCCACTAGTGCCACAAGTTTCAGAGACTATGAAATCGTTCCCACGTCCCCCAGAGATGTACGAGCTTGGATTCTCAGGAGGTTAGAGGCAAAACACAACTAGATTTGTGTTTGATTCAAATCTGCCAGTTCTATCATCAGTTAATTAGTATAGACTAGTCTAAGAGAAGTTCCACCCCCCCCCCACCCCCACTTGAAACATTAGGCAGCCATGGGACTTATGTAGATGGAGGTGGGTGGTTGAAAACTTGAACTTGGTTCACTTTTCATTGTGTCCGAGCTCTGGTGTGGCAGTGGGGGTGACTTGTGGAGACTGCAGACATGGCACATGCAGAGTGGGCTTTCTGAACTTTGGTTGTACTGACATTTGAGTCACACAGTCCCTTGATGTGGCAGTCTTTATGGAGTCCTGTAGGATATTCAGCAATATCTGTCTGGCCTGTTCTCAGTGATGACGGTACCACCCCTCCACACACCGTTTGTGGTAACCAAAACAGCCCTGGGAAGCAAGACACTAAACCTTGGCTTCTTTTCTTTTCTCTTTTAACTTTTTATTGATCCTTTGTGAATTTCACACCCTGCACTTCAAGCCCACTCATCTCCCTGTCCCTTCGTGTCTACCCTCTGCCCTTGCTACCCCCTATAAAAATAAGCAAACAACAAACAAGCAAACCATCTCCTCGGTGAAGCTGTAGTGTGTCACAGTGTCACAGTATACTCTTTTGTCCACACATCTACGCTTGCAAATGTTCATTGCAGTGAGTCATTGGTCTGCTTCCAGGTCTCTGGCTTCTGCTACACTATTGACACTGTATTCTCATGGGGACTCCTTGTTGCTCTGTGTCATGAAGATGCTACAGCTTTGTATCTGCGGACCGGCCCTTTCACTTGCTCCAGCAGTTCGTAGATGGGGTAGATGTTGGGGTGGGCCAACTCAAATCCCTGGATCTGGGCATAAGTGGTAGCTGAGTTGGTCAGCACACCAGCTCTCCAGCACCCAAATCACCAGGGCAAGCTCTCTGGCTAGCTCTACTGCATTTCTGAGGTAAGGTGCAGGGCTGGCTCTCCTAGTGTTGTAGCCCAAAGGTCAGGTCACCTGCTCTCATGACCCTGGGCCAGCTATCCTGCCTCTTGCAAGGAAAGGGGCGAGGCACAAGGAGAGGTGTTGGGTGCAAGGGGTGAAGTGGGGCTTCTTATGAATCTGCCCTGCTGCCTCTGGACTTCCCAGAATCCCTCCAACCTTGAGGATGGATCTCTGTGAGGACTCAGGCATCTTCGTAGCTGTGGCGGTCGCTAAAACCTAGGGTTCTCTTGCAATTGAGAGCAAGCACATCAGTTTCCATTGGTTGATTGGGGTTGCCTTTCAAAGCCACCACTAACAGAGTTCCCCATCTGATGGCACATAGACCTGGGTGGCATGGCAGGTGTAGTCTTGGTACAAACTTCTGTTAGGGATAAAAGCATCACTAAGTAATCATTTGCTTTACAGCTTGAAGGACAGTCTTGAATAACACAGGGATGATTAGTGGGTAAACGTCCCCAGGTGTCACTTAGAAGCAAGGAAGGCACCCCTCCCCACCCTCTGCTGAAGCCTTAGCAAGGCTTTCTGCTGTGCTTGCATGTCTCTCTGGCCTCTGTGAGCCATTAGCATCTTTTATGAGTTCAGCAACAGCATTTAGGATGCAATTTAAGGATGTAAATACTCTATTGAGAATATGTGAAGGGCTGGGGTGAGAAGAAAAAGATACCTACCCTCACATAAGAGTAGAAATGGCTTATATTTATAAAGCTCATTTTCCAGTGTGCTTAAAGCACTTACATTAACAACATAACTATTAAAATCTGAGCTTGGCAGGAGAAGAAAAGGGGCAAGCCAACAGGGAACTATAAGAGAGCTTCACTGACAAGAGATTTTAACTTGGAGCCAGCACAGTGAACCTTCCATCTGCTGCTTCCCAGACCAAGACATAGTATCTTAGCATGGAAATCATGTTGAATGGAAGACAATTAAGAAGAGGCTCAATGGGGCTGGAGAGATGGCTCAGTGGTTAAGAGCACAGGCTGCTCTTCCAAAGGACTGAGTTTAGTTCCCGGCAATGACATAGTGGTCCACAACCGTCTGTAATGTGATCTGATGCCCTCTTCTGGCTTGTAGGTGTATATGCAAATAGAGGACTCACACATGAAATAAATAAATACATTTTAAAGAAGAAGAAAAAGAAGAAGAAGAGGAGGAGGAGGAGGAAGAGGAAGAGGAAGAAGAAGAAGAGGAGAAGGAGGAAGAGGAAGAAGAAGTAGTAGTAGAAGAAGAAGAGGAGGAGGAAGAGGAAGAATAAGAATAATAATAAGAAGAAGAAGAAGAAGGAGAAGAAGAAGGAGAAGAAGAAGAAGCAGCCGCCCAGGAAAAGCTCTTTGTCTCTTCTGTTATTTGCCTGTGGCTATTTTTGAGGGGGCAGGCAGAGACAGGGTTTCTCTGTGTAGCTTTGGCTATCCTGAACTTACTTTATTGACCAGGTTGGCCTCCAACTCACAACAATCTGCCTCTGCCTCTCTGGGTGCTGCGACTAAAGGCATGCACCATTGTGCCTGGCTGCCTGTGGCTAGTTTTTTTGTCCACCCGTTTTTGAGGCTCCGTTATGATCACATGCCTCTTACTGACCAGCTTCTCCTTACTAATTGACATTTTTACCATCATAAAATGTTGTTTATCTTTGGCAACATCCCTACTTTCCTTCCTTTTTCCCTTTTCAGCCACCTACCCCTTTCTCTTTGGGTGGAATATCAATGTTACAGCTTGGGATGTCTCTCCTTGAACACCCAGTCCTCTCATCTGCATCTCCAGAGCACTGAAACCACAGGCATGCACTGTCTCTAGAACTCACTCAAATCTTTTTTTTTCTTCAAGCTTGTTTAGATTGATTTGGGGGGGGGATGCTGAGTTATCAAATTCAGCACCTCATGCATGCCAGGCAAGTTGCGCCAGGCTGAGCTACATCCTTGGCCACCAGAATAACTTTTGATATTCTTATATGTTGACATGAAAATGTTGTGGTTAAGCTGGGTATGGCGGCTTGCATCAATTTTGGGAGGCAGAAGCTGGAGGGATGTCGTGAATTTGAACTGGGTTGGGATACAGAGTGTGTTCCAGGTCATCTCAGGCTACAGTGTGAGACTCTGTCTCTAAAACCAGAAATAAAACAAAATGAAATATTTTCTGATGGTGATTACCTTCCCATGAGAACATGCCTGTTGCAAAGTCTCTCATTCATCTGTCTCCTAAAGAAAAGAGCACGTAGTGCCAGGCTGAGTTTCCTTCCCCATGTATCTGAAGAATCCAGGATGCTGTAAAGTCACCGCATCTCTAGCTGTGCACAAACTGTAGCTTTGTGTGTAGACTCTTTCATGTTCCTCTGGTAATCGACAGGAGGGAAAGCAATGCTTACATGAGGATCTTTCTTCGGAGGAAAGTGGTTCAAAAAGCGCCAGGAGTCAAGATGACCTGGAAACCATCCCAGTAAACATATTTTGAGTATTTTTTGTTTGCTTTTTAGATAGGGTTTCTCTGTGTAGCCCTGGCTGTCATGGAGCTTGCCCTGTACGTCAGGCTGACCTCAAACTCACAGAGATAAGTGCTGAGATCAAAGGCGTGTGCCACCATGCCCTTTTGAATTTTGAAGTCTCTTTCTCCCCCCCCTTCTCTCTCTCTCTCTGTGTCTGTCTATCTATCCATCTGTCTGTCTGTCTGTCTGTCTGTCTGTCTGTCTATCTATCTATCATCTGTATCTATGGTTTCATTTTTAGTTGTTAACATTTGACTACTTAAAATTACTTTGTCACCTATGATTTTTTTGGACAGTGATCTTCTAGATAGTCTATTTGGCATGATTGTAAAATTGTCATCTAGGCTCTGCTTTGAAATCAGGGAGACTGCTTCGACAAGCAGTTTATTGTGGTAGTTTATTGTGGATGGTCTTTTGCCAGTTACCTGGGTTCTTTAAGTCTTGATTTCTCATCATCGGTGAGAGTGAGAACCACCATACACAGACCATCCTGTTCTTGTGAAAGCTAAATGAGGTGATATGTGTTATTACATAGCACAAGATCTCACCTGGGAGGGGTCAGTTTCCGCCTTTGCTTTTGGCAAATGAAAATGAAAATGAAAAAAGTCCATAAACTAAGGCAAACAGAACCCTAGTGTAGCAGAGAACTCGGCTCTCCATACCCTTGCTTGCTTTGAACAGCGAGAGCATGGTTTCCCTTTGTTCTCATGTACAGTTCTTTGAATTAATGATGTGGACATTTCCCAGACAGTCTTGAGAGCAGAGCAAAGGTTTTCTGAAACGACTTCATCAAGAGTTTGAAAACGTTCATTTAATCTTTTCTCCAGTAATGTATATTCTCCTAATTTATTTTAAAAAATCAAGATGAGTGTCAATTAATCTGGGGTATGCCCAGAAATCTTCACATTAAAGATCATGGTTAAAACTGGTAAGTCCAGGGCATGGGGAGACAGTCCAGCTACTAAAACACTCGCCTTGCAAGCAGTTAACCTTCAGAACCCACATGAACAAGCACCTTTTATCTCATTTAAAAAGTGTGGCTGGCACCTGAGAAAAGATAACGATATTTCTCCTGCCTCCCACATCTGTGTGAACGCATGTGCACCTCCTTCCAATTTGGTAAAAGTTAAAGTGGCTTTTTAAAAGATTTGATTTATTTATTTACTTTGAGTGTGGGAAATTGAGTCCAGGCCCTTATACATGCTGGCCAAGTGTCTATAATTGAACTACATCCCCATCTCTGCAGACATGCTATTTCTAAAATCTAGGAAACAAGAGATTGACGACAGTTGTGTGGTCCACAGTAGCAGTGTTGAGGCGCGACATGAGCTGGGACACCAGGGCCTTTCTGCTGTAATGGACACATCGTTCATACCATCCCCTTTTAAGCCTGCCACCTCATTCCTACTCCCTTCACACAGCTTCTTTTTCTACCCACTTTTCACTCAACTGATGTTTTCAGTTTGTTATGTAAAGGAAGACTCTTGTGTTGACCATGTGACGTCATCAAGCCTTTGAATCCTTTTGCTCTCTTTAATTCTTGAAGCTTGGAGAGTCAAAACCAGGAAAGCTTTGGTTTATCTGAATGCCTCATCCATCTCTTGGGTAACTGACAATAAACCAGGATAATCCATCAGATGGGAGATGATGATCGAAAAACCTGGAAAGCTTGGTGTGATGGTACGAGCTTGTAATCTCAGGACTTTGGAGGCTGAGATAGGAAGATTACCAGTTTGAGGCCATCCTTGGCTCATCCTAAAGGAAATAGGTAAGTGCTACTATGAGAAAAAAAAACCCACAGCTACTTTAATAATATCAAAAGATTGTCTCTACATTTCACAAGAATGAGAAGGAGCAGACCTTTGATCAGTAGTAAATCATCTCTCAGGCAGGAATAACATATGGCAGCAGGGTAATTAATTTCCTTATTTCATAACTGTGATAAATAAAATGAACTGTCAATCATACAAAGTGTATCAGTTATTTGATCATTGGGGTGGAAACAATATGGAAAATAGTCTCATTATGAAAGCAGCCTTTTTCCCCCCTGAAACATTCTAAAACTTACTCTCTAAAAAATTAAATTAATGACTGGAGAGATTGCTCAGTGGTTAAGAGCATTGGCTTCTCTTCCCAGGGACCAATTTGGTTCCCAGCATCCATGTCAGGCAGCTGTCAACCACTTGTGACTCCAGCTCCAAGGGGGACTTCCTTCTTCTGGCCACCATGGAGACGGCATGCACACCATAAACATACAATAAGCAGGAACAACTCATACACACAAATACAACTTTAAACAAACAAAGCCAAAGAAATACATTCTAGAGTAGTACTAATGGAGCAAGCCTTAGAAAATATTCTTTCCACCTGTGGGAATTCTGAACTGAGGTCACAGAACTACTTCTGCAGTGGATGAAGGAACACTAGGAACTCCTGAAAAGGTCAAGACTGCTGATTGAATATTTGTTTTCAGCTGTGTCCTCAGCAGACACAGTACTTCCCTTCGTTAAGTTTTTCTACTACAAGTGGTTTCATTCAGAGTCAGAAGTTCTAGACAATAAGACAATGAAAAATGCAGAGCTTTTGGTTTCAGAATGTTAGTTAGGTACCTTTGTACTCAGAATATGGTGTGTTTCTGAGCAGGCGAGTCGTGTGATGTCAATAAACTTGAGCTTGACTTGGTGTGGCTAAGATAATGGAAGGTGGAACATGCCATGGCCAGCTCTCCTCCCATAAAAGAGAGAAAATATTTTTCCTTTCAGAAGACAAGAGTGAGGCCATATTGGAAAAGTTACATACAGAAGACAGAGTAGACTTTTAAAATAACACAATCCCAGTTGATAGAAGTATTTAAAAAATTATCTTTGATGGTAATAAAGTGGTTTTGTGAGTAGAGGTACCCACTGCCAAGACTGATGACTGAGACTGGTTCCCCAGACCAACATGGTAGAAAGACAGGACCAACTTGAACAAATGTTGTTCTGTAACATCCACATGTAGGCCATGACATGGTACACACACACATACACACACACAAACACATACATACACACACAGAGACATATACACACACAGACATACATACACACAGAGACATACACACACATACACACAGAGAGACGCACACACAGACAAACATACATACACATGCACAGACATATGCACAGACACACACACAGACATACACACACACAGACACATACACACATACACACACAGACATACACACATGCACACACACACAGACACACAGAGACACACACATAGATACAAACACACACACACACACACACACACACACACACACACACACACACACACACACTACTCTAAAGTTCTGGCATAGAACCTAGGTCTCAAGCATGCTAAGCAAGCACTACGTCAATGAGCTGCAGTCTCAGTCCATTGTTTTTTCTATTTTGAGGCATAGTCTCACTAGGTTACTTAGACTGGCCACGAGCTCACACTGCAGCCCAGGCAGGCTTTGAACTTCAATCCTCCTGCCTCAGGCTGAGTAGCTGGGTTTATGGTCCACTTCATACAGAAATTGTTTTAATAAAAAAGAATAACCAAGAAACAGAATTGTTAGGGTTTTTGTTTTGTTTTGTTTTGTTTTCGAGACAGGGTTTCCTTGTGTAGTCCTAGATGCCCTGGAATCACGTGGCAGACCATACTGGTCTTGAAGTCACAGAGATCTGCCTGCCTCTGCCTCCCTGAGCGCTGGGATTAAAGGTGTGCCCCACCAGACCTGGCTCAGAATTGTTAGTTTTAAACCAATTAGCTCCACCACCTCCCCATTTCCTGTCGCTGGAAATGAACACTGGTCGGGGGGAGATGGAAGCCCAAGGCTTCCGGGAAGTGCCTCTAGGAGAGGATGGGTTGGGATGCAGTTTGGTTTGAGCTGAAGAGGAGACAGAAGGGACAGAGTTTCAGGCTGCTTTCCACGCAGTCACTAGGAGTCCAGCCTTTCTCTGCTTTATATAATGGAATTCTGTACAAAATTGTGTTTGGAACACAGCTTTTATTACTAAATTAAATTGGATGAAATAAGCCCAAGCCAAACCCAAATAAACAGGTCTTCCAGCCACAATTTTGAAAATACCATGGCTGACAGAAGATTACATCAATGTAGGGGAAATGTGGTGTTTGGGGTGGTTGTGTACGTGCTTTTTAAAAATGTATTTCTGTGTATGTATTTCAGTATGTGCATGTGCATGCATGTTTCTGTGTATATGTGTGTGCATGTAGGAATATGTCTCTGTGCGTTTGTGTGTGAGTGCATGTGTTTATACAGTAGGTGTATCTCTCTCTTCCTGTGTTATGTGTATGCATGTGTGTATGCAACTCTCTCTGTCTCTCTGTCTGTTATTTGATTCTGAAACTGGGTATCCATTCCCGAATGAGAAAGGAGCTGTTCATTTGATTGTATGTCTGTGGTGTATGTTTTAGCAAGCCTGCTCTGTAAAACACAGGCTGGGCAAGGTCAATGTAATCACATGCACCCAAAAAGATATTCTCTAGGGTTTTAAAAATATTTTTGAGCTTTGAATAAACTTTTTCAGAATCAGTGAACATTTGGCCCCTCAAATCTAATTCAATCTTTTTTTTTTCAAAAGAGGAAACTGAGGGACAGGTGTGTTTAAATCACTTAGACAGGGCCAGGTGATTATGGACACAGGCATGCTCTGTGTGGCCTTGTCTTTTCTAACAGCAGCAACTCTGACCATGGCTTATCTTGACCATGAGGGAGGAACTGAGCCCCACTTAGAAAGTGAGTGATCGTTTTTTAGCCATGGAGCCTATAATTGAAGATAATATTATTGAAATAGGATAAGGATGAGAGATTATTAGATATTTATCCAGAAAGACAAGTGTGGAGAGTCAGATGGCATTGTGATTATATTTTATCTCTTAACATTCCAGGAAGTCTGCAGGAGGTGTATTTGGCTTTGTGAGGATCTAGTACTACATAAGAAAGCTGTAATACCAGTAAGAGTTTGCTTTTGATGGTGGAAAACCATGCAAAACGGACTCGTGCTATACAATTCAAAGAAGAGTTTGTGTGTTTGTGAGTGTAGATGTGTGTATGGGCGTGTGTGTTTTCTGTAGGGGGAAGATGTTGGTGTCTAGTGTTTTCTTTCATCAAACCTGGAGTTCATCAATTCAGCTAGACCGGTTGGCTGCCAAGTCTTAGGTACCCTGTCTATGCGTCCATGGGGCTGGGATAGGTGTCTGCCACTGCATCCAGGATTTCTGTGTGGGCTTTGGGAGTCTGATCTAAGGCACATGGGCCCCTCAAGCACATGCTTTACCAGCTGAGCCACCTCCCCAGCCCCAGCACTGCATACTTCGTTTTCCATTTTCCTTTTCTGTGTATCCATGTTTTGCTTGCATGTATGGCTGTGTACCATATGTGTGCAGTGCCCACAGAGGCCAGAAGAGGGCACCAGACCCCCTGGGACTGGGGTTAGAGATGGTCAGAGCAGCCTTGTGGGTTCAAACCTAGGACCACTGGAAGGGCAGTCAGCGCTCTTACCTGCTGGGCTATCCCTCTGGCCCCTGCATACCCTTTGGGTATTAAAAATTCAGTGAGAAAACAAATAAAAGGCACAATACAGGACAGCACCTGTGTTGTAACTGTAAGTACATGTAACTCAGATTTCTACAAACTACCCTCTGGTATTTCTCATGTCCCTAGAAGTGTGGTATCTCCAGCATTATCCCTTTGCAGAGCCCAGTAGGCTGTTTTAGCTATCCAGTATGAACTACTGACCAGTCCTTTTCATCTTTCCTCTCTCAGGCTGCACCACAATTCCGTAGATGTCTTTTCTAAGGCCAGAGATGCCTCTGGGAAAAAGGAGAGTCCCATCACTTTTCACTGAACTTACCACTTTCAAAAATGACTTTTTTAATATTTAAAAATTTTTAATAAACTTTACTACTAAAAAATTTGCAATTAAGTAAAATACTATGTACCCAAACTAGCCAGACCCAAAGCTTCAATGAGTAAGCATTCAAAATGGAAGTGGTTGGATTTCACATTAAATTTTAGACTTTCAATATGGGTTATGTTTTATGCACTTACCCACCACCAACCCCGGCATAAAACTCTGTGACTGAATTAGGACTATAAAAACCACTCAGCTTCACATCCTCTTCTGTAACTCATGCCCGGTCCCTGCACGCAGCCTGTCCTCACTCCCTTACGTTTTGCCTTTCTTGTTCTCTTTTCGTGTTGCACCCACACGTGCATTTGCTCACGTCTCTGTTTATTGGCTAGATTCTGCATCTGACGGAGAACTTCTTTCTTATATACGTTTCTTTCTGAGATTATATGACCTCACTAAAAAAAAAATCATTTAATCTCTTTACAGGGCTTGATTCCCATCCAAGTCTATGATTTCTCAGATTAGTCTTCAAAAGCATTCCTGTAATAAAGCCACTCTTCTCTGCTGCTGTTCTCCACAGCCACACTGCTGCTCTCCGCAGCCACGCTGCTGCTCTCCACAGCCACGCTGCTGCTCCCTCTCCACGGCCACACTGCTGCTCCCTCTCCGCGGCCACACTGCTGCTCTCCTCAGCCACATTGCTCTCTCTCCGGGGCCACACTGCTGCCCTCCTCAGCCACACTGCTGCCCTCCTCAGCCACACTGCTCTCTCCACAGCCACATTGCTGCTCTCTCCACAGCCACACTGCTGCTCTGGGGTTCTTCATGCGATGCAGATTCTGGTTCAGCGGGTTTAGGGGTGAAAGCGTCTGACAAATGCCCTCGATGCCAATGTTGCCGGTCTCTGGACCACCCAGAGTAGCCAGATCAAAAGTACTTAGAACTAGTTACGAGTGTTTCACACCTTTGTTTTTTTTTTTTTTTTAATGAGCATGAGTTAATGGAAGCTTGAATTTGGCAGTGGATTCTGTAATGGTAGATACAGCCAGAGGCTTTACTAAGACAGCTGCCTTTATTCTCTTTGTGTTTCACTGCTCTGTTGTGGTTCCAAGACTAGAGCCCTGTCAGGTGGAAGAGGAAACAGCAAAGGATCCTTCAGGCGTTGTTCTCTGGAGACAAAACAAAAACAAAAACAAACACCAAAACAAAAACAAAAAACCCAAAACCAGTAGCCAAAGACCATTTCATGTTGTTTAGAGATCTGACTTCCACTTTTCCAAATTATAGTAGTTTTCATTTCTATGCTCAGTAACTCTTAATGTCCAAATTTTCAGAATTAGTCACAATTTGCAGTCTCCCATTTGCCTATTAAAGCAGACACACTAACAAGCACACTATACATCCATCACATGTACATGTTTACCTGCTTACATGCATGCATACACAAACATACATGCCTACATGGACACATACACGTGCATCCATACTTACATGCTTACACACATATATACACATACATTATTACATGCACACACACATACATACTTACATGCTTACATGCACACATACACATGCATACATGATTACATGCACAATACACAATGCATACTTAGATGCTTACATGCACACACACATGCATACATGCTTACATGTGCATCAGAGATAGTTTTTAATGAAATACCTCCTTTGGGGGCCCAGGGACACGGCTCAGTTGGTAGATTGTTCAAGCTCAAGGACTTGAACTCTGAACCTCATGTGAAATGCTGAGTTTGGAAGTGTGCCCGTCATGCCTGCACTGGAAAATGGAAACAGTGGGCTCCCTCCCACTTGCTGGCCAGCTAGTGTAGCTCAGAAAGTGGGAGCCAGGTTCAGCGAGACATGCGGTTTCAAAGAGCAAGGATGAGAGTGACAGAAGAAGCCACGCGGTATCAATCGTTGGTCCCCACATACACCTAAAAGTGTGCATGTGTGCTTGTATACAGGATTGTATACAACACATGCCTGTGAGCGTGTGGGCACACACAAACACAAATGGTTATTTAACACAGTACCATGTGCAATGGAAACATTTTTTGATTTTTTAAAATCACATCATTTTTATCCTTCCCTTTCATTCTTCCCTTCCCAGGTTCCCCTTGCTCTCTATCAAATTCATGGCCTTTTTTCTTTAATTGTTGTTTCTCTCTCTCTCTCTCTCTC
Source organism: Acomys minous (assembly GCF_964271855.1). Taxonomy (NCBI): domain Eukaryota; kingdom Metazoa; phylum Chordata; class Mammalia; order Rodentia; family Muridae; genus Acomys; species Acomys minous. The sequence goes on along the minus strand of NC_140494.1, from coordinate 7,149,437 downwards.
TCTCTCTCTCTCTCTCTCTCTCTCTCTCTCTCTCTCTCTCCCTCACACACACACACAGCCTGAGTTTCTTTTTGTCTATCCTGAGTATTTTATTTTTCGACTCTGGGTCAAGGAACAATCACCTTCCCACGCTCCTTTCACGCTCTGCATGTCCAGTGGGCAGCTCACCCAGCCAGTGGGATCTTTGAGTTGGTTTCTTGCTGGGAAAGAAGGAACAGCAACGTTAGCAAGCAGGAGGCACGCTGGTCGGTTGCCGTGCCTGCCAGAGGTCTGCTGACGTCTCACCTGTATGGGATGCAGGGCAATCTGGGCAGAACTGAGCTGCTAATGAGAAAGCCACTACACTCTCTGGGCGGCTCAGAAGTGAAAATACGATTTCCCCAAGTGATTATTCATTGCTTGCTTTTGGCTTGCTCATCTTTTGTTCCTAAGCTTGTTTTTCAAATGTCCAAAGTTTATTTTGAAGACACAGCTATCTATCAGTGTTCTGCTGTGGAACACTTTGTTTTTACCTCAAAGGTTTTATTTTGAATTTTCTTATCTCTAGAATAGGACAGAGAAGAGTAAAATGAGCAGAATTGTGCTTTTCCTGAGCCACCACTGTCAGTGCGATTATTTTTTGAAATGGAGAATACAGGTCATATATAACCAGATAAGTAGGAATTACACATGCCATTTTCTAACCCTACAATTCCTGTGTTTATTGGCTGGCCTTCTGCGGAGAAGGTTATCTTCTACCTTAAACATCTGCTTCTCTTGTCAGCCTTTTCATATATCTGTTTCAGAATATCATCATGCTATCAGATTTAAAAAAAAATCAACCTATTATTATAGTTTAAAAACCTCCTAACAATTCCAAATGTGTTTTATGTGGTGTTTGACATGGTTTTCCCCCTTAAAAACAACTCTTACAAGCAGCAATAAATGGAATGAGTAGGTTGTACACACACACACACACACACACACACACACACACACACACTTAAATATGTTGTATATACACTTACATATATGTATATGTATATATGTTATATTGCCTTAAAAATTCCTCATCAACACTAAGTCAAGGAATATCAGACATCTCCAACTCCTTTTCAGTAGGATGTTTTATGACAAATGCTTTAGCCATACTTTTGACACTTTTTTTTTAAACTGTGTGAGCGTCCATATTAAACCTAGGATCACCAATCAGAGGACCTATAACAACAAGCTCAGCCTGATCCAGTTTTATGTTTTTTAAAAAAAGATTTATTTATTTATTTTATTTTGTTTTATTTATTATGTATACAGTACTCTGCATCTTCAGGCCAGAAGAGAACATCAGATCACATTATAGATGGTTGTGAGGCACCATGTTGTTGTTGGGAATTGAACTCAGGACCTCTGGAAGAGGTCTTAACCGCTTAACCTCTTAACTTCTTAATCTCTTAACATCTGAGCCATCTTTCTAGGCCTCAGTTTTATGTTGTTTACATCATTACCTACATCCTTTTTTTTTTTTTTAAAGGTACGAAGCTGTTTAATTAGGTTGTTAGCAACTTAGAATACCAGTTTGTGAAACTACGTGCCGATTGTCAGGGAGAACTGAGCTTTGATCTTTGGCGGAATCCCCGATTCCACAGATTTTTGATCAGCCCTAGTCTCATATTTGTCCTTCTCCGTGTCAAAGCTCTCGCCCTGCTGGTGCCTTGCCTTGTACAGCTTCTTCTTCTTGAAGTAAGCATCAGTCAGGCGTTTGGGGGACTTTTAACTTTGCTGATACCAACTTTTGTAGATATGGTGAGACAAACTTCTGGTGTGTTCTGCGCGGAGGAACTCTGTTGAGGGCAAGGGGTCCCGTCACAAGCAGCAAGCCACTTCCCAGCTGCTTCAGGAAAACCACTCTCCTGCCCCTGTGGCGCCCAGTGAGGATGGTCAGGACGGTCCCAGGAGTGATCCTGGCACGCAGCTCTCTCACGTGCTGGCTGAAGGGCTTTTTGCCACGTCTCGGCAACTTCCGAGGCACCTCTTCAGTAGGATAATACCTGGGCATTTTTCGAAGCTTCACCACCCGGGTACCACCATTCTTGTCACCACAGACTACTTTTGTGACAGTAGCAAGGACCATCTCCTTTTTCTTCTTTTCAACCTTGGACTCTGAGGCTCAGTATTTCCTTTTGTACAAGGCCTTTCTGGGATCCATTGCAGATCGGGAGTTCCTGCCAGTTCCGCTAACCAGGACAGGGTTCCGGCTGCAATGGGGCTTCTCCTTCGGCTTTTAAACCTTAGGGTCGCTCTTTTTGGGTGCACGAGCAGCCAGGGTACCGGTGACAGTGGCCTTCTTGGCTGCAGATTTTTTCTCCTTTGTGTTAGGCTTCTTGGCTTTTTCACCCACCATCTTGCAAGATGATTACCCACGCTCTTAAAAATCCGTTTCCACACACGTTCCCCAGACTTCTGCTCAGATGAATTAGCAGATTCATTAAGCTCCTTAGTAGTATAGCGCACTGCCTCCTGGACTACATTTTCTATTTCGCCTCTAGGTAACCTACTTTGCCTTAAGTTTGCTAGAGGTCTGGAGACAGCTATTAGTGGGTTCTAAGGGGCATCAGTATTGCCTTATCTGACACTTTGTTCAGAGAAGGTCACCTCTGGTTTAGCAGACAATGAAAGACCAACTTCCTCAGTCAAAGATGAAAAGGGCAATATTTCAGGGGCTGGGGGTGTGAGTGCATCTTCTGCTGATGGCGGAGAGGCCACATCCTCAGGTGAGATAAACCCTTTTGAGAATTTGAGGCTTTAAAGTTCTCAGACTCAGTTGGATTCTCCCACATATGCCGATCCCAAATTAGACGGCTCCATTCTTTACCTACCAACGCCCTTATTCTGACTGTGGGCACTCTTCAAAAATGGGGCTTGAAGTTTTGCTGCAGTTTAGCCAATTTATAATGAGGGCTTCAGTTAGCTTGATTTTCTGCAACTTGAGCTCTGTGGCTGCTGGAGAGAAAAGTGTCTTCCAGGGCACACTTAGAACACTTTAGGCTGTTTATGCACATCTGGAGAAGGTCAGTTTTGTCACTGACTTTATCGCTGTCCTTCACTGTATTCTGAGGTGCTAGAAATTGCTTAATTTTTTTTAAACCATGGAGCTCATTCCTACCCTTTGTTAACTTATCCAAAGATGCCAAAAACGACCAACAAGCATCATTCTTTTTCTCATTTTTCGGTTGTAAAATAGTTCACACCATGAACTTTTACTACTTTCTGAGCTCCCAGGAGAGGCTTCAGCAACTGTTGGCATTGGCAAATTGGAAAGCTCATTCCAGATACTTAAAAGTTTCATGCTTATAATTCTGTTGCTCCTGAACCAAAATCTGTATTAGTCGGGGTTCTTTAGGTAGCAGAACTTACAGAAAAAAAATCCGTGGTCCAGTTTACCCAACAATATCCAAGAATCCAGGATTTGATAAGTCCATGAGGCCGAGTGTCTCAGCTGGTCTCTAGAATCCCAGAGAAGCAGGCTCTAATGCCAGTCAAGGCATTAGCTTCCTCCTTACATGTCCTTATACACAGGATTCCAGCAGAGGGGGTGGCTCAGAGCCAAAGTGTGTCTGAAGATCCATTAAAGGCGTGTCTTCTCCCAGATCAAAAGATCTGGATTAAAAGTATGTCTCCCTACATCAAAGGTCAAGATTACAAGTGAATTTTCCTGCTTCAAACTAAGCCAAAATCCCTCACCAGAGTGCCTTCAGTTTTTGGATTTTAGCGAATTCCAGATGGAGTCAAGTTGACAACCAAGGATAAGCATCATGTGTGTGTAAAATAATAAATAAGAGGCCACGGGTTTGAGAAGGGGACAGTGGGGACGGCGCCTACGCTACTCATGTGAGATGCTCAAGAAAAACCAATCAAAACCCCAGTAAGTATTTTGTAGAAATTAACAAATTGATGTTAAATTTTATCTGAAAGCAGTAAAAAGATCCAGCATAGCTGAAACAATCTTGAAAAGTGCTTGCGGAGTTTAAGGGTCTGCAGTGCCTTAGCTTAAGACTTACTAGATACAAAGCTCTAACGCTAGGTGTTAAGGCCAATGTCATGGCAGAAATAGACAGAATGATGGCATATTGCATGCATATGCCATACTGAATCCTATCATTTGCTGTACACATTTTAAAATAAATTTAAAAATTGGGAAAATAAGAATAAAGGTGCAATATGTAACATATAATATATGTACGTTGTCAGTTGATTGTTTTGAAAAGCATAAAGCCAATCCAATGGGAAGAGAGAACACCTTTAATACATGATACCTGGGTAATGGGATAAATGTTTGGGGTAAAATAAACCTCAATTTCTACCTTATATCATACAGGAAAAATAATTCAAGACGGATCATGAGCTAGTATATAGAAGCAAACATTATCTAACTTCTAGTGTAAGCCCTTAGCACAACTGACTCCATGAGGAAAATACCGTTCAGTCTGTAAAATTCAGCACCTAGACATCATGACTGCCCAAAATAAAACAAAGCCTTGATCCATCAAAATTCATATAGTTCTGGGAAACTCTCAAAATGTACTAACCTTGCTTTTTAGCTTCTGTAGTTCCATTTCTGGCTAGCTGCTCTTGTTAACTGAAGGATGTCAACCAAGAACCTAGTTTCTGTGCTTAAAAGTTCACCCCAAGAAAGACTCAGGGCTACACTGTCACCCCAAATACCTACTATAGTGACCAACTAGCTAATAGATACTTTCTAATGGCTTCAACCCATGTCTGAGCAGTCTCGCGAACACCTCCTAACACTACAAGTAAAGATAGGAGGGTATCTTTAAGACTTGGTATTATATGAAAAGTGTGGATGAATAGAAAATATGACAACTTGGAATTCATCAGATTTGACAAACAGTGCTCATCAAGACACATAGACACAGACATGCAGACAAACCCATATCCACACCACACACACCCACACACATTTTTGAGACTGTCTTTTACTTTTATTTTGAATTCATTTATTGTTTTATAATTTCACACGCATATAATATGATTAAAGTTTAGAAAGTTATTAGATAATGAAGATTCTACTGTAATATTAATTAGGATTAATCCTCTCATAGATTAATGGTATGACATTAGTATGAGGTGGTGAAAAATAGGACACGGGGCCTAATTCTGATGGAAGTGTGTCAGTGGGGGTGTGATGTTTGTATTCCTTCCCCTCCCCCTGTTTCTCATCCTCCAGAGGCTAGCAGCCTCTGATGCCTCCTGCTTTACTAGAGACCAGGATCAATGGACCAGCGATTGCGGACTAAAACTTCTGAAGCTGTGAGAAAGTCACATCTCCTCTTTTAAACTCCGCCACCGTGATGGGGCACATGGCCAGTACACATCTTCTTCTTTGGGTGATGAGATACTTTAACATCTGAGACTTGGGAGTATGGATCCAGCAGGCTTTGGGTCAAAGACAAAAGAGCCTGTACCTTTGCCTGCTTGATTAGTGATTCTGTTTTTGCATCAAGGACTCAAGCTGTGGTATAATAAACTTTGCCTTTTCCTGAAGGGTCTTTAATGTACAATTCTTGTGAAACCACAATGAACACCAGGAAAATCTTCCATATGTTTTTATGTTTAAATTTGTGTATTGTCAAAGAAGATGGATGCCAAATTATCGATGGCTTCTGAAAAAACAAGAAAGTTATTGCTGTGCAAACTGAAGACTCCAACTCTCCGTGCACACATACGAAAGCTGGTGTGGTGGCGTATGCTTTTTATTCCCAGTGACAGGGATTCAGAGATAGGTGAATACCTGGGTACCACTTGGAGCAGCTTGGCTTAGCTTACAAACTCATCGTGTGAATGAGAGACTGACTCAAGCAAAGCAAGGGCAGTGGCTCCTAAGTTCATTCTCTGACCTCCACATGCATGTTCACCCCAAATATTCCATATTAATTCAATTAGTGGGTTAAAAAAAACAAAGAAAGAGGTTCATCTCTGTATCAATGCATGAGAAATGACAGGAGCTTAATAGTTAACATTTACAGAATTCCCTCAGTTTGAGTTTTCTTTATTGCTTCTATTTCCATTTTCAGGTCTTAAACAATCTTATTCACAATTTTGTACAGAATGAAGTGTGCCTTTTGTAGCTGTTATATTGTCAGGGAAAGGACCTGAATGGAAAAAATAGAATGTAGTGAGAAGATCACTGGACTAAGAACCAGAAAGGTTTGGCTGTAGCCGTGGATGTTGTACTGTGTGACTCTGGGCAAACTTGTGGTGGTATTCCCCATATATTAATTCATTACTCCTCCCCAGAACCATACGAGGTAGAATGTAGCCACCCCATCTTAAATATATAGGATGATAAATTATTCCAGAGACAGCTTCTTCTACATCTTTTAAAAATCTCTCTTCACCTATTAATTCTTCCTTCACATCCTTCAAATAACCTCTTGGATCAGAGCACTACTCTGAGCTGCTTCTCAATCTTTTCTGGCATCCTTAGAGTTCAGTGTGCTTCGCAGAATTCTTTTTTTCTTAAAAAAAAAAAGACTTATTTAATTTTAAATTGTGTATTTTTGTATAGGGTATGCACACGTGAGTGCAGGTGCCCATGGAGGCCAGAAGAGGGCATCAGATCCCCTGGAGCTGGAGTAACAAGTAGTTGTGAGCTGTCTGATACAGGCTGTGGAAACTGAACTCTGGTTCCCTGCAGAAGCAGCATGCACTTTTAACCATGGAGCCGTTTCCCCAGCTTGCAAAGAATTCTTATACTTACGTTCCAGCTTATTTTGTTATTTGTATTTTTCTGGGGAAAAACTAAGCTCTAGCCTCTTCTGTGTGGCTGTGTGACAACTCATTCTGAGGGTTCAGCTTAGGCATTTCTACGTGAAGAGCCTCAGATTACACACCTAATAGCTGTCTAGATATGACTGTGTTCTAGAAGCAGGACGAGCCCAGAATTTCCAACACCGAGCCTCTTATCATCTCTAACTATTCATTTCTTTTTGTTTCTCTTTACAGTCACCATATATACTATTTTAGTGGGGTTTGAAGGCACTGTCTTCAAGTAGTTTCCAGGGAGCCTAAACAAAATCACAGGGCGGCTCCTGAGGCACACCTGTCAAGATAACAGTTGATGAGGTGAAACGCTGGATTACAGGGATGTGGGATGGTAGGAAACCTTCACTGTAAACAAAGTCAACAGTCTCAGTAAAATAAATAACTTCTTCTGTGGCTCTGAGTACTCTAAATAACAGCCCAGCATTCTCTCAGTTGCTCAGATACTGGGAGAAACCCTGGATTCTACACATTTATTCCCAGCTGCGAACCAAACCACTGTCAAGACCGATGGACTAAGACTTTAATGGTCCTGTCCACACTATGTGCATCCCATTTCCAGGGTGAATCTCCTCCCATGACCTTCGCTGTGGGGGCAAAACAGTGGTGATGAAATGCAAGCTATGGATTTCAGGATGGAAAAGTATCCTCACTAACAGACTCTGTTGGGATTTCTCTTGGGTAGAAATTGCCTTTACTAAAGAGAAATACTCTGAGGTTTTAGAACAGAATGTGAAAATCAGAGACATGAGTTTCAGGACACAAAGACATTCTAGTGCTTTGGGATAAAAAAATAGATATTACATTGGGGCTTGTCACGTGTGTGTGTGTGTGTGTGTGTGTGTGTGTGTGTGTTTCCATAAAATGTACTAGAGCAGTCTGGGAGGCATCCAGGGGCTCATCCCAGGCTTGACAATTTTTCTTACCTCAGTCTTTTCATTACATCATCACCCCCAGGATGATTTGTTCGGGTTTATTTCTATGCATGTCAATTAGAGGCAAACTATTTGAATGTCCTAGAGACCTCAAGATTGTATTAAGATTTGCATTATGGCTCAACAGAGCATGTTTAAAGGCAGCCTTGTTACTCTGGTGTTTACAGATATCAGCTTCATTCGTTAGTAGATCAAAAGTAGATGCTGGAAGGGCACATTAAACTCTCCATCAGAGTCAGTTGCTTAAGGGAAACAAAACCATCATACAGAAAGTATTTATTAAGAAAAGTGCTCTCTTTCTAAGTGAATGAACGAAATGAGAAAAAAAACCCTCTTCTCTTTACACAGAGATAAAAATATAATTCTGTTTAGGATCCTGTGTGTGTGTGTGTGTGTGTGTGTGTGTGTGTGTGTGTGTGTAAGTCTTGTATGAGAATTCACATCTAGAAGCCCAAGGATGGTATTAATATCTGTTCATATTAAAACTTTCAAATGGGCCAAAAGCATTCTAAGGAAAAAATATAATTGGGGCCCTACCTCCTGATAACACTAGCTCCCCAGTTGCTTCAGAATACAACCCATAGCAGCTGTGCATGGTGGCTGCATCTGCTTTCATTGCTGTGGCCACATTTTTGGCAAAAGCAGCTTAAGGCAGGAAGAGTCTCTGTTGGCTCATGGCTTGAGAGTTATAGCTGTCAAGGCTGGAGATATACAAACCCCCATATTAAAGTCATCTTTCATATTTAGATAATTCATACTTTATTTAATTTTAAGCCAAATTTTTAACCAGCCTTGGATCTTGTGTTGTGTTGTTTTGTTTGTGAGTCTAGCCCCCAGTGGCTGAGCCATCTCCCCAGCCTTGGATGTTTTAATGAGCATTAGAACTGAACTTTAAGCTGGGCAGATCTTTGAGGCCTGAATTAAATAGTGTGTCTCTCCTTGATTCATAGTTTGTTTATCGCTTGCTTGTCTGACACAGAGTCTTGCTGCGTAGCTCGGGCTGACACTTTACAATTTAGTTCACTTGCCTCAGCCTTCCAGTTGCCAGAAGGCTGCTAAAACTATCACCTTAACAGTGGTAAGTTAATACATAATAATGCCAATGAGTTATTTGATATTTCTGCATATCTCCAATTCCTCTCAATGCTGGAAAGTACTTTTGGTACCAAAGATCTTTTGGCATCTTATAGGAAGGGTGGGAATTAAGTAGGCAATTTTATGTTAAATAAATATTGAAGAGAGGGAAGAGGAAAATAGTCACAAGTGCGCCAAGCTGTCACCCAAATTGGGAGAAGAGTTGCTAGCAGTATACAGGGGGAAAGGGAGTCAGAAAGATAAGACCTTAATGACTAGCTGGTTTGGATAGGTGGATTCTTTTATTTTTTTATCAATGGGATTGATAATACTTATTTATTCAATATTTATTTAGGTGGGATGATGTGTGGCCCAAAGTGGGCACAAAATACATTTGAGGGAAGGAATAATGGAGGTAGGGGCTAAGGAAGAGAAGGAAGGGAGGAAGGAAGGAAGGAAGAAAAGTTCAAAAGGAAGGAGGGAGAGAGGAATAAGAGAGGAAGAGGGACAACAGCTCAGAATAGAATTGTCTTGTTTTCCTACTCAAAAAGGAAATTTGCTGATAAGAGGAACATAGATGGGAGTTTCTCTTGTCGCCTCCCCCCCTTTCATAAAAATAGATTCTTTTCTCATACAATACATCTTGATTACAAGTTCTTCTTCCTCGAGTTGTAAAATGCGTAAAACCTGCAGATGATGGTCAACTAAGCCGAGAGTCACTTTGAGGGCAAGGGAAGGGTTCTCTTACCCCAAATGTTTTTTTCTTTTAAACATGTGCCTTATTCTGCTAGTTTCTGACATGTAAAAAATAGGGCCTTTCTTTTCTTTTTTTTATCACCTCTGCTAGTTCCTTTGAATTGGCTATAGGATTGCTTTCCAGAGATATAAATAGTGGGGGATGGAGGGATGGCTCACTGGTTAAGAGCATCTGTTGCTCTTACAGAGGACTGGAGTATCCCAGCATCTCACATCAGGTGGCTCATGGCTGTCTCTGTAACTCCGGCTCCAGGGGATCTGGTGCCCTCTTCTGGCCTCATGTGTTTGCACATGCAAACACACACACACACACACACACACACACACACACACACACACACACACACACAAATAAGAGGTTTGTTTGTTTGTTTGATTTAAAGACACTTAACTTCTGGAATGAGAGTGGTAGCAATAATCAGGCCGTGAAGAAGAACAGCATTGGGAAAGCCATTGCCCTTTTGTTTAATTTTCCCTAGGACCGAACTTGAGACATGTTGAGCACTGGCAGATAGGGCTGATTTCTTGGCTAGATTCTATTCTGCACTTTCAGACATTCATCACCTGTCCTCATTACGTTCTTTCAGTCATTTGCCATCACTGCAGGATGGCAGAATCCCCAGGACAATTTGGACAAGTCACGCAAAGTGCACACAAGGATTACTCAGATTCCTGTGGACAGAGTCATTTTCCCACCCTAATGCTGACCTACAACTTTTAATTCCTCAGGACATTAACACTTCTAAATGCTTCTGTGAGATGCTCTGCTGGCCTCCTGTGAGGGTAGGCAATGCAGTGAAAAGGAATGTCAGGAAACTGAGCTAAGTTGTAATTATTTGCTCCCTTTTGGGGAACCCTTTTCAAGTCCTTGGCTTTGCAACAAATCTATTCTTTCTGCTGGTGGTGACTCCTCCTTCTCCAATCCTCTTTGAGACCAGTTCTGTCAGAAAAAAAAATAAATAAAAGGGAAAAATTGAAACAAATGAACAAACATTGGATTACATAAAAGGGTCACAGAGCACCTATAAAGCTCTTCTAAGCACCCTAAGTCCAGTATTAAAGCTTTGGTATAGAGCTTTGTTCAGGACTGATGTGTTATTTAAGTAAAATTAATAACTATGGAAAAAACATGACATAGAAATATACACACTACCTACACATCGTAATACACCATAGTACATATACCACAATACAACATACTGTAACACAGACATTATGACATATATACCACATCAAACAACCCCCTCCATACGCCATGCATCAAAGAACTGTCTTGGTGATAAAGAGTGATTATATCTCCCTGACAAGCTACAAAGAAATCTAGAAAGTCTTTATCTTGTCAAAAAATAGGAACAACACAAGACCTTCTTTCCAGCTAAAATAATTTTTATGCTGGTTGACATAAAGCTTACCCTCTTGAAGCATTTTCATGTTTCAGCCACTCAAAATGTTTCAGGTGCCACCTTGTAAAGGAATTTATGGAAAACATCTGTCAACTTAATTACCCGGGAAATTCGGAAGATTCTCAAGGAATAAGAGATGAGACGCAAGGCTACCAATGACTCCAATATTCTGAGTATTAGTGAATGAATTTCCTAAGAACTGAAACTATGCCTGGTTTGTTCCCAGCCCTTTATCCCAACTAAAGGCTCCTCTAAATGCTGATCCAAGGAGAATGGGCACATTTCACAGTAGCCACAGTAATTTAAAGACAACTTTGCTGATAACAGGGATTAAACTGAGGGACAGCACCAGGCCAGGAGATAGGCCCATTGAAAGAGTCAGCAACCACTTACATATTTGTTATGCAGCAATTTCCTTCAACACAGAAATACTCTATTCTGAAGAGCAGCTCGTTAAGACTCAATAATGCTCTAAGGGGAGATGAGACATTCTACCGTGCAGGGAAGCTCCCAAAAACTCAGGAAGTAAATAACACAAAAGTTTCAGGAAGTCTCTGAAACTAAGCAGATTCAATAGGCTTTTCCTTCCTCAAACTTATATAAGAAGCAGAGTTCCCAGAGACACTGTCAATGGGGCTAAGCTGTCTAACAGAGGCAGACACAGTACTTGGGCTGCCTGGAAGGGGCAGAGCAGCCAACCTTCCCAGAAGCAGAGACCGCTCAAATTGCTTGGAAAAGGTTCAGACCAGGTAAGCTATTTGGGAGAGGTGAGGACCATCTGGATTACCTGGAAAAGATACTCTCCTGTTAATGTGCCTGCCAATTGTATGGCCTGCTGCAAGTTTCAGCTTTTATGGGCTGTCACCCATGCTGGGGTGGGATTTTGGTGATGCAGCTGTCTTTGCATGGTCTCTGTGGCTGAAGGAAACTCCTTGCCTATGCTCCTATAAGTAACCCCAGTGAAACTCATTGGTTCCTTCAGTTGGACTTTGGTGGTATCTTTACTTTGTTTGTCATTGCTTCCATAAATGGGGCAAGTAGACATTTCTTCACATCTCCTTCAGAAACAGTGTCACACAAAAACATTGGTTCTCTTTTTTCCCTCTCACCTTAGGTTTCTCCTAGCCACCATCTTTCTGTCAAAACCTGAGAGGACTCTGTGACTAGGTCTCATCACAAAACCCACCAGTCTTTCAACACTGGAGGAGTTCTTCTATTTACCTGAAAACCATGCTTTCCAACGTGATGCATCCAAACACCTTCAGCTGCTGTGAAAAGAAGCTTTAGATCTCTATGGTCTGATAGTGATGGGGTAGTGGAATTGTAGCAGCTGTGATGCAACACCTACTAGGGACATGGTGATGCAGGAGATCTTGGGCAGAATTAAAACATCGTTCTTAAAAGCAGATAAAATGTTATAGTGTCACTTGTACTGAAATTTAATTGGACCCTAGCTATAATTAAGATATTAGTGATAAGATATAGTTAGCAAGAGTCCACATCTTCTAAGAGTAAGTTTTTTTTTCTCTCTGCAATTTTCTGAAGCTATTTGAGTAGCAATTAAAGATGTGAGCTTCAGGGGGGGCTGCTCCTTATGGAGGGGAAGGAATATAAACACAGAAGAAGGACGGAGATGAGTAAGGATGTCTGAAGAATCCACAAAGAAGCACGCTACTAACAATTTGCCTAGAAACTCTATAGTACATGTAATCCCATGTATAAATATACATATATAGTCTTACTGAACTTTTCTCATCTGGGATGATAGTATCCTTTCCCAACAGCCAATGGCCATTTAACCAAACCCCAATACTAGACATGAGAAAGGCCTCTTTTGAGTTTTCATCCAGGACTGTCCAATGTCAAAAATATACAGGTTATTTTATTATCCTTAGTGACCCTGTAAAGGTGGATTATAAGTCCCTACTTCTGAAGACACAATGCACTTCAGAAACAGGGCTCGGAGACTGATGACTTGGAAATGACCTCACTGCCCCCTCCCTGAGGACTGGCTTTTTCATGGTACCAGAAGGCGCTATGCAAGCTTCTGAAGGAGAGAGATAACCCACAGTTCCAACTATGACACTTATCTCCCACACCAATGACTAACATGTCATGACAACCCTGGGAGTAGCGGCAGTGGCATACATACCTTGGTAGTAACCTACATCTCTCTAGCTGGACATAAGTTCTGCTCAACAGGAGGAAAACCATCCCTGGTACTGGCAATCTAGCTAACTACTGAGTTCTAGCAAAGTATGGTTATTGGAGGAGAAGTTAAAACCACTAATTTACTAAACTAGCATAGTATTTAGCCACAATCTATTAATATTTGTCCTTATACCTACAGATGAATATAATCTTCAGCCCCCATAAAGGGGACTTCTCTTTACAATGCATAGCGACAACTAACAGAGAAGTACAACCAATCAACACACAGAGTTGTGGACCCTGGCGCCAACCGACACATCTATGAACAGCACCACACCTAATGCTTAAGGCCCAGTGCAGAAGAGGGAGTGGAAAGATTGTAAGAGCCAGAGGATGGGGAAGATTGCTGCGAGAGTGTGTCTCCTCTGGCATCAGAAGCTACACATCACCAACATGACTGCCTAAATGTGAGGTGAATAAGGCTGACACCAATGGGCGTGCCAAACTGGACTGGGAAAAGCTCACAAGGCCTCAATCCTACACAAAGAACTGTAGGCAACTGGGGAAACCTGGAGGGAGAGATGGTTTTCCCCAAAGCAGAGAACCCATTTGGTTGTCCAATATCAAATGGCCAGTCCCCAAAGCACACAAGTAACATTACACAGATTGAATAGGTTGTATCTGCAAATGTATATAAAATATATATGCACACAATAACAATTAGTGATAAAAGAGTCTATTATTTGAAGGAAAGCAGGGAGGAGTGTCTGGGAAATTTGGGAAGGAGGAAATGGAGGAGAGAAAACTGTATTTGTGTTATAATCTCAAAAATAAAATAGGAAACAGAAATAAGCTTTCAGCTTCTTCAGGAAGTGAGGCAAAGGTACTGAAGGGAGAATAAAGTCTGCAGTGTTAGACCATTTTTACTTCTTTCGATCACCTTACTTCTATAGGAACAAAGTGCCTGAGGGCAATATTTCCCAGGCTTCCAGTCAAAGTCTAAAATGTTGTCAGGGCTATAGAAAAGCGACTTCAGTTTCTGAAGTATCACTATTATTTAATTTTATTCTTGTGTTTCTTTTTGCTGTGGGCTCCATGACAAATCCATTAGTAGTTTATTAGCCTGGACTGTAAGGGCTGAGATGCTTATAATTAAGGAAAATTAGTTTGTGGAGATTAAGCCAATGCTGGGAATGATCCTTGCCCAGCCTAACAAGAGATTAATAAATGCCATAGCACAGTTAGCAAATGCTGGCAATCAGATGCAATGAGAGCATTAATGGCTTTCAATTCTTCAGCCACCAAAGGTCACACGTTAGTCAGGGATGGGATGAGCAGAGAGAGGATGTAGGAGTTAAAGCATAATCTTGTCAGGAATCCATTAAAATGATCAGAGTCAGGATAGGAAAGTGAAATAATGTTGAACACAGAGCTCTAGGGAAACTGTGAATGTGCTGTAGGGTTCTTGCTAAATATTAAAGAAGTATGTTTGTTCCTTATAACTTTTATGAACCTGGAGTCTTTGTTGTTGCTATAATAGAAGTGATTGTTGAGCTTGAATGCATAATGATGTGTATAAAAAGGGACACTTTATGTTATTGATAAGCTCTCAACTTCAAGGATCGGCTACTTTCTTGCTCTTGTATCTTTGTTGCCAATGGTCATAGTAGGTGTGCCAAATAGCCATGAGATATGGGTAGAGGGGAGTTCAACCATGTTAGCCAATGGTCGGTGGGCCATCAGGTCCCCCCTCATTCAAATAAAGGTATTAATATAAAACTAATATAATGTAATGACATTTTTCTTGATTCAGGTTCTTTTCTTTGTATGTATCTTGTTATACTCCCACCTTCATGACTTTTGTGACTTCTCCAGCCATGTTTCAATGACAAGAGTCCTCTTTGCCCTGCAGGAGTATAGGGGGAGTAGCTTGTTTATTCAAAAGGGTCTGATGGACACTCTCTAACAACCTAGGTGGTTTCCAAGACTATAAGTTGCTCTCCACAACTAGTTAATGCAGAGCCCCCATTGCTGAAGACAACACTCACACAACTCATTGAACACAGAGTAGTAGATCTCGTGTCTACATGGAGATGTCACTCCTATGCTCTAGGGTCTTTGATACATAAAGAAATCTCTGCATTCTACTAAAAGAGAAACTCAAGCACTAACCCAGCCAAAATGCTTTGAACTACAATAAAACTCCGCGGGATAAAACTCATCCCTGAAGTTACTTGGGTGGTTAACAACCTGAGACTCGTCACCCCAGGCACTTAGGGTCAAACTAAATATTTCTGTTCTTAAAAAGAAGTAGCAATAAAGTGACTCCTTATGATATTCTCCTACATTTACAAATCAGTGTCTTGCTCTGTCATCATCAGAGAAGTTTCTTCCTTCAGCAGAAGGGAGAAAAATACAGAGACCCATAGCCAGACATAGTGCAGAGAGTGAGAGACCTTGTAACACTCAGCCCTAAACAGGATGTCTCCATCAAATCCCTCCCCTCAGGACTCTGGAAACTCTGTGGAAGAGGAGGCTGAAAGAGCATAAGAACCAACTGTGATGGAGTACACACACACACACACACACACACACATGCACACAAACCACGGCCTTCTAAATCAACATGATCTACACATGTATGAAGGCACAGAGGTGGAGCCAATATACCCAGGGCCCTCACCAAAGAGGGACCTACATATGAAAGGAGAAGTGGACACATGGTCCCCTTCCGTAACGCCAAAGCCATCTCCAATTGATAACCACTTGGAAATGAAAATTTAATTTCCTTCAAGGAAGTTTCACTGGGGAAACAAACTCCTCTTAAGGGTAGGCTGCATGCCCAGCAGTAGATGGTAAACAGAAAACAAATTCAGCGGCATGTTTGGAGCTTCCTTGATTCATAATGTTATGTCAGAGATTTTCTTTTTTATATTTTAGCTTATTATTTCTTATTTTTATTTCATGTGAAATCCTACTTGAGCTGTGGAGTTGACCACACTATGTGTAGAAGTCGTCCATAAAGAAATGCAGAGATCCACTAGGAGAAAGAAAGGCTGCTAAGGACCCAGTGGGGATAGAGTGGGCACTAGTTCAGAATCCCACATAGTTGGTTAAAGTAGGAGTGGAGAGACAGGCAAATAAGAGATTCAAGAGTTCGAGGAGAGAGAGAGAGAGAGAGAGAGAGAGAGAGAGAGAGAGAGAGAGAGAGAGAGAGAGTCTAGAGGCTAAAAGAACAGAACAGTGTAGAAGAGTAAAGTGAGGACATCTTCAAGTTAGATATATCATGAGGAAGCGTGGGCACCTTTGCCTCAGCTTTGATGCATCAATCCAAAACACAGATCTCACTGTAAGGGACATAATAAATAGCTTATTCTTGAGTAGTGTATGAGTGACCAAGGCCTGGGAACAGGGATTCAATTGCCCAGAATAACGTGTTTCATTGTGGAAGCAGCTTCATGAAGTTTATAGTGGCCGAAGAGTATAAGCTCGTACATCAAGGCATTTCCCCAGTGTAATAGTGTAACAGGCACATTAGACAGGTTAAAACAGCAATAAAAGCAGAGAAGTTGCTCCCGTAGGTCTCTGACACAATCTGATGACTTTCTTAGCTTTTTCATTGGCAGAATCTAGTAGTTTGCTAATACATTCTAATTTATTTCGCTCAGTCATTGAAAGGGTATTAGTTCAGACACAGGTGGGCAATGGATGCTTATTAAAGGAACCAAACATAGGTCAAGATAATTTGGTTCTGTCTCAAGCATCCCAACTTGGTGCAATTAAGACGTTTTAACCAGTCAGCTTTTTAAAAAAAATTTTGGACATAGCTGTGGCCTTTCCCTCCTGGCAACCTCAGTTCATCCTTGCATCACTAGGGAAGGTATGGTTCAGTCTCCCTGTGGGGGTTCTTCTCAAATGAAGGCTGAAGAAAGATCATTCCTGATCCACTCTGGGATGACCGTGGGGCTGATATTTAAAATCTTTGCCATCTACTCCATTGGTTTCTGTCCAGGGGACAAAGCTATCAATTGTTTTAAAGCCCTTCATGGTGATAGGTCTCTGTTCTCTGTATTGGAAATCAAATGAGATCAAGGAGGAGCAAGAAGATGCAGATGCAGATCATTCATAGGCATCAACAGAAGGAAGGGGAAAGGTTCGTGGGAGCCGGAAGTAAGGGTAAGGAAGGAAGATTCACTATGCAGTCAGAAATAAAACAACGATGAAATTCTGGCTCATAAACAATGCTAAAATGCTGGTCCCTGCATATACCTAAGCCTCTCTCATACATCCTCACCTCAGGAGACCCAGAGCAAGGCATGTGCATTTTTGGGTGATATTAAGAGCACAACTCACAATTTTCCCCTTGTTATACTATCATGGTGTTACCAGCCACAGTATCAGAGATGTTTTGCTCTGTGCTTGGGAGAACTTGCTGGTTTTTAGGAAATCCAGACTTTGACTCAATGCTATGGAAGGGAGAACTTCAGCCCAGGCAAGAGGTGTTTCCAGGTCAAACAAGAGGCATTTCTGGGTCAAACAGTAGGTAACAGAGCAAAGCATACAGGGGAGGAGACTGTGAAGCAGAAAACAAGAGATGCCAAGAGTCAGCCTAAGACCAACCAGGTTAGAAAATTCATTATTTATTTAATTGTATGTATGTATGTATGTATGTATGTATGTATGTATGCATGTATGTACAATCATTCTGGGGATAGGCCTAGCATCTCAAATATGCTAGATAAATACTCTAGCACACAGACCTAGTCATGACCAGTTTTGTAATTTTTCTCAGTGAAGGCTCACATTAGAAACAGTGTAAACAATGATTTCCTGAACTCCTGTTTGAACTTTAATCAGAGAACCTGAGCTGTGACAGTCCTGCTTTATGGAGGATCACACTAAGACCTCAAGCTTTTCTAGGAAGACACTCTCATCTTTTCTTCGGTAATTGTGGAAGTCCTAACTCCCATCCAGCCGCTTATCTTCAACTTTCTTTGAAAATGCAAGCTCAGGGCCTTGGGTGGAGCTCAGTTGTAGAGTGCCAAGGCCCTGGCAGGGTTCTATGTCAGCACTGAAAAAAATACATAAAAAGGAGACAATAAAAGAAAAGGTCAGCACATCAGGCAATCTTGCATTTCTTACTAACACTGTATTCACATGATAGTAAACATGTCAGCAAAGAATGTGGACAGTTTCCTCTTTCAGTCTATAACATCTCTGATGAAACCAGTCCTGAATATATTCACTCACTGAAGTGAGTGACACTGGAAATCAGAATTGTTAGTTCCAAAGGATAGCTGATTGAATTACAAGTGGTTTTCAGTATTCCATTCCTCCATGTTTACTTTTAAAGCAGAGGATCTGTTTTCCCAAATAAAAGTGTTCTTATCATGACAACATATCATCTATCTATCTATCTATCTATCTATCTATCTATCTATCAATCATCTATCACCTATTATCTATCAATCATCCATCTATCATTTATCTATATCTGTTTGTCTGTCTATTATCTATCTATCCATTTTGATCAGTTTGTACTAGGAACTGTGCTCCTGCATTTCCCTTTTCAATACAGACACATAATATTCATCTTAAACAGTTAAAAGGTATTTTATTCTACAGCCACATATGAGTGGTCAGGGCCCAAGAACACAGGTTCTGGCTACTCCAAATACCATATTCCAACATAGCAACAGTTTAATAGTAACACAACAAATGAAAGTTATAAATCACGTCAATTTTCCAATACATTGGTTGGAGTTTTGGGTTGGCAGTTACAACAAAGTGGGGAAGTTGTTGGACCCTAGAGTCCACTTGGGTAGTAGGAGGTCGTCACGAGAGACCACTCGAGGACAACAGTGTTGATGCAAAAGCACAAGGTTTATTGCTCGTCAGGGGGCCTCAGCACTCACTCGGGAGGGAGGGAGGCACACCCCGAGTCACTGTTACAGACTTTTTAAAGGCTAAAACCGCAAAGGTTAGGAGGGGCTGCGTGCCCTATGTTAGGATTGGCTCTGGTGGTCGCTAGGGGTGCTTGTCTAATTATTATTGGCTATTGCAGGGGTCGTTGGCTTCGGGAGCTGTTCTTGGCAAAGAGGGGTGTTGGGGAGTTTTCAGAGAATTTCCAGATGGTAATTGTTTACCTTAGTTGAAATTGTTTATCTCGGTTGGCCACCTTGATCTCAGAAACTGAAGCTAAGCTGGCCTTCAATTCTTTTTGGGTCATTTTTCCAAGCTTGCCTGGGTCACGTTCCCAGGCTGGCTGAGAGAGAGGGCCTTACAAAGTCTCTGCTATAAACCTCAAATCCTATTTATGACACTGAGCCTTTGGGATGGTGGAGACTAGTGACCTATTTGCACACTGCAAGAGGATTTATCTAACAGTTCCAAGTATGGATGCTAAGCCATCCATTTAATTTCTGAGATGTTTTAGTTTAAAAAATCTTAGAGGGAAAACACAAAGATTTCCCATATATCTCCTGTTTCCCCACATGTACAGCTTCCAAAGTTATCAATAGCCCCATTAGATTGTTGAGTTAGTTACAGATCTACATTGAGGATGAGCTCTGCCCTGTTCCCAGCCCACAGCTCTGCTTTCCTCCATGGAGGATTGGTGCCACCTGGGACAGCCAGGTAAGACTCCTATGCCTCAATCCCCTGCCTGATGGGTCCCCATGGGCAAGCCCACCAGTAGTTAGCTCTGCCTTGTCCTCTGTGTGCTCCATAACCCAGCTCACAGCTCTAATTGCATTCATAGAGGCCTGCTGCCCTCAGGGACTACCAGGTGAAACCCCTTCCCCTTAATCCCATGCTCACTGGTCCCCCTAAGGCACTTCCAAGAGAAATAAACTGCATCTGCTCCCCTATCAACTTTTTCTGGTCCACAACTTTGCATTATTGTAGGCCTGTCAACACCAGGGACAACCAAATGGTTAAAGGCCAGCATAAGAACACAATCAATAAGAGCCACAGCAATATGGCACCCCCAAAACCCAGCTATCTTACTACAACAAGCCCTGGATAGCATAGCACAGCTAAATCACAAGGAAATAACCTTAAATTTAATCTTATAAAGTAGATAGAGGCCTTTAAAGAGGAAGTGAATAAAATCCCTTAAAGAAATACAGGAAAGGACAATCAAACCGCTGAAGGAAGTGAATAAGATTGCTCAAGACCTGAAAATGGAAATAGAAGCAATAAAGAAAACTCAAACTGAGAGAATTCTAGAATTGGAAAACCTAGGTAAGAGACCACAAGCTACAGACACAAGCATCACCAATAGAATACAAGGGATGGAAGATGCACTCTCAGGGGTAGAAGATATTATAGAAGAAATTGATACATTGGTCAAGGAAAATGTTAAATGTAAGAAGTTTCTAGCACACAACATGCAGGAAATTTGGGACACTATAAAAAGGCCAAACCTAAGAATAATAGGAATAGAAGAAGGAGAGGACTCAGCTCGAAAGCCCAGAAAATATTTTCAACAAAACCATAAAAGAAAATTTCCCCAAATAGATTGGACCAAAGAAGAAAATCCCCCCACAACATCATAATCAAAACACTAAATGTACAGAAGAAAGAAAGAATACTAAAAGCATCAAGGAAGGAAGTCCAAGTAACAAAAAAGGAAGACCTATCAGAATTACACCTGACTTCTCAACAGTGACTTTAAAAGCCAGAGGGGTCTGGGCAGCTGTCTTTCAGTTTCTAAGAGACCATAGATGCCAGACCAGACTGCTATACCCAGCAAAACTTTCAATTAACATAGATGGAGAAAACAAGATATCCCATCACAAAACCAAATTTAAACAATATCTTTCCACAAATCCAAACATACATAGGATACTAGAAGAAAAACTCCAACACAAAGAGGTTAACTACCAAGAAAACATAGAGAGTAAATAATTTTACACCAGCAAAACTAAAAGAAGGGAAGCATGTACAGGTGTACATGTGTGTTACTCATGTGTTTGTGCACACATGTGCATGCATGTACACACACACACACACACAACATGCATGCACACACACCACCACCATCAAAACATCAGGAATTAGCAACTATTGGTCATTAATATCTCTCAACATCAAGTGACTCAATTCCTCAATAAAAAGACACAGGGTAACAGAATAGATGTAAAAACAGTATTTGTCATTCTGGTGCATAAAAGAAACACACATCAGCAACAAAGATAGTCATCACCTCAGAGTGAAGAGCTGGAAAAAGTTTTCTAAGCAAACAGACACAAGAACAAGCTGGAGCAGCCATTTTGATATGTAATAAAGTAGACTTTCAACCAAAAGTAACCAAAAGAGATGGAGGACATTTCATCTTCATAAAAGGAAAAATCTACCAAGATGATGTCTCATTTCTGAACATCTATGCTCCAAATGCAAGGGCACCCACAACTGTAAAAGAAACATTACTAAAGTTTAAATCACACATCAATCCATATGTGCTAATAGTAGGAGACTTCAATACCCCACTCTCACCAATGGACAGATTACTGAGACAGAAACTAAACAGAGAAATAATGAAACTGACCAATGTGGTGAATCAAATGGACATTTAACAGACATTTACAGAACATTCCATCCAAACATAAAAGAATATTCCTTCTCTCAGAACTTCACGAACCTTCTCCAAAACTGAGCATAACTCTGTTACAAAGCAAGCCTCAACAGATACAAGAAAATTGACATAACCTCCTATGTCTTATCAGACAACCATGGATTGAGGCTGGACTTCAGCAACAACAGAAGCAGCAGAAAGCCTACCAACTCATGGAAACTGAGCACCCAAGAGGAGTAGATGTCAAGAAATAATCAAACTCAGGACTGAAATCAATAAATTTGAAACAAAGAGAATAATACAAAGAATCAACAAAACCATGAGCTGATTCTTTGGGGAAAAAACCCCAACAAGATAGGCAAACCCTTAGCCAAACTAACTAAAAGGAAGAAAGACAATAATCATATTACCAAAATCAGAAATGAAAAGAGGGGTATAACAACAGACACTGAGAAAATCCAAATAATCATTAGGTCTTACTTCAAAAACCTGTATGCCTCAAAATTGAAAAATCTAAATTCAGTTGATAATATTCTTGATATAATCCACTTAGCAAAGTTAAATCAAGGTCAGTCAAACAAATTTAAATAGATCTATAAGATCAAAGGAAATAGAAGCAGTTATTAAAAAAAAAAAAGCCCAGGGCCAGATGGTTTTAGTGAAGAATTCTACCAGACCTTCAAAGACAAGCTAAAACCAATACTCCTCAAACTATTTCACAAAATAGAAACAGAATGGACCTAGGTCCCGTACATGTATGTAACTGATGCATAGCTTGCTCCTCAGGTGGGCCTCTAATAGCAAGAGCAGGGCCTGTCTCTGACTCTACTACCTGCCTTTGGATCCCCTTCCCCCAACTGGATGGTCTAGTCTCACCTCAGTAGAAGAAGAAATGTCCAGTCATACTACACCTTAGTATGCCAAGGCAGGTTGATATCCATGGGAGCTCTCTCCTTCTCTGAGGAGAAAGGGAGGTGGGCAAAGGGGGAGGGAAGGCGAGAGGAAGGGACGGGGAGGTGAGGAGGGAGCAGAAGTTCTGATTGGAATGTAAAGTAAATAATAAATACACAAATAAAAAATCCTACATTGATGCATTCTTATAATCTGTGAGGGTTAGGGTTTATAAGGACTCACTATCTACTAAGGTTCTTTCTACATTGTACCTTCCATGAGGTTAGGTAAATTTGCAATGGCATGTGTCACACAGGCTAGCTGCCTGGAACCTCTGTGCACTCACTCTCCCCTCCTCCCTTCATCACAGGTGTCCAGACCGGCCCAACAATCAACTGGGACCCTCGGACCCCTAGGGAGAGAATGGGGGACAAGAGATGTGAAGAACGGACAGCAAGTCAAGGAGTCTGATCAAGCTGACAAAATTTTATTTTCTCACAGGCAAATATGTACCATTGAAGCAGGAGGCTGAGTGGGGTGATCCAGGTGGGCGGTTTTCGCAAGATATCAGGAAGTGAGGAAGTTTGGCAGGGCGAGGGTCCCTGTGGTTCTGGGGTTCTGGGTGGAATTGTTGGGCAACTGGAACCACAAGACGTTATCTATAGACTTTGTTCTGCTCGTCCTCTGAAGGCCTCTGTATTTCTGGGAATTGGAGGAATCTTACTGAGAACAGCTGGAGAGTGCCTTGAGGGAGGGGAAGAGGTCACAAGGCAGCCTTCTGGAATGGACCCTGAGGCAGGGAGGGAAAGAGGTCACAAGGCAGCCTGCCCCAGGTCCACTCAAAGTATTATGCCAAAGTCTGAGATGCCTGCTGACTATGGTCTTGGTTCCCCACATTTCTCCCTTCCCTATAGAATAAAAAGACAAGTTAGTCCTTACAGAGAAGGTGGGCATTAATCAGAGGTGGGAGGTAGGGACGCCTTTAATCCTAGTACTTGGGAGGCAGAGGCAGGCAGATCATTGTGAGTTCGAGGCCAGCCTGGTCTACAAAGTGAGTCCAGGACAGCCAAGATAACACAGAGAAACCCTGTCTTGAAAAACAAAACAAAACAAAACAAACAAACAAAAAATATAAAGCATCCTTTCTGAGGGGAGAGGCACAAGAGGATCCCATAAGGCTCCAAAGGGGACTCCTTTAGATAAAATAGGAGCCCAAAAATCAATGCCAACCTCTATGCAATCGGGTTTGTCTCTCAAGGGGCTCGAAAGCGGACAGATATGGTCCCCCCTTTGCGGCACTTTGTCTTGCACCCCTTGCAGGAGCCCTCATCTGTAGACGGGCGTTTTTCAAGTCAACGCCTTCTTGCCTATATGGGAGATTAGTTGGAAACATACAGGGGAAGCCAGTGGACCTTTAGTCCCTAGGTTGTTAGCTGTGGTTAGAAGAGGGGGTGTGGGGATTCCTCCTCCTCCTCCTCCTCCTCCTCCTCCTCCTCCTCGGCAATGAGTTTATGGTAATGGACCTGAATAGGTTTGGCTGCCAGGGTGTCTACCTGTTGTTTAATGAAGGAAGTCAATCGGTGAAGGCCCAGGGGCCAAAGGAGACTAGGAACAAGAGGCCAACTAACGGCCCGAGCAAGGAAGGCCAGAGAGTAGACAACCTAGGGGAGGCTGCGAACCAGGTTTTTGTACCATCCTTTACTTTCTTCTCTTTCACGTTGTCTTTTTTCTAGGCCTTCTCTAACCCTCTGCATGCTATCCTTAACTAGGCCAGTCTCACCTGCATAAAAGCAGCATTATTCCTTGAGAGGTGCACATAGGCCCCCTTGTTGAAGGAAAAGCAAGTCCAGTCCCCTGCGGTTTTGGAGTGCAACCTCAGCCAAGGAGGAGAGGGATTCTGCAAGACTTTCCAGGCTTTGTTGTAACTCATGGACATCACTATCTACAGTAGCACTAAGTTCTGCATAGTAATTATTGGAAAGACCAAGGGAAGAGATGCCTGTCCCTGCACCCACGGCTCCCAGACCCAGGATGACGGCCACCGTAATGGCAGTGATGGGTTCCCTGCGAGCTGGGTGGAACTGAGTGACCTCCGGGGTCCCAGGGGAATCCTCTAAGCTCCAGAGATGGAAGAAGTCTTCTGTAGAGTAAGATGTAAGGCGAGAGAGGCTCTGGACAAGGATACAGAATCCTCTGTATAAGCCCAGCGTTTGTGTATGGACGCAGAGGGTAAGGCCGCTGGAGCAGGCCCACCACATACGCCCAGGGGGAATGAGACAGAGAGCAGAGGAAGAGGGAATGGATAAATTGCATTAGTGTCTATATTCCCTGGGTATGGAGGCCATATGGGCGAGGTAACACAGTCCAGAGCCAGACACCTGTGTCAGGGTGAGTCCCTCGGGAGTGGTCTGAGTCCAACAACAGGTGGAGGAGTCATTGGTCTCAAGAATAGTGTCATTACAGACATCGATCCCTTCATGAAAAGGGGGGGTGGGGTAGAGTGGTAACAAAGCCAACACTCCTCTGTAAGCTCTGGGTGAGTGGCGTTGAGGGTTAGAAAGGTCTGATTAACAAGCTTAAGAACGAGATCTCGGAGGCGGGGGTGGGGCTGAGGGGGTGGAGTGGGAGTGGCTAATGGGGCCCCGAGTGATAGGGTGACATGCGTTAAAGGTGGCGGCTGGGCCCAAGAGGGAATCGGCTGATTTCCTAGGGCTAAATTGGGGCCCATAGCTATAGGGGAGTCATAGGAAGGGACTTCCTCGAGTAATTTGATAATGAAGGTAAGTCCTCAATCATATCCACTTTGATAGGTGAGAATGCCCCAGTCATGCCCTCGAAGCCAATTGGGTGCCTTTTTACCGGCTTCAGTGAGAGTGATAGTCAGGGGGGTGACACTGGCCCTTAGAACTGCTATCCACTTCACACTGAGGGCCACCAGAATTTTGAGGGTAAGAGGGAAGAGAGTAGTTAGCTTTGAGGGTGATGTAATCCCAGGAAGAAGAGGGATTCCAATAGGTGTCACCCGTAGTTTCATACCCCATGCTCTACAGTAGTAATCAGATTTACCTCCACATGTATGTAGAAGGCTTCTGTCGCTATGGTAACCTGGGCAGACATAGAGGGGAAGCCCAAGTAGGCGAGGCCTATAATTTAAGTCGGTGCAGCTTGCCTTCCAGGGGGTTCCATCTGGATCTCAGAAGTCGGGGTTTCTATAAGAGCTGGGTGTGGCCCTCTGACCAAAGTAAGCTTGGAATCCCCAATTAACCCCCACACCAAGAGCTAGTTTACAAAGGTCTGGCCACCATGGCTGGGGAGAGACTCGGGAGGAAGACCAGACAGGGTCACCCCTCTCTGAATAGACCACCCAAGTGTAATTCCAAGGGAAATGGACATTAGTAGGGAGTCTATCAACTGTCAGGGCAGACACCGGACAGGGAAGGAGAGGGCTCAATAGGACAAGGAGAGAGGCCAGGGAAATCCAGAGGGTGATCATCGTCGGATTTCGTCTCCAGCCAGGGTGGAATTTTCGGATGAGCTGGTCCTAACGGGGAAAGAGAGACAGAGGTCTCAGCAGGAGAATTTTGCTCCATACTGGATGAAGGGGAGTTACACATTGCAGGTGGACTGACTTGTTTGAGCAACCACTCGGGCAGCCACAGAGGGGCCATCATTTTTTTGGTCATACACACAAATGGAGCCCCGCCCCATATAAGGACTGGGTAGGGGCTGTTCCACTGCTTAGTGAGAGGGTCTCTTCACAGGGCCAAAGCATGTCCACTCTTGGTACCTGAGTGCCACAGTCTATCAGAGGCGGATTGTTCCTTTTCATCCTGGGAAAGAAAGTTTATGACAAAAAGAGCAGATGAAAGCCGATTGTGTGGAGACATCACAGGATAGAGGGATGGGGAGGAAGCTTCTAACTTATGTAAAGTATTTTTAAGAGTTTGATGAGCACGCTCCACAACTCCCTGTCCCTGAGGATTGTAGGGGATTCCAGTTATGTGTTTGATCTGTAAAGCATTGCAAAATGACTGGAATTTACCCCAGTGTAACCTGGGCCATTGTCTGTCTTACTTATTTTTAGTTTTCCCAGAGGCGACAGGCAACGGAGGACATGAGTGATCACATTCTTAGAGGCTTCTCTGGTCAAGGGGGAAGCATAGATGAAGCCAAAATAGGTATCCACAGTCACATGAACATATTTCAACTTACCAAAGGGAGAAAAATGAGTCACATGCACTTGCTAAATGTCATTTGAGAGGAGCCCCCGAGGATTGACTCCTTGTTGGGGAACAGAAAGGAAGGGAACACAAGCGTGACAGGTTTTAACAATCTCTTGGGCCTGTTCCCGGGTGATTTTAAACATGAGGCGAAGAGTATTAGCATTAAGGTGATGTAAGGCATGAGCCTCTCGTGCCTCTGTAAGGGGATCCTGGTTAGTGGTCAGGAAGACCTCTGAACGCGTGGTGGCGTCGGCCAAAACATTTCCCTCGGCTAAGGGCCCTGGAAGTCCCGAGTGAGCCTGGAGCTGTCCCACAAAAAAGGGGAGATCTCTTAGTTGATTATGACTTTGGATTCGTTCAAACAGAGCAGAAGCAGCTGAAGAGGCCTTAACCAAAGGGACTGTCGCAAGCATAGGAATGGAAGGTGCTACGTAGGAACTATCAGTAATATATTAAGTGGGACACTGGAAAATAAAAAAAACACTTGTAGGACAGCAAAAAACTCTACCAATTGAGCAGATGTATAAGGTGTAACAAATTTATGAGGGGTACCATCCACAACATATGAGGTGCACCCCATAGAGGAACCATCTGTAAATACCAGGAGCCCCTCCATGATAGGTGTAAGGACAGAACGCCAAGGAAAAACACATGTATGGAGACCGGCAAATTGAATGAGGGGGGTCATCGGGGAAATGATCATCAATAATTCCCGTAAAGGATGCAAAGGCAATCCTCCACTCATGTGAAGACTGAAAGAGACAATCCACCTGACTAGCCATGTAAGGGGTAATAATATAGTCAGGATCTTTGCCAAAGTATTGTCGGGACAGTTTTCGACCCTTGATCACCAGCATGGAGGTCAGGGATGACAGGAGGCCAGGATCTTGGTGGGAGAGGATGGCAATGGGACCCAGAGGAGGGGGGGTGCTTCGTCCCTTACGAGGGGTCGGAGGAGGCTGCCAAAACACCCCAATCGGGGAACGAGAAGGGGCACAAAGAATAAAATACAAGGGAATGCCTGGGTCAATCTGAGAAGTCATCTGGTTAGCAATAGCACCCTCAAGGATCTTCAGGGAGGCTTTAGCCTCAGGATTCCGGGGGGAGTTGGACGGTTCTACGTGGCCGGACTGCAGTTATTTCTGCACTAACAAAGTGGCGGCATCCGATTTTTATTTTAGTAAAGGTGAGGAGGACTTCCAAGAAATCCAATCTGCATGTAGGGGTGCAGGAAGAGCAGTGACCATTAAGGAAAAGGGTATCCCAGGCCATGATGTTCTGGTTTTTGTTCAACCTGGATGGGGTCTGGCCTTCCCTGGGATTGTTTTCCCAGGCCCTGACCGGGAAGGAAGCCCTGGTTAAGCATTATTTTTAGTCACAATCTCATTCAGACTGACCATGAGGACGTTCATTTGGGATAAAGTATCACGGCTCCATGGGTTAACTGGTAGGTTGGGAATGACAAAGGGGGTTACAGTCCCTGAACTTCCTCTTTATCGGCCCATCTTAAGGTACATACACTGACCTTGGGGTTTCTGGATTGTCCAGTGCCCTGGAGGTGGGTGACCGAATCAGTAAGGGGCCAGGCTTTAGGCCACTGTTCCAGGGCAATGACAGTGGCATCAGCTCCAGAATCCAGAAGGCCAGTAAAGGCCTTTCCATCCAGGTATAAAGAAAGCATGGGCCGAGTGGCTGAAATTTTTTGGACCCAAAACGCACCAGAGGAGGGAAGAATCGGGGAAGTTCTAGTACTTTGGAGAAAACGATCATTAGGTGAAACAAGGATCAACTGTGCCCATCTCTGTCCAGAATCGACATAGACTGGGCCCTTGGAAACGGAAACCAGAAGCTGATATTCTCCAGGGAAATCGGAATCTATGGCCCCTGGACGAACATGGATCCCTTGGAGGGTTACTGAGGCGCGTCCCAGAGAGAGACCAAAAGTATCAGGAGGTAACGGGCCCTTAACGTTGGTGGGAATTAAGCGGGGGGGGGGGGGGCCTTTCTCTGGGGTTACTAGAGGCGGAACAGAGGTCCAATCCTGGGCTGTTTTTTTGTGGATTGCCAGAGGTCTGAAACGGATTGTGGACAGAGAGGGGGGTCGGGGGAGCTGGCTCTTCTGTGGGAGGAGCTGGGGTGTGGGAGAGGAGTGGTTTCCCGCTGGAATGAACCCAATGCCCCCGGGGCTCACTCTGTTGAAGGGGGCCCGGAGGCTATCCCGAAGGAGGTTTCCCTGACCCTTAGATGGGATGGGTCTCCTTTGGATATCAGTTTTAAATCGGCACTCATTTGCCCAATGGCGCCCCTTCTTGCACGGAGGGCATAACGAATTTGGCAGGGGGCGACTGTTTCCGGAAGCGCGGGGTTGGGGTGGGGTGCCTCCCTGAGGTGTGGCCAATGGCTCAGAGGCATTAGGGCAGTCCGAAGGGTACTCTCTAGCAAAGTGGCCTGGCTGTTTGCAATTGAAGCAAGTTTTTTTGGGAGGAGCGAATTCCAGCCTTTCGGAGGGCTACTCCGGTGGCTGGAGCCGATACCAGAACACAGTCTGATGTAGTCCGAGATAGTCCCTTTACGATGAGACCAAGTGTTTCCGGGCACATAGGGTTGGCATTTTCAAAGGCCAGTTGTTTTAGGAAGGGATTGTCAGGCTCTTGGGCCCCCAAAAGGCAAGTAGCCGTTTTGGAAAGGCAGCTGATAAAGGAGCTATAGGGTTCCTCCGGCCCTTGTCTGATTTTTGTTAGGGTGGCAGACGCTGTGCTTTTGGAGGGCAGCTTTCTCCAGGCACCAAGGCAGCCTGTCTGACCTGAGCCAAAAGTCCAGGGGTGTAGAGGCTTTGAGCCTCTAATGTGTGAAAAGGAGGCTCTCCCAAGATATGGCTAGAAGTCCAATCCCGAGTATCCTCATTTTGGGCATTCCTCTTGAAATTCGGCCTTCCATAGGACAAAATTGCCACCCTCCAGGGCCACGTGTGCTAGTTGATGGAATTCATTTGGAGAAAGCCAAGCTTCAGTAGAGGCCTCTAATAAGGCTAGGGTAAACGGAGCAATGGCTCCTTATTTCGATACAGCCGCTTTCAGTTTTTCTAGGACCGATAGACTTAATGGGGTATAAACAAGAGCGTTTGTCCCTTGATGGGGACCCTCCCTAGGACCCTCGGATACTTCAGAGGGGGAATCGGCATCCTCATCGCTTTCCTCATTCTGGGGGGAAGAGCCAGCCGGCGATTTGCGCAGGACAGTGGCTCCGCTATGAAGCGAAAGTGGAAATGAAAATGCCCTGTGGGGAGTTTTTCCTTTTTAGTTGTAATGGATACTGGTTTAGAGGGGCTTGAGGTGGGGAGGGATAGATTTGCAAGTTGTGAGTCTAAGTCTTTAAGAGTTTTTAGGAAGGTTAATTGTTCTTGTTGGTTGCAGACCAACTCAGTCAAAGTCGCCAAATCGGAGGTGGCCCATGAGCGTGCCGCACCAAGAGGGGATTCGTGGTGAATACGCGATCCAGGGGGGATGTCTCGTATGGGAAAGGTAGATTAAAAGGGGGCAATAGGCAGGTAGCCAAGGATTGAGCCTTTGGGGGGTCCGTGGCCAGGGCGACTGTGGCCTTTGAGACTGGAGGCCAGTCAGGGTTATGATAATGAGCTGCCTCATTTATGTGTATGTGTGTGTGTATATATGTGTAGTTTTGTGCACATGAGTGCAAAAACTGGTGGAGGACAAAACTGGGCATTTGATTCACCTGGAGCTGGAGTTAGAAGCAGTTGTGAGCCACCCTACATATATGCCGGGAGCTGAACCGAGTTCCTCTGCACGAGCAGTGTGCGCTCTTAGCTCTCGAGTCATTTCTCTAGCCCCTTGTAAACAGGTTTTATGTGGAAGTAAGTTTTGAATTCGAAGTGCTGGTTGCTAGATTGAATAGAGTGTGTTTACTTTAATTGGAAAGTAATAAATTGCCTTCTAAAGTAGCTAAACCATTTTGTGTCCTCATCAACAAGAGGTCTTGCTGGCCAGCATTTTTGACATCAGTACTTACTGGATTCAGTGCTGTGTGGCCTTGCTCTGTTGTAGCAGGTGTGTAGTGGATGGAATTATCCTAATTATCTTACCTGACACAGGGTCTCACATGGCCCAGGTTGGCTTTGGATTTACCATGTAGGTTAAGATGACATAAACTCCTGTTTTTCCTGCCTTCAGCTCCTGAGCACTGGGTTAACAACACACACACATGTGTGAGAGTGATATCTAGTTTGTTCCTCTCTCTGTCTCTCTGTCTCTCTGTCTCTGTCTCTGTCTCTGTCTCTCTCTCTCTCTCTCTCTCTTTCTCTCTGTCTCTCTCTCTCTCTCTCTCTGTCTCTGTCTGTCTGTCTCTCTCTGTCTCTCTCTCTCTCTCTCCCCCTCTCTGTTATTGATAGTTTTTTCACTTTGTATCCAGTTTGGCCTAGGATATATGGCAACCCTCCAGCCTCAGTTTTACAAGTACTGAGAATATAGGTCTATGCTTCCTTGATAAGCTCAAATTATTATAAGTTTTAAATATAGGAGTTTGAACTCCAAATCCAAATGATGATATGAAAAATGATTATTCTAATGTACTTATATCCATATATAAGTTTAATAAATAAATAGATAAAAATATATAGTGGTGAATTATCATATCATACCACATTAAGATAGAGTTATTTTGTCAATGAAAAGGGCGAAAGAATGCCTAGGGACGTAGTTCAGTGGGTCGAGTGCTTGCCCAGCTCACATAAACCTGAGGTTTGATCCCTAGAACCTCAGGCATGGTGCCACTTGCCTAGAGTCCCAGTACTCAGAGGGCAGGAGGACTCGTTGGAAACTCAAGGGTATCCTCCTGTGCTAACCACAGCTTTCCAGACAGCCTGAGAGGCAGGAGATCTGAACTCAAACAAACAAACAAACAAACAAAAAAAGAAAATAAAGGTAAAAGAGAGAAAGAGTACAAAAGACAAACAGCACGGTGAACAAATCCCCAGAAGGCTTTTCTTCTCCTTTAAGGATATTCATTTTCTTGATATTCTGTTAGTCCTGTACTCTCAATATCTTCGATATCTTTCCCCCATCTCTTGCCTCACTCCCCTCACTATTTCTCCCTTCTGAGGATTCACTGGGGTTCATACCTTATTGCTAGAAGGAACAACGAAGCAGAAATTGTGATATTTAAGAAGCCCCAAACGCAGTCTTTACATTTGATCAGTATCTTTCTTTATGGAAATTACTTTAGCCATCTAATCACTTGGGAAAATAAAGACAAGTAGGACTTGGGTCAGAAGTAATTATGGATGAGACCCTGAATATGAGGCCTTTGCTGAACATCTGTCAGTGAGCTGGAAGTGGAAACACGGGCAGACAGGCTGTCTATGCTGTAACAGTGGGTATCAACCATCTGTTGGCTCTCTACCTGCAGCTAGGCACTGAGATTAATATTTCAGTCATATGATTTTGATTAGTTTCTCGTGACAGTGAGTTGACAGGCTCCTAGTAAAACTACACTTGCCTTGTGATGGGAGATATGATGATTATTTTCCCTGTCAGATGAAGAAGCACTCCATTGACCTGGACTTACATAGGTAGGAGGTAGAGGACGTGGGACATTAACTTGGTCTGTCTTTGAAAGCCGTGATTGCACTTAGGCTCTATGCTGCACTGCCCGTCATCTGCTTCCTCTATGGACAAGAATGGGCCATGCTTCCTTTCTCTGCTCCTCCTTAACACATAGTTCAGTGGGTGGCTCCCATATTTAGAAGAACCCTTCACATTTTCTTAGTGTACAAGGTCAAGGGCACCACCTCTTCGTCTCATACCTATTCTTCCCAGCACAATAGCCTAGTTACTATTACTGTTATTTTTAATTACTCACGCACTCAGTGCTTAGTTAAGTAGGCTGGTGGGCTGGGTGGTAGCATCGGGTGATGGACCGATCCCTTGCTTCTGCTTTAACCTTCCTCACCCCATGCCCTTTGAATGAGCTGATTCACAGTCTGCTTCCTTATTACCATGAAATCTGGGGGCGGAACAACCTATTTCTATTGCCATTAGCATTTTTATTTTGAGGACCATTGCACGGTAGGTGTGGCACACTCAGCGCATCTCTGAGATGCAGTTGGACTCTGTCAAAGGAATTTCCAAGCATAGTCTAAGAGGGAGAGAAGAGGCTAGCTGGAGCAGTGTTTAGTCTCCAATCCACATTGTTTTTTGACTTTGGGAAGCTGCCTGAGTGCTATCCTTTCTCTTCCGGAGGCATAGGCAGATGGTGTATCAAGATGATGAATGCTACAGAGGGCCAGTGGCAAGAGAAAGAGGTCATTTTCTTTGAGTGTGGGACAAGCCAAAGCCAAGATCCCCACCCCCCCCCAGGCTAACTTGGCAGCTCTGAGTTAAGAGCCACCTCTCCTGCCCTTTGGCTAACTTGGCAGCTCTGAGTTAAGAGCCATCTCTCCTACCCTTTGATGAGCTCTTAAGTTTTACCTCCTTCGATTCTACTTTTGAAGGTTTGATGAGGTCTGGTATGTTGTATCAGCATCTCGTGCTGTGACAGAAGTCCCGAGGAAGCAAACAGAGAGGAGAGAAGGTACTTTTGGCTTTAGGCTGCAGAGATTTCTGTCCATGGTCAACTGGTTCTCCTCTGTGCAGGCTTCAGCAAGACAAAAATAAGAAGGGAAAAAGTTGCTTACCTCATCACACCCCGTAGATGAGTAGGTGCGTGTGTGTGTGTGTGTGTGTGTGTGTGTGTGTGTGTGTGTGTGTGTGTATGCACATGTGCGTCTGTGCACACAGCGCACACACTGGGAGCAGCATATACTTTTCAAAGGCAGGTTCCCAGTGACCTTCTTCTATGCAAGATTCACCACCTCATTCAGTTATGAACTCATCAATGACTGTATTAGTCTGACAAAAGCAATTGAAGGAAGAAAGGAAGGAAGGAAAGAAAGAAGGAAGGAAGGAAGAATTTATTTCAGCTTACTCTTTAAGGATATAGTGTATCATGGCAGGGACACACACACACACCATACACACACACACACACACACACACAGAGCATCAAAGACAGCTCTAGCTGGGATGGGAGGATCCTAGGATGCTGGGAAAGTAGATGACATGGAGACTGCAGTGGGGAAACAGAGGAAGAAAGATGAGTTCTAGCACTTGATTCAGCCTCTCACGCTTTCTTTTCTTTTCTTTCTTTTTTCTTTTAAATTCAGTCAGCCTGTAGGATAGCAGTGCCCACATTCTTGTGTCTCCTCAGTTAATCCTTTCTACAAACAATGTAAAAAGGAACAAAAGGGAGAGGAAAGAACATGACTGCTCCTAGGTACGGTGGAGGAGAGAGTTGTTTTTTTTTTTAGAGATTTTATTTTATTTTTTGTCATATACATTTATATTATTACATGCAAGAAGAAAAATTACATACATACAGCAAGAAGACCCAGGAAACAATCAAGAACCATACGAATGTTACTAACAAGGTGTTTTAGTTAATTGCATTTGACAACCTAGTAGAAAACATCTTTCCTATCTCAGTGAGGCTAAGATTCATCTCTCACCTCTGCCAACTCAAAACCTCTATCTAGACCTAAGAACATCTTCACCCCTAAACAGCTAAGGTTAAGTGTAAGACTAAACTATCATTTAGGAGAGAGCTTATTATAGATATGTGGGAAAGCACAGCCAGAGGCAAACACATCTGGGAGTGTGCATAGTGGATATGGCCACACTGAGCTGGGCTGGCTGAGGACAGGGGAAAGGGAAGGGGAAAGGGAAGGGGAAAGGGAAAGGGAAAGAGAAAGGGAAAGGGAAGGGGAAGGGGAAAGGGAAGGGGAAAGGGGAAAGGGAAGGGGAAGGGGAAGGGAAAGGGAAGGGGAAGGGAAGGGGAAGGGGAAAGGGAAGGGGAAGGGAAGGGGAAGGGGAAAGGGAAGGGGATGGGGAAGTGAGGAGAGAGAGAACCAGGTGCCGCAACCAGGAGGTACAAAAGGGCTGGTAACCAAAATGTCTGGATAATATGAGAAAGAACCTCTGGAGGAAAGGGCAGCCCAGTGCCTGCAGTGGAGAGCTCAGGATGGAGGGCAGGGATTGCCAGCCATACCCTGTAGTGGGACTACGGGATTCTGAGAGAACCTGGAGGCCAGGTGAAGGAGAGATAAACCTGTTTTTTAGGATCCCAAGTGTGGGATTGGAAAGGTCTTGTGAGAGAACAGGTGAAGTTAATCCACTAGAAGACCAACCACCTCCTGCAGGAGCTTGATTGTTGCCAGGTGAAAAGATCCTGTGAACAGACTCTTGGGGGAGATATATAAATGAGCCCAGAACTGGAGGCGGGGCCTTTTGGATAGTTTTGGCTGCTCATCGCTCCACTTCGGGGCCTTTTGGATAGTTTTGGCGTCTCCACTTCGAGATGCTCCTAGAGAGAACCCCTAGAGGGAAGGCTTTGGGGCTCTGGTTCCTGCTGAGGTTCCAGGTTCTGGTTACTCCAGGTTCCAGTAGAAGAAATCCTGCTGATTATGCCAGGAGAATCATTCCTTGGAATTGATATCCTTACGGTTTTGTTATTGTGTTCCTTAATCCTCTTTCCCTATTGTTTTGGTTAGTCAGGTTATAAGCGATGTACACTCGGTTAATAGGAGAGGGGAGTAAGGGGGAAAATGGGAGGGAGGGAGGATACAAGGGATGGGATAACAATTAAGATGTAATATGAATAAATTAATAAAATATATTAAAAATAAGTTGTAATAAAATACATTGGTTAAGAAAATTGAGCCAACAGCCAGGTCTGCTTTGATATGTAAAATAGGCACCCAAGCTGCCTTAACATTTGGTATCCACCAGAGAAGACTACTTGGCAACGATTTAAACCAACACCAACTCTTTATAGCTGGCTGACGATTACACTGGGTGTCAGGAAACCCAGTGTAGTCCTGTGCCTTTCTCAGGGTGGGCTTTTAAGCACAAAACCCACATCCTGGGTTGACATAGTTCAGTTAACAAGAACAGTTAGTCAGAAGCAGAACTGTAGAAGCCAAAAAAATAAGCCAAAAAAAAAAAATCCAAAAAATAACCAACCAACCAAAAAAAACCAAACAAAGTTAGTACATTTAGAGCCTTTCCCAGAACTGTGGACTTTGATGGATTTGGTCTTTTCTTGTTTTGGCAGGTGGTGATGCCTGCATGCTGGGTTCCAAGGTGAGTGGTACACCCATCATGGCATCAGTTGTGCTAAAGAATAGGACCTATTAAGATCAGGGGACCTGCTGCGTTCCCCACTGGTTCTACAGGCATTAGTCAAATCATGGACTCATCTAGGGATGGGAGGTTATATAGTCTCTTTAGAGGTAATAGTTTGATTGAGTTTATTCTCTGTTTTACATATCTAAGTAGGCAGTTGAGCAATCAGTATTCTATACGGAGGGCAAGGTACAAAATGATCAATGGCCCAATGACTATAAGTAGTGTGTAACCAAAGGGACCAAGAGAATAAAGATAGGTACCAGTTGTTAGAGTCTTGGCTTTTTTTTTTTTCTTGGCTAAAGGATCCTCTTTACCCATACAAGGTTTTGAGGCTGAATTTGTGGGTAGGTTCAGATATAGGCAAGGGCACGGCCTTTGGAACTGTGTGATGAACAGTCAACCTCTGGGTCTGTTGCAGGGCCTTCAGGGACCTTAGAAAGGGATGGCTAGTAAATTTTACCTTATGGCCTTTTTCATACAGGTGCATCTAGCCCTTAGGAGGGCAAATAGTGGGAAGTTGGCTCAACTTCCATGGGCCTCAAGGACATACATAGTTTACCTGCCCTGAGCTTTGTGAATTGTAGAAAAAATGTAGTTTACAATCAACATTTAGGTCCAGATTTAGGGAAACTTTGACCACAAGAGCCAGACCATTGTTGGACTTTGGGAGAGGGGCAACTTGAATTCATTGTAATATCTGGACCTGAGTAAGTTGGCAGTTTTAGTTCAGACAGGTGGGATGATGGAGTTTATGGGACCATTTGTCTTCCAATAATGTCAGGGAGTACCGGTCTCTCATCTGGCAAGAATCATCACTCATTTGCCTCCTGTTTGGCATCGTCCCTTTTTGCCCACGTGGTTTCTTTGTGTATAGGTTGGGCTGTGGAACAGCTCAGGTTAGGCAAGGTAACCAAGAGACGGAGAGACTGTCTTCTAAGTGATAAATCCGCAGCACCGTTCCTTTGGTGGTCTGGGATTTCCCCTTCTACGTCCTTCGCAGTGGATAATGGCCACTTTTCTTGGCAGCTATACAGCCTCTTGTAGGTCCAGAATTTCTCCTTTGATTTTGATTTCCTTTTTGGATGGAGTGCGGAGCCCTCTCTCTCTATACAGAGGGCCCCATGGCCATGGCCATGGCCAATGCATGCAGAGTGCGGTGTATACAGTGATGGCTTTGCCCTTCTCCCAGAGAGGTGCCTGGGTTAATAACAGAAGCTCAGCCCTTTGTGCTGAAGTCCCTCAGCTGAGAAACTGGCCTCACTCTGTCCTGTCCAAGGTGACAACTGCCGTCCTGGCATCCCTGATTTCATCCTGAACAACACTGCTTCCATCACTGTACAGTCTGGGGGCCTGTTCCAAAGTCCTCACAGATTTCAGACTTACAAGTTCCCCACATGGTGACACCATTTCAGCATTGCTTTTAAGATCCAGACATCACAGGAAACCAATTCACTCCTTATGCCCTAGGGCACGGCAGAGTTTTAGTCCTGGGTCACTAGCGTCTAAGTGACTTTC
Source organism: Acomys minous (assembly GCF_964271855.1). Taxonomy (NCBI): domain Eukaryota; kingdom Metazoa; phylum Chordata; class Mammalia; order Rodentia; family Muridae; genus Acomys; species Acomys minous. The sequence continues at coordinate 7,111,859 of NC_140494.1, read as the reverse complement.
CTCCCTCCTAGTCTCCCCAGACACCTTCTTGGCAACTTTATAGAGAAAATGAGAAGAAGCATGTGTGAG